>NW_027476159.1:0-668178 GCF_051020955.1 Megalopta genalis
AGAAACTAAGAAACTAAGAAACTAAGAAACTAAGAAACTAAGAAACTAAGAAACTAAGAAACTAAGAAACTAAGAAACTAAGAAACTAAGAAACTAAGAAACTAAGAAACTATGAAACTAAGAAACTAAGAAACTAAGAAACTAAGAAACTAAGAAACTAAGAAACTAAGAAACTAAGAAACTAAGAAACTAAGAAACTAAGAAACTAAGAAACTAAGAAACTAAGAAACTAAGAAACTAAGAAACTAAGAAACTAAGAAACTAAGAAACTAAGAAAACTAAGAAACTAAGAAACTAAGAAACTAAGAAACTAGAACTATGAAACTAAGAAACTAAGAAACTAAGAAACTAAGAAACTAAGAAACTAAGAAACTAAGAAACTAAGAATCTAAGAAACTAAGAACTAAGAAACTAAGATACTAAGAAACTAAGAAACTAAGAAACTAAGAAACTAAGAAACTAAGAAACTATGAAACTAAGAAAATAAGAAACTAAGAAACTAAGAAGCTAAGAAACTGAGAGACTGAGAGACTGAGAGACTGAGAAACTAAGAAACTAAGAAACTAAGAAACTAAGTAATTAAGAAACTAAGAAACTAAGAAACTAAGAAACTAAGAAACTAAGAAACTAAGAAACTAAGAAACTAAGAAACTAAGAAACTAAGAAACTAGAAACTAAGAAACTAAGAAACTAAGAAACTAAGAAACTAAGAAACTAAGAAACTAAGAAACTAAGAAACTAAGAAACTAAGAAACTAAGAAACTAAGAAACTAAGAAACTAAGAAACTAAGAAACTAAGAAACTAAGAAACTAAGAAACTAAGAAACTAAGAAACTAAGAAACTAAGAAACTAAGAAACTAAGAAACTAAGAAACTAAGAAACTAAGAAACTGAGAAACTAAGAAACTAAGAAACTAAGAAACTGAGAAACTAAGAAACTAAGAAACTAAGAAACTAAGAAACTAAGAAACTAAGAAACTAAGAAACTAAGAAACTAAGAAACTAAGAAACTAAGAAACTAAGAAACTAAGAAACTAAGAAACTAAGAAACTAAGAAACTAAGAAACTAAGAAACTAAGAAACTAAGAAACTAAGAAACTAAGAAACTAAGAAACTAAGAAACTAAGAAACTAAGAAACTAAGAAACTAAGAAACTAAGAAACTAAGAAACTAAGAAACTAAGAAACTAAGAAACTAAGAAACTAAGAAACTAAGAAACTAAGAAACTAAGAAACTAAGAAACTAAGAAACTAAGAAACTAAGAAACTAAGAAACTAAGAAACTAAGAAACTAAGAAACTAAGAAACTAAGAAACTAAGAAACTAAGAAACTAAGAACTAAGAAACTAAGAAACTAAGAAACTAAGAAACTAAGAAACTAAGAAACTAAGAAACTAAGAAACTAAGAAACTAAGAAACTAAGAAACTAAGAAACTAAGAAACTAAGAAACTAAGAAACTAAGAAACTAAGAAACTAAGAAACTAAGAAACTAAGAAACTAAGAAACTAAGAAACTAAGAAACTAAGAAACTAAGAAACTAAGAAACTAAGAAACTAAGAAAACTAAGAAACTAAGAAACTAAGAAACTAAGAAACTAAGAAACTAAGAAACTAAGAAACTAAGAAACTAAGAAACTAAGAAACTAAGAAACTAAGAAACTAAGAAACTAAGAAACTAAGAAACTAAGAAACTAAGAAACTAAGAAACTAAGAAACTAAGAAACTAAGAAACTAAGAAACTAAGAAACTAAGAAACTAAGAAACTAAGAAACTAAGAAACTAAGAAACTAAGAAACTAAGAAACTAAGAAACTAAGAAACTAAGAAACTAAGAAACTAAGAAACTAAGAAACTAAGAAACTAAGAAACTAAGAAACTAAGAAACTAAGAAACTAAGAAACTAAGAAACTAAGAAACTAAGAAACTAAGAAACTAAGAAACTAAGAAACTAAGAAACTAAGAAACTAAGAAACTAAGAAACTAAGAAACTAAGAAACTAAGAAACTAAGAAACTAAGAAACTAAGAAACTAAGAAACTAAGAAACTAAGAAACTAAGAAACTAAGAAACTAAGAAACTAAGAAACTAAGAAACTAAGAAACTAAGAAACTAAGAAACTAAGAAACTAAGAAACTAAGATACTAAGAAACTAAGAAACTAAGAAACTAAGAAACTAAGAAACTATGAAACTAAGAAACTAAGAAACTAAGAAACTATGAAACTAAGAAACTAAGAAACTAAGAAACTAAGAAACTAAGAAACTAAGAAACTAAGAAACTAAGAAACTAAGAAACTAAGAAACTAAGAAACTAAGAAACTAAGAAACTAAGAAACTAAGAAACTAAGAAACTAAGAAACTAAGAAACTAAGAAACTAAGAAACTAAGAAACTAAGAAACTAAGAAACTATGAACTAAGAAACTAAGAAACTAAGAAACTAAGAAACTAAGAAACTAAGAAACTAAGAAACTAAGAATCTAAGAAACTAAGAAACTAAGATACTAAGAAACTAAGAAACTAAGAAACTAAGAAACTAAGAAACTAAGAAACTATGAAACTAAGAAAATAAGAAACTAAGAAACTAAGAAGCTAAGAAACTGAGAGACTGAGAGACTGAGAGACTGAGAAACTAAGAAACTAAGAAACTAAGAAACTAAGTAATTAAGAAACTAAGAAACTAAGAAACTAAGAAACTAAGAAACTAAGAAACTAAGAAACTAAGAAACTAAGAAACTAAGAAACTAAGAAACTAAGAAACTAAGAAACTAAGAAACTAAGAAACTAAGAAACTAAGAAACTAAGAAACTAAGAAACTAAGAAACTAAGAAACTAAGAAACTAAGAACTAAGAAACTAAGAAACTAAGAAACTAAGAAACTAAGAAACTAAGAAACTAAGAAACTAAGAAACTAAGAAACTAAGAAACTAAGAAACTAAGAAACTAAGAAACTGAGAAACTGAGAAACTAAGAAACTAAGAAACTAAGAAACTGAGAAACTAGAGAAACTAAGAAACTAAGAAACTAAGAAACTAAGAAACTAAGAAACTAAGAAACTAAGAAACTAAGAAACTAAGAAACTAAGAAACTAAGAAACTAAGAAACTAAGAAACTAAGAAACTAAGAAACTAAGAAACTAAGAAACTAAGAAACTAAGAAACTAAGAAACTAAGAAACTAAGAAACTAAGAAACTAAGAAACTAAGAAACTAAGAAACTAAGAAACTAAGAAACTAAGAAACTAAGAAACTAAGAAACTAAGAAACTAAGAAACTAAGAAACTAAGAAACTAAGAAACTAAGAAACTAAGAAACTAAGAAACTAAGAAACTAAGAAACTAAGAAACTAAGAAACTAAGAAACTAAGAAACTAAGAAACTAAGAAACTAAGAAACTAAGAAACTAAGAAACTAAGAAACTAAGAAACTAAGAAACTAAGAAACTAAGAAACTAAGAAACTAAGAAACTAAGAAACTAAGAAACTAAGAAACTAAGAAACTAAGAAACTAAGAAACTAAGAAACTAAGAAACTAAGAAACTAAGAAACTAAGAAACTAAGAAACTAAGAAACTAAGAAACTAAGAAACTAAGAAACTAAGAAACTAAGAAACTAAGAAACTAAGAAACTAAGAAACTAAGAAACTAAGAAACTAAGAAACTAAGAAACTAAGAAACTAAGAAACTAAGAAACTAAGAAACTAAGAAACTAAGAAACTAAGAAACTAAGAAACTAAGAAACTAAGAAACTAAGAAACTAAGAAACTAAGAAACTAAGAAACTAGAAACTAAGAAACTAAGAAACTAAGAAACTAAGAAACTAAGAAACTAAGAAACTAAGAAACTAAGAAACTAAGAAACTAAGAAACTAAGAAACTAAGAAACTAAGAAACTAAGAAACTAAGAAACTAAGAAACTAAGAAACTAAGAAACTAAGAAACTAAGAAACTAAGAAACTAAGAAACTAAGAAACTAAGAAACTAAGAAACTAAGAAACTAAGAAACTAAGAAACTAAGAAACTAAGAAACTAAGAAACTAAGAAACTAAGAAACTAAGAAACTAAGAAACTAAGAAACTAAGAAACTAAGAAACTAAGAAACTAAGAAACTAAGAAACTAAGAAACTAAGAAACTAAGAAACTAAGAAACTAAGAAACTAAGAAACTAAGAAACTAAGAAACTAAGAAACTAAGAAACTAAGAAACTAAGAAACTAAGAAACTAAGAAACTAAGAAACTAAGAAACTAAGAAACTAAGAAACTAAGAAACTAAGAAACTGACAAACTAAGAAACTAAGAAACTAAGAAACTAAGAAACTAAGAAACTAAGAAACTAAGAAACTAAGAAACTAAGAAACTAAGAAACTAAGAAACTAAGAAACTAAGAAACTAAGAATCTAAGAAACTAAGAAACTAAGAAACTAAGAAACTAAGAAACTAAGAAACTAAGAAACTAAGAAACTAAGAAACTAAGAAACTAAGAAACTAAGAAACTAAGAAACTAAGAAACTAAGAAACTAAGAAACTAAGAAACTAAGAAACTAAGAAACTAAGAAACTAAGAAACTAAGAATCTAAGAAACTAAGAAACTAAGAAACTAAGAAACTAAGAAACTAAGAAACTAAGATACTAAGAAACTCAGAAACTAAGAAACTAAGAAACTAAGAAACTAAGAAAAGAAACTAAGAAACTAAGAAACTAAGAAACTAAGATACTAAGAAAACTAAGAAACTAAGAAACTAAGAAACTAAGAAACTATGAAACTAAGAAACTAAGAAACTAAGAAACTAAGAAACTAAGAAACTAAGAAACTAAGAAACTAAGAAACTAAGAAACTAAGAAACTAAGAAACTAAGAAACTGACAAACTAAGAAACTAAGAAACTAAGAAACTAAGAAACTAAGAAACTAAGAAACTAAGAAACTAAGAAACTAAGAAACTAAGAAACTAAGAAACTAAGAAACTAAGAAACTAAGAAACTAAGAAACTAAGAAACTAAGAAACTAAGAAACTAAGAAACTAAGAAACTAAGAAACTAAGAAACTAAGAAACTAAGAAACTAAGAAACTAAGAAACTAAGAAACTGACAAACTAAGAAACTAAGAAACTAAGAAACTAAGAAACTAAGAAACTAAGAAACTAAGAAACTAAGAAACTGACAAACTAAGAAACTAAGAAACTAAGAAACTAAGAAACTAAGAAACTAAGAAACTAAGAAACTAAGAAACTAAGAAACTAAGAAACTAAGAAACTAAGAAACTAAGAAACTAAGAAACTAAGAAACTAAGAAACTAAGAAACTAAGAAACTAAGAAACTAAGAAACTAAGAAACTAAGAAACTAAGAAACTGACAAACTAAGAAACTAAGAAACTAAGAAACTAAGAAACTAAGAAACTAAGAAACTAAGAAACTAAGAAACTAAGAAACTAAGAAACTAAGAAACTAAGAAACTAAGAAACTAAGAAACTAAGAAACTAAGAAACTAAGAAACTAAGAAACTAAGAAACTAAGAAACTAAGAAACTAAGAAACTAAGAAACTAAGAAACTAAGAAACTAAGAACTAAGAAACTAAGAAACTAAGAAACTAAGAAACTAAGAAACTAAGAAACTAAGAAACTAAGAATCTAAGAAACTAAGAAACTAAGAAACTAGGAAACTAAGAAACTAGGAAACTGAGAAACTAAGAAACTAAGAAACGAACAAACTGACAAACTAAGAAACGAACAAACTGACAATCTAAGGAACTAAGAAACTAAGAAACTAAGAAACTAAGAAACTAAGAAACTAAGAAACTAAGAAACTAAGAAACTAAGAAACTAACAAACTAAGAAACTAAGAAACTAAGAAACTAAGAAACTAAGAAACTAAGAAACTAAGAAACTAAGAAACTAAGAAACTAAGAAACTAAGAAACTAAGAAACTAAGAAACTAAGAAACTAAGAAACTAAGAAACTAAGAAACTAAGAAACTAAGAAACTAAGAAACTAAGAAACTAAGAAACTAAGAAACTAAGAAACTAAGAAACTAAGAAACTAAGAAACTAAGAAACTAAGAAACTAAGAAACTAAGAAACTAAGAAACTAAGAAACTAAGAAACTAAGAAACTAAGAAACTAAGAAACTAAGAAACTAAGAAACTAAGAAACTAAGAAACTAAGAAACTAAGAAACTAAGAAACTAAGAAACTAAGAAACTAAGAAACTAAGAAACTAAGAAACTAAGAAACTAAGAAACTAAGAAACTAAGAAACTAAGAAACTAAGAAACTAAGAAACTAAGAAACTAAGAAACTAAGAAACTGACAAACTAAGAAACTAAGAAACTAAGAAACTAAGAAACTAAGAAACTAAGAAACTAAGAAACTAAGAAACTAAGAAACTAAGAAACTAAGAACTAAGAAACTGACAAACTAAGAAACTAAGAAACTAAGAAACTAAGAAACTAAGAAACTAAGAAACTAAGAAACTAAGAAACTAAGAAACTAAGAAACTAAGAAACTAAGAAACTAAGAAACTAAGAAACTAAGAAACTAAGAAACTAAGAAACTAAGAAACTAAGAAACTAAGAAACTAAGAAACTAAGAAACTAAGAAACTAAGAAACTAAGAAAACTAAGAAACTAAGAAACTAAGAAACTAAGAAACTAAGAAACTAAGAAACTAAGAAACTAAGAAACTAAGAAACTGACAAACTAAGAAACTAAGAAACTAAGAAACTAAGAAACTAAGAAACTAAGAAACTAAGAAACTAAGAAACTAAGAAACTAAGAAACTAAGAAACTAAGAAACTAAGAAACTAAGAATCTAGAAACTAAGAAACTAAGAAACTAAGAAACTAAGAAACTAAGAAACTAAGAAACTAAGAAACTAAGAAACTAAGAAACTAAGAAACTAAGAAACTAAGAAACTAAGAAACTAAGAAACTAAGAACTAAGAAACTAAGAAACTAAGAAACTAAGAAACTAAGAAACTAAGAAACTAAGAATCTAAGAAACTAAGAAACTAAGAAACTAAGAAACTAAGAAACTAAGAAACTAAGATACTAAGAAACTCAGAAACTAAGAAACTAAGAAACTAAGAAACTAAGAAACTAAGAAACTAAGAAACTAAGAAACTAAGATACTAAGAAACTAAGAAACTAAGAAACTAAGAAACTAAGAAACTATGAAACTAAGAAACTAAGAAACTAAGAAACTAAGAAACTAAGAAACTAAGAAACTAAGAAACTAAGAAACTAAGAAACTAAGAAACTAAGAAACTAAGAAACTGACAAACTAAGAAACTAAGAAACTAAGAAACTAAGAAACTAAGAAACTAAGAAACTAAGAAACTAAGAAACTAAGAAACTAAGAAACTAAGAAACTAAGAAACTAAGAAACTAAGAACTAAGAAACTAAGAAACTAAGAAACTAAGAAACTAAGAAACTAAGAAACTAAGAAACTAAGAAACTAAGAAACTAAGAAACTAAGAAACTAAGAAACTAAGAAACTGACAAACTAAGAAACTAAGAAACTAAGAAACTAAGAAACTAAGAAACTAAGAAACTAAGAAACTAAGAAACTGACAAACTAAGAAACTAAGAAACTAAGAAACTAAGAAACTAAGAAACTAAGAACTAAGAAACTAAGAAACTAAGAAACTAAGAAACTAAGAAACTAAGAAACTAAGAAACTAAGAAACTAAGAAACTAAGAAACTAAGAAACTAAGAAACTAAGAAACTAAGAAACTAAGAAACTAAGAAACTAAGAAACTGACAAACTAAGAAACTAAGAAACTAAGAAACTAAGAAACTAAGAAACTAAGAAACTAAGAAACTAAGAAACTAAGAAACTAAGAAACTAAGAAACTAAGAAACTAAGAAACTAAGAAACTAAGAAACTAAGAAAACTAAGAAACTAAGAAACTAAGAAACTAAGAAACTAAGAAACTAAGAAACTAAGAAACTAAGAAACTAAGAAACTAAGAAACTAAGAAACTAAGAAACTAAGAAACTAAGAAACTAAGAAACTAAGAAACTAAGAAACTAAGAAACTAAGAAACTAAGAAACTAAGAAACTAAGAAACTAAGAAACTAAGAAACTAAGAAACTAAGAAACTAAGAAACTAAGAAACTAAGAAACTAAGAAACTAAGAAACTAAGAAACTAAGAAACTAAGAAACTAAGAAACTAAGAAACTAAGAAACTAAGAAACTAAGAAACTAAGAAACTAAGAAACTAAGAAACTAAGAAACTAAGAAACTAAGAAACTAAGAAACTAAGAAACTAAGAAACTAAGAAACTAAGAAACTAAGAAACTAAGAAACTAAGAAACTAAGAAACTAAGAAACTAAGAAACTAAGAAACTAAGAAACTAAGAAACTAAGAAACTAAGAAACTAAGAAACTAAGAAACTAAGAAACTAAGAAACTAAGAAA
Organism: Megalopta genalis; assembly: GCF_051020955.1. Lineage (NCBI taxonomy): Eukaryota > Metazoa > Arthropoda > Insecta > Hymenoptera > Halictidae > Megalopta > Megalopta genalis. Next base: position 8,403 of record NW_027476159.1, read on the forward strand.
CTAAGAAACTAGAAACTAAGAAACTAAGAAACTAAGAAACTAAGAAACTAAGAAACTAAGAAACTAAGAAACTAAGAAACTAAGAAACTAAGAAACTAAGAAACTAAGAAACTAAGAAACTAAGAAACTAAGAAACTAAGAAACTAAGAAACTAAGATACTAAGAAACTAAGAAACTAAGAAACTAAGAAACTAAGAAACTAAGAAACTAAGAAACTAAGAAACTAAGAAACTAAGAAACTAAGAAACTAAGAAACTAAGAAACTAAGAAACTAAGAAACTAAGAAACTAAGAAACTAAGAAACTAAGAAACTAAGAAACTAAGAAACTAAGAAACTTAGAAACTAAGAAACTGACAAACTGACAAACTAAGAAACTAAGAAACTAAGAAACTAAGAAACTAAGAAACTAAGAAACTAAGAAACTAAGAAACTAAGAAACTAAGAAACTAAGAAACTAAGAAACTGACAAACTGACAAACTAAGAAACTAAGAAACTAAGAAACTAAGAAACTAAGAAACTAAGAAACTAAGAAACTAAGAAACTAAGAAACTAAGAAACTAAGAAACTAAGAAACTAAGAAACTAAGAAACTAAGAAACTAAGAAACTAAGAAACTAAGAAACTAAGAAACTAAGAAACTAAGAAACTAAGAAACTAAGAAACTAAGAAACTAAGAAACTAAGAAACTAAGAAACTAAGAAACTAAGAAACTAAGAAACTAAGAAACTAAGAAACTAAGAAACTAAGAAACTAAGAAACTAAGAAACTAAGAAACTAAGAAACTAAGAAACTAAGAAACTAAGAAACTAAGAAACTAAGAAACTAAGAAACTAAGAAACTTAGAAACTAAGAAACTAAGAAACTAAGAAACTAAGAAACTAAGAAACTAAGAAACTGAGAAACTGAGAAACTGAGAAACTGAGAAACTAAGAAACTAAGAAACTAAGAAACGTAGAAACTTAGAAACTAAGAAACTAAGAAACTAAGAAACTAAGAAACTAACAAACGAACAAACGAACAAACTGACAAACTGACAAACTAAGAAACTAAGAAACTAAGAAACTAAGAAACTAAGAAACTAAGAAACTAAGAAACTATGAAACTATGAAACTAAGAAACTAAGAAACTAAGAAACTAAGAAACTAAGAAACTAAGAAACTAAGAAACTAAGAAACTAAGAAACTAAGAAACTAAGAAACTAAGAAACTAAGAAACTAAGAAACTAAGTAACTAAGTAACTAAGAAACTAAGAAACTAAGAAACTAAGAAACTAAGAAACTAAGAAACTAAGAAACTAAGAAACTAAGAAACTAAGAAACTAAGAAACTAAGAAACTAAGAAACTAAGATACTAAGAAACTAAGAAACTAAGAATCTAAGAATCTAAGAAACTAAGAAACTATGAAACTAAGAAACTAAGAAACTAAGAAACTAAGAAACTAAGAAACTAAGAAACTAAGAAACTAAGAAACTAAGAAACTAAGAAACTAAGAAACTAAGAAACTAAGAAACTAAGAAACTAAGAAACTAAGAAACTAAGAAACTAAGAAACTAAGAAACTAAGAAACTAAGAAACTAAGAAACTATGAAACTAAGAAACTATGAAACTAAGAAACTAAGAAACTATGAAACTAAGAAACTAAGAAACTAAGAAACTAAGAAACTAAGAAACTAAGAAACTAAGAAACTAAGAAACTAAGAAACTAAGAAACGAAAAAACTGACAATCTGACAAACTGACAAACTAAGAAACTAAGAAACTAAGAAACTAAGAAACTAAGAAACTAAGAAACTAAGAAACTAAGAAACTAAGAAACTAAGAAACTAAGAAACTAAGAAACTAAGAAACTAAGAAACTAAGAAACTAAGAAACTAAGAAACTAAGAAACTAAGAAACTAAGAAACTAAGAAACTAAGAAACTAAGAAACTAAGAAACTAAGAAACTAAGAAACTAAGAAACTAAGAAACTAAGAAACTAAGAAACTAAGAAACTAAGAAACTAAGAAACTAAGAAACTAAGATACTAAGAAACTAAGATACTAAGAAACTAAGAAACTAAGAAACTAAGAAACTAAGAAACTAAGAAACTAAGAAACTAAGAAACTAAGAAACTAAGAAACTAAGAAACTAAGAAACCAAGAAACTAAGAAACCAAGAAACTAAGAAACCAAGAAACTAAGAAACTAAGAAACTAAGAAACTAAGAAACTAAGAAACTAAGAAACTAAGAAACTAAGAAACTAAGAAACTAAGAAACTAAGAAACTAAGAAACTAAGAAACTAAGAAACTAAGAAACTAGAAACTAAGATACTAAGAAACTAAGAAACTAAGAAACTAAGAAACTAAGAAACTAAGAAACTAAGAAACTAAGAAACTAAGAAACTAAGAAACTAAGAAACTAAGAAACTAAGAAACTAAGAAACTAAGAAACTAAGAAACTAAGAAACTAAGAAACTAAGAAACTAAGAAACTAAGAAACTAAGAAACTAGAAACTAAGATACTAAGAAACTAAGAAACTAAGAAACTAAGAAACTAAGAAACTAAGAAACTAAGAAACTAAGAAACTAAGAAACTAAGAAACTAAGAAACTAAGAAACTAAGAAACTAAGAAACTAAGAAACTAAGAAACTAAGAAACTAAGAAACTAAGAAACTAAGAAACTAAGAAACTAAGAAACTAAGAAACTAAGAAACTAAGAAACTAAGAAACTAAGAAACTAAGAAACTAAGAAACTAAGAAACTAAGAAACTAAGAAACTAAGAAACTAAGAAACTAAGAAACTAAGAAACTAAGAAACTAAGAAACTAAGAAACTAAGAAACTAAGAAACTAAGAAACTAAGAAACTAAGAAACTAAGAAACTAAGAAACTAAGAAACTAAGAAACTAAGAAACTAAGAAACTAAGAAACTAAGAAACTAAGAAACTAAGAAACTAAGAAACTAAGAAACTAAGAAACTAAGAAACTAAGAAACTAAGAAACTAAGAAACTAAGAAACTAAGAAACTAAGAAACTAAGAAACTAAGAAACTAAGAAACTAAGAAACTAAGAAACTAAGAAACTAAGAAACTAAGAAACTAAGAAACTAAGAAACTAAGAAACTAAGAAACTAAGAAACTAAGAAACTAAGAAACTAAGAAACTAAGAAACTAAGAAACTAAGAAACTAAGAAACCAAGAAACTAAGAAACCAAGAAACTAAGAAACCAAGAAACTAAGAAACCAAGAAACTAAGAAATTAAGAAACTAAGAAACTAAGAAACTAAGAAACTAAGAAACTAAGAAACTAAGAAACTAAGAAACTAAGAAACTAAGAAACTAAGAAACTAAGAAACTAAGAAACTAAGAAACTAAGAAACTAAGAAACTAAGAAACTAAGAAACTAAGAAACTAAGAAACTAAGAAACTAAGAAACTAAGAAACTAAGAAACTAAGAAACTAAGAAACTAAGAAACTAAGAAACTAAGAAACTAAGAAACTAAGAAACTAAGAAACTAAGAAACTAAGAAACTAAGAAACTAAGAAACTAAGAAACTAAGAAACTAAGAAACTAAGAAACTAAGAAACTAAGAAACTAAGAAACTAAGAAACTAAGAAACTAAGAAACTAGGAAACTAAGAAACTAAGAAACTAAGAAACTAAGAAACTAAGAAACTAAGAAACTAAGAAACTGACAAACTAAGAAACTAAGAAACTAAGAAACTAAGAAACTAGGAAACTAAGAAACTAAGAAACTAAGAAACTAAGAAACTAAGAAACTAGGAAACTAAGAAACTAAGAAACTAAGAAACTAAGAAACTAAGAAACTAAGAAACTAAGAAACTAAGAAACGAACAAAATGACAAACTGACAAACTAAGAAACTAAGAAACTAAGGAATTAAGCAACTAAGAAACTAAGAAACTAAGAAACTAAGAAACTAAGAAACTAAGAAACTAAGAAACTAAGAAACTAAGAAACTAAGAAACTAAGAAACTAAGAAACTAAGAAACTAAGAAACTAAGAAACTAAGAAACTAAGAAACTAAGAAACTAAGAAACTAAGAAACTAAGAAACTAAGAAACTAAGAAACTAAGAAACTAAGAAACTAAGAAACTAAGAAACTAAGAAACTAAGAAACTAAGAAACTAAGAAACTAAGAAACTAAGAAACTAAGAAACTAAGAAACTAAGAAACTAAGAAACTAAGAAACTAAGAAACTAAGAAACTAAGAAACTAAGAAACTAAGAAACTAAGAAACTAAGAAACTAAGAAACTAAGAAACTAAGAAACTAAGAAACTTAGAAACTAAGAAACGAACAAACTGACAAACTAAGAAGCTAAGAAACTAAGAAACTAGGAAACTAAGAAACTAAGAAACTAAGAAACTAAGAAACTAAGAAACTAAGAAACTAAGAAACTAAGAAACTAAGAAACTAAGAAACTAAGAAACTAAGAAACTAAGAAACTAAGAAACTAAGAAACTAAGAAACTAAGAAACTAAGAAACTAAGAAACTAAGAAACTAAGTAACTAAGAAACTAAAAAACTAAGAAACTAAGAAACTAAGAAACTAAGAAACTAAGAAACTAAGAAACTAAGAAACTAAGAAACTAAGAAACTAAGAAACTAAGAAACTAAGAAACTAAGAAACTAAGAAACTAAGAAACTAAGAAACTAAGAAACTAAGAAACTAAGAAACTAAGAAACTAAGAAACTAAGAAACTAAGAAACTAAGAAACTAAGAAACTAAGAAACTAAGAAACTAAGAAACTAAGAAACTAAGAAACTAAGAAACTAAGAAACTAAGAAACTAAGAAACTAAGAAACTAAGAAACTAAGAAACTAAGAAACTAAGAAACTAAGAAACTAAGAAACTAAGAAACTAAGAAACGAACAAACTGACAAACTAAGAAACGAACAAACTGACAAACTAAGAAACTAAGAAACTAAGAAACTAAGAAACTAAGAAACTAAGAAACTAAGAAACTAAGAAACTAAGAAACTAAGAAACTAAGAAACTAAGAAACTAAGAAACTAAGAAACTAAGAAACTAAGAAACTAAGAAACTAAGAAACTAAGAAACTAAGAAACTAAGAAACTAAGAAACTAAGAAACTAAGAAACTAAGAAACTAAGAAACTAAGAAACTAAGAAACTAAGAAACTAAGAAACTATGAAACTAAGAAACTAAGAAACTAAGAAACTAAGAAACTAAGAAACTAAGAAACTAAGAAACTAAGAAACTAAGAAACTAAGAAACTAAGAAACTAAGAAACTAAGAAACTAAGAAACTAAGAAACTAAGAAACTAAGAAACTAAGAAACTAAGAAACTAAGAAATTAAGAAACTAAGAAACTAAGAAACTAAGAAACTAAGAAACTAAGAAACTAAGAAACTAAGAAACTAAGATACTAAGAAACTAAGAAACTAAGAAACTAAGAAACTAAGAAACTATGAAACTAAGAAACTAAGAAACTAAGAAACTAAGAAACTAAGAAACTAAGAAACTAAGAAACCAAGAAACTAAGAAACCAAGAAACTAAGAAACTAAGAAACTAAGAAACTAAGAAACTAAGAAACTAAGAAACTAAGAAACTAAGAAACTAAGAAACTAAGAAACTAAGAAACTAAGAAACTAAGAAACTAAGAAACTAAGAAACTAAGAAACTAAGAAACTAAGAAACTAAGAAACTAAGAAACTAAGAAACTAAGAAACTAAGAAACTAAGAAACTAAGAAACTAAGAAACTAAGAAACTGAGAAACTAAGAAACTAAGAAACTAAGAAACTAAGAAACTAAGAAACTAAGAAACTAAGAAACTGACAAACTAAGAAACTAAGAAACTAAGAAACTAAGAAACTAGGAAACTAAGAAACTAAGAAACTAAGAAACTAAGAAACTAAGAAACTAGGAAACTAAGAAACTAAGAAACTAAGAAACTAAGAAACTAAGAAACTAAGAAACTAAGAAACGAACAAAATGACAAACTGACAAACTAAGAAACTAAGAAACTAAGGAATTAAGCAACTAAGAAACTAAGAAACTAAGAAACTAAGAAACTAAGAAACTAAGAAACTAAGAAACTAAGAAACTAAGAAACTAAGAAACTAAGAAACTAAGAAACTAAGAAACTAAGAAACTAAGAAACTAAGAAACTAAGAAACTAAGAAACTAAGAAACTAAGAAACTAAGAAGCTAAGAAACTAAGAAACTATGTAACTAAGAAACTAAGAAACTAAGAAACTAAGAAACTAAGAAACTAAGAAACAAAGAAACTAAGAAACTAAGAAACTAAGAAACTAAGAAACTAAGAAACTAAGAAACTAAGAAACTAAGAAACTAAGAAACTAAGAAACTAAGAAACTAAGAAACTAAGAAACGAACAAACTGACAAACTAAGAAACTAAGAAACTAAGAAACTAGGAAACTAAGAAACTAAGAAACTAAGAAACTAAGAAACTAAGAAACTAAGAAACTAAGAATCTAAGAAACTAAGAAACTAAGAAACTAAGAAACTAAGAAACTAAGAAACTAAGAAACTAAGTAACTAAGAAACTAAAAAACTAAGAAACTAAGAAAATAAGAAACTAAGAAACTAAGAAACTAAGAAACTAAGAAACTAAGAAACTAAGAAACTAAGAAACTAAGAAACTAAGAAACTAAGAAACTAAGAAACTAAGAAACTAAGAAACTAAGAAACTAAGAAACTAAGAAACTAAGAAACTAAGAAACTAAGAAACTAAGAAACTAAGAAACTAAGAAACTAAGAAACTAAGAAACTAAGAAACTAAGAAACTAAGAAACTAAGAAACTAAGAAACTAAGAAACTAAGAAACTAAGAAACTATGAAACTAAGAAACTAAGAAACTAAGAAACTAAGAAACTAAGAAACTAAGAAACTAAGAAACTAAGAAACTAAGAAACTAAGAAACTAAGAAACTAAGAAACTAAGAAACTAAGAAACTAAGAAACTAAGAAACTAAGAAACTAAGAAACTAAGAAACTAAGATACTAAGAAACTAAGAAACTAAGAAACTAAGAAACTAAGAAACTAAGAAACTATGAAACTAAGAAACTAAGAAACTAAGAAACTAAGAAACTAAGAAACTAAGAAACTAAGAAACCAAGAAACTAAGAAACTAAGAAACTAAGAAACTAAGAAACTAAGAAACTAAGAAACTAAGAAACTAAGAAACTAAGAAACTAAGAAACTAAGAAACTAAGAAACTAAGAAACTAAGAAACTAAGAAACTAAGAAACTAAGAAACTAAGAAACTAAGAAACTAAGAAACTAAGAAACTAAGAAACTAAGAAACTAAGAAACTAAGAAACTAAGAAACTAAGAAACTAAGAAACTAAGAAACTAAGAAACTAAGAAACTAAGAAACTAAGAAACTAAGAAACTATGAAACTAAGAAACTAAGATACTAAGAAACTAAGAAACTAAGAAACTAAGAAACTAAGAAACTAAGAAACTAAGAAACTAAGAAACTAAGAAACTAAGAAACTAAGAAACTAAGAAACTAAGAAACTAAGAAACTAAGAAACTGACAAACTAGGAAACTAAGAAACTAAGAAACTGACAAACTAAGAAACTAAGAAACTAAGAAACTAAGAAACTAAGAAACTAAGAAACTAAGAAACTAAGAAACTAAGAAACTAAGAAACTAAGAAACTAAGAAACTAAGAAACTAAGAAACTAAGAAACTAAGAAACTAAGAAACTAAGAAACTAAGAAACTAAGAAACTAAGAAACTAAGAAACTAAGAAACTAAGAAACTAAGAAACTAAGAAACTAAGAAACTAAGAAACTAAGAAACTAAGAAACTAAGAAACTAAGAAACTAAGAAACTAAGAAACTAAGAAACTAAGAAACTAGGAAACTAAGAAACTAAGAAACTAAGAAACTAAGAAACTAAGAAACTAAGAAACTAGGAAACTAAGAAACTAAGAAACTAAGAAACTAAGAAACTAAGAAACTAAGAAACTAAGAAACGAACAAAATGACAAACTGACAAACTAAGAAACTAAGAAACTAAGGAATTAAGCAACTAAGAAACTAAGAAGCTAAGAAACTAAGAAACTAAGAAACTAAGAAACTAAGAAACTAAGAAACTAAGAAACTAAGAAACTAAGAAACTAAGAAACTAAGAAACTAAGAAACTAAGAAACTAAGAAACTAAGAAACTAAGAAACTAAGAAACTAAGAAACTAAGAAACTAAGAAACTAAGAAGCTAAGAAACTAAGAAACTATGTAACTAAGAAACTAAGAAACTAAGAAACTAAGAAACTAAGAAACTGAGAAACTAAGAAACTAAGAAACTAAGAAACTAAGAAACTAAGAAACTAAGAAACTAAGAAACTAAGAAACTAAGAAACTTAGAAACTAAGAAACGAACAAACTGACAAACTAAGAAACTAAGAAACTAAGAAACTAAGAAACTAAGAAACTAAGAAACTAAGAAACTAAGAAACTAAGAAACTAAGAAACTAAGAAACTAAGAAACTAAGAAACTAAGAAACTAAGAAACTGAGAAACTAAGAAACTAAGAAACTAAGAAACTAAGAAACTAAGAAACTAAGAAACTGACAAACTAAGAAACTAAGAAACTAAGAAACTAAGAAACTAAGAAACTAGGAAACTAAGAAACTAAGAAACTAAGAAACTAAGAAACTAAGAAACTAGGAAACTAAGAAACTAAGAAACTAAGAAACTAAGAAACTAAGAAACTAAGAAACTAAGAAACTAAGAAACTAAGAAACGAACAAAATGACAAACTGACAAACTAAGAAACTAAGAAACTAAGGAATTAAGCAACTAAGAAACTAAGAAACTAAGAAACTAAGAAACTAAGAAACTAAGAAACTAAGAAACTAAGAAACTAAGAAACTAAGAAACTAAGAAACTAAGAAACTAAGAAACTAAGAAACTAAGAAACTAAGAAACTAAGAAACTAAGAAACTAAGAAACTAAGAAACTAAGAAACTAAGAAACTAAGAAACTAAGAAACTAAGAAACTAAGAAACTAAGAAACTAAGAAACTAAGAAACTAAGAAACTAAGAAACTAAGAAACTTAGAAACTAAGAAACGAACAAACTGACAAACTAAGAAACTAAGAAACTAAGAAACTAGGAAACTAAGAAACTAAGAAACTAAGAAACTAAGAAACTAAGAAACTAAGAAACTAAGAAACTAAGAAACTAAGAAACTAAGAAACTAAGAAACTAAGAAACTAAGAAACTAAGTAACTAAGAAACTAAAAAACTAAGAAACTAAGAAAATAAGAAACTAAGAAACTAAGAAACTAAGAAACTAAGAAACTAAGAAGCTAAGAAACTAAGAAACTAAGAAACTAAGAAACTAAGAAACTAAGAAACTAAGAAACTAAGAAACTAAGAAACTAAGAAACTAAGAAACTAAGAAACTAAGAAACTAAGAAACTAAGAAACTAAGAAACTAAGAAACTAAGAAACTAAGAAACTAAGAAACTAAGAAACTAAGAAACTGAGAAACGAACAAAATGACAAACTGACAAACTTAGAAACTAAGAAACTAAGGAATTAAGCAACTAAGAAACTAAGAAACTAAGAAACTAAGAAACTAAGAAACTAAGAAACTAAGAAACTAAGAAACTAAGAAACTAAGAAACTAAGAAACTAAGAAACTAAGAAACTAAGAAACTAAGAAACTAAGAAACTAAGAAACTAAGAAACTAAGAAACTATGTAACTATGTAACTAAGAAACTAAGAAACTAAGAAACTAAGAAACTAAGAAACTAAGAAACTAAGGAACTAAGAAACTAAGAAACTGAGAAACTAAGAAACTAAGAAACTAAGAAACTAAGAAACTAAGAAACTAAGAAACTAAGAAACTAAGAAACTAAGAAACTTAGAAACTAAGAAACGAACAAACTGACAAACTAAGAAACTAAGAAACTAAGAAACTAAGAAACTAAGAAACTAAGAAACTAAGAAACTAAGAAACTAAGAAACTAAGAAACTAAGAAACTAAGAAACTAAGAAACTAAGAAACTGAGAAACTAAGAAACTAAGAAACTAAGAAACTAAGAAACTAAGAAACTAAGAAACTGACAAACTAAGAAACTAAGAAACTAAGAAACTAAGAAACTAAGAAACTAGGAAACTAAGAAACTAAGAAACTAAGAAACTAAGAAACTAAGAAACTAGGAAACTAAGAAACTAAGAAACTAAGAAACTAAGAAACTAAGAAACTAAGAAACTAAGAAACTAAGAAACTAAGAAACGAACAAAATGACAAACTGACAAACTAAGAAACTAAGAAACTAAGGAATTAAGCAACTAAGAAACTAAGAAACTAAGAAACTAAGAAACTAAGAAACTAAGAAACTAAGAAACTAAGAAACTAAGAAACTAAGAAACTAAGAAACTAAGAAACTAAGAAACTAAGAAACTAAGAAACTAAGAAACTAAGAAACTAAGAAACTAAGAAACTAAGAAACTAAGAAACTAAGAAACTAAGAAACTAAGAAACTAAGAAACTAAGAAACTAAGAAACTAAGAAACTAAGAAACTAAGAAACTAAGAAACTAAGAAACTAAGAAACTTAGAAACTAAGAAACGAACAATCTGACAAACTAAGAAACTAAGAAACTAAGAAACTAGGAAACTAAGAAACTAAGAAACTAAGAAACTAAGAAACTAAGAAACTAAGAAACTAAGAAACTAAGAAACTAAGAAACTAAGAAACTAAGAAACTAAGAAACTAAGTAACTAAGAAACTAAAAAACTAAGAAACTAAGAAAATAAGAAACTAAGAAACTAAGAAACTAAGAAACTAAGAAACTAAGAAGCTAAGAAACTAAGAAACTAAGAAACTAAGAAACTAAGAAACTAAGAAACTAAGAAACTAAGAAACTAAGAAACTAAGAAACTAAGAAACTAAGAAACTAAGAAACTAAGAAACTAAGAAACTAAGAAACTAAGAAACTAAGAAACTAAGAAACTAAGAAACTAAGAAACTAAGAAACTGAGAAACGAACAAAATGACAAACTGACAAACTTAGAAACTAAGAAACTAAGGAATTAAGCAACTAAGAAACTAAGAAACTAAGAAACTAAGAAACTAAGAAACTAAGAAACTAAGAAACTAAGAAACTAAGAAACTAAGAAACTAAGAAACTAAGAAACTAAGAAACTAAGAAACTAAGAAACTAAGAAACTAAGAAACTAAGAAACTATGTAACTATGTAACTAAGAAACTAAGAAACTAAGAAACTAAGAAACTAAGAAACTAAGAAACTAAGGAACTAAGAAACTAAGAAACTAAGAAACTAAGAAACTAAGAAACTAAGTAACTAAGAAACTAAGAAACTAAGAAACTAAGACTCTAAGAAACTAAGCAACTAAGAAACTAAGAAACTAAGAAACTAAGAAACTAAGAAACTAAGAAACTAAGAAACTAAGAAACTAAGAGACTAAGAAACTAAGAAACTAGGAAACAAAGAAACTAAGAAACTAAGAAACTAAGAAACTAAGAAACTAAGAAACTAAGAAACTAAGAAACTAAGAAACTAAGAAACTAAGAAACTAAGAAACTAAGAAACTAAGAAACTAAGAAACTAAGAAACTAAGAAACTAAGAAACTAAGAAACTAAGAAACTAAGAAACTAAGAAACTAAGAAACTAAGAAACTAAGAAACTAAGAAACTAAGAAACTAAGAAACTAAGAAAGTAAGAAACTAAGTAACTAAGAAACTAAGAAACTAAGAAACTAAGAAACTTAGAAACTAAGAAACTAAGAAACTAAGAAACTAAGAAACTAAGAAACTAAGAAACTAAGAAACTAAGAAACTGACGAACTGACGAACTGACAAACTAAGAAACTAAGAAACTAAGAAACTAAGAAACTAAGAAACTAAGAAACTAAGAAACTAAGAAACTAAGAAACTAAGAAACTAAGAAACTAAGAAACTAAGAAACTAAGAAACTAAGGAACTAAGAAACTAAGAAACTGAGAAACTAAGAAACTAAGAAACTAAGAAACTAAGAAACTAAGAAACTAAGAAACTAAGAAACTAAGAAACTAAGAAACTTAGAAACTAAGAAACGAACAAACTGACAAACTAAGAAACTAAGAAACTAAGAAACTAAGAAACTAAGAAACTAAGAAACTAAGAAACTAAGAAACTAAGAAACTAAGAAACTAAGAAACTAAGAAACTAAGAAACTAAGAAACTGAGAAACTAAGAAACTAAGAAACTAAGAAACTAAGAAACTAAGAAACTAAGAAACTGACAAACTAAGAAACTAAGAAACTAAGAAACTAAGAAACTAAGAAACTAGGAAACTAAGAAACTAAGAAACTAAGAAACTAAGAAACTAAGAAACTAGGAAACTAAGAAACTAAGAAACTAAGAAACTAAGAAACTAAGAAACTAAGAAACTAAGAAACTAAGAAACTAAGAAACGAACAAAATGACAAACTGACAAACTAAGAAACTAAGAAACTAAGGAATTAAGCAACTAAGAAACTAAGAAACTAAGAAACTAAGAAACTAAGAAACTAAGAAACTAAGAAACTAAGAAACTAAGAAACTAAGAAACTAAGAAACTAAGAAACTAAGAAACTAAGAAACTAAGAAACTAAGAAACTAAGAAACTAAGAAACTAAGAAACTAAGAAACTAAGAAACTAAGAAACTAAGAAACTAAGAAACTAAGAAACTAAGAAACTAAGAAACTAAGAAACTAAGAAACTAAGAAACTAAGAAACTAAGAAACTTAGAAACTAAGAAACGAACAAACTGACAAACTAAGAAACTAAGAAACTAAGAAACTAGGAAACTAAGAAACTAAGAAACTAAGAAACTAAGAAACTAAGAAACTAAGAAACTAAGAAACTAAGAAACTAAGAAACTAAGAAACTAAGAAACTAAGAAACTAAGTAACTAAGAAACTAAAAAACTAAGAAACTAAGAAAATAAGAAACTAAGAAACTAAGAAACTAAGAAACTAAGAAACTAAGAAGCTAAGAAACTAAGAAACTAAGAAACTAAGAAACTAAGAAACTAAGAAACTAAGAAACTAAGAAACTAAGAAACTAAGAAACTAAGAAACTAAGAAACTAAGAAACTAAGAAACTAAGAAACTAAGAAACTAAGAAACTAAGAAACTAAGAAACTAAGAAACTAAGAAACTGAGAAACGAACAAAATGACAAACTGACAAACTTAGAAACTAAGAAACTAAGGAATTAAGCAACTAAGAAACTAAGAAACTAAGAAACTAAGAAACTAAGAAACTAAGAAACTAAGAAACTAAGAAACTAAGAAACTAAGAAACTAAGAAACTAAGAAACTAAGAAACTAAGAAACTAAGAAACTAAGAAACTAAGAAACTAAGAAACTATGTAACTATGTAACTAAGAAACTAAGAAACTAAGAAACTAAGAAACTAAGAAACTAAGAAACTAAGGAACTAAGAAACTAAGAAACTAAGAAACTAAGAAACTAAGAAACTAAGTAACTAAGAAACTAAGAAACTAAGAAACTAAGACTCTAAGAAACTAAGCAACTAAGAAACTAAGAAACTAAGAAACTAAGAAACTAAGAAACTAAGAAACTAAGAAACTAAGAAACTAAGAGACTAAGAAACTAAGAAACTAGGAAACAAAGAAACTAAGAAACTAAGAAACTAAGAAACTAAGAAACTAAGAAACTTAGAAACTAAGAAACGAACAAACTGACAAACTAAGAAACTAAGAAACTAAGAAACTAGGAAACTAAGAAACTAAGAAACTAAGAAACTAAGAAACTAAGAAACTAAGAAACTAAGAAACTAAGAAACTAAGAAACTAAGAAACTAAGAAACTAAGAAACTAAGTAACTAAGAAACTAAAAAACTAAGAAACTAAGAAAATAAGAAACTAAGAAACTAAGAAACTAAGAAACTAAGAAACTAAGAAGCTAAGAAACTAAGAAACTAAGAAACTAAGAAACTAAGAAACTAAGAAACTAAGAAACTAAGAAACTAAGAAACTAAGAAACTAAGAAACTAAGAAACTAAGAAACTAAGAAACTAAGAAACTAAGAAACTAAGAAACTAAGAAACTAAGAAACTAAGAAACTAAGAAACTGAGAAACGAACAAAATGACAAACTGACAAACTTAGAAACTAAGAAACTAAGGAATTAAGCAACTAAGAAACTAAGAAACTAAGAAACTAAGAAACTAAGAAACTAAGAAACTAAGAAACTAAGAAACTAAGAAACTAAGAAACTAAGAAACTAAGAAACTAAGAAACTAAGAAACTAAGAAACTAAGAAACTAAGAAACTAAGAAACTATGTAACTATGTAACTAAGAAACTAAGAAACTAAGAAACTAAGAAACTAAGAAACTAAGAAACTAAGGAACTAAGAAACTAAGAAACTGAGAAACTAAGAAACTAAGAAACTAAGAAACTAAGAAACTAAGAAACTAAGAAACTAAGAAACTAAGAAACTAAGAAACTTAGAAACTAAGAAACGAACAAACTGACAAACTAAGAAACTAAGAAACTAAGAAACTAAGAAACTAAGAAACTAAGAAACTAAGAAACTAAGAAACTAAGAAACTAAGAAACTAAGAAACTAAGAAACTAAGAAACTAAGAAACTGAGAAACTAAGAAACTAAGAAACTAAGAAACTAAGAAACTAAGAAACTAAGAAACTGACAAACTAAGAAACTAAGAAACTAAGAAACTAAGAAACTAAGAAACTAGGAAACTAAGAAACTAAGAAACTAAGAAACTAAGAAACTAAGAAACTAGGAAACTAAGAAACTAAGAAACTAAGAAACTAAGAAACTAAGAAACTAAGAAACTAAGAAACTAAGAAACTAAGAAACGAACAAAATGACAAACTGACAAACTAAGAAACTAAGAAACTAAGGAATTAAGCAACTAAGAAACTAAGAAACTAAGAAACTAAGAAACTAAGAAACTAAGAAACTAAGAAACTAAGAAACTAAGAAACTAAGAAACTAAGAAACTAAGAAACTAAGAAACTAAGAAACTAAGAAACTAAGAAACTAAGAAACTAAGAAACTAAGAAACTAAGAAACTAAGAAACTAAGAAACTAAGAAACTAAGAAACTAAGAAACTAAGAAACTAAGAAACTAAGAAACTAAGAAACTAAGAAACTAAGAAACTAAGAAACTAAGAAACTAAGAAACTTAGAAACTAAGAAACGAACAAACTGACAAACTAAGAAACTAAGAAACTAAGAAACTAGGAAACTAAGAAACTAAGAAACTAAGAAACTAAGAAACTAAGAAACTAAGAAACTAAGAAACTAAGAAACTAAGAAACTAAGAAACTAAGAAACTAAGAAACTAAGTAACTAAGAAACTAAAAAACTAAGAAACTAAGAAAATAAGAAACTAAGAAACTAAGAAACTAAGAAACTAAGAAACTAAGAAGCTAAGAAACTAAGAAACTAAGAAACTAAGAAACTAAGAAACTAAGAAACTAAGAAACTAAGAAACTAAGAAACTAAGAAACTAAGAAACTAAGAAACTAAGAAACTAAGAAACTAAGAAACTAAGAAACTAAGAAACTAAGAAACTAAGAAACTAAGAAACTAAGAAACTGAGAAACGAACAAAATGACAAACTGACAAACTTAGAAACTAAGAAACTAAGGAATTAAGCAACTAAGAAACTAAGAAACTAAGAAACTAAGAAACTAAGAAACTAAGAAACTAAGAAACTAAGAAACTAAGAAACTAAGAAACTAAGAAACTAAGAAACTAAGAAACTAAGAAACTAAGAAACTAAGAAACTAAGAAACTAAGAAACTATGTAACTATGTAACTAAGAAACTAAGAAACTAAGAAACTAAGAAACTAAGAAACTAAGAAACTAAGGAACTAAGAAACTAAGAAACTAAGAAACTAAGAAACTAAGAAACTAAGTAACTAAGAAACTAAGAAACTAAGAAACTAAGACTCTAAGAAACTAAGCAACTAAGAAACTAAGAAACTAAGAAACTAAGAAACTAAGAAACTAAGAAACTAAGAAACTAAGAAACTAAGAGACTAAGAAACTAAGAAACTAGGAAACAAAGAAACTAAGAAACTAAGAAACTAAGAAACTAAGAAACTAAGAAACTAAGAAACTAAGAAACTAAGAAACTAAGAAACTAAGAAACTAAGAAACTAAGAAACTAAGAAACTAAGAAACTAAGAAACTAAGAAACTAAGAAACTAAGAAACTAAGAAACTAAGAAACTAAGAAACTAAGAAACTAAGAAACTAAGAAACTAAGAAACTAAGAAACTAAGAAACTAAGAAACTAAGAAACTAAGAAAGTAAGAAACTAAGTAACTAAGAAACTAAGAAACTAAGAAACTAAGAAACTTAGAAACTAAGAAACTAAGAAACTAAGAAACTAAGAAACTAAGAAACTAAGAAACTAAGAAACTAAGAAACTGACGAACTGACGAACTGACAAACTAAGAAACTAAGAAACTAAGAAACTAAGAAACTACGAAACTAAGAAACTAAGAAACTAAGAAACTTAGAAACTAAGAAACTGAGAGACTGAGAGACTGAGAGACTGAGAAACTAAGAAACTAAGAAACTAAGAAACTAAGAAACTAAGAAACTTAGAAACTAAGAAACTGACAAACTGACAAACTAAGAAACTAAGAAACTAAGAAACTAAGAAACTAAGAAACTAAGAAACTAAGAAACTAAGAAACTAAGAAACTAAGAAACTAAGAAACTAAGAAACTAAGAAACTAAGAAACTTAGAAACTAAGAAACAAAGAAACTAAGAAACTAAGAAACTAAAAACTAAGAAACTAAGAAACGAATAAACTGACAAACTAAGAAACTAAGAAACTAAGAAACTAAGAAACTAAGAAACTAAGAAACTAAGAAACTAAGAAACTAAGAAACTAAGAATCTAAGTAACAAAGAAACTAAGAAACTAAGAAACTGACGAACTGAAGAACTGACAAACTAAGAAAATAAGAAACTAAGAAACTAAGAAACTACGAAACTAAGAAACTAAGAAACTAAGAAACATAGAAACTAAGAAACTGAGAGACTGAGAGACTGAGAGACTGAGAAACTAAGAAACTAAGAAACTAAGAAACTAAGAAACTAAGAAACTTAGAAACTAAGAAACTGACAAACTGACAAACTAAGAAACTAAGAAACTAAGAAACTAAGAAACTAAGAAACTAAGAAACTAAGAAACTAAGAAACTAAGAAACTAAGAAACTAAGAAACTAAGAAACTATGAAACTAAGAAACTAAGATACTAAGACACTAAGAAACTAAGAAACTAAGAAACTAAGAAACTAAGAAACTAAGAAACTAAGAAACTAAGAAACTAAGAAACTAAGAAACTGACAAACTAAGAAACTAAGAAACTAAGAAACTAAGAAACTAAGAAACTAAGAAACTAAGAAACTAAGAAACTAAGAAACTAAGAAACTAAGAAACTAAGAAACTAAGAAACTAAGAAACTAAGAAACTAAGAAACTAAGAAACTAAGAAACTAAGAAACTAAGAAACTAAGAAACTAAGAAACTAAGAAACTAAGAAACTAAGAAACTAAGAAACTAAGAAACTAAGAAACTAAGAAACTAAGAAACTAAGAAACTAAGAAACTAAGAAACTAAGAAACTAAGAAACTAAGAAACTAAGAAACTAAGAAACTAAGAAACTAAGAAACTAAGAAACTAAGAAACTAAGAAACTAAGAAACTAAGAAACTAAGAAACTAAGAAACTAAGAAACTAAGAAACTAAGAAACTTAGAAACTAAGAAACTAAGAAACTAAGAAACTAAGAAACTAAGAAACTAAGAAACTAAGAAACTAAGAAACTGACGAACTGACGAACTGACAAACTAAGAAACTAAGAAACTAAGAAACTAAGAAACTACGAAACTAAGAAACTAAGAAACTAAGAAACTTAGAAACTAAGAAACTGAGAGACTGAGAGACTGAGAGACTGAGAAACTAAGAAACTAAGAAACTAAGAAACTAAGAAACTAAGAAACTTAGAAACTAAGAAACTGACAAACTGACAAACTAAGAAACTAAGAAACTAAGAAACTAAGAAACTAAGAAACTAAGAAACTAAGAAACTAAGAAACTAAGAAACTAAGAAACTAAGAAACTAAGAAACTAAGAAACTAAGAAACTAAGAAACTTAGAAACTAAGAAACAAAGAAACTAAGAAACTAAGAAACTAAAAACTAAGAAACTAAGAAACGAATAAACTGACAAACTAAGAAACTAAGAAACTAAGAAACTAAGAAACTAAGAAACTAAGAAACTAAGAAACTAAGAATCTAAGTAACTAAGAAACTAAGAAACTAAGAAACTGACGAACTGAAGAACTGACAAACTAAGAAAATAAGAAACTAAGAAACTAAGAAACTACGAAACTAAGAAACTAAGAAACTTAGAAACTAAGAAACTGAGAGACTGAGAGACTGAGAGACTGAGAAACTAAGAAACTAAGAAACTAAGAAACTAAGAAACTAAGAAACTTAGAAACTAAGAAACTGACAAACTGACAAACTAAGAAACTAAGAAACTAAGAAACTAAGAAACTAAGAAACTAAGAAACTAAGAAACTAAGAAACTAAGAAACTAAGAAACTAAGAAACTAAGAAACTAAGAAACTATGAAACTAAGAAACTAAGATACTAAGACACTAAGAAACTAAGAAACTAAGAAACTAAGAAACTAAGAAACTAAGAAACTAAGAAACTAAGAAACTGACAAACTAAGAAACTAAGAAACTAAGAAACTAAGAAACTAAGAAACTAAGAAACTAAGAAACTAAGAAACTAAGAAACTAAGAAACTAAGAAACTAAGAAACTAAGAAACTAAGAAACTAAGAAACTAAGAAACTAAGAAACTAAGAAACTAAGAAACTAAGAAACTAAGAAACTAAGAAACTAAGAAACTAAGAAACTAAGAAACTAAGAAACTAAGAAACTAAGAAACTAAGAAACTAAGAAACTAAGAAACTAAGAAACTAAGAAACTAAGAAACTAAGAAACTAAGAAACTAAGAAACTAAGAAACTAAGAAACTAAGAAACTAAGAAACTAAGAAACTAAGAAACTAAGAAACTAAGAAACTAAGAAACTAAGAAACTAAGAAACTAAGAAACTAAGAAACTAAGAAACTAAGAAACTAAGAAACTAAGAAACTAAGAAACTAAGAAACTAAGAAACTAAGAAACTAAGAAACTAAGAAACTAAGAAACTAAGAAACTAAGAAACTAAGAAACTAAGATACTAAGAAACTAAGAAACTAAGAAACTAAGAAACTAAGAAACTAAGAAACTAAGAAACTAAGAAACTAAGAAACTAAGAAACTAAGAAACTGAGAAACTAAGAAACTAAGAAACTAAGAAACTAAGAAACTAAGAAACTAAGAAACTGACAAACTAAGAAACTAAGAAACTAAGAAACTAAGAAACTAGGAAACTAAGAAACTAAGAAACTAAGAAACTAAGAAACTAAGAAACTAGGAAACTAAGAAACTAAGAAACTAAGAAACTAAGAAACTAAGAAACTAAGAAACTAAGAAACGAACAAAATGACAAACTGACAAACTAAGAAACTAAGAAACTAAGGAATTAAGCAACTAAGAAACTAAGAAACTAAGAAACTAAGAAACTAAGAAACTAAGAAACTAAGAAACTAAGAAACTAAGAAACTAAGAAACTAAGAAACTAAGAAACTAAGAAACTAAGAAACTAAGAAACTAAGAAACTAAGAAACTAAGAAACTAAGAAACTAAGAAACTAAGAAACTAAGAAACTAAGAAACTAAGAAACTAAGAAACTAAGAAGCTAAGAAACTAAGAAACTATTTAACTAAGAAACTAAGAAACTAAGAAACTAAGAAACTAAGAAACTAAGAAACTAAGAAACTAAGAAACTAAGAAACTAAGAAACTAAGAAACTAAGAAACTAAGAAACTAAGAAACTAAGAAACTAAGAAACTAAGAAACTTAGAAACTAAGAAACTAAGAAACTAAGAAACGAAGAAACTAAGAAACTAAGAAACTAAGAAACTAAGAAACTAAGAAACTAAGAAACTAAGAAACTAAGAAACTTAGAAACTAAGAAACTAAGAAACTAAGAAACTAAGAAACTGAGAAACTAAGAAACTAAGAAACTAAGAAACTAAGAAACTAAGAAACTAAGAAACTGACAAACTAAGAAACTAAGAAACTAAGAAACTAAGAAACTAGGAAACTAAGAAACTAAGAAACTAAGAAACTAAGAAACTAAGAAACTAGGAAACTAAGAAACTAAGAAACTAAGAAACTAAGAAACTAAGAAACTAAGAAACTAAGAAACTGACAAACTAAGAAACTAAGAAACTAAGAAACTAAGAAACTAGGAAACTAAGAAACTAAGAAACTAAGAAACTAAGAAACTAAGAAACTAGGAAACTAAGAAACTAAGAAACTAAGAAACTAAGAAACTAAGAAACTAAGAAACTAAGAAACTAAGAAACGAACAAAATGACAAACTGACAAACTAAGAAACTAAGAAACTAAGGAATTAAGCAACTAAGAAACTAAGAAACTAAGAAACTAAGAAACTAAGAAACTAAGAAACTAAGAAACTAAGAAACTAAGAAACTAAGAAACTAAGAAACTAAGAAACTAAGAAACTAAGAAACTAAGAAACTAAGAAACTAAGAAACGAACAAAATGACAAACTGACAAACTAAGAAACTAAGAAACTAAGGAATTAAGCAACTAAGAAACTAAGAAACTAAGAAACTAAGAAACTAAGAAACTAAGAAACTAAGAAACTAAGAAACTAAGAAACTAAGAAACTAAGAAACTAAGAAACTAAGAAACTAAGAAACTAAGAAACTAAGAAACTAAGAAACTAAGAAACTAAGAAACTAAGAAACTAAGAAACTAAGAAACTAAGAAACTAAGAAACTTAGAAACTAAGAATCGAACAAACTGACAAACTAAGAAGCTAAGAAACTAAGAAACTAGGAAACTAAGAAACTAAGAAACTAAGAAACTAAGAAACTAAGAAACTAAGAAACTAAGAAACTAAGAAACTAAGAAACTAAGAAACTAAGAAACTAAGAAACTAAGAAACTAAGAAACTAAGAAACTAAGAAACTAAGAAACTAAGAAACTAAGTAACTAAGAAACTAAAAAACTAAGAAACTAAGAAACTAAGAAACTAAGAAACTAAGAAACTAAGAAACTAAGAAACTAAGAAACTAAGAAACTAAGAAACTAAGAAACTAAGAAACTAAGAAACTAAGAAACTAAGAAACTAAGAAACTAAGAAACTAAGAAACTAAGAAACTAAGAAACTAAGAAACTAAGAAACTAAGAAACGAAGAAACTAAGAAACTAAGAAACTAAGAAACTAAGAAACTAAGAAACTAAGAAACTAAGAAACTAAGAAACTAAGAAACTAAGAAACTAAGAAACTAAGAAACTAAGAAACTAAGAAACTAAGAAACTAAGAAACTAAGAAACTAAGAAACTAAGAAACTAAGAAACTAAGAAACGAACAAACTGACAAACTAAGAAACGAACAAACTGACAAACTAAGAAACTAAGAAACTAAGAAACTAAGAAACTAAGAAACTAAGAAACTAAGAAACTAAGAAACTAAGAAACTAAGAAACTAAGAAACTAAGAAACTAAGAAACTAAGAAACTAAGAAACTAAGAAACTAAGAAACTAAGAAACTAAGAAACTAAGAAACTAAGAAACTAAGAAACTAAGAAACTAAGAAACTAAGAAACTAAGAAACTATGAAACTAAGAAACTAAGAAACTAAGAAACTAAGAAACTAAGAAACTAAGAAACTAAGAAACTAAGAAACTAAGAAACTAAGAAACTAAGAAACTAAGAAACTAAGAAACTAAGAAACGAACAAACTGACAAACTAAGAAACTAAGAAACTAAGAAACTAAGAAACGAACAAACTGACAAACTAAGAAACTAAGAAACTAAGAAACTAAGAAACTAAGAAACTAAGAAACTAAGAAACTAAGAAACTAAGAAACTATGAAACTAAGAAACAAAGAAACTAAGAAACTAAGAAACTAAGAAACTAAGAAACTAAGAAACTAAGAAACTAAGAAACTAAGAAACTAAGAAACTAAGAAACTAAGAAACTAAGAAAGTAAGAAACTAAGTAACTAAGAAACTAAGAAACTAAGAAACTAAGAAACTTAGAAACTAAGAAACTAAGAAACTAAGAAACTAAGAAACTAAGAAACTAAGAAACTAAGAAACTGACGAACTGACGAACTGACAAACTAAGAAACTAAGAAACTAAGAAACTAAGAAACTACGAAACTAAGAAACTAAGAAACTAAGAAACTAAGAAACTAAGAAACTTAGAAACAAAGAAACTGACAAACTGACAAACTAAGAAACTAAGAAACTAAGAAACTAAGAAACTAAGAAACTAAGAAACTAAGAAACTAAGAAACTAAGAAACTAAGAAACTAAGAAACTAAGAAACTAAGAAACTTTGAAACTAAGAAACAAAGAAACTAAGAAACTAAGAAACTAAAAACTAAGAAACTAAGAAACGAACAAACTGACAAACTAAGAAACTAAGAAACTAAGAAACTAAGAAACTAAGAAACTAAGAAACTAAGAAACTGAGAAACTAAGAATCTAAGTAACTAAGAAACTAAGAAACTAATAAACTAAGAAACTTAGAAACTAAGAAACTAAGAAACAAAGAAACTAAGAAACTAAGAAACTAAGAAACTAAGAAACTAAGAAACTAAGAAACTAAGAAACTAAGAAACTAAGAAACTAAGAAACTAAGGAACTAACAAACTAAGAAACTAAGAAACTAAGAAACTAGGAAACTAAGAAACTAAGAAACTAAGAAACTAAGAAACTAAGAAACTAAGAAACTAAAAAACTAAGAAACTAAGAAAATAAGAAACTAAGAAACTAAGAAACTAAGGAACTGACAAACTGACAAACTAAGAAACTAAGAAACTAAGAAACTAAGAAAGTAAGAAACTACGAAACTAAGAAACTAAGAAACTAAGAAACTAAGAAACTGAGAAACTGAGAGACTGAGAGACTGAGAGACTGAGAAACTAAGAAACTAAGAAACTAAGAAACTAAGTAATTAAGAAACTAAGAAACTAAGAAACTAAGAAACAAAGAAACTAAGAAACTAAAAACTAAGAAACTAAGAAACGAACAAACTGACAAACTAAGAAACTAAGAAACTAAGAAACTAAGAAACTAAGAAACGAACAAACTGACAAATTGACAAACTGATAAACTAAGAAACTAAGAAACCAACAACCTGACAAACTGACAAACTAAGAAACCAAGAAACTAAGAAACTAAAAAACTAAGAAACTATGAAACTAAGAAACTAAGAAACTAAGAAACTAAGAAACTAAGAAACTAAGATACTATGAAACTAAGAAACTAAGAAACTAAGAAACTAAGAAACTAAGAAACTAAGAAAATAAGAAACTAAGAAACTAAGAAACTAAGGAACTAAGAAACTAAGAAACTAAGAAACTAAGAAACTAAGAAACTAAGAAACTAAGAAACTAAGTAACTAAGAAACTAAGAAACTAAGAAACTAAGAAACTAAGAAACTAAGAAACGAACAAACTGACAAACTGACAAACTAAGAAACTAAGAAACTAAGAAACTAAGAAGATAAGAAACTAAGAAACTAAGAAACTAAGAAACTAAGAAACTAAGAAACTAAGAAACTAAGAAACTAAGAAACTAGGAAACTGACAAACTGACAAACTAAGAAACTAAGAAACTAAGAAACTAAGAAACTAAGAAACTACGAAACTAAGAAACTAAGAAACTGAGAAACTGAGAGACTGAGAGACTGAGAGACTGAGAAACTAAGAAACTAAGAAACTAAGAAACTAAGTAATTAAGAAACTAAGAAACTAAGAAACAAAGAAACTAAGAAACTAAAAACTAAGAAACTAAGAAACGAACAAACTGACAAACTAAGAAACTAAGAAACTAAGAAACTAAGAAACTAAGAAACTAAGAAACTAAGAAACTAAGAAACTAAGAAACGAACAAACTGACAAATCGACAAACTGATAAACTAAGAAACTAAGAAACCAACAAACTGACAAACTGACAAACTAAGAAACCAAGAAACTAAGAAACTAAAAAACTAAGAAACTAAGAAACTAAGAAACTAAGAAACTAAAAAACTAAGAAACTAAGAAACTAAGAAACTAAGATACTATGAAACTAAGAAACTAAGAAACTAAGGAACTAAGAAACTAAGAAACTAAGAAACTAAGAAACTAAGAAACTAAGAAACTAAGAAACTAAGAAACGGACAAACTGACAAACTGACAAACTAAGAAACTAAGAAACTAAGAAACTAAGAAACTAAGAAACTAAGAAACTAAGAAACTAAGAAACTAAGATACTAAGAAACTAAGAAACTAAGAAACTAAGAAACTAAGAAACTAAGAAACTAAGAAACTAAGAAACTAAGAAACTAAGAAACTAAGAAACCAAGAAACTAAGAAACCAAGAAACTAAGAAACTAAGAAACTAAGAAACTAAGAAACTAAGAAACTAAGAAACGAACAAACTGACAATCTGACAAACTGACAAACTGACAAACTAAGAAACTAAGAAACTAAGAAACTAAGAAACTAAGAAACTAAGAAACTAAGAAACTAAGAAACTAAGAAACTAAGAAACTAAGAAACTAAGAAACTAAGAAACTAAGAAACTAAGAAACTAAGAACCTAAGAAACTAAGAAACTAAGAAACTAAGAAACTAAGAAACTAAGAAACTAAGAAACTAAGAAACTATGAAACTAAGAAACTAAGAAACTAAGAAACTAAGAAACTAAGAAACTAAGAAACTAAGAAACTAAGAAACTAAGAAACTAAGAAACTAAGAAACTAAGAAACTAAGAAACTAAGAAACTAAGAAACTAAGAAACTAAGAAACTAAGAAACTAAGAAACTATGAAACTAAGAAACTAAGAAACTAAGAAACTAAGAAACTAAGAAACTAAGAAACTAAGAAACTAAGAAACTAAGAAACTAAGAAACTAAGAAACTAAGAAACTATGAAACTAAGAAACTAAGAAACGAACAAACTGACAAACTGACAAACTAAGAAACTAAGAAACTAAGGAATTAAGCAACTAAGAAACTAAGAAACTAAGAAACTAAGAAACTAAGAAACTAAGAAACTAAGAAACTAAGAAACTAAGAAACTAAGAAACTAAGAAACTAAGAAACTATGAAACTAAGAAACTAAGAAACTAAGAAACTAAGAAACTAAGAAACTAAGAAACTAAGAAACTAAGAAACTAAGAAACTAAGAAACCAAGAAACCAAGAAACCAAGAAACTAAGAAACTAAGAAACTAAGAAACTAAGAAACTAAGAAACTAAGAAACTAAGAAACTAAGAAACTAAGAAACTAAGAAACTAAGAAACTAAGAAACTAAGAAACTAAGAAACTAAGAAACTAAGAAACTAAGAAACTAAGAAACTAAGAAACTAAGAAACTATGAAACTAAGAAACTAAGAAACTAAGAAACTAAGAAACTAAGAAACTAAGAAACTAAGAAACTAAGAAACTAAGAAACTAAGAAACTAAGAAACTAAGAAACTAAGAAACTATGAAACTAAGAAACTAAGAAACGAACAAACTGACAAACTGACAAACTAAGAAACTAAGAAACTAAGGAATTAAGCAACTAAGAAACTAAGAAACTAAGAAACTAAGAAACTAAGAAACTAAGAAACTAAGAAACTGAGAAACTAAGAAACTAAGAAACTAAGAAACTAAGAAACTAAGAAACTAAGAAACTAAGAAACTAAGAAACTAAGAAACTAAGAAACTAAGAAACTAAGAAACTAAGAAACTAAGAAACTAAGAAACTAAGAAACTAAGAAACTAAGAAACTAAGAAACTAAGAAACTAAGAAACCAAGAAACCAAGAAACCAAGAAACTAAGAAACTAAGAAACTAAGAAACTAAGAAACTAAGAAACTAAGAAACTAAGAAACTAAGAAACTAAGAAACTAAGAAACTAAGAAACTAAGAAACTAAGAAACTAAGAAACTAAGAAACTAAGAAACTAAGAAACTAAGAAACTAAGAAACTAAGAAACTAAGAAACTAAGAAACTAAGAAACTAAGAAACTAAGAAACTAAGAAACTAAGAAACTAAGAAACTAAGAAACTAAGAAACTAAGAAACTAAGAAACTAAGAAACTAAGAAACTAAGAAACTCAGAAACTAAGAAACTAAGAAACTAAGAAACTAAGAAACTGAGAAACTAAGAAACTAAGAAACTAAGAAACTAAGAAACTAAGAAACTGACAAACTAAGAAACTGAGAAACTAAGAAACTAAGAAACTAGGAAACTAAGAAACTAAGAAACTAAGAAACTAAGAAACTAAGAAACTAGGAAACTAAGAAACTAAGAAACTAAGAAACTAAGAAACTAAGAAACTAAGAAACTAAGAAACTAAGAAACGAACAAAATGACAAACTGACAAACTAAGAAACTAAGAAACTAAGGAATTAAGCAACTAAGAAACTAAGAAACTAAGAAACTAAGAAACTAAGAAACTAAGAAACTAAGAAACTAAGAAACTAAGAAACTAAGAAACTAAGAAACTAAGAAACTAAGAAACTAAGAAGCTAAGAAACTAAGAAACTATGTAACTAAGAAACTAAGAAACTAAGAAACTAAGAAACTAAGAAACTAAGAAACTAAGAAACTAAGAAACTAAGAAACTAAGAAACTAAGAAACTAAGAAACTAAGAAACTAAGAAACTAAGAAACTAAGAAACTAAGAAACTAAGAAACTAAGAAACTAAGAAACTAAGAAACTTAGAAACTAAGAAACGAACAAACTGACAAACTAAGAAACTAAGAAACTAAGAAACTAGGAAACTAAGAAACTAAGAAACTAAGAAACTAAGAAACTAAGAAACTAAGAAACTAAGAAACTAAGAAACTAAGAAACTAAGAAACTAAGAAACTAAGAATCTAAGAAACTAAGAAACTAAGAAACTAAGAAACTAAGAAACTAAGAAACTAAGAAACTAAGAAAATAAGAAACTAAGAAACTAAGAAACTAAGAAACTAAGAAACTAAGAAACTAAGAAACTAAGAAACTAAGAAACTAAGAAACTAAGAAACTAAGAAACTAAGAAACTAAGAAACTAAGAAACTATGAAACTAAGAAACTAAGAAACTAAGAAACTAAGAAACTAAGAAACTAAGAAACTAAGAAACTAAGAAACTAAGAAACTAAGAAACTAAGAAACTAAGAAACTAAGAAACTAAGAAACTAAGAAACTAAGAAACTAAGAAACTAAGAAACTAAGAAACTATGAAACTAAGAAACTAAGAAACTAAGAAACTAAGAAACTAAGAAACTAAGAAACTAAGAAACCAAGAAACTAAGAAACTAAGAAACTAAGAAACTAAGAAACTAAGAAACTAAGAAACTAAGAAACTAAGAAACTAAGAAACTAAGAAACTAAGAAACTAAGAAACTAAGAAACTAAGAAACTAAGAAACTAAGAAACTAAGAAACTAAGAAACTAAGAAACTAAGAAACTAAGAAACTAAGAAACTAAGAAACTAAGAAACTAAGAAACTAAGAAACTAAGAAACTAAGAAACTAAGAAACTAAGAAACTAAGAAACTAAGAAACTAAGAAACTAAGAAACTAAGAAACTAAGAAACTAAGAAACTAAGAAACTAAGAAACTAAGAAACTAAGAAACTAAGAAACTAAGAAACTAAGAAACTAAGAAACTAAGAAACTAAGAAACTAAGAAACTATGAAACTAAGAAACTAAGATACTAAGAAACTAAGAAACTAAGAAACTAAGAAACTAAGAAACTAAGAAACTAAGAAACTAAGAAACTAAGAAACTAAGAAACTAAGAAACTAAGAAACTAAGAAACTAAGAAACTAAGAAACTGACAAACTAAGAAACTAAGAAACTAAGAAACTAAGAAACTAAGAAACTAAGAAACTAAGAAACTAAGAAACTAAGAAACTAAGAAACTAAGAAACTAAGAAACTATGAAGCTAAGAAACTAAGATACTAAGAAACTAAGAAACTAAGAAACTAAGAAACTAAGAAACTAAGAAACTAAGAAACTAAGAAACTAAGAAACTAAGAAACTAAGAAACTAAGAAACTAAGAAACTAAGAAACTAAGAAACTGACAAACTAAGAAACTAAGAAACTAAGAAACTAAGAAACTAAGAAACTAAGAAACTAAGAAACTAAGAAACTAAGAAACTAAGAAACTAAGAAACTAAGAAACTAAGAAACTAAGAAACTAAGAAACTAAGAAACTAAGAAACTAAGAAACTAAGAAACTAAGAAACTAAGAAACTAAGAAACTAAGAAACTAAGAAACTAAGAAACTAAGAAACTAAGAAACTAAGAAACTAAGAAACTAAGAAACTAAGAAACTAAGAAACTAAGAAACTAAGAAACTAAGAAACTAAGAAACTAAGAAACTAAGAAACTAAGAAACTAAGAAACTAAGAAACTAAGAAACTAAGAAACTAAGAAACTAAGAAACTAAGAAACTAAGAAACTAAGAAACTAAGAAACTAAGAAACTAAGAAACTGAGAAACTAAGAAACTAAGAAACTAAGAAACTAAGAAACTAAGAAACTGAGAAACTAAGAAACTAAGAAACTAAGAAACTAAGAAACTAAGAAACTAAGAAACTGACAAACTAAGAAACTAAGAAACTAAGAAACTAAGAAACTAAGAAACTAGGAAACTAAGAAACTAAGAAACTAAGAAGCTAAGAAACTAAGAAACTATGTAACTAAGAAACTAAGAAACTAAGAAACTAAGAAACTAAGAAACTAAGAAACTAAGAAACTAAGAAACTAAGAAACTAAGAAACTAAGAAACTAAGAAACTAAGAAACTAAGAAACTAAGAAACTAAGAAACTAAGAAACTAAGAAACTAAGAAACTTAGAAACTAAGAAACGAACAAACTGACAAACTAAGAAACTAAGAAACTAAGAAACTAGGAAACTAAGAAACTAAGAAACTAAGAAACTATGTAACTAAGAAACTAAGAAACTAAGAAACTAAGAAACTAAGAAACTAAGAAACTAAGAAACTAAGAAACTAAGAAACTAAGAAACTAAGAAACTAAGAAACTAAGAAACTAAGAAACTAAGAAACTAAGAAACTGAGAAACGAACAAAATGACAAACTGACAAACTTAGAAACTAAGAAACTAAGGAATTAAGCAACTAAGAAACTAAGAAACTAAGAAACTAAGAAACTAAGAAACTAAGAAACTAAGAAACTAAGAAACTAAGAAACTAAGAAACTAAGAAACTAAGAAACTAAGAAACTAAGAAACTAAGAAACTAAGAAACTAAGAAACTAAGAAACTAAGAAACTAAGAAACTAAGAAACTAAGAAACTAAGAAACTAAGAAACTATGTAACTATGTAACTAAGAAACTAAGAAACTAAGAAACTAAGAAACTAAGAAACTAAGAAACTAAGGAACTAAGAAACTAAGAAACTAAGAAACTAAGAAACTAAGAAACTAAGAAACTAAGAAACTAAGAAACTAAGAAACTAAGAAACTAAGAAACTAAGAAACTAAGAAACTAAGAAACTAAGAAACTAAGAAACTAAGAAACTAAGAAACTAAGAAACTAAGAAACTAAGAAACTAAGAAACTAAGAAACTAAGAAACTAAGAAACTAAGAAACTAAGAAACTAAGAAACTAAGAAACTAAGAAACTAAGAAACTAAGAAACTAAGAAACTAAGAAACTAAGAAACTAAGAAACTAAGAAACTAAGAAACTAAGAAACTAAGAAACTAAGAAACTAAGAAACTGAGAAACTAAGAAACTAAGAAACTAAGAAACTAAGAAACTAAGAAACTGAGAAACTAAGAAACTAAGAAACTAAGAAACTAAGAAACTAAGAAACTAAGAAACTGACAAACTAAGAAACTAAGAAACTAAGAAACTAAGAAACTAAGAAACTAGGAAACTAAGAAACTAAGAAACTAAGAAGCTAAGAAACTAAGAAACTATGTAACTAAGAAACTAAGAAACTAAGAAACTAAGAAACTAAGAAACTAAGAAACTAAGAAACTAAGAAACTAAGAAACTAAGAAACTAAGAAACTAAGAAACTAAGAAACTAAGAAACTAAGAAACTAAGAAACTAAGAAACTAAGAAACTAAGAAACTTAGAAACTAAGAAACGAACAAACTGACAAACTAAGAAACTAAGAAACTAAGAAACTAGGAAACTAAGAAACTAAGAAACTAAGAAACTAAGAAACTATGTAACTAAGAAACTAAGAAACTAAGAAACTAAGAAACTAAGAAACTAAGAAACTAAGAAACTAAGAAACTAAGAAACTAAGAAACTAAGAAACTAAGAAACTAAGAAACTAAGAAACTAAGAAACTAAGAAACTGAGAAACGAACAAAATGACAAACTGACAAACTTAGAAACTAAGAAACTAAGGAATTAAGCAACTAAGAAACTAAGAAACTAAGAAACTAAGAAACTAAGAAACTAAGAAACTAAGAAACTAAGAAACTAAGAAACTAAGAAACTAAGAAACTAAGAAACTAAGAAACTAAGAAACTAAGAAACTAAGAAACTAAGAAACTAAGAAACTAAGAAACTAAGAAACTAAGAAACTAAGAAACTAAGAAACTAAGAAACTATGTAACTATGTAACTAAGAAACTAAGAAACTAAGAAACTAAGAAACTAAGAAACTAAGAAACTAAGGAACTGAGAAACTAAGAAACTAAGAAACTAAGAAACTAAGAAACTAAGAAACTAAGAAACTAAGTAACTAAGAAACTAAGAAACTAAGAAACGAAGACTCTAAGAAACTAAGCAACTAAGAAACTAAGAAACTAAGAAACTAAGAAACTAAGAAACTAAGAAACTAAGAAACTAAGAGACTAAGAAACTAAGAAACTAGGAAACAAAGAAACTAAGAAACTAAGAAACTAAGAAACTAAGAAACTAAGAAACTAAGAAACTAAGAAACTAAGAAACTAAGAAACTAAGAAACTAAGAAACTAAGAAGCGAACAAACTGACAAACTAAGAAACTAAGAAACTAAGAAACTAAGAAACTAAGAAACTAAGAAACTAAGAAACTAAGAAACTAAGAAACTAAGAAACTAAGAAACTAAGAAACTAAGAAACTAAGAAACTAAGAAACTAAGAAACTAAGAAACTAAGAAACTAAGAAACTAAGAAACTAAGAAACTAAGAAACTAAGAAACTAAGAAACTAAGAAACTAAGAAACTAAGAAACTAAGAAACTAAGAAACTAAGAAAGTAAGAAACTAAGTAACTAAGAAACTAAGAAACTAAGAAACTAAGAAACTTAGAAACTAAGAAACTAAGAAACTAAGAAACTAAGAAACTAAGAAACTAAGAAACTAAGAAACTAAGAAACTGACGAACTGACGAACTGACAAACTAAGAAACTAAGAAACTAAGAAACTAAGAAACTACGAAACTAAGAAACTAAGAAACTAAGAAACTTAGAAACTAAGAAACTGAGAGACTGAGAGACTGAGAGACTGAGAAACTAAGAAACTAAGAAACTAAGAAACTAAGAAACTTAGAAACTAAGAAACTGACAAACTGACAAACTAAGAAACTAAGAAACTAAGAAACTAAGAAACTAAGAAACTAAGAAACTAAGAAACTAAGAAACTAAGAAACTAAGAAACTAAGAAACTAAGAAACTAAGAAACTAAGAAACTAAGAAACTTAGAAACTAAGAAACAAAGAAACTAAGAAACTAAGAAACTAAAAACTAAGAAACTAAGAAACGAATAAACTGACAAACTAAGAAACTAAGAAACTAAGAAACTAAGAAACTAAGAAACTAAGAAACTAAGAAACTAAGAAACTAAGAAACTAAGAAACTAAGAAACTAAGAAACTAAGAAACTAAGAAACTAAGAAACTGAGAAACTAAGAAACTAAGAAACTAAGAAACTAAGAAACTAAGAAACTAAGAAACTGACAAACTAAGAAACTAAGAAACTAAGAAACTAAGAAACTAAGAAACTAGGAAACTAAGAAACTAAGAAACTAAGAAACTAAGAAACTAAGAAACTAGGAAACTAAGAAACTAAGAAACTAAGAAACTAAGAAACTAAGAAACTAAGAAACTGACAAACTAAGAAACTAAGAAACGAACAAAATGACAAACTGACAAACTAAGAAACTAAGAAACTAAGGAATTAAGCAACTAAGAAAGTAAGAAACTAAGAAACTAAGAAACTAAGAAACTAAGAAACTAAGAAACTAAGAAACTAAGGAACTAAGAAACTAAGAAACTAAGAAACTAAGAAACTAAGAAACTAAGAAACTAAGAAACTAAGAAACTAAGAAACTAAGAAACTAAGAAACTAAGAAACTAAGAAACTAAGAAGCTAAGAAACTAAGAAACTATGTAACTAAGAAACTAAGAAACTAAGAAACTAAGAAACTAAGAAACTAAGAAACTAAGAAACTAAGAAACTAAGAAACTAAGAAACTAAGAAACTATGTAACTAAGAAACTAAGAAACTAAGAAACTAAGAAACTAAGAAACTAAGAAACTAAGAAACTAAGAAACTAAGAAACTAAGAAACTAAGAAACTAGGAAACTAAGAAACTAAGAAACTAAGAAACTAAGAAACTAAGAAACTAAGAAACTAAGAAACTAAGAAACTAAGAAACTAAGAAACTAAGAAACTAAGAAACTAAGAAACTAAGAAACTAAGAAACTAAGAAACTAAGAAACTAAGAAACTAAGAAACTAAGTAACTAAGAAACTAAAAAACTAAGAAACTAAGAAACTAAGAAAATAAGAAACTAAGAAACTAAGAAACTAAGAAACTAAGAAACTAAGAAACTAAGAAACTAAGAAACTAAGAAACTAAGAAACTAAGAAACTAAGAAACTAAGAAACTAAGAAACTAAGAAACTAAGAAACTAAGAAACTAAGAAACTAAGAAACTAAGAAACTAAGAAACTAAGAAACTAAGAAACTAAGAAACTAAGAAACTGAGAAACGAACAAAATGACAAACTGACAAACTTAGAAACTAAGAAACTAAGGAATTAAGCAACTAAGAAACTAAGAAACTAAGAAACTAAGAAACTAAGAAACTAAGAAACTAAGAAACTAAGAAACTAAGAAACTAAGAAACTAAGAAACTAAGAAACTAAGAAACTAAGAAACTAAGAAACTAAGAAACTAAGAAACTAAGAAACTAAGAAACTAAGAAACTAAGAAACTAAGAAACTAAGAAACTAAGAAACTAAGAAACTAAGAAACTATGTAACTATGTAACTAAGAAACTAAGAAACTAAGAAACAAAGAAACTAAGAAACTAAGAAACTAAGGAACTAAGAAACTAAGAAACTAAGAAACTAAGAAACTAAGAAACTAAGTAACTAAGAAACTAAGAAACTAAGAAACGAAGACTCTAAGAAACTAAGCAACTAAGAAACTAAGAAACTAAGAAACTAAGAAACTAAGAAACTAAGAAACTAAGAGACTAAGAAACTAAGAAACTAGGAAACAAAGAAACTAAGAAACTAAGAAACTAAGAAACTAAGAAACTAAGAAACTAAGAAACTAAGAAACTAAGAAACTAAGAAGCGAACAAACTGACAAACTAAGAAACTAAGAAACTAAGAAACTAAGAAACTAAGAAACTAAGAAACTAAGAAACTAAGAAACTAAGAAACTAAGAAACTAAGAAACTAAGAAACTAAGAAACTAAGAAACTAAGAAACTAAGAAACTAAGAAACTAAGAAACTAAGAAACTAAGAAACTAAGAAACTAAGAAACTAAGAAACTAAGAAACTAAGAAACTAAGAAACTAAGAAACTAAGAAACTAAGAAACTAAGAAACTAAGAAACTAAGAAACTAAGAAACTAAGAAACTAAGAAACTAAGAAACTAAGAAACTAAGAAACTAAGAAACTAAGAAACTAAGAAACTAAGAAAGTAAGAAACTAAGTAACTAAGAAACTAAGAAACTAAGAAACTAAGAAACTTAGAAACTAAGAAACTAAGAAACTAAGAAACTAAGAAACTAAGAAACTAAGAAACTAAGAAACTAAGAAACTAAGAAACTAAGAAACTAAGAAACTAAGAAACTAAGAAACTAAGAAACTAAGGAACTAAGAAACTAAGAAACTAAGAAACTAAGAAACTAAGAAACTAAGAAACTAAGAAACTAAGAAACTAAGAAACTAAGAAACTAAGAAACTAAGAAACTAAGAAACTAAGAAACTAAGAAACTGAGAAACTAAGAAACTGAGAAACTAAGAAACTAAGAAACTAAGAAACTAAGAAACTAAGAAACTAAGAAACTAAGAAACTGACAAACTAAGAAACTAAGAAACTAAGAAACTAAGAAACTAAGAAACTAGGAAACTAAGAAACTAAGAAACTAAGAAACTAAGAAACTAAGAAACTAGGAAACTAAGAAACTAAGAAACTAAGAAACTAAGAAACTAAGAAACTAAGAAACTGACAAACTAAGAAACTAAGAAACGAACAAAATGACAAACTGACAAACTAAGAAACTAAGAAACTAAGGAATTAAGCAACTAAGAAACTAAGAAACTATGAAACTAAGAAAGTAAGAAACTAAGAAACTAAGAAACTAAGAAACTAAGAAACTAAGAAACTAAGAAACTAAGAAACTAAGAAACTAAGAAACTAAGAAACTAAGAAACTAAGAAACTAAGAAACTAAGAAACTAAGAAACTAAGAAACTAAGAAACTAAGAAACTAAGAAACTAAGAAGCTAAGAAACTAAGAAACTATGTAACTAAGAAACTAAGAAACTAAGAAACTAAGAAACTAAGAAACTAAGAAACTAAGAAACTAAGAAACTAAGAAACTAAGAAACTAAGAAACTAAGAAACTGAGAAACTAAGAAACTAAGAAACTAAGAAACTAAGAAACTTAGAAACTAAGAAACGAACAAACTGACAAACTAAGAAACTAAGAAACTAAGAAACTAGGAAACTAAGAAACTAAGAAACTAAGAAACTAAGAAACTAAGAAACTAAGAAACTAAGAAACTAAGAAACTAAGAAACTAAGAAACTAAGAAACTAAGAAACTAAGAAACTAAGAAACTAAGAAACTAAGTAACTAAGAAACTAAAAAACTAAGAAACTAAGAAAATAAGAAACTAAGAAACTAAGAAACTAAGAAACTAAGAAACTAAGAAACTAAGAAACTAAGAAACTAAGAAACTAAGAAACTAAGAAACTAAGAAACTAAGAAACTAAGAAACTAAGAAACTAAGAAACTAAGAAACTAAGAAACTAAGAAACTAAGAAACTAAGAAACTAAGAAACTAAGAAACTAAGAAACTAAGAAACTAAGAAACTAAGAAACTAAGAAACTAAGAAACTGAGAAACGAACAAAATGACAAACTGACAAACTTAGAAACTAAGAAACTAAGGAATTAAGCAACTAAGAAACTAAGAAACTAAGAAACTAAGAAACTAAGAAACTAAGAAACTAAGAAACTAAGAAACTAAGAAACTAAGAAACTAAGAAACTAAGAAACTAAGAAACTAAGAAACTAAGAAACTAAGAAACTAAGAAACTAAGAAACTAAGAAACTAAGAAACTAGGAAACTAAGAAACTAAGAAACTAAGAAACTAAGAAACTAAGAAACTAAGAAACTAAGAAACTAAGAAACTAAGAAACTATGTAACTATGTAACTAAGAAACTAAGAAACTAAGAAACTAAGAAACTAAGAAACTAAGAAACTAAGGAACTAAGAAACTAAGAAACTAAGAAACTAAGAAACTAAGAAACTAAGAAACTAAGTAACTAAGAAACTAAGAAACTAAGAAACGAAGACTCTAAGAAACTAAGCAACTAAGAAACTAAGAAACTAAGAAACTAAGAAACTAAGAAACTAAGAAACTAAGAGACTAAGAAACTAAGAAACTAGGAAACAAAGAAACTAAGAAACTAAGAAACTAAGAAACTAAGAAACTAAGAAACTAAGAAACTAAGAAACTAAGAAACTAAGAAACTAAGAAGCGAACAAACTGACAAACTAAGAAACTAAGAAACTAAGAAACTAAGAAACTAAGAAACTAAGAAACTAAGAAACTAAGAAACTAAGAAACTAAGAAACTAAGAAACTAAGAAACTAAGAAACTAAGAAACTAAGAAACTAAGAAACTAAGAAACTAAGAAACTAAGAAACTAAGAAACTAAGAAACTAAGAAACTAAGAAACTAAGAAACTAAGAAACTAAGAAACTAAGAAACTAAGAAACTAAGAAACTAAGAAACTAAGAAACTAAGAAACTAATAAACTAAGAAACTAAGAAACTAAGAAACTAAGAAAGTAAGAAACTAAGTAACTAAGAAACTAAGAAACTAAGAAACTAAGAAACTAAGAAACTAAGAAACTAAGAAACTAAGAAACAAAGAAACTAAGAAACTGACGAACTGACGAACTGACAAACTAAGAAACTAAGAAACTAAGAAACTAAGAAACTACGAAACTAAGAATCTAAGAAACTAAGAAACTTAGAAACTAAGAAACTGAGAGACTGAGAGACTGAGAGACTGAGAAACTAAGAAACTAAGAAACTAAGAAACTAAGAAACTAAGAAACTTAGAAACTAAGAAACTGACAAACTGACAAACTAAGAAACTAAGAAACTAAGAAACTAAGAAACTAAGAAACTAAGAAACTAAGAAACTAAGAAACTAAGAAACTAAGAAACTAAGAAACTAAGAAACTAAGAAACTAAGAAACTAAGAAACTTAGAAACTAAGAAACAAAGAAACTAAGAAACTAAGAAACTAAAAACTAAGAAACTAAGAAACGAATAAACTGACAAACTAAGAAACTAAGAAACTAAGAAACTAAGAAACTAAGAAACTAAGAAACTAAGAAACTAAGAATCTAAGTAACTAAGAAACTAAGAAACTAAGAAACTGACGAACTGAAGAACTGACAAACTAAGAAAATAAGAAACTAAGAAACTGCGAAACTGCGAAACTAAGAAACTAAGAAACTAAGAAACTTCGAAACTAAGAAACTGAGAGGCTGAGAGACTGAGAGACTGAGAAACTAAGAAACTAAGAAACTAAGAAACTAAGAAACTAAGAAAATTAGAAACTAAGAAACTGACAAACTGACAAACTAAGAAACTAAGAAACTAAGAAACTAAGAAACTAAGAAACTAAGAAACTAAGAAACTAAGAAACTAAGAAACTAAGAAACTAAGAAACTAAGAAACTAAGAAACTAAGAAACTAAGAAACTATGAAACTAAGAAACTAAGATACTAAGAAACTAAGAAACTAAGAAACTAAGAAACTAAGAAACTAAGAAACTAAGAAACTAAGAAACTAAGAAACTAAGAAACTAAGAAACTAAGAAACTAAGAAACTAAGAAACTAAGAAACTAAGAAACTAAGAAACTAAGAAACTAAGAAACTAAGAAACTAAGAAACTAAGAAACTAAGAAACTAAGAAACTAAGAAACTAAGAAACTAAGAAACTAAGAAACTAAGAAACTAAGAAACTAAGAAACTAAGAAACTAAGAAACTAAGAAACTAAGAAACTAAGAAACTAAGAAACTAAGAAACTAAGAAACTAAGAAACTAAGAAACTGAGAAACTAAGAAACTAAGAAACTAAGAAACTAAGAAACTAAGAAACTGACAAACTAAGAAACTAAGAAACTAAGAAACTAAGAAACTAGGAAACTAAGAAACTAAGAAACTAAGAAACTAAGAAACTAAGAAACTAGGAAACTAAGAAACTAAGAAACTAAGAAACTAAGAAACTAAGAAACTAAGAAACTAAGAAACTAAGAAACTAAGAAACGAACAAAATGACAAACTGACAAACTAAGAAACTAAGAAACTAAGGAATTAAGCAACTAAGAAACTAAGAAACTAAGAAACTAAGAAACTAAGAAACTAAGAAACTAAGAAACTAAGAAACTAAGAAACTAAGAAACTAAGAAACTAAGAAA
Source organism: Megalopta genalis (assembly GCF_051020955.1). Lineage (NCBI taxonomy): Eukaryota > Metazoa > Arthropoda > Insecta > Hymenoptera > Halictidae > Megalopta > Megalopta genalis. The sequence goes on from NW_027476159.1 coordinate 46,481, forward strand.
CTAAGAAACTAAGAAACTAAGAAACTAAGTAACTAAGAAACTAAGTAACTAAGAAACTAAAAAACTAAGAAACTAAGAAACTAAGAAACTAAGAAACTAAGAAACTAAGAAACTAAGAAACTAAGAATCTAAGTAACTAAGAAACTAAGAAACTAAGAAACTGACGAACTGAAGAACTGACAAACTAAGAAAATAAGAAACTAAGAAACTAAGAAACTGCGAAACTAAGGAACTAAGAAACTAAGAAACTTAGAAACTAAGAAACTGAGAGGCTGAGAGGCTGAGAGACTGAGAAACTAAGAAACTAAGAAACTAAGAAACTAAGAAACTAAGAAACTTAGAAACTAAGAAACTGACAAACTGACAAACTAAGAAACTAAGAAACTAAGAAACTAAGAAACTAAGAAACTAAGAAACTAAGAAACTAAGAAACTAAGAAACTAAGAAACTAAGAAACTAAGAAACTAAGAAACTAAGAAACTATGAAACTAAGAAACTAAGATACTAAGAAACTAAGAAACTAAGAAACTAAGAAACTAAGAAACTAAGAAACTAAGAAACTAAGAAACTAAGAAACTAAGAAACTAAGAAACTAAGAAACTGACAAACTAAGAAACTAAGAAACTAAGAAACTAAGAAACTAAGAAACTAAGAAACTAAGAAACTAAGAAACTAAGAAACTAAGAAACTAAGAATCTAAGAAACTAAGAAACTAAGAAACTAAGAAACTAAGAAACTAAGAAACTAAGAAACTAAGAAACTAAGAAACTAAGAAACTAAGAAACTAAGAAACTAAGAAACTAAGAAACTAAGAAACTAAGAAACTAAGAAACTAAGAAACTAAGAAACTAAGAAACTAAGAAACTAAGAAACTAAGAAACTAAGAAACTAAGAAACTAAGAAACTAAGAAACTAAGAAACTAAGAAACTAAGAAACTAAGAAACTAAGAAACTAAGAAACTAAGAAACTAAGAAACTAAGAAACTAAGAAACTAAGAAACTAAGAAACTAAGAAACTGAGAAACTAAGAAACTAAGAAACTAAGAAACTAAGAAACTAAGAAACTGACAAACTAAGAAACTGAGAAACTAAGAAACTAAGAAACTAGGAAACTAAGAAACTAAGAAACTAAGAAACTAAGAAACTAAGAAACTAGGAAACTAAGAAACTAAGAAACTAAGAAACTAAGAAACTAAGAAACTAAGAAACTAAGAAACTAAGAAACTAAGAAACGAACAAAATGACAAACTGACAAACTAAGAAACTAAGAAACTAAGGAATTAAGCAACTAAGAAACTAAGAAACTAAGAAACTAAGAAACTAAGAAACTAAGAAACTAAGAAACTAAGAAACTAAGAAACTAAGAAACTAAGAAACTAAGAAACTAAGAAACTAAGAAACTAAGAAACTAAGAAACTAAGAAACTAAGAAGCTAAGAAACTAAGAAACTATGTAACTAAGAAACTAAGAAACTAAGAAACTAAGAAACTAAGAAACTAAGAAACTAAGAAACTAAGAAACTAAGAAACTAAGAAACTAAGAAACTAAGAAACTAAGAAACTAAGAAACTAAGAAACTAAGAAACTAAGAAACTAAGAAACTAAGAAACTAAGAAACTTAGAAACTAAGAAACGAACAAACTGACAAACTAAGAAACTAAGAAACTAAGAAACTAGGAAACTAAGAAACTAAGAAACTAAGAAACTAAGAAACTAAGAAACTAAGAAACTAAGAAACTAAGAAACTAAGAAACTAAGAAACTAAGAAACTAAGAAACTAAGAAACTAAGAAACTAAGAAACTAAGAAACTAAGAAACTAAGTAACTAAGAAACTAAGTAACTAAGAAACTAAAAAACTAAGAAACTAAGAAACTAAGAAACTAAGAAACTAAGAAACTAAGAAACTAAGAAACTAAGAAACTAAGAAACTAAAAAACTAAGAAACTAAGAAACTAAGAAACTAAGAAACTAAGAAACTTAGAAACTAAGAAACGAACAAACTGACAAACTAAGAAACTAAGAAACTAAGAAACTAGGAAACTAAGAAACTAAGAAACTAAGAAACTAAGAAACTAAGAAACTAAGAAACTAAGAAACTAAGAAACTAAGAAACTAAGAAACTAAGAAACTAAGAAACTAAGAAACTAAGAAACTAAGAAACTAAGAAACTAAGAAACTAAGTAACTAAGAAACTAAGTAACTAAGAAACTAAAAAACTAAGAAACTAAGAAACTAAGAAACTAAGAAACTAAGAAACTAAGAAACTAAGAAACTAAGAAACTAAGAAACTAAGAAACTAAGGAACTAAGAAACTAAGAAACTAAGAAACTAAGAAACTAAGAAACTAAGAAACTAAGAAACTAAGAAACTAAGAAACTAAGAAACTAAGAAACTAAGAAACTAAGAAACTAAGAAACTAAGAAACTAAGGAACTAAGAAACTAAGAAACTAAGAAACTAAGAAACTAAGAAACTAAGAAACTAAGAAACTAAGAAACTAAGAAACTAAGAAACTAAGAAACTAAGAAACTAAGAAACGAACAAACTGACAAACTAAGAAACTAAGAAACTAAGAAACTAGGAAACTAAGAAACTAAGAAACTAAGAAACTAAGAAACTAAGATACTAAGAAACTAAGAAACTAAGAAACTAAGAAACTAAGAAACTAAGAAACTAAGAAACTAAGAAACTAAGAAACTAAGAAACTAAGGAACTAAGAAACTAAGAAACTAAGAAACTAAGAAACTAAGAAACTAAGAAACTAAGAAACTAAGAAACTAAGAAACTAAGAAACTAAGAAACTAAGAAACTAAGAAACTAAGAAACTAAGAAACTAAGAAACGAACAAACTGACAAACTAAGAAACTAAGAAACTAAGAAACTAGGAAACTAAGAAACTAAGAAACTAAGAAACTAAGAAACTAAGATACTAAGAAACTAAGAAACTAAGAAACTAAGAAACTAAGAAACTAAGAAACTAAGAAACTAAGAAACTAAGAAACTAAGAAACTAAGAAACTAAGAAACTAAGAAACTAAGAAACTAAGAAACTAAGAAACTAAGAAACTAAGAAACTAAGAAACTAAGAAAATAAGAAACTAAGAAACTAAGAAACTAAGAAACTAAGAAACGAACAAACTGACGAACTAAGAAACTAAGAAACTAAGAAACGAACAAACTAAGAAACTAAGAAACTAAGAAACTAAGAAACTAAGAAACTAAGAAACTAAGAAACTAAGAAACTAAGAAACTAAGAAACTAAGAAACTAAGAAACTATGAAACTAAGAAACAAAGAAACTAAGAAACTAAGAAACTAAGAAACTAAGAAACTAAGAAACTAAGAAACTAAGAAACTAAGAAACTAAGAAACTAAGAAACTAAGAAACTAAGAAACTAAGAAACTAAGAAACTAAGAAACTAAGAAAGTAAGAAACTAAGTAACTAAGAAACTAAGAAACTAAGAAACTAAGAAACTTAGAAACTAAGAAACTATGAAACTAAGAAACTAAGAAACTAAGAAACTAAGAAACTAAGAAACTAAGAAACTAAGAAACTAAGAAACTAAGAAACTAAGAAACTAAGAAACTAAGAAACTAAGAAACTAAGAAAATAAGAAACTAAGAAACTAAGAAACTAAGAAACTAAGAAACTGACAAACTAAGAAACTAAGAAACTAAGAAACTAAGAAACGAACAAACTGACAAACTAAGAAACTAAGAAACTAAGAAACTAAGAAACTAAGAAACTAAGAAACTAAGAAACTAAGAAACTAAGAAACTAAGAAACTAAGAAACTATGAAACTAAGAAACAAAGAAACTAAGAAACTAAGAAACTAAGAAACTAAGAAACTAAGAAACTAAGAAACTAAGAAACTAAGAAAATAAGAAACTAAGAAACTAAGAAAGTAAGAAACTAAGTAACTAAGAAACTAAGAAACTAAGAAACTAAGAAACTTAGAAACTAAGAAACTAAGAAACTAAGAAACTAAGAAACTAAGAAACTAAGAAACTAAGAAACTAAGAAACTAAGAAACTGACGAACTGACGAACTGACAAACTAAGAAACTAAGAAACTACGAAACTAAGAAACTAAGAAACTAAGAAACTTAGAAACTAAGAAACTGAGAGACTGAGAGACTGAGAGACTGAGAAACTAAGAAACTAAGAAACTAAGAAACTAAGAAACTAAGAAACTTAGAAACTAAGAAACTGACAAACTGACAAACTAAGAAACTAAGAAACTAAGAAACTAAGAAACTAAGAAACTAAGAAACTAAGAAACTAAGAAACTAAGAAACTTAGAAACTAAGAAACAAAGAAACTAAGAAACTAAGAAACTAAAAACTAAGAAACTAAGAAACGAACAAACTGACAAACTAAGAAACTAAGAAACTAAGAAACTAAGAAACTAAGAAACTAAGAAACTAAGAAACTAAGAATCTAAGTAACTAAGAAACTAAGAAACTAATAAACTAAGAAACTTAGAAACTAAGAAACTAAGAAACAAAGAAACTAAGAAACTAAGAAACTAAGAAACTAAGAAACTAAGAAACTAAGAAACTAAGAAACTAAGAAACTAAGGAACTAACAAACTAAGAAACTAAGAAACTAAGAAACTAGGAAACTAAGAAACTAAGAAACTAAGAAACTAAGAAACTAAGAAACTAAGAAACTAAAAAACTAAGAAACTAAGAAAATAAGAAACTAAGAAACTAAGAAACTAAGAAACTGACAAACTGACAAACTAAGAAACTAAGAAACTAAGAAACTAAGAAAGTAAGAAACTACGAAACTAAGAAACTAAGAAACTAAGAAACTAAGAAACTGAGAGACTGAGAGACTGAGAGACTGAGAAACTAAGAAACTAAGAAACTAAGAAACTACGAAACAAAGAAACTAAAAATTAAGAAACTAAGAAACTAAGAAACTAAGAAACTAAGAAACTAAGAAACTAAGAAACTAAGAAACTAAGAAACTAAGAAACTAAGAAACTAAGAAACTATGAAACTAAGAAACTAAGAAACTAAGAAACTAAGAAACTAAGAAACTAAGAAACTAAGAAACGAACAAACTGACAAACTAAGAAACTAAGAAACTAAGAAACGAACAAACTGACAAACTAAGAAACTAAGAAACTAAGAAACTAAGAAACTAAGAATCTAAGAAACTAAGAAACTAAGAAACTAAGAAACTAAGAAACTAAGAAACTAAGAAACTAAGAAACTAAGAAACTAAGAAACTAAGAAACTACGAAACTAAGAAACTAAGTATCTAAGAAACTAAGAAACTAAGAAACTAAGAAACTTAGAAACTAAGAAACTAAGAAACTAAGAAACTAAGAAACTAAGAAACTAAGAAACTAAGAAACTAAGAAACTAAGAAACTAAGAAACTAAGAAACTAAGAAACTAAGTAACTAAGAAACTAAGAAACTAAGAAACTAAGAAACTTAGAAACTAAGAAACTAAGAAACTAAGAAACTAAGAAACTAAGAAACTAAGAAACTAAGAAACTTAGAAACTAAGAAAGAAAGAAATTAAGAAACTAAGAAACTAAAAACTAAGAAACTAAGAAACGAACAAACTGACAAACTAAGAAACTAAGAAACTAAGTAACTAAGAAACTAAGAAACTAAGAAATTAAGAAACTAAGAAACTACGAAACAAAGAAACTAAGAAACTAAGAAACTAAGAACCTAAGAAACTAAGAAACTAAGAAACTAAGAAACTAAGGAACTAAGAAACTAAGAAACTAAGAAACTAAGAAACTAGGAAACTAAGAAACTAAGAAACTAAGTTACTAAGAAACTAAAAAACTAAGAAACTAAGAAACTAAGAAACTAAGAAACTAAGAAACTAAGAAACTGACAAACTGACAAACTAAGAAACTAAGAAACTAAGAAACAGAGAAACTCAGAAACTGAGAAACTGAGAAACTGAGAAACTGAGAAACTGAGAAACTAAGAAACTAAGTAATTAAGAAACTAAGAAACTAAGAAACTAAGAAACTAAGAAACAAAGAAACTAAGAAACTAAGAAACTGGCTAACTGACAAACTAAGAAACTAAGAAACTAAGAAACTAAGAAACTAAGAAACTAAGAAACTAAGAAACTAAGAAACTAAGAAACTAAGAAACTAAGAAACTAAGAAACTAAGAAACAATGAAACTAAGAAACTAAGAAACTAAGAAACTAAGAAACTAAGAAACTAAGAAACTAAGAAACTAAGAAACTAAGAAACTAAGAAACTAAGAAACTAAGAAACTAAGAAACTAAGAAACTAAGAAACTAAGAAACTAAGAAACTAAGAAACTAAGAAACTAAGAAACTAAGAAACTAAGAAACTAAGAAACTAAGAAACTAAGAAACTAAGAAACTAAGAAACTAAGAAACTAAGAAACTAAGAAACTAAGAAAGTAAGAAACTAAGAAACTAAGAAACTAAGAAACTAAGAAACTAAGAATCTAAGAAACTAAGAAACTAAGAAACTAAGAAACTAAGAAACTAAGAAACGAACAAACTGACAAACTGACAAACTAAGAAACTAAGAAACTAAGAAACTAAGAAACTAAGAAACTAAGAAACTAAGAAACTAAGAAACTAAGAAACTAAGAAACTAAGAAACTAAGAAACTAAGAAACTAAGAAACTAAGAAACTAAGAAACTAAGAAACTAAGAAACTAAGAAACTAAGAAACTAAGAAACTAAGAAACTAAGAAACTAAGAAACTAAGTAACTAAGAAACTAAGAAACTAAGAAACTAAGAAACTAAGAAACTAAGAAACTAAGAAACTAAGCAACTAAGAAACTAAGAAACTAAGAAACTAAGAAACTAAGAAACTAAGAAACTAAGAGACTAAGAAACTAAGAAACTAGGAAACTAAGAAACTAAGAAACTAAGAAACTAAGAAACTAAGAAACTAAGAAACTAAGAAACTAAGAAACAAAGAAATTAAGAAACTAAGAAACTAAGAAACTAAGAAACTAAGAAACTATGAAACTAAGAAACTAAGAAACTAAGAAACTAAGAAACTAAGAAACTAAGAAAATAAGAAACTAAGAAACTAAGAGACTAAGAAACTAAGAAACTAGGAAACTAAGAAACTAAGAAACTAAGGAACTAAGAAACTAAGAAACTAAGAAACTAAGAAACTAGGAAACTAAGAAACTAAGAAACTAAGAAACTAAGAAACTAAGAAACTAAGAAACTAAAAAACTAAGAAACTAAGAAACTAAGGAACTAAGGAACTAAGAAACTAAGAAACTAAGAAACTAAGAAACTAAGAAACTAAGAAACTAAGAAACTAAGAAACTAAGAAACTAAGAAACTAAGAAACTAAGAAACTAAGAAACTAAGAAACTAAGAAACTAAGAAACTAAGAAACTAAGAAACTAAGAAACTAAGAAACTAAGAAAGTAAGAAACTAAGAAACTAAGAAACTAAGAAACTAAGAAACTAAGAATCTAAGAAACTAAGAAACTAAGAAACTAAGAAACTAAGAAACTAAGAAACGAACAAACTGACAAACTGACAAACTAAGAAACTAAGAAACTAAGAAACTAAGAAACTAAGAAACTAAGAAACTAAGAAACTAAGAAACTAAGAAACTAAGAAACTAAGAAACTAAGAAACTAAGAAACTAAGAAACTAAGAAACTAACAAACTAAGAAACTAAGAAACTAAGAAACTAAGAAACTAAGAAACTAAGAAACTAAGAAACTAAGAAACTAAGAAACTAAGAAACTAAGAAACTAAGTAACTAAGAAACTAAGAAACTAAGAAACTAAGAAACTAAGAAACTAAGAAACTAAGAAACTAAGCAACTAAGAAACTAAGAAACTAAGAAACTAAGAAACTAAGAAACTAAGAAACTAAGAGACTAAGAAACTAAGAAACTAGGAAACTAAGAAACTAAGAAACTAAGAAACTAAGAAACTAAGAAACTAAGAAACTAAGAAACTAAGAAACAAAGAAACTAAGAAACTAAGAAACTAAGAAACTAAGAAACTAAGAAACTATGAAACTAAGAAACTAAGAAACTAAGAAACTAAGAAACTAAGAAACTAAGAAACTAAGAAACTAAGAAACTAAGAGACTAAGAAACTAAGAAACTAGGAAACTAAGAAACTAAGAAACTAAGGAACTAAGAAACTAAGAAACTAAGAAACTAAGAAACTAGGAAACTAAGAAACTAAGAAACTAAGAAACTAAGAAACTAAGAAACTAAGAAACTAAAAAACTAAGAAACTAAGAAACTAAGGAACTAAGGAACTAAGAAACTAAGAAACTAAGAAACTAAGAAACTAAGAAACTAAGAAACTAAGAAACTAAGAAACTAAGAAACTAAGAAACTAAGTAACTAAGAAACTAAGAAACTAAGAAACTAAGAAACTAAGCAACTAAGAAACTAAGAAACTAAGAAACTAAGAAACTAAGAGACTAAGAAACTAAGAAACTAGGATACTAAGAAACTAAGAAACTAAGAAACTAAGAAACTAAGAAACTAAGAAACTAAGAAACTAAGAAATTTAGAAACTAAGAAACTAAGAAACTAAGAAACTAAGAAACTAAGAAACTAAGAAACAAAGAAACTAAGAAACAAAGAAACTAAAAACTAAGAAACTAAGAAACTAAGAAACTAAGAAACTAAGAAACTAAGAAACTAAGAAACTAAGAAACTAAGAAACTAAGAAACTAAGAAACTAAGAAACTAAGAAACTAAGAAACTATGAAACTAAGAAACTAAGAAACTAAGAAACTAAGAAACTAAGAAACTAAGAAACTAAGAAACTAAGAAACTAAGAAACTAAGAAACTAAGAAACTAAGAAACTAAGAAACTAAGAAACAAAGAAACTAAGAAACTAAGGAACTAAGAAACTAAGAAACTAAGAAACTAAGAAACTAAGAAACTAAGAAACTAAGAAACTAAGAAACTAAGAAACTAAGAAACTAAGAAACTAAGAAACTAAGAAACTAAGAAACTAAGAAACTAAGAATCTAAGAAACTAAGAAACTAAGAAACTAAGAAACTAAGAAACTAAGAAACAAAGAAACTAAGAAACTAAGGAACTAAGAAACTAAGAAACTAAGAATCTAAGAAACTAAGAAACTAAGAAACTAAGAAACTAAGAAACGAACAAACTGACAAACTGACAAACTAAGAAACTAAGAAACTAAGAAACTAAGAAACTAAGAAACTAAGAAACTAAGAAACTAAGAAACTAAGAAACTAAGAAACTAAGAAACTAAGAAACTAAGAAACTAAGAAACTAAGAAACTAAGAAACTAAGAAACTAAGAAACTAAGAAACTAAGAAACTAAGAAACTAAGAAACTAAGAAACTAAGAAACTAAGAAACTAAGAAACTAAGAAACTAAGAAACTAAGAAACTAAGAAACTAAGAAACTAACTAACTAAGAAACTAAGAAACTAAGAAACTAAGAAACTAAGAAGCTAAGAAATTACGAAACTATGAAACTAAGAAACTAAGAAACTAAGAAACTAAGAAACTAAGAAGCTAAGAAACTAAGAAACTAAGAAACTAAGAAACTAAGAAACTAAGAAACTAAGAAACTAAGAAACTAAGAAACTAAGAAACTAAGAAACTAAGAAACTAAGCAACTAAGAAACTAAGAAACTAAGAAACTAAGAAACTAAGAAACTAAGAAACTAAGAAACTAAGAAACTAAGAAACTAAGAAACTAAGAAACTAAGAAACTAAGAAACTAAGAAACTAAGAAACTAAGAAACTAAGAAACTAAGAAACTAAGTAACTAAGAAACTAAGAAACTAAGAAACTAAGAAACTAAGCAACTAAGAAACTAAGAAACTAAGAAACTAAGAAACTAAGAGACTAAGAAACTAAGAAACTAGGATACTAAGAAACTAAGAAACTAAGAAACTAAGAAACTAAGAAACTAAGAAACTAAGAAACTAAGAAACCAAGAAATTTAGAAACTAAGAAACTAAGAAACTAAGAAACTAAGAAACTAAGAAACTAAGAAACTAAGAAACTATGAAACTAAGAAACTAAGAAACTAAGAAACTAAGAAACTAAGAAACTAAGAAACTAAGAAACTAAGTAACTAAGAAACTAAGAAACTAAGAAACTAAGAAACTAAGAAACTAAGAAACTAAGAAACTAAGAAACTAAGAAACTAAGAAACTAAGAAACTAAGAAACTAAGAGACTAAGAAACTAAGAAACTAGGAAACTAAGAAACTAAGAAACTAAGAAACTAAGAAACTAAGAAACTAAGAAACTAAGAAACTAAGGAACTAAGAAACTAAGAAACTAAGAAACTAAGAAACTAAGAAACTAAGAAACTAAGAAACTAAGAAACTAAGAAACTAAGAAACTAAGAAACTAAGAAACTAAGAAACTAAGTAACTAAGATACTAAGAAACTAAGAAACTAAGAAATTAAGCAACTAAGAAACTAAGAAACTAAGAAACTAAGAAACTAAGAGACTAAGAAACTAAGAAACTGGGATACTAAGAAACTAAGAAACTAAGAAACTAAGAAACTAAGAAACTAAGAAACTAAGAAACTAAGAAACTAAGAAACTAAGAAACTAAGAAACTAAGAAACTAAGAAACTAAGAAACTAAGAAACTAAGAAACTAAGAAACTAAGAAACTAAGAAACTAAGAAACTATGAAACTAAGAAACTAAGAAACGAAGAAACTAAGAAACTAAGAGACTAAGAAACTAAGAAACTAGGAAACTAAGAAACTAAGAAACTAAGGAACTAAGAAACTAAGAAACTAAGAAACTAAGAAACTAGGAAACTAAGAAACTAAGAAACTAAGAAACTAAGAAACTAAGAAACTAAGAAACTAAAAAACTAAGAAACTAAGAAACTAAGGAACTAAGGAACTAAGAAACTAAGAAACTAAGAAACTAAGAAACTAAGAAACTAAGAAACTAAGAAACTAAGAAACTAAGAAACTAAGAAACTAAGTAACTAAGAAACTAAGAAACTAAGAAACTAAGAAACTAAGCAACTAAGAAACTAAGAAACTAAGAAACTAAGAAACTAAGAGACTAAGAAACTAAGAAACTAGGATACTAAGAAACTAAGAAACTAAGAAACTAAGAAACTAAGAAACTAAGAAACTAAGAAACTAAGAAACTAAGAAATTTAGAAACTAAGAAACTAAGAAACTAAGAAACTAAGAAACTAAGAAACTAAGAAACAAAGAAACTAAGAAACAAAGAAACTAAAAACTAAGAAACTAAGAAACTAAGAAACTAAGAAACTAAGAAACTAAGAAACTAAGAAACTAAGAAACTAAGAAACTAAGAAACTAAGAAACTAAGAAACTAAGAAACTAAGAAACTATGAAACTAAGAAACTAAGAAACTAAGAAACTAAGAAACTAAGAAACTAAGAAACTAAGAAACTAAGAAACTAAGAAACTAAGAAACTAAGAAACTAAGAAACTAAGAAACTAAGAAACTAAGAAACAAAGAAACTAAGAAACTAAGGAACTAAGAAACTAAGAAACTAAGAAACTAAGAAACTAAGAAACTAAGAAACTAAGAAACTAAGAAACTAAGAAACTAAGAAACTAAGAAACTAAGAAACTAAGAAACTAAGAAACTAAGAAACTAAGAATCTAAGAAACTAAGAAACTAAGAAACTAAGAAACTAAGAAACTAAGAAACAAAGAAACTAAGAAACTAAGGAACTAAGAAACTAAGAAACTAAGAATCTAAGAAACTAAGAAACTAAGAAACTAAGAAACTAAGAAACGAACAAACTGACAAACTGACAAACTAAGAAACTAAGAAACTAAGAAACTAAGAAACTAAGAAACTAAGAAACTAAGAAACTAAGAAACTAAGAAACTAAGAAACTAAGAAACTAAGAAACTAAGAAACTAAGAAACTAAGAAACTAAGAAACTAAGAAACTAAGAAACTAAGAAACTAAGAAACTAAGAAACTAAGAAACTAAGAAACTAAGAAACTAAGAAACTAAGAAACTAAGAAACTAAGAAACTAAGAAACTAACTAACTAAGAAACTAAGAAACTAAGAAACTAAGAAACTAAGAAGCTAAGAAATTACGAAACTATGAAACTAAGAAACTAAGAAACTAAGAAACTAAGAAACTAAGAAGCTAAGAAACTAAGAAACTAAGAAACTAAGAAACTAAGAAACTAAGAAACTAAGAAACTAAGAAACTAAGAAACTAAGAAACTAAGAAACTAAGCAACTAAGAAACTAAGAAACTAAGAAACTAAGAAACTAAGAAACTAAGAAACTAAGAAACTAAGAAACTAAGAAACTAAGAAACTAAGAAACTAAGAAACTAAGAAACTAAGAAACTAAGAAACTAAGAAACTAAGAAACTAAGAAACTAAGAAACTAAGAAACTAAGAAACTAAGAAACTAAGAAACTAAGAATCTAAGAAACTAAGAAACTAAGAAACTAAGAAACTAAGAAACTAAGAAACTAAGAAACTAAGAAACTAAGAAACAAAGAAACTAAGAAACTAAGAAACTAAGAAACTAAGAAACTAAGAAACTAAGAAACTAAGAAAGTAAGAAACTAAGAAACTAAAAAACTAAGAAACTAAGAAACGAACAAACTGACAAACTGACAAACTAAGAAACTAAGAAACTAAGAAACTAAGAAACTAAGAAACTAAGAAACTAAGAAACTAAGAAACTAAGAAACTAAGAAACTAAGAAACTAAGAAACTAAGAAACTAAGAAACTAAGAAACTAAGAAACTAAGAAACTAAGAAACTAAGAAACTAAGAAACTAAGAAACTAAGAAACTAAGAAACTAAGAAACTAAGAAACTAAGAAACTAAGAAACTAAGAAACAAAGAATCTAAAAACTAAGAAACTAAGAAACTAAGAAACTAAGAAACTAAGAAACTAAGAAACTAAGAAACTAAGAAACTAAGAAACTAAGAAACTAAGAAACTATGAAACTAAGAAACTAAGAATCTAAGAAACTAAGAAACTAAGAAACTAAGAAACTAAGAAACTAAGAAACTAAGAAACTAAGAAACTAAGAAACTAAGAAACTAAGTAACTAAGAAACTAAGAAACTAAGAAACTAAGAAACTAAGCAACTAAGAAACTAAGAAACTAAGAAACTAAGAAACTAAGAAACTAAGAAACTAAGAGACTAAGAAACTAAGAAACTAGGAAACTAAGAAACTAAGAAACTAAGAAACTAAGAAACTAAGAAACTAAGAAACTAAGGAACTAAGAAACTAAGAAACTAAGAAACTAAGAAACTAAGAAACTAAGAAACTAAGAAACTAAGAAACTAAGAAACTAAGAAACTAAGAAACTAAGAAACTAAGAAACTAAGTAACTAAGAAACTAAGAAACTAAGAAACTAAGAAACTAAGCAACTAAGAAACTAAGAAACTAAGAAACTAAGAAACTAAGAGACTAAGAAACTAAGAAACTAGGATACTAAGAAACTAAGAAACTAAGAAACTAAGAAACTAAGAAACTAAGAAACTAAGAAACTAAGAAACCAAGAAATTTAGAAACTAAGAAACTAAGAAACTAAGAAACTAAGAAACTAAGAAACTAAGAAACTAAGAAACTATGAAACTAAGAAACTAAGAAACTAAGAAACTAAGAAACTAAGAAACTAAGAAACTAAGAAACTAAGTAACTAAGAAACTAAGAAACTAAGAAACTAAGAAACTAAGAAACTAAGAAACTAAGAAACTAAGAAACTAAGAAACTAAGAAACTAAGAAACTAAGAAACTAAGAGACTAAGAAACTAAGAAACTAGGAAACTAAGAAACTAAGAAACTAAGAAACTAAGAAACTAAGAAACTAAGAAACTAAGAAACTAAGGAACTAAGAAACTAAGAAACTAAGAAACTAAGAAACTAAGAAACTAAGAAACTAAGAAACTAAGAAACTAAGAAACTAAGAAACTAAGAAACTAAGAAACTAAGAAACTAAGAAACTAAGTAACTAAGATACTAAGAAACTAAGAAACTAAGAAATTAAGCAACTAAGAAACTAAGAAACTAAGAAACTAAGAAACTAAGAGACTAAGAAACTAAGAAACTGGGATACTAAGAAACTAAGAAACTAAGAAACTAAGAAACTAAGAAACTAAGAAACTAAGAAACTAAGAAACTAAGAAACTAAGAAACTAAGAAACTAAGAAACTAAGAAACTAAGAAACTAAGAAACTAAGAAACTAAGAAACTAAGAAACTAAGAAACTAAGAAACTATGAAACTAAGAAACTAAGAAACGAAGAAACTAAGAAACTAAGAAACTAAGAAACTAAGAAACTAAGAAACTAAGAAACTAAGAAACTAAGTAACTAAGAAACTAAGAAACTAAGAAACTAAGAAACAAAGAAACTAAGAAACTAAAAACTAAGAAACTAAGAAACGAACAAACTGACAAACTAAGAAACTAAGAAATTAAGAAACTAAGAAACTAAGAAACTAAGAAACTAAGAAACTAAGAAACTAAGAAACTAAGAAACTAAGAAACTAAGAAACTAAGAAACTAAGAAACTAAGAAACTAAGAAACTAAGTAACTAAGAAACTAAGAAACTAAGAAACTAAGAAACTAAGAAACTAAGAAACTAAGTAACTAAGAAACTAAGAAACTAAGAAACTAAGAAACTAAGAAACTAAGAAACTAAGAAACTTAGAAACTAAGAAACGAACAAACTGACAAACTAAGAAACTAAGAAACTAAGAAACTAGGAAACTAAGAAACTAAGAAACTAAGAAACTAAGAAACTAAGAAACTAAGAAACTAAGAAACTAAGAAACTAAGAAACTAAGAAACTAAGAAACTAAGAAACTAAGAAACTAAGAAACTAAGAAACTAAGAAACTAAGAAACTAAGTAACTAAGAAACTAAGTAACTAAGAAACTAAAAAACTAAGAAACTAAGAAACTAAGAAACTAAGAAACTAAGAAACTAAGAAACTAAGAAACTAAGAAACTAAGAAACTAAGAAACTAAGAAACTAAGAAACTAAGAAACTAAGAAACTAAGAAACTAAGAAACTAAGAAACTTAGAAACTAAGAAATGAACAAACTGACAAACTAAGAAACTAAGAAACTAAGAAACTAGGAAACTAAGAAACTAAGAAACTAAGAAACTAAGAAACTAAGAAACTAAGAAACTAAGAAACTAAGAAACTAAGAAACTAAGAAACTAAGAAACTAAGAAACTAAGAAACTAAGAAACTAAGAAACTAAGAAACTAAGAAACTAAGTAACTAAGAAACTAAGAAACTAAGAAACTAAGAAACTAAGAAACTAAGAAACTAAAAACTAAGAAACTAAGAAACTAAGAAACTGACAAACTGACAAACTAAGAAACTAAGAAACTAAGAAACTAAGAAAGTAAGAAACTACGAAACTAAGAAACTAAGAAACTAAGAAACTAAGAAACTAAGAAACTAAGAAACTGAGAGACTGAGAGACTGAGAGACTGAGAAACTAAGAAACTAAGAAACTAAGAAACTACGAAACAAAGAAACTAAAAATTAAGAAACTAAGAAACTAAGAAACTAAGAAACTAAGAAACTAAGAAACTAAGAAACTAAGAAACTATGTAACTAAGAAACTAAGAAACTAAGAAACTAAGAAACTAAGAAACTAAGAAACGAACAAACTGACAAACTAAGAAACTAAGAAACTAAGAAACGAACAAACTGACAAACTAAGAAACTAAGAAACTAAGAAACTAAGAAACTAAGAATCTAAGAAACTAAGAAACTAAGAAACTAAGAAACTAAGAAACTAAGAAACTAAGAAACTAAGAAACTAAGAAACTAAGAAACTAAGAAACTAAGAAACTAAGAAACTAAGAAACTAAGAAACTAAGAAACTAAGAAACTAAGAAACTAAGAAACTAAGAAACTAAGAAACTAAGAAACTAAGAAACTAAGAAACTAAGAAACTAAGAAACTAAGAAACTAAGAAACTAAGAAACTAAGAAACTAAGAAACTAAGAAACTAAGAAACTAAGAAACTAAGAAACTAAGAAACTAAGAAACTAAGAAACTAAGAAACTGACAAACTGACAAACTAAGAAACTAAGAAACTAAGAAACTAAGAAAGTAAGAAACTACGAAACTAAGAAACTAAGAAACTAAGAAACTAAGAAACTAAGAAACTAAGAAACTGAGAGACTGAGAGACTGAGAGACTGAGAAACTAAGAAACTAAGAAACTAAGAAACTACGAAACAAAGAAACTAAAAATTAAGAAACTAAGAAACTAAGAAACTAAGAAACTAAGAAACTAAGAAACTAAGAAACTAAGAAACTAAGAAACTAAGAAACTAAGAAACTAAGAAACTAAGAAACTAAGGAACTAAGAAACTAAGAAACTAAGAAACTAAGAAACTAAGAAACTAAGAAACTAAGAAACTAAGAAACTAAGAAACTAAGAAACTAAGAAACTAAGAAACTAAGAAACTAAGAATCTAAGAAACTAAGAAACTAAGAAACGAACAAACTGACAAACTAAGAAACTAAGAAACTAAGAAACTAGGAAACTAAGAAACTAAGAAACTAAGAAACTAAGAAACTAAGAAACTAAGAAACTAAGAAACTAAGAAACTAAGAAACTAAGAAACTAAGAAACTAAGAAAATAAGAAACTAAGAAACTAAGAAACTAAGAAACTAAGAAACGAACAAACTGACGAACTAAGAAACTAAGAAACTAAGAAACGAACAAACTAAGAAACTAAGAAACTAAGAAACTAAGAAACTAAGAAACTAAGAAACTAAGAAACTAAGAAACTAAGAAACTAAGAAACTAAGAAACTATGAAACTAAGAAACGAACAAACTTACGAACTAAGAAACTAAGAAACTAAGAAACGAACAAACTAAGAAACTAAGAAACTAAGAAACTAAGAAACTAAGAAACTAAGAAACTAAGAAACTAAGAAACTAAGAAACTAAGAAACTATGAAACTAAGAAACAAAGAAACTAAGAAACTAAGAAACTAAGAAACTAAGAAACTAAGAAACTAAGAAACTAAGAAACTAAGAAACTAAGAAACTAAGAAAGTAAGAAACTAAGAAACAAAGAAACTAAGAAACTAAGAAACTAAGAAACTAAGAAACTAAGAAACTAAGAAACTAAGAAACTAAGAAACTAAGAAACTAAGAAACTAAGAAACTAAGAAACTAAGAAACTACGAAACTAAGAAACTAAGTATCTAAGAAACTAAGAAACTAAGAAACTAAGAAACTTAGAAACTAAGAAACTAAGAAACTAAGAAACTAAGAAACTAAGAAACTAAGAAACTAAGAAACTAAGAAACTAAGAAACTAAGAAACTAAGAAACTAAGAAACTAAGTAACTAAGAAACTAAGAAACTAAGAAACTAAGAAACTTAGAAACTAAGAAACTAAGAAACTAAGAAACTAAGAAACTAAGAAACTAAGAAACTAAGAAACTTAGAAACTAAGAAAGAAAGAAATTAAGAAACTAAGAAACTAAAAACTAAGAAACTAAGAAACGAACAAACTGACAAACTAAGAAACTAAGAAACTAAGTAACTAAGAAACTAAGAAACTAAGAAATTAAGAAACTAAGAAACTACGAAACAAAGAAACTAAGAAACTAAGAAACTAAGAACCTAAGAAACTAAGAAACTAAGAAACTAAGAAACTAAGGAACTAAGAAACTAAGAAACTAAGAAACTAAGAAACTAGGAAACTAAGAAACTAAGAAACTAAGTTACTAAGAAACTAAAAAACTAAGAAACTAAGAAACTAAGAAACTAAGAAACTAAGAAACTAAGAAACTGACAAACTGACAAACTAAGAAACTAAGAAACTAAGAAACAGAGAAACTCAGAAACTGAGAAACTGAGAAACTGAGAAACTGAGAAACTGAGAAACTAAGAAACTAAGTAATTAAGAAACTAAGAAACTAAGAAACTAAGAAACTAAGAAACAAAGAAACTAAGAAACTAAGAAACTAAGAAACTAAGAAACTAAGAAACTAAGAAACTAAGAAACTAAGAAACTAAGAAACTAAGAAACTAAGAAACTAAGAAACTAAGAAACTAAGAAACTAAGAAACTAAGAAACTAAGAAACTAAGAAACTAAGAAACTAAGAAACTAAGAAACTAAGAAACTAAGAAACTAAGAAACTAAGAAACTAAGAAACTAAGAAACTAAGAAACTAAGAAACTAAGAAAGTAAGAAACTAAGAAACTAAGAAACTAAGAAACTAAGAAACTAAGAATCTAAGAAACTAAGAAACTAAGAAACTAAGAAACTAAGAAACTAAGAAACGAACAAACTGACAAACTGACAAACTAAGAAACTAAGAAACTAAGAAACTAAGAAACTAAGAAACTAAGAAACTAAGAAACTAAGAAACTAAGAAACTAAGAAACTAAGAAACTAAGAAACTAAGAAACTAAGAAACTAAGAAACTAAGAAACTAAGAAACTAAGAAACTAAGAAACTAAGAAACTAAGAAACTAAGAAACTAAGAAACTAAGAAACTAAGTAACTAAGAAACTAAGAAACTAAGAAACTAAGAAACTAAGAAACTAAGAAACTAAGAAACTAAGAAACTAAGCAACTAAGAAACTAAGAAACTAAGAAACTAAGAAACTAAGAAACTAAGAAACTAAGAGACTAAGAAACTAAGAAACTAGGAAACTAAGAAACTAAGAAACTAAGAAACTAAGAAACTAAGAAACTAAGAAACTAAGAAACTAAGAAACAAAGAAATTAAGAAACTAAGAAACTAAGAAACTAAGAAACTAAGAAACTATGAAACTAAGAAACTAAGAAACTAAGAAACTAAGAAACTAAGAAACTAAGAAAATAAGAAACTAAGAAACTAAGAGACTAAGAAACTAAGAAACTAGGAAACTAAGAAACTAAGAAACTAAGGAACTAAGAAACTAAGAAACTAAGAAACTAAGAAACTAGGAAACTAAGAAACTAAGAAACTAAGAAACTAAGAAACTAAGAAACTAAGAAACTAAAAAACTAAGAAACTAAGAAACTAAGGAACTAAGGAACTAAGAAACTAAGAAACTAAGAAACTAAGAAACTAAGAAACTAAGAAACTAAGAAACTAAGAAACTAAGAAACTAAGAAACTAAGAAACTAAGAAACTAAGAAACTAAGAAACTAAGAAACTAAGAAACTAAGAAACTAAGAAACTAAGAAACTAAGAAACTAAGAAAGTAAGAAACTAAGAAACTAAGAAACTAAGAAACTAAGAAACTAAGAATCTAAGAAACTAAGAAACTAAGAAACTAAGAAACTAAGAAACTAAGAAACGAACAAACTGACAAACTGACAAACTAAGAAACTAAGAAACTAAGAAACTAAGAAACTAAGAAACTAAGAAACTAAGAAACTAAGAAACTAAGAAACTAAGAAACTAAGAAACTAAGAAACTAAGAAACTAAGAAACTAACAAACTAAGAAACTAAGAAACTAAGAAACTAAGAAACTAAGAAACTAAGAAACTAAGAAACTAAGAAACTAAGAAACTAAGAAACTAAGAAACTAAGTAACTAAGAAACTAAGAAACTAAGAAACTAAGAAACTAAGAAACTAAGAAACTAAGAAACTAAGCAACTAAGAAACTAAGAAACTAAGAAACTAAGAAACTAAGAAACTAAGAAACTAAGAGACTAAGAAACTAAGAAACTAGGAAACTAAGAAACTAAGAAACTAAGAAACTAAGAAACTAAGAAACTAAGAAACTAAGAAACTAAGAAACAAAGAAACTAAGAAACTAAGAAACTAAGAAACTAAGAAACTAAGAAACTATGAAACTAAGAAACTAAGAAACTAAGAAACTAAGAAACTAAGAAACTAAGAAACTAAGAAACTAAGAAACTAAGAGACTAAGAAACTAAGAAACTAGGAAACTAAGAAACTAAGAAACTAAGGAACTAAGAAACTAAGAAACTAAGAAACTAAGAAACTAGGAAACTAAGAAACTAAGAAACTAAGAAACTAAGAAACTAAGAAACTAAGAAACTAAAAAACTAAGAAACTAAGAAACTAAGGAACTAAGGAACTAAGAAACTAAGAAACTAAGAAACTAAGAAACTAAGAAACTAAGAAACTAAGAAACTAAGAAACTAAGAAACTAAGAAACTAAGTAACTAAGAAACTAAGAAACTAAGAAACTAAGAAACTAAGCAACTAAGAAACTAAGAAACTAAGAAACTAAGAAACTAAGAGACTAAGAAACTAAGAAACTAGGATACTAAGAAACTAAGAAACTAAGAAACTAAGAAACTAAGAAACTAAGAAACTAAGAAACTAAGAAATTTAGAAACTAAGAAACTAAGAAACTAAGAAACTAAGAAACTAAGAAACTAAGAAACAAAGAAACTAAGAAACAAAGAAACTAAAAACTAAGAAACTAAGAAACTAAGAAACTAAGAAACTAAGAAACTAAGAAACTAAGAAACTAAGAAACTAAGAAACTAAGAAACTAAGAAACTAAGAAACTAAGAAACTAAGAAACTATGAAACTAAGAAACTAAGAAACTAAGAAACTAAGAAACTAAGAAACTAAGAAACTAAGAAACTAAGAAACTAAGAAACTAAGAAACTAAGAAACTAAGAAACTAAGAAACTAAGAAACAAAGAAACTAAGAAACTAAGGAACTAAGAAACTAAGAAACTAAGAAACTAAGAAACTAAGAAACTAAGAAACTAAGAAACTAAGAAACTAAGAAACTAAGAAACTAAGAAACTAAGAAACTAAGAAACTAAGAAACTAAGAAACTAAGAATCTAAGAAACTAAGAAACTAAGAAACTAAGAAACTAAGAAACTAAGAAACAAAGAAACTAAGAAACTAAGGAACTAAGAAACTAAGAAACTAAGAATCTAAGAAACTAAGAAACTAAGAAACTAAGAAACTAAGAAACGAACAAACTGACAAACTGACAAACTAAGAAACTAAGAAACTAAGAAACTAAGAAACTAAGAAACTAAGAAACTAAGAAACTAAGAAACTAAGAAACTAAGAAACTAAGAAACTAAGAAACTAAGAAACTAAGAAACTAAGAAACTAAGAAACTAAGAAACTAAGAAACTAAGAAACTAAGAAACTAAGAAACTAAGAAACTAAGAAACTAAGAAACTAAGAAACTAAGAAACTAAGAAACTAAGAAACTAAGATACTAAGAAACTAACTAACTAAGAAACTAAGAAACTAAGAAACTAAGAAACTAAGAAGCTAAGAAATTACGAAACTATGAAACTAAGAAACTAAGAAACTAAGAAACTAAGAAACTAAGAAGCTAAGAAACTAAGAAACTAAGAAACTAAGAAACTAAGAAACTAAGAAACTAAGAAACTAAGAAACTAAGAAACTAAGAAACTAAGAAACTAAGCAACTAAGAAACTAAGAAACTAAGAAACTAAGAAACTAAGAAACTAAGAAACTAAGAAACTAAGAAACTAAGAAACTAAGAAACTAAGAAACTAAGAAACTAAGAAACTAAGAAACTAAGAAACTAAGAAACTAAGAAACTAAGAAACTAAGAAACTAAGAAACTAAGAAACTAAGAAACTAAGAAACTAAGAATCTAAGAAACTAAGAAACTAAGAAACTAAGAAACTAAGAAACTAAGAAACTAAGAAACTAAGAAACTAAGAAACAAAGAAACTAAGAAACTAAGAAACTAAGAAACTAAGAAACTAAGAAACTAAGAAACTAAGAAAGTAAGAAACTAAGAAACTAAAAAACTAAGAAACTAAGAAACGAACAAACTGACAAACTGACAAACTAAGAAACTAAGAAACTAAGAAACTAAGAAACTAAGAAACTAAGAAACTAAGAAACTAAGAAACTAAGAAACTAAGAAACTAAGAAACTAAGAAACTAAGAAACTAAGAAACTAAGAAACTAAGAAACTAAGAAACTAAGAAACTAAGAAACTAAGAAACTAAGAAACTAAGAAACTAAGAAACTAAGAAACTAAGAAACTAAGAAACTAAGAAACTAAGAAACAAAGAATCTAAAAACTAAGAAACTAAGAAACTAAGAAACTAAGAAACTAAGAAACTAAGAAACTAAGAAACTAAGAAACTAAGAAACTAAGAAACTAAGAAACTATGAAACTAAGAAACTAAGAATCTAAGAAACTAAGAAACTAAGAAACTAAGAAACTAAGAAACTAAGAAACTAAGAAACTAAGAAACTAAGAAACTAAGAAACTAAGTAACTAAGAAACTAAGAAACTAAGAAACTAAGAAACTAAGCAACTAAGAAACTAAGAAACTAAGAAACTAAGAAACTAAGAAACTAAGAAACTAAGAGACTAAGAAACTAAGAAACTAGGAAACTAAGAAACTAAGAAACTAAGAAACTAAGAAACTAAGAAACTAAGAAACTAAGGAACTAAGAAACTAAGAAACTAAGAAACTAAGAAACTAAGAAACTAAGAAACTAAGAAACTAAGAAACTAAGAAACTAAGAAACTAAGAAACTAAGAAACTAAGAAACTAAGTAACTAAGAAACTAAGAAACTAAGAAACTAAGAAACTAAGCAACTAAGAAACTAAGAAACTAAGAAACTAAGAAACTAAGAGACTAAGAAACTAAGAAACTAGGATACTAAGAAACTAAGAACTTAAGAAACTAAGAAACTAAGAAACTAAGAAACTAAGAAACTAAGAAACCAAGAAATTTAGAAACTAAGAAACTAAGAAACTAAGAAACTAAGAAACTAAGAAACTAAGAAACTAAGAAACTATGAAACTAAGAAACTAAGAAACTAAGAAACTAAGAAACTAAGAAACTAAGAAACTAAGAAACTAAGTAACTAAGAAACTAAGAAACTAAGAAACTAAGAAACTAAGAAACTAAGAAACTAAGAAACTAAGAAACTAAGAAACTAAGAAACTAAGAAACTAAGAAACTAAGAGACTAAGAAACTAAGAAACTAGGAAACTAAGAAACTAAGAAACTAAGAAACTAAGAAACTAAGAAACTAAGAAACTAAGAAACTAAGGAACTAAGAAACTAAGAAACTAAGAAACTAAGAAACTAAGAAACTAAGAAACTAAGAAACTAAGAAACTAAGAAACTAAGAAACTAAGAAACTAAGAAACTAAGAAACTAAGAAACTAAGTAACTAAGATACTAAGAAACTAAGAAACTAAGAAATTAAGCAACTAAGAAACTAAGAAACTAAGAAACTAAGAAACTAAGAGACTAAGAAACTAAGAAACTGGGATACTAAGAAACTAAGAAACTAAGAAACTAAGAAACTAAGAAACTAAGAAACTAAGAAACTAAGAAACTAAGAAACTAAGAAACTAAGAAACTAAGAAACTAAGAAACTAAGAAACTAAGAAACTAAGAAACTAAGAAACTAAGAAACTAAGAAACTAAGAAACTATGAAACTAAGAAACTAAGAAACGAAGAAACTAAGAAACTAAGAGACTAAGAAACTAAGAAACTAGGAAACTAAGAAACTAAGAAACTAAGGAACTAAGAAACTAAGAAACTAAGAAACTAAGAAACTAGGAAACTAAGAAACTAAGAAACTAAGAAACTAAGAAACTAAGAAACTAAGAAACTAAAAAACTAAGAAACTAAGAAACTAAGGAACTAAGGAACTAAGAAACTAAGAAACTAAGAAACTAAGAAACTAAGAAACTAAGAAACTAAGAAACTAAGAAACTAAGAAACTAAGAAACTAAGTAACTAAGAAACTAAGAAACTAAGAAACTAAGAAACTAAGCAACTAAGAAACTAAGAAACTAAGAAACTAAGAAACTAAGAGACTAAGAAACTAAGAAACTAGGATACTAAGAAACTAAGAAACTAAGAAACTAAGAAACTAAGAAACTAAGAAACTAAGAAACTAAGAAATTTAGAAACTAAGAAACTAAGAAACTAAGAAACTAAGAAACTAAGAAACTAAGAAACAAAGAAACTAAGAAACAAAGAAACTAAAAACTAAGAAACTAAGAAACTAAGAAACTAAGAAACTAAGAAACTAAGAAACTAAGAAACTAAGAAACTAAGAAACTAAGAAACTAAGAAACTAAGAAACTAAGAAACTAAGAAACTATGAAACTAAGAAACTAAGAAACTAAGAAACTAAGAAACTAAGAAACTAAGAAACTAAGAAACTAAGAAACTAAGAAACTAAGAAACTAAGAAACTAAGAAACTAAGAAACTAAGAAACTAAGAAACTAAGAAACAAAGAAACTAAGAAACTAAGGAACTAAGAAACTAAGAAACTAAGAAACTAAGAAACTAAGAAACTAAGAAACTAAGAAACTAAGAAACTAAGAAACTAAGAAACTAAGAAACTAAGAAACTAAGAAACTAAGAAACTAAGAAACTAAGAATCTAAGAAACTAAGAAACTAAGAAACTAAGAAACTAAGAAACTAAGAAACAAAGAAACTAAGAAACTAAGGAACTAAGAAACTAAGAAACTAAGAATCTAAGAAACTAAGAAACTAAGAAACTAAGAAACTAAGAAACGAACAAACTGACAAACTGACAAACTAAGAAACTAAGAAACTAAGAAACTAAGAAACTAAGAAACTAAGAAACTAAGAAACTAAGAAACTAAGAAACTAAGAAACTAAGAAACTAAGAAACTAAGAAACTAAGAAACTAAGAAACTAAGAAACTAAGAAACTAAGAAACTAAGAAACTAAGAAACTAAGAAACTAAGAAACTAAGAAACTAAGAAACTAAGAAACTAAGAAACTAAGAAACTAAGAAACTAAGAAACTAACTAACTAAGAAACTAAGAAACTAAGAAACTAAGAAACTAAGAAGCTAAGAAATTACGAAACTATGAAACTAAGAAACTAAGAAACTAAGAAACTAAGAAACTAAGAAGCTAAGAAACTAAGAAACTAAGAAACTAAGAAACTAAGAAACTAAGAAACTAAGAAACTAAGAAACTAAGAAACTAAGAAACTAAGAAACTAAGCAACTAAGAAACTAAGAAACTAAGAAACTAAGAAACTAAGAAACTAAGAAACTAAGAAACTAAGAAACTAAGAAACTAAGAAACTAAGAAACTAAGAAACTAAGAAACTAAGAAACTAAGAAACTAAGAAACTAAGAAACTAAGAAACTAAGAAACTAAGAAACTAAGAAACTAAGAAACTAAGAAACTAAGAATCTAAGAAACTAAGAAACTAAGAAACTAAGAAACTAAGAAACTAAGAAACTAAGAAACTAAGAAACTAAGAAACAAAGAAACTAAGAAACTAAGAAACTAAGAAACTAAGAAACTAAGAAACTAAGAAACTAAGAAAGTAAGAAACTAAGAAACTAAAAAACTAAGAAACTAAGAAACGAACAAACTGACAAACTGACAAACTAAGAAACTAAGAAACTAAGAAACTAAGAAACTAAGAAACTAAGAAACTAAGAAACTAAGAAACTAAGAAACTAAGAAACTAAGAAACTAAGAAACTAAGAAACTAAGAAACTAAGAAACTAAGAAACTAAGAAACTAAGAAACTAAGAAACTAAGAAACTAAGAAACTAAGAAACTAAGAAACTAAGAAACTAAGAAACTAAGAAACTAAGAAACTAAGAAACAAAGAATCTAAAAACTAAGAAACTAAGAAACTAAGAAACTAAGAAACTAAGAAACTAAGAAACTAAGAAACTAAGAAACTAAGAAACTAAGAAACTAAGAAACTATGAAACTAAGAAACTAAGAATCTAAGAAACTAAGAAACTAAGAAACTAAGAAACTAAGAAACTAAGAAACTAAGAAACTAAGAAACTAAGAAACTAAGAAACTAAGTAACTAAGAAACTAAGAAACTAAGAAACTAAGAAACTAAGCAACTAAGAAACTAAGAAACTAAGAAACTATGAAACTAAGAAACTAAGAAACTAAGAGACTAAGAAACTAAGAAACTAGGAAACTAAGAAACTAAGAAACTAAGAAACTAAGAAACTAAGAAACTAAGAAACTAAGGAACTAAGAAACTAAGAAACTAAGAAACTAAGAAACTAAGAAACTAAGAAACTAAGAAACTAAGAAACTAAGAAACTAAGAAACTAAGAAACTAAGAAACTAAGAAACTAAGTAACTAAGAAACTAAGAAACTAAGAAACTAAGAAACTAAGCAACTAAGAAACTAAGAAACTAAGAAACTAAGAAACTAAGAGACTAAGAAACTAAGAAACTAGGATACTAAGAAACTAAGAAACTAAGAAACTAAGAAACTAAGAAACTAAGAAACTAAGAAACTAAGAAACCAAGAAATTTAGAAACTAAGAAACTAAGAAACTAAGAAACTAAGAAACTAAGAAACTAAGAAACTAAGAAACTATGAAACTAAGAAACTAAGAAACTAAGAAACTAAGAAACTAAGAAACTAAGAAACTAAGAAACTAAGTAACTAAGAAACTAAGAAACTAAGAAACTAAGAAACTAAGAAACTAAGAAACTAAGAAACTAAGAAACTAAGAAACTAAGAAACTAAGAAACTAAGAAACTAAGAGACTAAGAAACTAAGAAACTAGGAAACTAAGAAACTAAGAAACTAAGAAACTAAGAAACTAAGAAACTAAGAAACTAAGAAACTAAGGAACTAAGAAACTAAGAAACTAAGAAACTAAGAAACTAAGAAACTAAGAAACTAAGAAACTAAGAAACTAAGAAACTAAGAAACTAAGAAACTAAGAAACTAAGAAACTAAGAAACTAAGTAACTAAGATACTAAGAAACTAAGAAACTAAGAAATTAAGCAACTAAGAAACTAAGAAACTAAGAAACTAAGAAACTAAGAGACTAAGAAACTAAGAAACTGGGATACTAAGAAACTAAGAAACTAAGAAACTAAGAAACTAAGAAACTAAGAAACTAAGAAACTAAGAAACTAAGAAACTAAGAAACTAAGAAACTAAGAAACTAAGAAACTAAGAAACTAAGAAACTAAGAAACTAAGAAACTAAGAAACTAAGAAACTAAGAAACTATGAAACTAAGAAACTAAGAAACGAAGAAACTAAGAAACTAAGAAACTAAGAAACTAAGAAACTAAGAAACTAAGAAACTAAGAAACTAAGTAACTAAGAAACTAAGAAACTAAGAAACTAAGAAACAAAGAAACTAAGAAACTAAAAACTAAGAAACTAAGAAACGAACAAACTGACAAACTAAGAAACTAAGAAATTAAGAAACTAAGAAACTAAGAAACTAAGAAACTAAGAAACTAAGAAACTAAGAAACTAAGAAACTAAGAAACTAAGAAACTAAGAAACTAAGAAACTAAGAAACTAAGAAACTAAGAAACTAAGAAACTAAGTAACTAAGAAACTAAGAAACTAAGAAACTAAGAAACTAAGAAACTAAGAAACTAAGTAACTAAGAAACTAAGAAACTAAGAAACTAAGAAACTAAGAAACTAAGAAACTAAGAAACTTAGAAACTAAGAAACGAACAAACTGACAAACTAAGAAACTAAGAAACTAAGAAACTAGGAAACTAAGAAACTAAGAAACTAAGAAACTAAGAAACTAAGAAACTAAGAAACTAAGAAACTAAGAAACTAAGAAACTAAGAAACTAAGAAAGTAAGAAACTAAGTAACTAAGAAACTAAGAAACTAAGAAACTAAGAAACTTAGAAACTAAGAAACTAAGAAACTATGAAACTAAGAAACTAAGAAACTAAGAAACTAAGAAACTAAGAAACTAAGAAACTAAGAAACTAAGAAACTAAGAAACTAAGAAACTAAGAAACTAAGAAAATAAGAAACTAAGAAACTAAGAAACTAAGAAACTAAGAAACGAACAAACTGACAAACTAAGAAACTAAGAAACTAAGAAACTAAGAAACGAACAAACTGACAAACTAAGAAACTAAGAAACTAAGAAACTAAGAAACTAAGAAACTAAGAAACTAAGAAACTAAGAAACTAAGAAACTAAGAAACTATGAAACTAAGAAACAAAGAAACTAAGAAACTAAGAAACTAAGAAACTAAGAAACTAAGAAACTAAGAAACTAAGAAACTAAGAAACTAAGAAAATAAGAAACTAAGAAACTAAGAAAGTAAGAAACTAAGTAACTAAGAAACTAAGAAACTAAGAAACTAAGAAACTTAGAAACTAAGAAACTAAGAAACTAAGAAACTAAGAAACTAAGAAACTAAGAAACTAAGAAACTAAGAAACTAAGAAACTGACGAACTGACGAACTGACAAACTAAGAAACTAAGAAACTAAGAAACTAAGAAACTACGAAACTAAGAAACTAAGAAACTAAGAAACTTAGAAACTAAGAAACTGAGAGACTGAGAGACTGAGAGACTGAGAAACTAAGAAACTAAGAAACTAAGAAACTAAGAAACTAAGAAACTTAGAAACTAAGAAACTGACAAACTGACAAACTAAGAAACTAAGAAACTAAGAAACTAAGAAACTAAGAAACTAAGAAACTAAGAAACTAAGAAACTAAGAAACTAAGAAACTAAGAAACTAAGAAACTAAGAAACTTAGAAACTAAGAAACAAAGAAACTAAGAAACTAAGAAACTAAAAACTAAGAAACTAAGAAACGAACAAACTGACAAACTAAGAAACTAAGAAACTAAGAAACTAAGAAACTAAGAAACTAAGAAACTAAGAAACTAAGAAACTAAGAATCTAAGTAACTAAGAAACTAAGAAACTAATAAACTAAGAAACTTAGAAACTAAGAAACTAAGAAACAAAGAAACTAAGAAACTAAGAAACTAAGAAACTAAGAAACTAAGAAACTAAGAAACTAAGAAACTAAGAAACTAAGAAACTAAGGAACTAACAAACTAAGAAACTAAGAAACTAAGAAACTAGGAAACTAAGAAACTAAGAAACTAAGAAACTAAGAAACTAAGAAACTAAGAAACTAAAAAACTAAGAAACTAAGAAAATAAGAAACTAAGAAACTAAGAAACTAAGAAACTGACAAACTGACAAACTAAGAAACTAAGAAACTAAGAAACTAAGAAAGTAAGAAACTACGAAACTAAGAAACTAAGAAACTAAGAAACTAAGAAACTAAGAAACTAAGAAACTGAGAGACTGAGAGACTGAGAGACTGAGAAACTAAGAAACTAAGAAACTAAGAAACTACGAAACAAAGAAACTAAAAATTAAGAAACTAAGAAACTAAGAAACTAAGAAACTAAGAAACTAAGAAACTAAGAAACTAAGAAACTAAGAAACTAAGAAACTATGAAACTAAGAAACTAAGAAACTAAGAAACTAAGAAACTAAGAAACTAAGAAACGAACAAACTGACAAACTAAGAAACTAAGAAACTAAGAAACGAACAAACTGACAAACTAAGAAACTAAGAAACTAAGAAACTAAGAAACTAAGAATCTAAGAAACTAAGAAACTAAGAAACTAAGAAACTAAGAAACTAAGAAACTAAGAAACTAAGAAACTAAGAAACTAAGAAACTAAGAAACTAAGAAACTAAGAAACTAAGAAACTAAGAAACTAAGAAACTAAGAAACTAAGAAACTAAGAAACTAAGAAACTAAGAAACTAAGAAACTAAGAAACTAAGAAACTAAGAAACTAAGAAACTAAGAAACTAAGAAACTAAGAAACTAAGAAACTAAGAAACTAAGAAACTAAGAAACTAAGAAACTAAGTATCTAAGAAACTAAGAAACTAAGAAACTAAGAAACTTAGAAACTAAGAAACTAAGAAACTAAGAAACTAAGAAACTAAGAAACTAAGAAACTAAGAAACTAAGAAACTAAGAAACTAAGAAACTAAGAAACTAAGAAACTAAGTAACTAAGAAACTAAGAAACTAAGAAACTAAGAAACTTAGAAACTAAGAAACTAAGAAACTAAGAAACTAAGAAACTAAGAAACTAAGAAACTAAGAAACTTAGAAACTAAGAAAGAAAGAAATTAAGAAACTAAGAAACTAAAAACTAAGAAACTAAGAAACGAACAAACTGACAAACTAAGAAACTAAGAAACTAAGTAACTAAGAAACTAAGAAACTAAGAAATTAAGAAACTAAGAAACTACGAAACAAAGAAACTAAGAAACTAAGAAACTAAGAACCTAAGAAACTAAGAAACTAAGAAACTAAGAAACTAAGGAACTAAGAAACTAAGAAACTAAGAAACTAAGAAACTAGGAAACTAAGAAACTAAGAAACTAAGTTACTAAGAAACTAAAAAACTAAGAAACTAAGAAACTAAGAAACTAAGAAACTAAGAAACTGACAAACTGACAAACTAAGAAACTAAGAAACTAAGAAACAGAGAAACTCAGAAACTGAGAAACTGAGAAACTGAGAAACTGAGAAACTGAGAATCTAAGAAACTAAGTAATTAAGAAACTAAGAAACTAAGAAACTAAGAAACTAAGAAACTAAGAAACTAAGAAACTAAGAAACTAAGAAACTAAGAAACTAAGAAACTAAGAAACTAAGAAACTAAGAAACTAAGAAACTAAGAAACTAAGAAACTAAGAAACTAAGAAACTAAGAAACTAAGAAAGTAAGAAACTAAGAAACTAAGAAACTAAGAAACTAAGAAACTAAGAATCTAAGAAACTAAGAAACTAAGAAACTAAGAAACTAAGAAACTAAGAAACGAACAAACTGACAAACTGACAAACTAAGAAACTAAGAAACTAAGAAACTAAGAAACTAAGAAACTAAGAAACTAAGAAACTAAGAAACTAAGAAACTAAGAAACTAAGAAACTAAGAAACTAAGAAACTAAGAAACTAAGAAACTAAGAAACTAAGAAACTAAGAAACTAAGAAACTAAGAAACTAAGAAACTAAGAAACTAAGAAACTAAGAAACTAAGAAACTAAGAAACTAAGTAACTAAGAAACTAAGAAACTAAGAAACTAAGAAACTAAGAAACTAAGAAACTAAGAAACTAAGCAACTAAGAAACTAAGAAACTAAGAAACTAAGAAACTAAGAAACTAAGAAACTAAGAGACTAAGAAACTAAGAAACTAGGAAACTAAGAAACTAAGAAACTAAGAAACTAAGAAACTAAGAAACTAAGAAACTAAGAAACTAAGAAACTAAGAAACAAAGAAACTAAGAAACTAAGAAACTAAGAAACTAAGAAACTAAGAAACTAAGAAACTATGAAACTAAGAAACTAAGAAACTAAGAAACTAAGAAACTAAGAAACTAAGAAACTAAGAAACTAAGAAACTAAGAAACTAAGAGACTAAGAAACTAAGAAACTAGGAAACTAAGAAACTAAGAAACTAAGGAACTAAGAAACTAAGAAACTAAGAAACTAAGAAACTAGGAAACTAAGAAACTAAGAAACTAAGAAACTAAGAAACTAAGAAACTAAGAAACTAAGAAACTAAAAAACTAAGAAACTAAGAAACTAAGGAACTAAGGAACTAAGAAACTAAGAAACTAAGAAACTAAGAAACTAAGAAACTAAGAAACTAAGAAACTAAGAAACTAAGAAACTAAGAAACTAAGTAACTAAGAAACTAAGAAACTAAGAAACTAAGAAACTAAGCAACTAAGAAACTAAGAAACTAAGAAACTAAGAAACTAAGAGACTAAGAAACTAAGAAACTAGGATACTAAGAAACTAAGAAACTAAGAAACTAAGAAACTAAGAAACTAAGAAACTAAGAAACTAAGAAACTAAGAAATTTAGAAACTAAGAAACTAAGAAACTAAGAAACTAAGAAACTAAGAAACTAAGAAACAAAGAAACTAAGAAACAAAGAAACTAAAAACTAAGAAACTAAGAAACTAAGAAACTAAGAAACTAAGAAACTAAGAAACTAAGAAACTAAGAAACTAAGAAACTAAGAAACTAAGAAACTAAGAAACTAAGAAACTATGAAACTAAGAAACTAAGAAACTAAGAAACTAAGAAACTAAGAAACTAAGAAACTAAGAAACTAAGAAACTAAGAAACTAAGAAACTAAGAAACTAAGAAACTAAGAAACTAAGAAACTAAGAAACTAAGAAACAAAGAAACTAAGAAACTAAGGAACTAAGAAACTAAGAAACTAAGAAACTAAGAAACTAAGAAACTAAGAAACTAAGAAACTAAGAAACTAAGAAACTAAGAAACTAAGAAACTAAGAAACTAAGAAACTAAGAAACTAAGAAACTAAGAAACTAAGAAACTAAGAAACTAAGAAACTAAGAAACTAAGAAACTAAGAAACTAAGAAACAAAGAAACTAAGAAACTAAGGAACTAAGAAACTAAGAAACTAAGAATCTAAGA
Organism: Megalopta genalis; assembly: GCF_051020955.1. NCBI lineage: Eukaryota > Metazoa > Arthropoda > Insecta > Hymenoptera > Halictidae > Megalopta > Megalopta genalis. The sequence continues at coordinate 78,707 of NW_027476159.1, forward strand.
AACTAAGAAACTAAGAAACTAAGAAACTAAGAAACGAAGAAACTAAGAAACTAAGAAACTAAGAAACTAAGAAACGAACAAACTGACAAACTGACAAACTAAGAAACTAAGAAACTAAGAAACTAAGAAACTAAGAAACTAAGAAACTAAGAAACTAAGAAACTAAGAAACTAAGAAACTAAGAAACTAAGAAACTAAGAAACTAAGAAACTAAGAAACTAAGAAACTAAGAAACTAAGAAACTAAGAAACTAAGAAACTAAGAAACTAAGAAACTAAGAAACTAAGAAACTAAGAAACTAAGAAACTAACTAACTAAGAAACTAAGAAACTAAGAAACTAAGAAACTAAGAAGCTAAGAAATTACGAAACTATGAAACTAAGAAACTAAGAAACTAAGAAACTAAGAAACTAAGAAGCTAAGAAACTAAGAAACTAAGAAACTAAGAAACTAAGAAACTAAGAAACTAAGAAACGAAGAAACTAAGAAACTAAGAAACTAAGAAACTAAGAAACTAAGCAACTAAGAAACTAAGAAACTAAGAAACTAAGAAACTAAGAAACTAAGAAACTAAGAAACTAAGAAACTAAGAAACTAAGAAACTAAGAAACTAAGAAACTAAGAAACTAAGAAACTAAGAAACTAAGAAACTAAGAAACTAAGAAACTAAGAAACTAAGAAACTAAGAAACTAAGAAACTAAGAAACTAAGAAACTAAGAAACTAAGAAACTAAGAATCTAAGAAACTAAGAAACTAAGAAACTAAGAAACTAAGAAACTAAGAAACTAAGAAACTAAGAAACTAAGAAACAAAGAAACTAAGAAACTAAGAAACTAAGAAACTAAGAAACTAAGAAACTAAGAAAGTAAGAAACTAAGAAACTAAAAAACTAAGAAACTAAGAAACTAAAAAACTAAGAAACTAAGAAACGAACAAACTGACAAACTGACAAACTAAGAAACTAAGAAACTAAGAAACTAAGAAACTAAGAAACTAAGAAACTAAGAAACTAAGAAACTAAGAAACTAAGAAACTAAGAAACTAAGAAACTAAGAAACTAAGAAACTAAGAAACTAAGAAACTAAGAAACTAAGAAACTAAGAAACAAAGAATCTAAAAACTAAGAAACTAAGAAACTAAGAAACTAAGAAACTAAGAAACTAAGAAACTAAGAAACTAAGAAACTAAGAAACTAAGAAACTAAGAAACTATGAAACTAAGAAACTAAGAATCTAAGAAACTAAGAAACTAAGAAACTAAGAAACTAAGAAACTAAGAAACTAAGAAACTAAGAAACTAAGAAACTAAGAAACTAAGAAACTAAGTAACTAAGAAACTAAGAAACTAAGAAACTAAGAAACTAAGCAACTAAGAAACTAAGAAACTAAGAAACTAAGAAACTAAGAAACTAAGAAACTAAGAGACTAAGAAACTAAGAAACTAGGAAACTAAGAAACTAAGAAACTAAGAAACTAAGAAACTAAGAAACTAAGAAACTAAGGAACTAAGAGACTAAGAAACTAAGAAACTAGGAAACTAAGAAACTAAGAAACTAAGAAACTAAGAAACTAAGAAACTAAGAAACTAAGAAACTAAGAAACTAAGAAACTAAGAAACTAAGAAACTAAGAAACTAAGAAACTAAGAAACTGACAAACTGACAAACTAAGAAACTAAGAAACTAAGAAACTAAGAAACTAAGAAACTAAGAAACTAAGAAACTAAGAAACTAAGAAACTAAGAAACTAAGAAACTAAGAAACTAAGAAACTAAGAAACTAAGAAACTAAGAAACTAAGAAACTAAGAAACTAAGAAACCAAGAAACTAAGAAACTAAGAAACTAAGAAACTAAGAAACTAAGAAACTAAGAAACTAAGAAACTAAGAAACTAAGAAACTAAGAAACTGACAAACTGACAAACTAAGAAACTAAGAAACTAAGAAACTAAGTAACTAAGAAACTAAGAAACTAAGAAACTAAGAAACTGACAAACTGACAAACTAAGAAACTAAGAAACTAAGAAACTAAGAAACTAAGAAACTAAGAAACTAAGAGACTAAGAAACTAAGAAACTAGGAAACTAAGACTCTAAGAAACTAAGAAACTAAGAAACTAAGAAACTAAGAAACTAAGAAACTAAGAAACTAAGAAACTAAGAAACTAAGAAACTAAGAAACTAAGAAACTAAGAAACTAAGAAACTAAGAAACTAAGAAACTAAGAAACTAAGAAACTAAGAAACTAAGAAACTAAGAAACTAAGAAACTAAGAAACTAAGAAACTAAGAAACTAAGAAACTAAGAAACTAAGAAACTAAGATACTAAGAAACTAAGAAACTAAGAAACTAGGAAACTAAGAAACTAAGAAACTAAGAAACTAAGAAACTAAGAAACTAAGAAACTGAGAAACTGAGAAACTGAGAAACTGAGAAACTGAGAAACTGAGAAACTAAGAAACTAAGAAACTAAGAAACTAAGAAACTAAGAAACTAAGAAACTAAGAAACTAAGAAACTAAGAAACTAAGAAACTAAGAAACTAAGAGACTAAGAAACTAAGAAACTAAGAAACTAAGAAACTAAGAAACTAAGAAACTAAGAAACCAAGAAACTAAGAAACTAAGAAACTAAGAAACTAAGAAACTAAGACTCTAAGAAACTAAGGAACTAAGAAACTAAGAAACTAAGAAACTAAGAAACTAAGAAACTAAGAAACTAAGAAACTAAGAAACTAAGAAACTAAGAAACTAAGAAACTAAGAAACTAAGAAACTAAGAAACTAAGAAACTAAGAAACTAAGAAACTAAGAAACTAAGAAACTAAGATACTAAGAAACTAAGAAACTAAGAAACTAGGAAACTAAGAAACTAAGAAACTAAGAAACTAAGAAACTAAGAAACTAAGAAACTAAGAAACTAAGAAACTAAGAAACTAAGAAACTAAGAAACTAATAAACTAATAAACTAATAAACTAATAAACTAATAAACTAATAAACTAATAAACTAATAAACTAATAAACTAATAAACTAATAAACTAATAAACTAATAAACTAATAAACTAAGAAACTAAGAAACTAAGAAACTATGAAACTAAGAAACTAAGAAACTAAGAAACTAAGAAACTAAGAAACTAAGAAACTAAGAAACTAAGAAACTAAGAAACTAAGAAACTAAGAAACTAAGAAACTAAGAAACGAACAAATTGACAAACTAAGAAACGAACAAACTGACAAACTAAGAAACTAAGAAACTAAGAAACTAAGAAACTAAGAAACTAAGAAACTAAGAAACTAAGAAACTAAGAAACTAAGAAACTGACAAACTGACAAACTAAGAAACTAAGAAACCAAGAAACTAAGAAACTAAGAAACTAAGAAACTAAGAAACTAAGAAACTAAGAAACTGACAAACTGACAAACTAAGAAACTAAGAAACTAAGAAACTAAGTAACTAAGAAACTAAGAAACTAAGAAACTAAGAAACTGACAAACTGACAAACTAAGAAACTTAGAAACTAAGAAACTAAGAAACTAAGAAACTAAGAAACTAAGAAACTAAGAAACTAAGAAACTAAGAAACTAGGAAACTAAGAAACTAAGAAACTAAGAAACTAAGAAACTAAGAAACTAAGAAACTAAGAAACTAAGAAACTAAGAAACTAAGAAACTAAGAAACTAAGAAACTAAGAAACTAAGAAACTAAGAAACTAAGAAATTAAGAAACCAAGAAACTAAGAAACTAAGAAACTAAGAAACTAAGAAACTAAGAAACTAAGAAACTAAGAAACTAAGAAACTAAGAAACTAAGAAACTAAGAAACTAAGAAACTAAGAAACTAAGATACTAAGAAACTAAGAAACTAAGAAACTAGGAAACTAAGAAACTAAGAAACTAAGAAACTAAGAAACAAAGAAACTAAGAGACTAAGAAACTGAGAAACTGAGAAACTGAGAAACTGAGAAACTGAGAAACTGAGAAACTAAGAAACTAAGAAACTAAGAAACTAAGAAACTAAGAAACTAAGAAACTAAGATACTATGAAACTAAGCAACTAAGAAACTAAGAAACTAAGAAACTAAGAAACTAAGAAACTAAGAAACTAAGAAACTAAGAAACTAAGAAACTAAGTAACTAAGAAACTAAGAAACTAAGAAACGGAGAAACTAAGAAACGAGCAAACTGACAAACTAAGAAACGAACAAACTGACAAACTAAGAAACTAAGAAACTAAGAAACTAATAAACTAATAAACTAATAAACTAATAAACTAATAAACTAATAAACTAATAAACTAAGAAACTAAGAAACTAAGAAACTATGAAACTAAGAAACTAAGAAACTAAGAAACTAAGAAACTAAGAAACTAAGAAACTAAGAAACTAAGAAACTAAGAAACTAAGAAACTAAGAAACTAAGAAACTAAGAAACTAAGTAACTAAGAAACTAAGAAACTAAGAAACGGAGAAACTAAGAAACGAGCAAACTGACAAACTAAGAAACGAACAAACTGACAAACTAAGAAACTAAGAAACTAAGAAACTAATAAACTAATAAACTAATAAACTAATAAACTAATAAACTAATAAACTAATAAACTAAGAAACTAAGAAACTAAGAAACTATGAAACTAAGAAACTAAGAAACTAAGAAACTAAGAAACTAAGAAACTAAGAAACTAAGAAACTAAGAAACTAAGAAACTAAGAAACTGACAAACTGACAAACTAAGAAACTAAGAAACTAAGAAACTAAGAAACTAAGAAACTAAGAAACTAAGAAACTAAGAAACTAAGAAACTAAGAAACTAAGAAACTAAGAAACTAAGAAACTAAGAAACTAAGAAACTAAGAAACTAAGAAACTAAGAAACTAAGAAACCAAGAAACTAAGAAACTAAGAAACTAAGAAACTAAGAAACTAAGAAACTAAGAAACTAAGAAACTAAGAAACTAAGAAACTAAGAAACTGACAAACTGACAAACTAAGAAACTAAGAAACTAAGAAACTAAGTAACTAAGAAACTAAGAAACTAAGAAACTAAGAAACTGACAAACTGACAAACTAAGAAACTAAGAAACTAAGAAACTAAGAAACTAAGAAACTAAGAGACTAAGAAACTAAGAAACTAGGAAACTAAGAAACTAAGAAACTAAGAAACTAAGAAACTAAGAAACTAAGAAACTAAGAAACTAAGAAACTAAGAAACTAAGAAACTAAGAAACTAAGAAACTAAGAAACTAAGAAACTAAGAAACTAAGAAACTGACAAACTGACAAACTAAGAAACTAAGAAACTAAGAAACTAAGAAACTAAGAAACTAAGAAACTAAGAAACTAAGAAACTAAGAAACTAAGAAACTAAGAAACTAAGAAACTAAGAAACTAAGAAACTAAGAAACTAAGAAACTAAGAAACTAAGAAACTAAGAAACTAAGAAACTAAGAAACCAAGAAACTAAGAAACTAAGAAACTAAGAAACTAAGAAACTAAGAAACTAAGAAACTAAGAAACTAAGAAACTAAGAAACTGACAAACTGACAAACTAAGAAACTAAGAATCTAAGAAACTAAGTAACTAAGAAACTAAGAAACTAAGAAACTAAGAAACTGACAAACTGACAAACTAAGAAACTAAGAAACTAAGAAACTAAGAAACTAAGAGACTAAGAAACTAAGAAACTAGGAAACTAAGACTCTAAGAAACTAAGAAACTAAGAAACTAAGAAACTAAGAAACTAAGAAACTAAGAAACTAAGAAACTAAGAAACTAAGAAACTAAGAAACTAAGAAACTAAGAAACTAAGAAACTAAGAAACTAAGAAACTAAGAAACTAAGAAACTAAGAAACTAAGAAACTAAGAAACTAAGAAACTAAGAAACTAAGAAACTAAGAAACTAAGAAACTAAGAAACTAAGAAACTAAGAAACTAAGAAACTAAGAAACTAAGAAACTAAGAAACTAAGAAACTAAGAAACTAAGAAACTAAGAAACCAAGAAACTAAGAAACTAAGAAACTAAGAAACTAAGAAACTAAGAAACTAAGAAACTAAGAAACTAAGAAACTGACAAACTGACAAACTAAGAAACTAAGAAACTAAGAAACTAAGTAACTAAGAAACTAAGAAACTAAGAAACTAAGAAACTGACAAACTGACAAACTAAGAAACTAAGAAACTAAGAAACTAAGAAACTAAGAAACTAAGAAACTAAGAGACTAAGAAACTAAGAAACTAGGAAACTAAGAAACTAAGAAACTAAGAAACTAAGAAACTAAGAAACTAAGAAACTAAGAAACTAAGAAACTAAGAAACTAAGAAACTAAGAAACTAAGAAACTAAGAAACTGACAAACTGACAAACTAAGAAACTAAGAAACTAAGAAACTAAGAAACTAAGAAACTAAGAAACTAAGAAACTAAGAAACTAAGAAACTAAGAAACTAAGAAACTAAGAAACTAAGAAACTAAGAAACTAAGAAACTAAGAAACTAAGAAACTAAGAAACTAAGAAACTAAGAAACTAAGAAACCAAGAAACTAAGAAACTAAGAAACTAAGAAACTAAGAAACTAAGAAACTAAGAAACTAAGAAACTAAGAAACTAAGAAACTAAGAAACTGACAAACTGACAAACTAAGAAACTAAGAAACTAAGAAACTAAGTAACTAAGAAACTAAGAAACTAAGAAACTAAGAAACTGACAAACTGACAAACTAAGAAACTAAGAAACTAAGAAACTAAGAAACTAAGAAACTAAGAGACTAAGAAACTAAGAAACTAGGAAACTAAGACTCTAAGAAACTAAGAAACTAAGAAACTAAGAAACTAAGAAACTAAGAAACTAAGAAACTAAGAAACTAAGAAACTAAGAAACTAAGAAACTAAGAAACTAAGAAACTAAGAAACTAAGAAACTAAGAAACTAAGAAACTAAGAAACTAAGAAACTAAGAAACTAAGAAACTAAGAAACTAAGATACTAAGAAACTAAGAAACTAAGAAACTAGGAAACTAAGAAACTAAGAAACTAAGAAACTAAGAAACTAAGAAACTAAGAAACTGAGAAACTGAGAAACTGAGAAACTGAGAAACTGAGAAACTGAGAAACTAAGAAACTAAGAAACTAAGAAACTAAGAAACTAAGAAACTAAGAAACTAAGAAACTAAGAAACTAAGAAACTAAGAAACTAAGAAACTAAGAAACTAAGAGACTAAGAAACTAAGAAACTAAGAAACTAAGAAACTAAGAAACTAAGAAACTAAGAAACTAAGAAACCAAGAAACTAAGAAACCAAGAAACTAAGAAACTAAGAAACTAAGAAACTAAGAAACTAAGGAACTAAGAAACTAAGAAACTAAGAAACTAAGAAACTAAGAAACTAAGAAACTAAGAAACTAAGAAACTAAGAAACTAAGAAACTAAGAAACTAAGAAACTAAGAAACTAAGAAACTAAGAAACTAAGAAACTAAGAAACTAAGAAACTAAGAAACTAAGAAACTAAGAAACTAAGAAACTAAGAAACTAAGAAACTAAGATACTAAGAAACTAAGAAACTAAGAAACTAGGAAACTAAGAAACTAAGAAACTAAGAAACTAAGAAACTAAGAAACTAAGAAACTAAGAAACTAAGAAACTAAGAAACTAAGAAACTAAGAAACTAAGAAACTAAGAAACTAAGAAACTAAGAAACTAAGAAACTAAGAAACTAAGAAACTAAGAAACTAAGAAACTAAGAAACTAAGAAACTAAGAAACTAAAAAACTAAGAAACTAAGAAACTAAGAAACTAAGAAACTAAGAAACTAAGAAACTAAGAAACTAAGAAACTAAGAAACTAAGAAACTAAGAAACTAAGAAACTAAGAAACTAAGAAACTAAGAAACTAAGTAACTAAGAAACTAAGAAACTAAGAAACTAAGAAACGGAGAAACTAAGAAACGAGCAAACTGACAAACTAAGAAACGAACAAACTGACAAACTAAGAAACTAAGAAACTAATAAACTAATAAACTAATAAACTAATAAACTAATAAACTAATAAACTAATAAACTAATAAACTAATAAACTAATAAACTAATAAACTAATAAACTAATAAACTAATAAACTAATAAACTAATAAACTAATAAACTAATAAACTAAGAAACTAAGAAACTAAGAAACTATGAAACTAAGAAACTAAGAAACTAAGAAACTAAGAAACTAAGAAACTAAGAAACTAAGAAACTAAGAAACTAAGAAACTAAGAAACTAAGAAACTAAGAAACTAAGAAACTAAGAAACTAAGAAACTAAGAAACTAAGAAACTAAGAAACTAAGAAACGAACAAATTGACAAACTAAGAAACGAACAAACTGACAAACTAAGAAACTAAGAAACTAAGAAACTAAGAAACTAAGAAACTAAGAAACTAAGAAACTAAGAAACTAAGAAACTAAGAAACTAAGAAACTAAGAAACTGACAAACTGACAAACTAAGAAACTAAGAAACCAAGAAACTAAGAAACTAAGAAACTAAGAAACTAAGAAACTAAGAAACTAAGAAACTAAGAAACTAAGAAACTGACAAACTGACAAACTAAGAAACTAAGAAACTAAGAAACTAAGTAACTAAGAAACTAAGAAACTAAGAAACTAAGAAACTGACAAACTGACAAACTAAGAAACTTAGAAACTAAGAAACTAAGAAACTAAGAAACTAAGAAACTAAGAAACTAAGAAACTAGGAAACTAAGAAACTAAGAAACTAAGAAACTAAGAAACTAAGAAACTAAGAAACTAAGAAACTAAGAAACTAAGAAACTAAGAAACTAAGAAACTAAGAAACTAAGAAACTAAGAAACTAAGAAACTAAGAAACTAAGAAATTAAGAAACCAAGAAACTAAGAAACTAAGAAACTAAGAAACTAAGAAACTAAGAAACTAAGAAACTAAGAAACTAAGAAACTAAGAAACTAAGAAACTAAGAAACTAAGAAACTAAGAAACTAAGATACTAAGAAACTAAGAAACTAAGAAACTAGGAAACTAAGAAACTAAGAAACTAAGAAACTAAGAAACAAAGAAACTAAGAGACTAAGAAACTGAGAAACTGAGAAACTGAGAAACTGAGAAACTGAGAAACTAAGAAACTAAGAAACTAAGAAACTAAGAAACTAAGAAACTAAGAAACTAAGATACTATGAAACTAAGCAACTAAGAAACTAAGAAACTAAGAAACTAAGAAACTAAGAAACTAAGAAACTAAGAAACTAAGAAACTAAGAAACTAAGAAACTAAGAAACTAAGAAACTAAGAAACTAAGAAACTAAGAAACTAAGAAACTAAGAAACTAAGAAACTAAGAAACTAAGAAACTAAGAAACTAAGAAACTAAGAAACTAAGTAACTAAGAAACTAAGAAACTAAGAAACGGAGAAACTAAGAAACGAGCAAACTGACAAACTAAGAAACGAACAAACTGACAAACTAAGAAACTAAGAAACTAAGAAACTAAGAAACTAATAAACTAATAAACTAATAAACTAATAAACTAATAAACTAATAAACTAAGAAACTAAGAAACTAAGAAACTAAGAAACTATGAAACTAAGAAACTAAGAAACTAAGAAACTAAGAAACTAAGAAACTAAGAAACTAAGAAACTAAGAAACTAAGAAACTAAGAAACTGACAAACTGACAAACTAAGAAACTAAGAAACTAAGAAACTAAGAAACTAAGAAACTAAGAAACTGAGAAACTAAGAAACTAAGAAACTAAGAAACTAAGAAACTAAGAAACTAAGAAACTAAGAAACTAAGAAACTAAGAAACTAAGAAACTAAGAAACTAAGAAACCAAGAAACTAAGAAACTAAGAAACTAAGAAACTAAGAAACTAAGAAACTAAGAAACTAAGAAACTAAGAAACTAAGAAACTGACAAACTGACAAACTAAGAAACTAAGAAACTAAGAAACTAAGTAACTAAGAAACTAAGAAACTAAGAAACTAAGAAACTGACAAACTGACAAACTAAGAAACTAAGAAACTAAGAAACTAAGAAACTAAGAAACTAAGAGACTAAGAAACTAAGAAACTAGGAAACTAAGAAACTAAGAAACTAAGAAACTAAGAAACTAAGAAACTAAGAAACTAAGAAACTAAGAAACTAAGAAACTAAGAAACTAAGAAACTAAGAAACTAAGAAACTAAGAAACTAAGAAACTGACAAACTGACAAACTAAGAAACTAAGAAACTAAGAAACTAAGAAACTAAGAAACTAAGAAACTAAGAAACTAAGAAACTAAGAAACTAAGAAACTAAGAAACTAAGAAACTAAGAAACTAAGAAACTAAGAAACTAAGAAACTAAGAAACTAAGAAACTAAGAAACTAAGAAACTAAGAAACTAAGAAACTAAGAAACTAAGAAACTAAGAAACTAAGAAACTAAGAAACTAAGAAACTAAGAAACCAAGAAACTAAGAAACTAAGAAACTAAGAAACTAAGAAACTAAGAAACTAAGAAACTAAGAAACTAAGAAACTAAGAAACTAAGAAACTGACAAACTGACAAACTAAGAAACTAAGAAACTAAGAAACTAAGTAACTAAGAAACTAAGAAACTAAGAAACTAAGAAACTGACAAACTGACAAACTAAGAAACTAAGAAACTAAGAAACTAAGAAACTAAGAAACTAAGAGACTAAGAAACTAAGAAACTAGGAAACTAAGACTCTAAGAAACTAAGAAACTAAGAAACTAAGAAACTAAGAAACTAAGAAACTAAGAAACTAAGAAACTAAGAAACTAAGAAACTAAGAAACTAAGAAACTAAGAAACTAAGAAACTAAGAAACTAAGAAACTAAGAAACTAAGAAACTAAGAAACTAAGAAACTAAGAAACTAAGAAACTAAGAAACTAAGAAACTAAGAAACTAAGATACTAAGAAACTAAGAAACTAAGAAACTAGGAAACTAAGAAACTAAGAAACTAAGAAACTAAGAAACTAAGAAACTAAGAAACTGAGAAACTGAGAAACTGAGAAACTGAGAAACTGAGAAACTGAGAAACTAAGAAACTAAGAAACTAAGAAACTAAGAAACTAAGAAACTAAGAAACTAAGAAACTAAGAAACTAAGAAACTAAGAAACTAAGAAACTAAGAAACTAAGAGACTAAGAAACTAAGAAACTAAGAAACTAAGAAACTAAGAAACTAAGAAACTAAGAAACTAAGAAACTAAGAAACTAAGAAACTAAGAAACTAAGAAACTAAGAAACTAAGAAACTAAGAAACTAAGAAACTAAGAAACTAAGAAACTAAGAAACTAAGAAACTAAGAAACTAAGAAACTAAGAAACTAAGAAACTAAGATACTAAGAAACTAAGAAACTAAGAAACTAGGAAACTAAGAAACTAAGAAACTAAGAAACTAAGAAACTAAGAAACTAAGAAACTGAGAAACTGAGAAACTGAGAAACTGAGAAACTGAGAAACTAAGAAACTAAGAAACTAACAAACTAAGAAACTAAGAAACTAAGAAATTAAGAAACTAAGAAACTAGGAAACTGAGAAATTAAGAAACTAAGAAACTAAGAAACGTACAAACTGACAAACTGACAAACTGACAAACTGACAAACTGACAAACTGACAAACTGACAAACTAAGAAACTAGGAAACTAAGAAACTAAGAACCTGAGAAACTGAGAAACTGAGAAACTGAGAAACTGAGAAACTGATAAACTGAAAAACTGAGAAACTGAGAAACTAAGAAACTAAGAAACTAAGAATCTAAGAAACTAAGAAACTAAGAAACTAAGAAACTAAGAAACTAAGAAACTAAGAAACTAAGAAACTAAGAAACTAAGAAACTAAGAAACTAAGAAACTAAGAAACTAAGAAACTAAGAAACTTAAAAACTAAGAAACTAAGAAACTAAGAAACTAAGAAACTTAAAAACTAAGAAACTAAGAAACTAAGAAACTAAGAAACTAAGAAACTAAGAAACTAAGAAACTAAGAAACTAAGAAACTAAGAAACTAAGAAACTAAGAAACTAAGAAACTAAGAAACTAAGAAACTAAGAAACTAAGAAACTAAGAAACTAAGAAACTAAGAAACTAAGAAACTAAGAAACTAAGAAACTAAGAAACTAAGAAACTAAGAAACTAAGAAACTAAGAAACTAAGAAACTAAGAAACTAAGAAACTAAGAAACTAAGAAACTAAGAAACTAAGAAACTAAGAAACTAAGAAACTAAGAAACTAAGAAACTAAGAAACTAAGAAACTAAGAAACTAAGAAACTAAGAAACTAAGAATCTAAGAAACTAAGAAACTAAGAAACTAAGAAACTAAGAAACTAAGAAACTAAGAAACTAAGAAACTAAGAAACAAAGAAACTAAGAAACTAAGAAACTAAGAAACTAAGAAACTAAGAAACTAAGAAACTAAGAAACTAAGAAACTAAGAAACTAAGAAACTAAGAAACTAAGAAAGTAAGAAACTAAGAAACTAAGAAACGAACAAACTGACAAACTGACAAACTAAGAAACTAAGAAACTAAGAAACTAAGAAACTAAGAAACTAAGAAACTAAGAAACTAAGAAACTAAGAAACTAAGAAACTAAGAAACTAAGAAACTAAGAAACTAAGAAATTAAGAAACTATGAAACTAAGAAACTAAGAAACTAAGAAACTAAGAAACTAAGAAGCTAAGAAACTAAGAAATTAAGAAACTAAGTAACTAAGTAACTAAGAAACTAAGAAACTAAGAAACTAAGAAACTAAGCAACTAAGAAACTAAGAAACTAAGAAACTAAGAAACTAAGAAACTAAGAAACTACGAAACTAAGAAACTAAGAAACTAAGAAACTAAGAAACTAAGTAACTAAGAAACTAAGAAACTAAGAAACTAAGAAACTAGGCAACTAAGAAACTAAGAAACTAAGAAACTAAGAAACTAAGAAACAAAGAGACTAAGAAACTAAGAAACTAAGAAACTAGGAAACTAAGAAACTAAGAAACTAAGAAACTAAGAAACTAAGAAACTAAGAAACTAAGAAACTAAGAAACTAAGAAACTAAGAAACTAAGAAACAAAGAAACTAAAAACTAAGAAACTAAGAAACTAAGAAACTAAGAAACTAAGAAACTAAGAAACTAAGAAACTAAGAAACTAAGAAACTAAGAAACTAAGAAACTAAGAAACTAAGAAACTATGAAACTAAGAAACTAAGAAACTAAGAAACTAAGAAACTATGAAACTAAGAAACTAAGAAGCTAAGAAACTAAGAAACAAAGAAACTAAAAACTAAGAAACTAAGAAACTAAGAAACTGACAAACTAAGAAACTTAGAAACTAAGAAACTAAGAAACTAAGAAACTAAGAAAGTAAGAAACTAAGAAACTAAGAAACTAAGAAACTAAGAAACTAAGAAACTAAGAAACTAAGAAACTAAGAAACTAAGAAACTAAGAAACTAAGAAACTAAGAAACTAAGAAACTAAGAAACTAAGAAACTAAGAAACTAAGAAACTAAGAAACTAAGAAACTAAGAAACTAAGAAACTAAGAAACTAAGAAACTAAGAAACTAAGAAACTAAGAAACTAAGAAACTAAGAAACTAAAAAACTAAGAAACTAAGAAACTAAGAAACTAAGAAACTAAGAAACTAAGAAACTAAGAAACTAAGAAACTGAGAAACTAAGAAACTAAGAAACTAAGAAACTAAGAAACTAAGTAACTAAGAAACTAAGAAACTAAGAAACGGAGAAACTAAGAAACGAGCAAACTGACAAACTAAGAAACGAACAAACTGACAAACTAAGAAACTAATAAACTAATAAACTAATAAACTAATAAACTAATAAACTAATAAACTAATAAACTAATAAACTAATAAACTAAGAAACTAAGAAACTATGAAACTAAGAAACTAAGAAACGAACAAACTGACAAACTAAGAAACTAAGAAACTAAGAAACTAAGAAACTAAGAAACTAAGAAACTAAGAAACTAAGAAACTAAGAAACTAAGAAACTAAGAAACTAAGAAACTAAGAAACTAAGAAACTAAGAAACTAAAAAACTAAGAAACTAAGAAACTAAGAAACTAAGAAACTGACAAACTGACAAACTAAGAAACTAAGAAACTAAGAAACTAAGAAACTAAGAAACTAAGAAACTAAGAAACTAAGAAACTAAGAAACTAAGAAACTAAGAAACTAAGAAACTAAGAAACTAAGAAACTAAGAAACTAAGAAACTAAGAAACTAAGAAATTAAGAAACTATGAAACTAAGAAACTAAGAAACTAAGAAACTAAGAAACTAAGAAACTAAGAAGCTAAGAAACTAAGAAACTAAGAAATTAAGAAACTATGAAACTATGAAACTAAGAAACTAAGAAACTAAGAAACTAAGAAACTAAGAAACTAAGAAGCTAAGAAACTAAGAAACTAAGAAACTAAGAAACTAAGAAACTAAGATACTAAGAAACTAAGAAACTAAGAAACTAAGAAACTAAGAAACTAAGAAACTAAGAAACTAAGAAACTAAGAAACTAAGAAACTAAGAAACTAAGAAATTAAGAAACTAAGTAACTAAGTAACTAAGAAACTAAGAAACTAAGAAACTAAGAAACTAAGCAACTAAGAAACTAAGAAACTAAGAAACTAAGAAACTAAGAAACTAAGAAACTACGAAACTAAGAAACTAAGAAACTAAGAAACTAAGAAACTAAGAAACTAAGAAACTAAGAAACTAAGTAACTAAGAAACTAAGAAACTAAGAAACTAAGAAACTAGGCAACTAAGAAACTAAGAAACTAAGAAACTAAGAAACTAAGAAACAAAGAGACTAAGAAACTAAGAAACTAAGAAACTAGGAAACTAAGAAACTAAGAAACTAAGAAACTAAGAAACTAAGAAACTAAGAAACTAAGAAACTAAGAAACTAAGAAACTAAGAAACTAAGAAACTAAGAAACTAAGAAACAAAGAAACTAAAAACTAAGAAACTAGGAAACTAAGAAACTAAGAAACTAAGAAACTAAGAAACTAAGAAACTAAGAAACTAAGAAACTAAGAAACTAAGAAACTATGAAACTAAGAAACTAAGAAACTAAGAAACTAAGAAACTAAGAAACTATGAAACTAAGAAACTAAGAAGCTAAGAAACTAAGAAACAAAGAAACTAAAAACTAAGAAACTAAGAAACTAAGAAACTGACAAACTAAGAAACTTAGAAACTAAGAAACTAAGAAACTAAGAAAGTAAGAAACTAAGAAACTAAGAAACTAAGAAACTAAGAAACTAAGAAACTAAGAAACTAAGAAACTAAGAAACTAAGAAACTAAGAAACTAAGAAACTAAGAAACTAAGAAACTAAGAAACTAAGAAACTAAGAAACTAAGAAACTAAGAAACTAAGAAACTAAGAAACTAAGAAACTAAGAAACTAAAAAACTAAGAAACTAAGAAACTAAGAAACTAAGAAACTAAGAAACTAAGAAACTAAGAAACTAAGAAACTAAGAAACTAAGAAACTAAGAAACTAAGAAACTAAGAAACTAAGAAACTAAGTAACTAAGAAACTAAGAAACTAAGAAACTAAGAAACGGAGAAACTAAGAAACGAGCAAACTGACAAACTAAGAAACGAACAAACTGACAAACTAAGAAACTAAGAAACTAAGAAACTAATAAACTAATAAACTAATAAACTAATAAACTAATAAACTAATAAACTAATAAACTAATAAACTAATAAACTAATAAACTAATAAACTAATAAACTAATAAACTAATAAACTAATAAACTAATAAACTAATAAACTAATAAACTAATAAACTAATAAACTAAGAAACTAAGAAACTATGAAACTAAGAAACTAAGAAACTAAGAAACTAAGAAACTAAGAAACTAAGAAACTAAGAAACTAAGAAACTAAGAAACTAAGAAACTAAGAAACTAAGAAACTAAGAAACTAAGAAACTAAGAAACTAAGAAACTAAGAAACTAAGAAACTAAGAAACTAAGAAACTAAGAAACTAAGAAACTAAGAAACTAAGAAACTAAGAAACGAACAAATTGACAAACTAAGAAACGAACAAACTGACAAACTAAGAAACTAAGAAACTAAGAAACTAAGAAACTAAGAAACTAAGAAACTAAGAAACTAAGAAACTAAGAAACTAAGAAACTAAGAAACTAAGAAACTAAGAAACTAAGAAACTAAGAAACTAAGAAACTAAGAAACTGACAAACTGACAAACTAAGAAACTAAGAAACTAAGAAACTAAGAAACTAAGAAACTAAGAAACTAAGAAACTAAGAAACTAAGAAACTAAGAAACTAAGAAACTAAGAAACTAAGAAACTAAGAAACTAAGAAACTAAGAAACTAAGAAACTAAGAAACTAAGAAACTAAGAAACTAAGAAACTAAGAAACTAAGAAACCAAGAAACTAAGAAACTAAGAAACTAAGAAACTAAGAAACTAAGAAACTAAGAAACTAAGAAACTAAGAAACTAAGAAACTGACAAACTGACAAACTAAGAAACTAAGAAACTAAGAAACTAAGTAACTAAGAAACTAAGAAACTAAGAAACTAAGAAACTGACAAACTGACAAACTAAGAAACTAAGAAACTAAGAAACTAAGAAACTAAGAAACTAAGAGACTAAGAAACTAAGAAACTAGGAAACTAAGAAACTAAGAAACTAAGAAACTAAGAAACTAAGAAACTAAGAAACTAAGAAACTAAGAAACTAAGAAACTAAGAAACTAAGAAACTAAGAAACTAAGAAACTAAGAAACTAAGAAATTAAGAAACCAAGAAACTAAGAAACTAAGAAACTAAGAAACTAAGAAACTAAGAAACTAAGAAACTAAGAAACTAAGAAACTAAGAAACTAAGAAACTAAGATACTAAGAAACTAAGAAACTAAGAAACTAGGAAACTAAGAAACTAAGAAACTAAGAAACTAAGAAACTAAGAAACTAAGAAACTGAGAAACTGAAAAACTGAGAAACTGAGAAACTGAGAAACTGAGAAACTAAGAAACTAAGAAACTAAGAAACTAAGAAACTAAGAAACTAAGAAATTAAGAAACTAGGAAACTAGGAAACTGAGAAATTAAGAAACTAAGAAACTAAGAAACGTACAAACTGACAAACTGACAAACTGACAAACTGACAAACTGACAAACTAAGAAACTAGGAAACTAAGAAACTAAGAACCTGAGAAACTGAGAAACTGAGAACCTGAGAAACTGAGAAACTGAGAAACTGAGAAACTGAGAAACTGAGAAACTGAGAAACTGAGAAACTGAGAAACTGAGAAACTGAGAAACTGAGAAACTGAGAAACTGAGAAACTGAGAAACTGAGAAACTGATAAACTGAAAAACTGAGAAACTGAGAAACTGAGAAACTAAGAAACTAAGAAACTAAGAATCTAAGAAACTAAGAAACTAAGAAACTAAGAAACTAAGAAACTAAGAAACTAAGAAACTAAGAAACTAAGAAACAAAGAAACTAAGAGACTAAGAAACTGAGAAACTGAGAAACTGAGAAACTGAGAAACTGAGAAACTAAGAAACTAAGAAACTAAGAAACTAAGAAACTAAGAAACTAAGAAACTAAGAAACTAAGAAACTAAGAAACTAAGAAATTAAGAAACTAAGAAACTAGGAAACTGAGAAATTAAGAAACTAAGAAACTAAGAAACGTACAAACTGACAAACTGACAAACTGACAAATTGACAAACTGACAAACTGACAAACTGACAAACTAAGAAACTAGGAAACTAAGAAACTAAGAACCTGAGAAACTGAGAAACTGAGAAACTGAGAAACTGATAAACTGAAAAACTGAGAAACTGAGAAACTGAGAAACTAAGAAACTAAGAAACTAAGAATCTAAGAAACTAAGAAACTAAGAAACTAAGAAACTAAGAAACTAAGAAACTAAGAAACTAAGAAACTAAGAAACTAAGAAACTAAGAAACTAAGAAACTAAGAAACTAAGAAACTAAGAAACTTAAAAACTAAGAAACTAAGAAACTAAGAAACTAAGAAACTTAAAAACTAAGAAACTAAGAAACTAAGAAACTAAGAAACTAAGAAACTAAGAAACTAAGAAACTAAGAAACTAAGAAACTAAGAAACTAAGAAACTAAGAAACTAAGAAACTAAGAAACTAAGAAACTAAGAAACTAAGAAACTAAGAAACTAAGAAACTAAGAAACTAAGAAACTAAGAAACTAAGAAACTAAGAAACTAAGAAACTAAGAAACTAAGAAACTAAGAAACTAAGAAACTAAGAAACTAAGAAACTAAGAAACTAAGAAACTAAGAAACTAAGAAACTAAGAAACTAAGAAACTAAGAAACTAAGAAACTAAGAAACTAAGAAACTAAGAAACTAAGAAACTAAGAAACTAAGAAACTAAGAAACTAAGAAACTAAGAATCTAAGAAACTAAGAAACTAAGAAACTAAGAAACTAAGAAACTAAGAAACTAAGAAACTAAGAAACTAAGAAACAAAGAAACTAAGAAACTAAGAAACTAAGAAACTAAGAAACTAAGAAACTAAGAAACTAAGAAACTAAGAAACTAAGAAACTAAGAAACTAAGAAACTAAGAAACTAAGAAACTACGAAACTACGAAACTAAGAAACTAAGAAACTAAGAAACTAAGAAACTAAGAAACTAAGAAACTAAGAAACTAAGAAACTAAGTAACTAAGAAACTAAGAAACTAAGAAACTAAGAAACTAGGCAACTAAGAAACTAAGAAACTAAGAAACTAAGAAACTAAGAAACTAAGAAACTAAGAAACTAAGAAACAAAGAGACTAAGAAACTAAGAAACTAAGAAACTAGGAAACTAAGAAACTAAGAAACTAAGAAACTAAGAAACTAAGAAACTAAGAAACTAAGAAACTAAGAAACTAAGAAACTAAGAAACTAAGAAACTAAGAAACTAAGAAACAAAGAAACTAAAAACTAAGAAACTAAGAAACTAAGAAACTAAGAAACTAAGAAACTAAGAAACTAAGAAACTAAGAAACTAAGAAACTAAGAAACTAAGAAACTAAGAAACTAAGAAACTAAGAAACTAAGAAACTATGAAACTAAGAAACTAAGAAACTAAGAAACTAAGAAACTAAGAAACTAAGAAACTAAGAAACTAAGAAACTAAGAAACTAAGAAACTAAGAAACTAAGAAACTAAGAAACTAAGAAACTAAGATACTAAGAAACTAAGAAACTAAGAAACTAAGAAACTAAGAAACTAAGAAACTAAGAAACTAAGAAACTAAGAAACTAAGAAACTAAGAAACTAAGAAACTAAGAAACTAAGAAACTAAGAAACTAAGAAACTAAGAAACTAAGAAACTAAGAAACTAAGAAACTAAGAAACTAAGAAACTAAGAAACTAAGAAACTAAGAAACTAAGAAACTAAGAAACTAAGAAACTAAGAAACTAAGAAACTAAGAAACTAAGAAACTAAGAAACTAAGAAACTAAGAAACTAAGAAACTAAGAAACTAAGAAACTAAGAAACTAAGAAACTAAGAAACTAAGAAACTAAGAAACTAAGAAACTAAGAAACTAAGAAACTAAGAAACTAAGAAACTAAGAAACTAAGAAACTAAGAAACTAAGAAACAAAGAAACGCACAAACTGACAAACTAAGAAACTAAGAAACTAAGAAACTAAGAAACTAAGAAACTAAGAAACTAAGAAACTAAGAAACTAAGAAACTAAGAAACTAAGAAACTAAGAAACTAAGAAACTAAGAAACTAAGAAACTAAGAAACTAAGAAACTAAGAAACTAAGAAACTAAGAAACTAAGAAACTAAGAAACTAAGAAACTAAGAAACTAAGAAACTAAGAAACTAAGAAACTAAGAAACTAAGAAACTAAGAAACTAAGAAACTAAGAAACTAAGAAACTAAGAAACTAAGAAACTAAGAAACTAAGAAACTAAGAAACTAAGAAACTAAGAAACTAAGAAACTAAGAAACTAAGAAACTAAGAAACTAAGAAACTAAGAAACTAAGAAACTAAGAAACGAACAAATTGACAAACTAAGAAACGAACAAACTGACAAACTAAGAAACTAAGAAACTAAGAAACTAAGAAACTAAGAAACTAAGAAACTAAGAAACTAAGAAACTATAAACTAAGAAACTAAGAAACTAAGAAACTAAGAAACTAAGAAACTAAGAAACTAAGAAACTAAGAAACTAAGAAACTAAGAAACTAAGAAACTAAGAAACTAAGAAACTAAGAAACTAAGAAACTAAGAAACTAAGAAACTAAGAAACTAAGAAACTAAGAAACTAAGAAACTAAGAAACTAAGAAACTAAGAAACTAAGAAACTAAGAAACTAAGAAACTAAGAATCTAAGAAACTAAGAAACTAAGAAACTAAGAAACTAAGAAACTAAGAAACTAAGAACCTAAGAAACTAAGAAACAAAGAAACTAAGAAACTAAGAAACTAAGAAACTAAGAAACTAAGAAACTAAGAAACTAAGAAACTAAGAAACTAAGAAACTAAGAAAGTAAGAAACTAAGAAACTAAGAAACTAAGAAACTAAGAAACTAAGAAACTAAGAAACTAAGAAACTAAGAAACGAACAAATTGACAAACTAAGAAACGAACAAACTGACAAACTAAGAAACTAAGAAACTAAGAAACTAAGAAACTAAGAAACTAAGAAACTAAGAAACTAAGAAACTAAGAAACTAAGAAACTACGAAACTACGAAACTAAGAAACTAAGAAACTAAGAAACTAAGAAACTAAGAAACTAAGAAACTAAGAAACTAAGAAACTAAGAAACTAAGAAACTAAGAAACTAAGAAACTAAGAAACTACGAAACTACGAAACTAAGAAACTAAGAAACTAAGAAACTAAGAAACTAAGAAACTAAGAAACTAAGAAACTAAGAAACTAAGTAACTAAGAAACTAAGAAACTAAGAAACTAAGAAACTAGGCAACTAAGAAACTAAGAAACTAAGAAACTAAGAAACTAAGAAACTAAGAAACTAAGAAACTAAGAAACAAAGAGACTAAGAAACTAAGAAACTAAGAAACTAGGAAACTAAGAAACTAAGAAACTAAGAAACTAAGAAACTAAGAAACTAAGAAACTAAGAAACTAAGAAACTAAGAAACTAAGAAACTAAGAAACTAAGAAACTAAGAAACAAAGAAACTAAAAACTAAGAAACTAAGAAACTAAGAAACTAAGAAACTAAGAAACTAAGAAACTAAGAAACTAAGAAACTAAGAAACTAAGAAACTAAGAAACTAAGAAACTAAGAAACTAAGAAACTAAGAAACTATGAAACTAAGAAACTAAGAAACTAAGAAACTAAGAAACTAAGAAACTAAGAAACTAAGAAACTAAGAAACTAAGAAACTAAGAAACTAAGAAACTAAGAAACTAAGAAACTAAGAAACTAAGATACTAAGAAACTAAGAAACTAAGAAACTAAGAAACTAAGAAACTAAGAAACTAAGAAACTAAGAAACTAAGAAACTAAGAAACTAAGAAACTAAGAAACTAAGAAACTAAGAAACTAAGAAACTAAGAAACTAAGAAACTAAGAAACTAAGAAACTAAGAAACTAAGAAACTAAGAAACTAAGAAACTAAGAAACTAAGAAACTAAGAAACTAAGAAACTAAGAAACTAAGAAACTAAGAAACTAAGAAACTAAGAAACTAAGAAACTAAGAAACTAAGAAACTAAGAAACTAAGAAACTAAGAAACTAAGAAACTAAGAAACTAAGAAACTAAGAAACTAAGAAACTAAGAAACTAAGAAACTAAGAAACTAAGAAACTAAGAAACTAAGAAACTAAGAAACTAAGAAACTAAGAAACTAAGAAACAAAGAAACGCACAAACTGACAAACTAAGAAACTAAGAAACTAAGAAACTAAGAAACTAAGAAACTAAGAAACTAAGAAACTAAGAAACTAAGAAACTAAGAAACTAAGAAACTAAGAAACTAAGAAACTAAGAAACTAAGAAACTAAGAAACTAAGAAACTAAGAAACTAAGAAACTAAGAAACTAAGAAACTAAGAAACTAAGAAACTAAGAAACTAAGAAACTAAGAAACTAAGAAACGAACAAATTGACAAACTAAGAAACGAACAAACTGACAAACTAAGAAACTAAGAAACTAAGAAACTAAGAAACTAAGAAACTAAGAAACTAAGAAACTAAGAAACTAAGAAACTAAGAAACTACGAAACTACGAAACTAAGAAACTAAGAAACTAAGAAACTAAGAAACTAAGAAACTAAGAAACTAAGAAACTAAGAAACTAAGAAACTAAGAAACTAAGAAACTAAGAAACTAAGAAACTACGAAACTACGAAACTAAGAAACTAAGAAACTAAGAAACTAAGAAACTAAGAAACTAAGAAACTAAGAAACTAAGAAACTAAGTAACTAAGAAACTAAGAAACTAAGAAACTAAGAAACTAGGCAACTAAGAAACTAAGAAACTAAGAAACTAAGAAACTAAGAAACTAAGAAACTAAGAAACTAAGAAACAAAGAGACTAAGAAACTAAGAAACTAAGAAACTAGGAAACTAAGAAACTAAGAAACTAAGAAACTAAGAAACTAAGAAACTAAGAAACTAAGAAACTAAGAAACTAAGAAACTAAGAAACTAAGAAACTAAGAAACTAAGAAACAAAGAAACTAAAAACTAAGAAACTAAGAAACTAAGAAACTAAGAAACTAAGAAACTAAGAAACTAAGAAACTAAGAAACTAAGAAACTAAGAAACTAAGAAACTAAGAAACTAAGAAACTAAGAAACTAAGAAACTATGAAACTAAGAAACTAAGAAACTAAGAAACTAAGAAACTAAGAAACTAAGAAACTAAGAAACTAAGAAACTAAGAAACTAAGAAACTAAGAAACTAAGAAACTAAGAAACTAAGAAACTAAGATACTAAGAAACTAAGAAACTAAGAAACTAAGAAACTAAGAAACTAAGAAACTAAGAAACTAAGAAACTAAGAAACTAAGAAACTAAGAAACTAAGAAACTAAGAAACTAAGAAACTAAGAAACTAAGAAACTAAGAAACTAAGAAACTAAGAAACTAAGAAACTAAGAAACTAAGAAACTAAGAAACTAAGAAACTAAGAAACTAAGAAACTAAGAAACTAAGAAACTAAGAAACTAAGAAACTAAGAAACTAAGAAACTAAGAAACTAAGAAACTAAGAAACTAAGAAACTAAGAAACTAAGAAACTAAGAAACTAAGAAACTAAGAAACTAAGAAACTAAGAAACTAAGAAACTAAGAAACTAAGAAACTAAGAAACTAAGAAACTAAGAAACTAAGAAACTAAGAAACTAAGAAACTAAGAAACTAAGAAACAAAGAAACGCACAAACTGACAAACTAAGAAACTAAGAAACTAAGAAACTAAGAAACTAAGAAACTAAGAAACTAAGAAACTAAGAAACTAAGAAACTAAGAAACTAAGAAACTAAGAAACTAAGAAACTAAGAAACTAAGAAACTAAGAAACTAAGAAACTAAGAAACTAAGAAACTAAGAAACTAAGAAACTAAGAAACTAAGAAACTAAGAAACTAAGAAACTAAGAAACGAACAAATTGACAAACTAAGAAACGAACAAACTGACAAACTAAGAAACTAAGAAACTAAGAAACTAAGAAACTAAGAAACTAAGAAACTAAGAAACTAAGAAACTAAGAAACTAAGAAACTACGAAACTACGAAACTAAGAAACTAAGAAACTAAGAAACTAAGAAACTAAGAAACTAAGAAACTAAGAAACTAAGAAACTAAGAAACTAAGAAACTAAGAAACTAAGAAACTAAGAAACTACGAAACTACGAAACTAAGAAACTAAGAAACTAAGAAACTAAGAAACTAAGAAACTAAGAAACTAAGAAACTAAGAAACTAAGTAACTAAGAAACTAAGAAACTAAGAAACTAAGAAACTAGGCAACTAAGAAACTAAGAAACTAAGAAACTAAGAAACTAAGAAACTAAGAAACTAAGAAACTAAGAAACAAAGAGACTAAGAAACTAAGAAACTAAGAAACTAGGAAACTAAGAAACTAAGAAACTAAGAAACTAAGAAACTAAGAAACTAAGAAACTAAGAAACTAAGAAACTAAGAAACTAAGAAACTAAGAAACTAAGAAACTAAGAAACAAAGAAACTAAAAACTAAGAAACTAAGAAACTAAGAAACTAAGAAACTAAGAAACTAAGAAACTAAGAAACTAAGAAACTAAGAAACTAAGAAACTAAGAAACTAAGAAACTAAGAAACTAAGAAACTAAGAAACTATGAAACTAAGAAACTAAGAAACTAAGAAACTAAGAAACTAAGAAACTAAGAAACTAAGAAACTAAGAAACTAAGAAACTAAGAAACTAAGAAACTAAGAAACTAAGAAACTAAGAAACTAAGATACTAAGAAACTAAGAAACTAAGAAACTAAGAAACTAAGAAACTAAGAAACTAAGAAACTAAGAAACTAAGAAACTAAGAAACTAAGAAACTAAGAAACTAAGAAACTAAGAAACTAAGAAACTAAGAAACTAAGAAACTAAGAAACTAAGAAACTAAGAAACTAAGAAACTAAGAAACTAAGAAACTAAGAAACTAAGAAACTAAGAAACTAAGAAACTAAGAAACTAAGAAACTAAGAAACTAAGAAACTAAGAAACTAAGAAACTAAGAAACTAAGAAACTAAGAAACTAAGAAACTAAGAAACTAAGAAACTAAGAAACTAAGAAACTAAGAAACTAAGAAACTAAGAAACTAAGAAACTAAGAAACTAAGAAACTAAGAAACTAAGAAACTAAGAAACTAAGAAACAAAGAAACGCACAAACTGACAAACTAAGAAACTAAGAAACTAAGAAACTAAGAAACTAAGAAACTAAGAAACTAAGAAACTAAGAAACTAAGAAACTAAGAAACTAAGAAACTAAGAAACTAAGAAACTAAGAAACTAAGAAACTAAGAAACTAAGAAACTAAGAAACTAAGAAACTAAGAAACTAAGAAACTAAGAAACTAAGAAACTAAGAAACTAAGAAACTAAGAAACTAAGAAACTAAGAAACTAAGAAACTAAGAAACTAAGAAACTAAGAAACTAAGAAACTAAGAAACTAAGAAACTAAGAAACTAAGAAACTAAGAAACTAAGAAACTAAGAAACTAAGAAACTAAGAAACTAAGAAACTAAGAAACTAAGAAACTAAGAAACTAAGAAACTAAGAAACTAAGAAACTAAGAAACTAAGAAACGAACAAATTGACAAACTAAGAAACGAACAAACTGACAAACTAAGAAACTAAGAAACTAAGAAACTAAGAAACTAAGAAACTAAGAAACTAAGAAACTAAGAAACTATAAACTAAGAAACTAAGAAACTAAGAAACTAAGAAACTAAGAAACTAAGAAACTAAGAAACTAAGAAACTAAGAAACTAAGAAACTAAGAAACTAAGAAACTAAGAAACTAAGAAACTAAGAAACTAAGAAACTAAGAAACTAAGAAACTAAGAAACTAAGAAACTAAGAAACTAAGAAACTAAGAAACTAAGAAACTAAGAAACTAAGAAACTAAGAATCTAAGAAACTAAGAAACTAAGAAACTAAGAAACTAAGAAACTAAGAAACTAAGAACCTAAGAAACTAAGAAACAAAGAAACTAAGAAACTAAGAAACTAAGAAACTAAGAAACTAAGAAACTAAGAAACTAAGAAACTAAGAAACTAAGAAACTAAGAAAGTAAGAAACTAAGAAACTAAGAAACTAAGAAACTAAGAAACGAACAAACTGACAAACTGACAAACTAAGAAACTAAGAAACTAAGAAACTAAGAAACTAAGAAACTAAGAAACTAAGAAACTAAGAAACTAAGAAACTAAGAAACTAAGAAACTAAGAAATTAAGAAACTATGAAACTAAGAAACTAAGAAACTAAGAAACTAAGAAACTAAGAAACTAAGAAACTAAGAAGCTAAGAAACTAAGAAGCTAAGAAACTAAGAAACTAAGAAACTAAGATACTAAGAAACTAAGAAACTAAGAAACTAAGAAACTAAGAAACTAAGAAACTAAGAAACTAAGAAATTAAGAAACTAAGTAACTAAGTAACTAAGAAACTAAGAAACTAAGAAACTAAGAAGCTAAGAAACTAAGAAACTAAGAAACTAAGAAACTAAGAAACTAAGATACTAAGAAACTAAGAAACTAAGAAACTAAGAAACTAAGAAACTAAGAAACTAAGAAATTAAGAAACTAAGTAACTAAGTAACTAAGAAACTAAGAAACTAAGAAACTAAGCAACTAAGAAACTAAGAAACTAAGAAACTAAGAAACTAAGAAACTAAGAAACTACGAAACTAAGAAACTAAGAAACTAAGAAACTAAGAAACTAAGAAACTAAGAAACTAAGTAACTAAGAAACTAAGAAACTAAGAAACTAAGAAACTAGGCAACTAAGAAACTAAGAAACTAAGAAACTAAGAAACTAAGAAACAAAGAGACTAAGAAACTAAGAAACTAAGAAACTAGGAAACTAAGAAACTAAGAAACTAAGAAACTAAGAAACTAAGAAACTAAGAAACTAAGAAACTAAGAAACTAAGAAACTAAGAAACTAAGAAACTAAGAAACTAAGAAACAAAGAAACTAAAAACTAAGAAACTAAGAAACTAAGAAACTAAGAAACTAAGAAACTAAGAAACTAAGAAACTAAGAAACTAAGAAACTAAGAAACTAAGAAACTAAGAAACTAAGAAACTAAGAAACTAAGAAACTAAGAAACTAAGAAACTAAGAAACTAAGAAACTAAGAAACTAAGAAACTAAGAAACTAAGAAACTAAGAAACTAAGAAACGGAGAAACTAAGAAACGAGCAAACTGACAAACTAAGAAACGAACAAACTGACAAACTAAGAAACTAAGAAACTAAGAAACTAATAAACTAATAAACTAATAAACTAATAAACTAATAAACTAATAAACTAATAAACTAATAAACTAATAAACTAATAAACTAATAAACTAATAAACTAATAAACTAATAAACTAATAAACTAATAAACTAATAAACTAATAAACTAATAAACTAATAAACTAATAAACTAATAAACTAATAAACTAATAAACTAAGAAACTAAGAAACTAAGAAACTATGAAACTAAGAAACTAAGAAACTAAGAAACTAAGAAACTAAGAAACTAAGAAACTAAGAAACTAAGAAACTAAGAAACTAAGAAACTAAGAAACTAAGAAACTAAGAAACTAAGAAACGAACAAATTGACAAACTAAGAAACGAACAAACTGACAAACTAAGAAACTAAGAAACTAAGAAACTAAGAAACTAAGAAACTAAGAAACTAAGAAACTAAGAAACTAAGAAACTAAGAAACTACGAAACTACGAAACTAAGAAACTAAGAAACTAAGAAACTAAGAAACTAAGAAACTAAGAAACTAAGAAACTAAGAAACTGACAAACTGACAAACTAAGAAACTAAGAAACTAAGAAACTAAGAAACTAAGAAACTAAGAAACTAAGAAACTAAGAAACTAAGAAACTAAGAAACTAAGAAACTAAGAAACTAAGAAACTAAGAAACTAAGAAATTAAGAAACTAAGAAACTAAGAAACTAAGAAACCAAGAAACTAAGAAACTAAGAAACTAAGAAACTAAGAAACTAAGAAACTAAGAAACTAAGAAACTAAGAAACTAAGAAACTAAGAAACTAAGAAACTGACAAACTGACAAACTAAGAAACTAAGAAACTAAGAAACTAAGTAACTAAGAAACTAAGAAACTAAGAAACTAAGAAACTGACAAACTGACAAACTAAGAAACTAAGAAACTAAGAAACTAAGAAACTAAGAAACTAAGAAACTAAGAGACTAAGAAACTAAGAAACTAGGAAACTAAGAAACTAAGAAACTAAGAAACTAAGAAACTAAGAAACTAAGAAACTAAGAAACTAAGAAACTAAGAAACTAAGAAACTAAGAAACTAAGAAACTAAGAAACTAAGAAACTAAGAAACTAAGAAACTAAGAAACTAAGAAACTAAGAAATTAAGAAACCAAGAAACTAAGAAACTAAGAAACTAAGAAACTAAGAAACTAAGAAACTAAGAAACTAAGAAACTAAGAAACTAAGAAACTAAGATACTAAGAAACTAAGAAACTAAGAAACTAGGAAACTAAGAATCTAAGAAACTAAGAAACTAAGAAACTAAGAAACTAAGAAACTGAGAAACTGAAAAACTGAGAAACTGAGAAACTGAGAAACTGAGAAACTAAGAAACTAAGAAACTAAGAAACTAAGAAACTAAGAAACTAAGAAATTAAGAAACTAGGAAACTAGGAAACTGAGAAATTAAGAAACTAAGAAACTAAGAAACGTACAAACTGACAAACTGACAAACTGACAAACTAAGAAACTAGGAAACTAAGAAACTAAGAACCTGAGAAACTGAGAAACTGAGAAACTGAGAAACTGAGAAACTGAGAAACTGAGAAACTGAGAAACTGAGAAACTGAGAAACTGAGAAACTGAGAAACTGAGAAACTGCGAAACTGAGAAACTGAGAAACTGAGAAACAGAGAAACTGAGAAACTGAGAACCTGAGAAACTGAGAAACTGAGAAACTGAGAAACTGAGAAACTGAGAAACTGAGAAACTGAGAAACTGAGAAACTGAGAAACTGAGAAACTGAGAAACTGATAAACTGAAAAACTGAGAAACTGAGAAACTGAGAAACTAAGAAACTAAGAAACTAAGAATCTAAGAAACTAAGAAACTAAGAAACTAAGAAACTAAGAAACTAAGAAACTAAGAAACTAAGAAACTAAGAAACTAAGAAACAAAGAAACTAAGAGACTAAGAAACTGAGAAACTGAGAAACTGAGAAACTGAGAAACTAAGAAACTAAGAAACTAAGAAACTAAGAAACTAAGAAACTAAGAAACTAAGAAACTAAGAAACTAAGCAACTAAGAAACTAAGAAACTAAGAAACTAAGAAACTAAGAAACTAAGAAACTAAGAAACTAAGAAACTAAGAAACTAAGAAACTAAGAAACTAAGAAACTAAGAAACTAAGAAACTAAGAAACTAAGAAACTAAGAAACTAAGAAACTAAGAAACTAAGAAACTAAGAAACTAAGAAACTAAGTAACTAAGAAACTAAGAAACTAAGAAACGGAGAAACTAAGAAACGAGCAAACTGACAAACTAAGAAACGAACAAACTGACAAACTAAGAAACTAAGAAACTAAGAAACTAATAAACTAATAAACTAATAAACTAATAAACTAATAAACTAATAAACTAATAAACTAATAAACTAATAAACTAATAAACTAAGAAACTATGAAACTAAGAAACTATGAAACTAAGAAACTAAGAAACTAAGAAACTAAGAAACTAAGAAACTAAGAAACTAAGAAACTAAGAAACTAAGAAACTAAGAAACTAAGAAAC
Source organism: Megalopta genalis (assembly GCF_051020955.1). Classification (NCBI taxonomy): domain Eukaryota; kingdom Metazoa; phylum Arthropoda; class Insecta; order Hymenoptera; family Halictidae; genus Megalopta; species Megalopta genalis. The sequence continues at coordinate 108,218 of NW_027476159.1, forward strand.
TAAGAAACTAAGAAACTAAGAAACTGACAAACTGACAAACTAAGAAACTAAGAAACTAAGAAACTAAGAAACTAAGAAACTAAGAAACTAAGAAACTAAGAAACTAAGAAACTAAGAAACTAAGAAACTAAGAAACTAAGAAACTAAGAAACTAAGAAACTAAGAAACTAAGAAACTAAGAAACTAAGAAACTAAGAAACTAAGAAACCAAGAAACTAAGAAACTAAGAAACTAAGAAACTAAGAAACTAAGAAACTAAGAAACTAAGAAACTGACAAACTGACAAACTAAGAAACTAAGAAACTAAGAAACTAAGTAACTAAGAAACTAAGAAACTAAGAAACTAAGAAACTGACAAACTGACAAACTAAGAAACTAAGAAACTAAGAAACTAAGAAACTAAGAGACTAAGAAACTAAGAAACTAGGAAACTAAGAAACTAAGAAACTAAGAAACTAAGAAACTAAGAAACTAAGAAACTAAGAAACTAAGAAACTAAGAAACTAAGAAACTAAGAAACTAAGAAACTAAGAAACTAAGAAACTAAGAAACTGACAAACTGACAAACTAAGAAACTAAGAAACTAAGAAACTAAGAAACTAAGAAACTAAGAAACTAAGAAACTAAGAAACTAAGAAACTAAGAAACTAAGAAACTAAGAAACTAAGAAACTAAGAAACTAAGAAACTAAGAAACTAAGAAACTAAGAAACCAAGAAACTAAGAAACTAAGAAACTAAGAAACTAAGAAACTAAGAAACTTACAAACTGACAAACTAAGAAACTAAGAAACTAAGAAACTAAGTAACTAAGAAACTAAGAAACTAAGAAACTAAGAAACTGACAAACTGACAAACTAAGAAACTAAGAAACTAAGAAACTAAGAAACTAAGAAACTAAGAGACTAAGAAACTAAGAAACTAGGAAACTAAGACTCTAAGAAACTAAGAAACTAAGAAACTAAGAAACTAAGAAACTAAGAAACTAAGAAACTAAGAAACTAAGAAACTAAGAAACTAAGAAACTAAGAAACTAAGAAACTAAGAAACTAAGAAACTAAGAAACTAAGAAACTAAGAAACTAAGAAACTAAGAAACTAAGAAACTAGGAAACTAAGAAACTAAGATACTAAGAAACTAAGAAACTAAGAAACTAAGAAACTGAGAAACTGAGAAACTGAGAAACTGAGAAACTGAGAAACTGAGAAACTAAGAAACTAAGAAACTAAGAAACTAAGAAACTAAGAAACTAAGAAACTAAGAAACTAAGAAACTAAGAAACTAAGAAACTAAGAAACTAAGAAACTAAGAGACTAAGAAACTAAGAAACTAAGAAACTAAGAAACTAAGAAACTAAGAAACTAAGAAACTAAGAAACCAAGAAACTAAGAAACTAAGAAACTAAGAAACTAAGAAACTAAGAAACTAAGAAACTAAGAAACTGACAAACTGACAAACTAAGAAACTAAGAAACTAAGAAACTAAGTAACTAAGAAACTAAGAAACTAAGAAACTAAGAAACTGACAAACTGACAAACTAAGAAACTAAGAAACTAAGAAACTAAGAAACTAAGAAACCAAGAAACTAAGAAACTAAGAAACTAAGAAACTAAGAAACTAAGAAACTAAGAAACTAAGAAACTAAGAAACTAAGAAACTAAGAAACTAAGAAACTAAGAAACTAAGAAACTAAGAAACTAAGAAACTAAGAAACTAAGAAACTAAGAAACCAAGAAACTAAGAAACTAAGAAACTAAGAAACTAAGAAACTAAGAAACTAAGAAACTAAGAAACTAAGAAACTAAGAAACTGACAAACTGACAAACTAAGAAACTAAGAAACTAAGAAACTAAGTAACTAAGAAACTAAGAAACTAAGAAACTAAGAAACTGACAAACTGACAAACTAAGAAACTAAGAAACTAAGAAACTAAGAAACTAAGAGACTAAGAAACTAAGAAACTAGGAAACTAAGAAACTAAGAAACTAAGAAACTAAGAAACTAAGAAACTAAGAAACTAAGAAACTAAGAAACTAAGAAACTAAGAAACTAAGAAACTAAGAAACTAAGAAACTAAGAAACTAAGAAACTGACAAACTGACAAACTAAGAAACTAAGAAACTAAGAAACTAAGAAACTAAGAAACTAAGAAACTAAGAAACTAAGAAACTAAGAAACTAAGAAACTAAGAAACTAAGAAACTAAGAAACTAAGAAACTAAGAAACTAAGAAACTAAGAAACTAAGAAACTAAGAAACTAAGAAACCAAGAAACTAAGAAACTAAGAAACTAAGAAACTAAGAAACTAAGAAACTGACAAACTGACAAACTAAGAAACTAAGAAACTAAGAAACTAAGTAACTAAGAAACTAAGAAACTAAGAAACTAAGAAACTGACAAACTGACAAACTAAGAAACTAAGAAACTAAGAAACTAAGAAACTAAGAAACTAAGAGACTAAGAAACTAAGAAACTAGGAAACTAAGACTCTAAGAAACTAAGAAACTAAGAAACTAAGAAACTAAGAAACTAAGAAACTAAGAAACTAAGAAACTAAGAAACTAAGAAACTAAGAAACTAAGAAACTAAGAAACTAAGAAACTAAGAAACTAAGAAACTAAGAAACTAAGAAACTAAGAAACTAAGAAACTAAGAAACTAAGAAACTAGGAAACTAAGAAACTAAGATACTAAGAAACTAAGAAACTAAGAAACTAAGAAACTGAGAAACTGAGAAACTGAGAAACTGAGAAACTGAGAAACTGAGAAACTAAGAAACTAAGAAACTAAGAAACTAAGAAACTAAGAAACTAAGAAACTAAGAAACTAAGAAACTAAGAAACTAAGAAACTAAGAAACTAAGAAACTAAGAAACTAAGAAACTAAGAAACTAAGAAACTAAGAAACTAAGAAACTAAGAAACTAAGAAACTAAGAAACTAAGAAACGAACAAATTGACAAACTAAGAAACGAACAAACTGACAAACTAAGAAACTAAGAAACTAAGAAACTAAGAAACTAAGAAACTAAGAAACTAAGAAACTAAGAAACTAAGAAACTAAGAAACTAAGAAACTAAGAAACTAAGAAACTAAGAAACTAAGAAACTAAGAAACTAAGAAACTAAGAAACTAAGAAACTAAGAAACTAAGAAACTGACAAACTGACAAACTAAGAAACTAAGAAACTAAGAAACTAAGAAACTAAGAAACTAAGAAACTAAGAAACTAAGAAACTAAGAAACTAAGAAACTAAGAAACTAAGAAACTAAGAAACTAAGAAACTAAGAAACTAAGAAATTAAGAAACTAAGAAACTAAGAAACTAAGAAACCAAGAAACTAAGAAACTAAGAAACTAAGAAACTAAGAAACTAAGAAACTAAGAAACTAAGAAACTAAGAAACTAAGAAACTAAGAAACTAAGAAACTGACAAACTGACAAACTAAGAAACTAAGAAACTAAGAAACTAAGTAACTAAGAAACTAAGAAACTAAGAAACTAAGAAACTGACAAACTGACAAACTAAGAAACTAAGAAACTAAGAAACTAAGAAACTAAGAAACTAAGAAACTAAGAGACTAAGAAACTAAGAAACTAGGAAACTAAGAAACTAAGAAACTAAGAAACTAAGAAACTAAGAAACTAAGAAACTAAGAAACTAAGAAACTAAGAAACTAAGAAACTAAGAAACTAAGAAACTAAGAAACTAAGAAACTAAGAAACTAAGAAACTAAGAAACTAAGAAACTAAGAAATTAAGAAACCAAGAAACTAAGAAACTAAGAAACTAAGAAACTAAGAAACTAAGAAACTAAGAAACTAAGAAACTAAGAAACTAAGAAACTAAGATACTAAGAAACTAAGAAACTAAGAAACTAGGAAACTAAGAATCTAAGAAACTAAGAAACTAAGAAACTAAGAAACTAAGAAACTGAGAAACTGAAAAACTGAGAAACTGAGAAACTGAGAAACTGAGAAACTAAGAAACTAAGAAACTAAGAAACTAAGAAACTAAGAAACTAAGAAATTAAGAAACTAGGAAACTAGGAAACTGAGAAATTAAGAAACTAAGAAACTAAGAAACGTACAAACTGACAAACTGACAAACTGACAAACTAAGAAACTAGGAAACTAAGAAACTAAGAACCTGAGAAACTGAGAAACTGAGAAACTGAGAAACTGAGAAACTGAGAAACTGAGAAACTGAGAAACTGAGAAACTGAGAAACTGAGAAACTGAGAAACTGAGAAACTGCGAAACTGAGAAACTGAGAAACTGAGAAACAGAGAAACTGAGAAACTGAGAACCTGAGAAACTGAGAAACTGAGAAACTGAGAAACTGAGAAACTGAGAAACTGAGAAACTGAGAAACTGAGAAACTGAGAAACTGAGAAACTGAGAAACTGATAAACTGAAAAACTGAGAAACTGAGAAACTGAGAAACTAAGAAACTAAGAAACTAAGAATCTAAGAAACTAAGAAACTAAGAAACTAAGAAACTAAGAAACTAAGAAACTAAGAAACTAAGAAACTAAGAAACTAAGAAACAAAGAAACTAAGAGACTAAGAAACTGAGAAACTGAGAAACTGAGAAACTGAGAAACTAAGAAACTAAGAAACTAAGAAACTAAGAAACTAAGAAACTAAGAATCTAAGAAACTAAGAAACTAAGCAACTAAGAAACTAAGAAACTAAGAAACTAAGAAACTAAGAAACTAAGAAACTAAGAAACTAAGAAACTAAGAAACTAAGAAACGGAGAAACTAAGAAACGAGCAAACTGACAAACTAAGAAACGAACAAACTGACAAACTAAGAAACTAAGAAACTAAGAAACTAATAAACTAATAAACTAATAAACTAATAAACTAATAAACTAATAAACTAATAAACTAATAAACTAATAAACTAAGAAACTATGAAACTAAGAAACTATGAAACTAAGAAACTAAGAAACTAAGAAACTAAGAAACTAAGAAACTAAGAAACTAAGAAACTAAGAAACTAAGAAACTAAGAAACTAAGAAACTAAGAAACTAAGAAACTAAGAAACTGACAAACTGACAAACTAAGAAACTAAGAAACTAAGAAACTAAGAAACTAAGAAACTAAGAAACTAAGAAACTAAGAAACTAAGAAACTAAGAAACTAAGAAACTAAGAAACTAAGAAACTAAGAAACTAAGAAACTAAGAAACTAAGAAACTAAGAAACTAAGAAACTAAGAAACTAAGAAACCAAGAAACTAAGAAACTAAGAAACTAAGAAACTAAGAAACTAAGAAACTAAGAAACTAAGAAACTGACAAACTGACAAACTAAGAAACTAAGAAACTAAGAAACTAAGTAACTAAGAAACTAAGAAACTAAGAAACTAAGAAACTGACAAACTGACAAACTAAGAAACTAAGAAACTAAGAAACTAAGAAACTAAGAGACTAAGAAACTAAGAAACTAGGAAACTAAGAAACTAAGAAACTAAGAAACTAAGAAACTAAGAAACTAAGAAACTAAGAAACTAAGAAACTAAGAAACTAAGAAACTAAGAAACTAAGAAACTAAGAAACTAAGAAACTAAGAAACTAAGAAACTAAGAAACTGACAAACTGACAAACTAAGAAACTAAGAAACTAAGAAACTAAGAAACTAAGAAACTAAGAAACTAAGAAACTAAGAAACTAAGAAACTAAGAAACTAAGAAACTAAGAAACTAAGAAACTAAGAAACTAAGAAACTAAGAAACTAAGAAACTAAGAAACCAAGAAACTAAGAAACTAAGAAACTAAGAAACTAAGAAACTAAGAAACTGACAAACTGACAAACTAAGAAACTAAGAAACTAAGAAACTAAGTAACTAAGAAACTAAGAAACTAAGAAACTAAGAAACTGACAAACTGACAAACTAAGAAACTAAGAAACTAAGAAACTAAGAAACTAAGAAACTAAGAGACTAAGAAACTAAGAAACTAGGAAACTAAGACTCTAAGAAACTAAGAAACTAAGAAACTAAGAAACTAAGAAACTAAGAAACTAAGAAACTAAGAAACTAAGAAACTAAGAAACTAAGAAACTAAGAAACTAAGAAACTAAGAAACTAAGAAACTAAGAAACTAAGAAACTAAGAAACTAAGAAACTAAGAAACTAAGAAACTAGGAAACTAAGAAACTAAGATACTAAGAAACTAAGAAACTAAGAAACTAAGAAACTGAGAAACTGAGAAACTGAGAAACTGAGAAACTGAGAAACTGAGAAACTAAGAAACTAAGAAACTAAGAAACTAAGAAACTAAGAAACTAAGAAACTAAGAAACTAAGAAACTAAGAAACTAAGAAACTAAGAAACTAAGAAACTAAGAGACTAAGAAACTAAGAAACTAAGAAACTAAGAAACTAAGAAACTAAGAAACTAAGAAACTAAGAAACCAAGAAACTAAGAAACTAAGAAACTAAGAAACTAAGAAACTAAGAAACTAAGAAACTAAGAAACTGACAAACTGACAAACTAAGAAACTAAGAAACTAAGAAACTAAGTAACTAAGAAACTAAGAAACTAAGAAACTAAGAAACTGACAAACTGACAAACTAAGAAACTAAGAAACTAAGAAACTAAGAAACCAAGAAACTAAGAAACTAAGAAACTAAGAAACTAAGAAACTAAGAAACTAAGAAACTAAGAAACTAAGAAACTAAGAAACTAAGAAACTAAGAAACTAAGAAACTAAGAAACTAAGAAACTAAGAAACCAAGAAACTAAGAAACTAAGAAACTAAGAAACTAAGAAACTAAGAAACTAAGAAACTAAGAAACTAAGAAACTAAGAAACTGACAAACTGACAAACTAAGAAACTAAGAAACTAAGAAACTAAGTAACTAAGAAACTAAGAAACTAAGAAACTAAGAAACTGACAAACTGACAAACTAAGAAACTAAGAAACTAAGAAACTAAGAAACTAAGAGACTAAGAAACTAAGAAACTAGGAAACTAAGAAACTAAGAAACTAAGAAACTAAGAAACTAAGAAACTAAGAAACTAAGAAACTAAGAAACTAAGAAACTAAGAAACTAAGAAACTAAGAAACTAAGAAACTAAGAAACTAAGAAACTGACAAACTGACAAACTAAGAAACTAAGAAACTAAGAAACTAAGAAACTAAGAAACTAAGAAACTAAGAAACTAAGAAACTAAGAAACTAAGAAACTAAGAAACTAAGAAACTAAGAAACTAAGAAACTAAGAAACTAAGAAACTAAGAAACTAAGAAACTAAGAAACTAAGAAACTAAGAAACCAAGAAACTAAGAAACTAAGAAACTAAGAAACTAAGAAACTAAGAAACTGACAAACTGACAAACTAAGAAACTAAGAAACTAAGAAACTAAGTAACTAAGAAACTAAGAAACTAAGAAACTAAGAAACTGACAAACTGACAAACTAAGAAACTAAGAAACTAAGAAACTAAGAAACTAAGAAACTAAGAGACTAAGAAACTAAGAAACTAGGAAACTAAGACTCTAAGAAACTAAGAAACTAAGAAACTAAGAAACTAAGAAACTAAGAAACTAAGAAACTAAGAAACTAAGAAACTAAGAAACTAAGAAACTAAGAAACTAAGAAACTAAGAAACTAAGAAACTAAGAAACTAAGAAACTAAGAAACTAAGAAACTAAGAAACTAAGAAACTAAGAAACTAGGAAACTAAGAAACTAAGATACTAAGAAACTAAGAAACTAAGAAACTAAGAAACTGAGAAACTGAGAAACTGAGAAACTGAGAAACTGAGAAACTGAGAAACTGAGAAACTAAGAAACTAAGAAACTAAGAAACTAAGAAACTAAGAAACTAAGAAACTAAGAAACTAAGAAACTAAGAAACTAAGAAACTAAGAAACTAAGAAACTAAGAAACTAAGAGACTAAGAAACTAAGAAACTAAGAAACTAAGAAACTAAGAAACTAAGAAACTAAGAAACTAAGAAACCAAGAAACTAAGAAACTAAGAAACTAAGAAACTAAGAAACTAAGAAACTAAGAAACTAAGAAACTGACAAACTGACAAACTAAGAAACTAAGAAACTAAGAAACTAAGTAACTAAGAAACTAAGAAACTAAGAAACTAAGAAACTGACAAACTGACAAACTAAGAAACTAAGAAACTAAGAAACTAAGAAACTAAGAAACTAAGAGACTAAGAAACTAAGAAACTAGGAAACTAAGACTCTAAGAAACTAAGAAACTAAGAAACTAAGAAACTAAGAAACTAAGAAACTAAGAAACTAAGAAACTAAGAAACTAAGAAACTAAGAAACTAAGAAACTAAGAAACTAAGAAACTAAGAAACTAAGAAACTAAGAAACTAAGAAACTAAGAAACTAAGAAACTAAGAAACTAAGAAACTAAGATACTAAGAAACTAAGAAACTAAGAAACTAGGAAACTAAGAAACTAAGAAACTAAGAAACTAAGAAACTAAGAAACTAAGAAACTGAGAAACTGAGAAACTGAGAAACTGAGAAACTGAGAAACTGAGAAACTAAGAAACTAAGAAACTAACAAACTAAGAAACTAAGAAACTAAGAAATTAAGAAACTAAGAAACTAGGAAACTGAGAAATTAAGAAACTAAGAAACTAAGAAACGTACAAACTGACAAACTGACAAACTGACAAACTGACAAACTGACAAACTGACAAACTGACAAACTAAGAAACTAGGAAACTAAGAAACTAAGAACCTGAGAAACTGAGAAACTGAGAAACTGATAAACTGATAAACTGAAAAACTGAGAAACTGAGAAACTAAGAAACTAAGAAACTAAGAATCTAAGAAACTAAGAAACTAAGAAACTAAGAAACTAAGAAACTAAGAAACTAAGAAACTAAGAAACTAAGAAACTAAGAAACTAAGAAACTCAGAAACTAAGAAACTAAGAAACTAAGAAACTTAGAAACTAAGAAACTAAGAAACTAAGAAACTAAGAAACTTAAAAACTAAGAAACTAAGAAACTAAGAAACTAAGAAACTAAGAAACTAAGAAACTAAGAAACTAAGAAACTAAGAAACTAAGAAACTAAGAAACTAAGAAACTAAGAAACTAAGAAACTAAGAAACTAAGAAACTAAGAAACTAAGAAACTAAGAAACTAAGAAACTAAGAAACTAAGAAACTAAGAAACTAAGAAACTAAGAAACTAAGAAACTAAGAAACTAAGAAACTAAGAAACTAAGAAACTAAGAAACTAAGAAACTAAGAAACTAAGAAACTAAGAAACTAAGAAACTAAGAAACTAAGAAACTAAGAATCTAAGAAACTAAGAAACTAAGAAACTAAGAAACTAAGAAACTAAGAAACTAAGAAACTAAGAAACAAAGAAACTAAGAAACTAAGAAACTAAGAAACTAAGAAACTAAGAAACTAAGAAACTAAGAAACTAAGAAACTAAGAAACTAAGAAACTAAGAAAGTAAGAAACTAAGAAACTAAGAAACTAAGAAACTAAGAAACTAAGAAACGAACAAACTGACAAACTGACAAACTAAGAAACTAAGAAACTAAGAAACTAAGAAACTAAGAAACTAAGAAACTAAGAAACTAAGAAACTAAGAAACTAAGAAACTAAGAAACTAAGAAACTAAGAAACTAAGAAACTAAGAAACTAAGAAATTAAGAAACTATGAAACTAAGAAACTAAGAAACTAAGAAACTAAGAAACTAAGAAGCTAAGAAACTAAGAAATTAAGAAACTAAGTAACTAAGTAACTAAGAAACTAAGAAACTAAGAAACTAAGAAACTAAGCAACTAAGAAACTAAGAAACTAAGAAACTAAGAAACTAAGAAACTAAGAAGCTAAGAAACTAAGAAACTAAGTAACTAAGAAACTAAGAAACTAAGAAACTAAGAAACTAGGCAACTAGGCAACTAAGAAACTAAGAAACTAAGAAACTAAGAAACAAAGAGACTAAGAAACTAAGAAACTAAGAAACTAGGAAACTAAGAAACTAAGAAACTAAGAAACTAAGAAACTAAGAAACTAAGAAACTAAGAAACTAAGAAACTAAGAAACTAAGAAACAAAGAAACTAAAAACTAAGAAACTAAGAATCTAAGAAACTAAGAAACTAAGAAACTAAGAAACTAAGAAACTAAGAAACTAAGAAACTAAGAAACTAAGAAACTATGAAACTAAGAAACTAAGAAACTAAGAAACTAAGAAACTAAGAAACTATGAAACTAAGAAACTAAGAAGCTAAGAAACTAAGAAACAAAGAAACTAAAAACTAAGAAACTAAGAAACTAAGAAACTGACAAACTAAGAAACTTAGAAACTAAGAAACTAAGAAACTAAGAAAGTAAGAAAGTAAGAAACTAAGAAACTAAGAAACTAAGAAACTAAGAAACTAAGAAACTAAGAAACTAAGAAACTAAGAAACTAAGAAACTAAGAAACTAAGAAACTAAGAAACTAAGAAACTAAGAAACTAAGAAACTAAGAAACTAAGAAACTAAGAAACTAAGAAACTAAGAAACTAAGAAACTAAGAAACTAAGAAACTAAGAAACTAAGAAACTAAGAAACTAAGAAACTAAGAAACTAAGAAACTAAGAAACTAAGAAACTAAAAAACTAAGAAACTAAGAAACTAAGAAACTAAGAAACTAAGAAACTAAGAAACTAAGAAACTAAGAAACTAAGAAACTAAGAAACTAAGAAACTAAGAAACTAAGAAACTAAGTAACTAAGAAACTAAGAAACTAAGAAACGGAGAAACTAAGAAACGAGCAAACTGACAAACTAAGAAACGAACAAACTGACAAACTAAGAAACTAAGAAACTAATAAACTAATAAACTAATAAACTAATAAACTAATAAACTAATAAACTAATAAACTAATAAACTAATAAACTAATAAACTAATAAACTAATAAACTAATAAACTAATAAACTAAGAAACTAAGAAACTAAGAAACTATGAAACTAAGAAACTAAGAAACGAACAAACTGACAAACTAAGAAACTAAGAAACTAAGAAACTAAGAAACTAAGAAACTAAGAAACTAAGAAACTAAGAAACTAAGAAACTAAGAAACTAAGAAACTAAGAAACTAAGAAACTAAGAAACTAAGAAACTAAGAAACTAAGAAACTAAGAAACTAAGAAACTAAGAAACTAAGAAACTAAGAAACTAAGAAACTAAGAAACCAAGAAACTAAGAAACTAAGAAACTAAGAAACTAAGAAACTAAGAAACTAAGAAACTAAGAAACTAAGAAACTAAGAAACTAAGAAACTAAGAAACTGACAAACTGACAAACTAAGAAACTAAGAAACTAAGAAACTAAGTAACCCTTGAAACTAAGAAACTAAGAAACTAAGAAACTGACAAACTGACAAACTAAGAAACTAAGAAACTAAGAAACTAAGAAACTAAGAAACTAAGAAACTAAGAAACTAAGAGACTAAGAAACTAAGAAACTAGGAAACTAAGAAACTAAGAAACTAAGAAACTAAGAAACTAAGAAACTAAGAAACTAAGAAACTAAGAAACTAAGAAACTAAGAAACTAAGAAACTAAGAAACTAAGAAACTAAGAAACTAAGAAACTAAGAAATTAAGAAACCAAGAAACTAAGAAACTAAGAAACTAAGAAACTAAGAAACTAAGAAACTAAGAAACTAAGAAACTAAGAAACTAAGAAACTAAGAAACTAAGATACTAAGAAACTAAGAAACTAAGAAACTAGGAAACTAAGAAACTAAGAAACTAAGAAACTAAGAAACTAAGAAACTAAGAAACTGAGATACTGAAAAACTGAGAAACTGAGAAACTGAGAAACTGAGAAACTAAGAAACTAACAAACTAAGAAACTAAGAAACTAAGAAATTAAGAAACTAGGAAACTAGGAAACTGAGAAATTAAGAAACTAAGAAACTAAGAAACGTACAAACTGACAAACTGACAAACTGACAAACTGACAAACTGACAAACTAAGAAACTAGGAAACTAAGAAACTAAGAACCTGAGAAACTGAGAAACTGAGAAACTGAGAAACTGAGAAACTGAGAAACTGAGAAACTGAGAAACTGAGAAACTGAGAAACTGAGAAACTGAGAAACTGAGAAACTGCGAAACTGAGAAACTGAGAAACTGAGAAACAGAGAAACTGAGAAACTGAGAACCTGAGAAACTGAGAAACTGAGAAACTGAGAAACTGAGAAACTGAGAAACTGAGAAACTGAGAAACTGAGAAACTGATAAACTGAAAAACTGAGAAACTGAGAAACTGAGAAACTAAGAAACTAAGAAACTAAGAATCTAAGAAACTAAGAAACTAAGAAACTAAGAAACTAAGAAACTAAGAAACTAAGAAACTAAGAAACTAAGAAACAAAGAAAGTAAGAGACTAAGAAACTGAGAAACTGAGAAACTGAGAAACTGAGAAACTGAGAAACTAAGAAACTAAGAAACTAAGCAACTAAGAAACTAAGAAACTAAGAAACTAAGAAACTAAGAAACTAAGAAACTAAGAAACTAAGAAACTAAGAAACTAAGAAACTAAGAAACTAAGAAACTAAGAAACTAAGAAACTAAGAAACTAAGAAACTAAGAAACTAAGAAACTAAGAAACTAAGAAACTAAGAAACTAAGAAACTAAGAAACTAAGTAACTAAGAAACTAAGAAACTAAGAAACGGAGAAACTAAGAAACGAGCAAACTGACAAACTAAGAAACGAACAAACTGACAAACTAAGAAACTAAGAAACTAATAAACTAATAAACTAATAAACTAATAAACTAATAAACTAATAAACTAATAAACTAATAAACTAATAAACTAATAAACTAATAAACTAATAAACTAATAAACTAATAAACTAATAAACTAATAAACTAATAAACTAATAAACTAATAAACTAATAAACTAATAAACTAATAAACTAATAAACTAATAAACTAATAAACTAATAAACTAATAAACTAATAAACTAATAAACTAATAAACTAATAAACTAATAAACTAATAAACTAATAAACTAATAAACTAATAAACTAATAAACTAATAAACTAATAAACTAATAAACTAATAAACTAATAAACTAATAAACTAATAAACTAATAAACTAAGAAACTAAGAAACTAAGAAACTATGAAACTAAGAAACTAAGAAACTAAGAAACTAAGAAACTAAGAAACTAAAAAACTAAGAAACTAAGAAACTAAGAAACTAAGAAACTAAGAAACTAAGAAACTAAGAAACTAAGAAACTAAGAAACTAAGAAACTAAGAAACTAAGAAACTAAGTAACTAAGAAACTAAGAAACTAAGAAACGGAGAAACTAAGAAACGAGCAAACTGACAAACTAAGAAACGAACAAACTGACAAACCAAGAAACTAAGAAACTAAGAAACTAATAAACTAATAAACTAATAAACTAATAAACTAATAAACTAATAAACTAATAAACTAATAAACTAAGAAACTAAGAAACTAAGAAACTATGAAACTAAGAAACTAAGAAACTAAGAAACTAAGAAACTAAGAAACTAAGAAACTAAGAAACTAAGAAACTAAGAAACTAAGAAACTAAGAAACTTAGAAACTAAGAAACTAAGAAACTAAGAAACTAAGAAACTAAGAAACTAAGAAACTAAGAAACTAAGAAACTAAGAAACTAAGAAACGAACAAATTGACAAACTAAGAAACGAACAAACTGACAAACTAAGAAACTAAGAAACTAAGAAACTAAGAAACTAAGAAACTAAGAAACTAAGAAACTAAGAAACTAAGAAACTAAGAAACTAAGAAACTAAGAAACTAAGAAACTAAGAAACTAAGAAACTAAGAAACTAAGAAACTAAGAAACTAAGAAACTAAGAAACTAAGAAACTAAGAAACTAAGAAACTAAGAAACTAAGAAACTAAGAAACTAAGAAACTAAGAAACTAAGAAACTAAGAAACTAAGAAACTAAGAAACTGACAAACTGACAAACTAAGAAACTAAGAAACTAAGAAACTAAGAAACTAAGAAACTAAGAAACTAAGAAACTAAGAAACTAAGAAACTAAGAAACTAAGAAACTAAGAAACTAAGAAACTAAGAAACTAAGAAACTAAGAAACTAAGAAACTAAGAAACTAAGAAACTAAGAAACTAAGAAACTAAGAAACTAAGAAACTAAGAAACTAAGAAACTAAGAAACTAAGAAACTAAGAAACCAAGAAACTAAGAAACTAAGAAACTAAGAAACTAAGAAACTAAGAAACTAAGAAACTAAGAAACTAAGAAACTAAGAAACTGACAAACTGACAAACTAAGAAACTAAGAAACTAAGAAACTAAGTAACTAAGAAACTAAGAAACTAAGAAACTAAGAAACTGACAAACTGACAAACTAAGAAACTAAGAAACTAAGAAACTAAGAAACTAAGAAACTAAGAGACTAAGAAACGAAGAAACTAGGAAACTAAGAAACTAAGAAACTAAGAAACTAAGAAACTAAGAAACTAAGAAACTAAGAAACTAAGAAACTAAGAAACTAAGAAACTAATAAACTAAGAAACTAAGAAACTAAGAAACTAAGAAACTAAGAAACTAAGAAACTAAGAAATTAAGAAACCAAGAAACTAAGAAACTAAGAAACTAAGAAACTAAGAAACTAAGAAACTAAGAAACTAAGAAACTAAGAAACTAAGAAACAAAGAAACTAAGAAACAAAGAAACTAAGAAACTAAGATACTAAGAAACTAAGAAACTAAGAAACTAGGAAACTAAGAAACTAAGAAACTAAGAAACTAAGAAACTAAGAAACTGAGAAACTGAAAAACTGAGAAACTGAGAAACTGAGAAACTGAGAAACTAAGAAACTAAGAAACTAACAAACTAAGAAACTAAGAAACTAAGAGATTAAGAAACTAGGAAACTAGGAAGCTGAGAAATTAAGAAACTAAGAAACTAAGAAACGTACAAACTGACAAACTGACAAACTGACAAACTGACAAACTGACAAACTGACAAACTAAGAAACTAGGAAACTAAGAAACTAAGAACCTGAGAAACTGAGAAACTGAGAAACTGAGAAACTGAGAAACTGAGAAACTGAGAAACTGAGAAACTGAGAAACTGAGAAACTGAGAAACTGCGAAACTGAGAAACTGAGAAACTGAGAAACAGAGAAACTGAGAAACTGAGAACCTGAGAAACTGAGAAACTGAGAAACTGAGAAACTGAGAAACTGAGAAACTGAGAAACTGAGAAACTGAGAAACTGAGAAACTGAGAAACTGAGAAACTGATAAACTGAAAAACTGAGAAAGTGAGAAACTAAGAAACTAAGAAACTAAGAAACTAAGAAACTAAGAAACTAAGAAACTAAGAAACTAAGAAACTAAGAAACTAAGAAACTAAGAAACTAAGCAACTAAGAAACTAAGAAACTAAGAAACTAAGAAACTAAGAAACTAAGAAACTAAGAAACTAAGAAACTAAGAAACTAAGAAACTAAGAAACTAAGAAACTAAGAAGCTAAGAAACTAAGAAACTAAGAAACTAAGAAACTAAGAAACAAAGAAACTAAGAGACTAAGAAACTGAGAAACTGAGAAACTGAGAAACTGAGAAACTAAGAAACTAAGAAACTAAGAAACTAAGAAACTAAGAAACTAAGAAACTAAGAAACTAAGAAACTAAGAAACTAAGAAACTAAGAAACTAAGCAACTAAGAAACTAAGAAACTAAGAAACTAAGAAACTAAGAAACTAAGAAACTAAGAAACTAAGAAACTAAGAAACTAAGAAACTAAGAAATTTAGAAACTAAGAAACTAAGAAACTAAGAAACTAAGAAACTAGGAAACTAAGAAACTAAGAAACTAAGAAACTAAGAAACTAAGAAACTAAGAAACTAAGAAACTAAGAAACTAAGAAACTAAGAAACAAAGAATCTAAAAACTAACAAACTAAGAAACTAAGAAACTAAGAAACTAAGAAACTAAGAAACTAAGAAACTAAGAAACTAAGAAACTAAGAAACTATGAAACTAAGAAACTAAGAAACTAAGAAACTAAGAAACTAAGAAACTAAGAAACTAACAAACTAAGAAACTAAGAAACTAAGAAACTAAGTAACTAAGAAACTAAGAAACTAAGAAACTAAGAAACTAAGCAACTAAGAAACTAAGAAACTAAGAAACTAAGAAACTAAGAAACTAAGAAACTAAGAAACTAAGAAACTAAGAAACTAAGAAACTAAGAAACTAAGAAACTAAGAAACTAAGAAACTAAGAAACTAAGAAACTAAGAAACTAAGAAACTAAGAAACTAAGTAACTAAGAAACTAAGAAACTAAGAAACTAAGAAACTAAGCAACTAAGAAACTAAGAAACTAAGAAACTAAGAAACTAAGAGACTAAGAAACTAAGAAACTAGGATACTAAGAAACTAAGAAACTAAGAAACTAAGAAACTAAGAAACTAAGAAACTAAGAAACTAAGAAACTAAGAAATTTAGAAACTAAGAAACTAAGAAACTAAGAAACTAAGAAACTAAGAAACTAAGAAACTATGAAACTAAGAAACTAAGAAACTAAGAAACTAAGAAACTAAGAAACTAAGAAACTAAGAAACTAAGAAACTAAGAAACTAAGAAACTAAGAAACTAAGAAACTAAGTAACTAAGAAACTAAGAAACTAAGAAACTAAGCAACTAAGAAACTAAGAAACTAAGAAACTAAGAAACTAAGAAACTAAGAAACTAAGAGACTAAGAAACTAAGAAACTAGGAAACTAAGAAACTAAGAAACTAAGAAACTAAGAAACTAAGGAACTAAGAAACTAAGGAACTAAGAAACTAAGAAACTAAGAAACTAAGAAACTAAGAAACTAAGAAACTAAGAAACTAAGAAACTAAGAAACTAAGAAACTAAGAAACTAAGAAACTAAGAAACTAAGAAACTAAGAAACTAAGAAACTAAGAAACTAAGAAACGAACAAATTGACAAACTAAGAAACGAACAAACTGACAAACTAAGAAACTAAGAAACTAAGAAACTAAGAAACTAAGAAACTAAGAAACTAAGAAACTAAGAAACTAAGAAACTAAGAAACTAAGAAACTAAGAAACTAAGAAACTAAGAAACTAAGAAACTAAGAAACTAAGAAACTAAGAAACTAAGAAACTAAGAAACTAAGAAACTAAGAAACTAAGAGACTAAGAAACTAAGAAACTAGGAAACTAAGAAACTAAGAAACTAAGAAACTAAGAAACTAAGAAACTAAGAAACTAAGGAACTAAGAAACTAAGAAACTAAGAAACTAAGAAACTAAGAAACTAAGAAACTAAGAAACTAAGAAACTAAGAAACTAAGAAACTAAGAAACTAAGAAACTAAGAAACTAAGAAACTAAGAAACTAAGTAACTAAGAAACTAAGAAACTAAGAAACTAAGAAACTAAGCAACTAAGAAACTAAGAAACTAAGAAACTAAGAAACTAAGAGACTAAGAAACTAAGAAACTAGGATACTAAGAAACTAAGAAAATAAGAAACTAAGAAACTAAGAAACTAAGAAACTAAGAAACTAAGAAACTAAGAAATTTAGAAACTAAGAAACTAAGAAACTAAGAAACTAAGAAACTAAGAAACTAAGAAACTAAGAAACTAAGAAACTATGAAACTAAGAAACTAAGAAACTAAGAAACTAAGAAACTAAGAAACTAAGAAACTAAGAAACTAAGAATCTAAGAAACTAAGAAACTAAGAAACTAAGAAACTAAGAAACTAAGTAACTAAGAAACTAAGAAACTAAGAAACTAAGAAACTAAGCAACTAAGAAACTAAGAAACTAAGAAACTAAGAAACTAAGAAACTAAGAAACTAAGAAACTAAGAGACTAAGAAACTAAGAAACTAGGAAACTAAGAAACTAAGAAACTGAGAAACTAAGAAACTAAGAAACTAAGGAACTAAGAAACTAAGAAACTAAGAAACTAAGAAACTAAGAAACTAAGAAACTAAGAAACTAAGAAGCTAAGAAACTAAGAAACTAAGAAACTAAGAAACTAAGAAACTAAGAAACTAAGAAACTAAGAAACTAAGAAACTAAGAAACTAAGAAACTAAGAAACTAAGAAACTAAGAAACGAACAAATTGACAAACTAAGAAACGAACAAACTGACAAACTAAGAAACTAAGAAACTAAGAAACTAAGAAACTAAGAAACTAAGAAACTAAGAAACTGAGAAACTAAGAAACTAAGAAACTAAGAAACTAAGAAACTAAGAAACTAAGAAACTAAGAAACTAAGAAACTAAGAAACTAAGAAACTAAGAAACTAAGAAACTAAGAAACTAAGAAACTAAGAAACTAAGAAACTAAGAAACTAAGAAACTAAGAAACTAAGAAACTAAGAAACTAAGAAACTAAGAAACTAAGAAACTAAGAAACCAAGAAACTAAGAAACTAAGAAACTAAGAAACTAAGAAACTAAGAAACTAAGAAACTGACAAACTGACAAACTAAGAAACTAAGAAACTAAGAAACTAAGAAACTAAGAAACTAAGAAACTATGAAACTAAGAAACTAAGAAACTAAGAAACTAAGAAACTAAGAAACTAAGAAACTAAGAAACTAAGAAACTAAGAAACTAAGAAACTAAGAAACTAAGTAACTAAGAAACTAAGAAACTAAGAAACTAAGAAACTAAGCAACTAAGAAACTAAGAAACTAAGAAACTAAGAAACTAAGAAACTAAGAAACTAAGAGACTAAGAAACTAAGAAACTAGGAAACTAAGAAACTAAGAAACTAAGAAACTAAGAAACTAAGAAACTAAGAAACTAAGGAACTAAGAAACTAAGAAACTAAGAAACTAAGAAACTAAGAAACTAAGAAACTAAGAAACTAAGAAACTAAGAAACTAAGAAACTAAGAAACTAAGAAACTAAGAAACTAAGAAACTAAGAAACTAAGAAACTAAGAAACTAAGAAACTAAGAAACTAAGAAACTAAGAAACTGACAAACTGACAAACTAAGAAACTAAGAAACTAAGAAACTAAGAAACTAAGAAACTAAGAGACTAAGAAACTAAGAAATTAGGAAACTAAGAAACTAAGAAACTAAGAAACTAAGAAACTAAGAAACTAAGAAACTAAGAAACTAAGAAACTAAGAAACTAAGAAACTAAGAAACTAAGAAACTAAGAAACTAAGAAACTAAGAAACAAAGAAACTAAGAAACCAAGATACTAAGAAACTAAGAAACTAAGAAACTAGGAAACTAAGAAACTAAGAAACTAAGAAACTAAGAAACTAAGAAACTAAGAAACTGAGAAACTGAAAAACTGAGAAACTGAGAAACTGAGAAACTGAGAAACTAAGAAACTAAGAAACTAACAAACTAAGAAACTAAGAAACTAAGAAATTAAGAAACTAGGAAACTAGGAAGCTGAGAAATTAAGAAACTAAGAAACTAAGAAACGTACAAACTGACAAACTGACAAACTGACAAACTGACAAACTGACAAACTAAGAAACTAGGAAACTAAGAAACTAAGAACCTGAGAAACTGAGAAACTGAGAAACTGAGAAACTGAGAAACTGAGAAACTGAGAAACTGAGAAACTGAGAAACTGAGAAACTGCGAAACTGAGAAACTGAGAAACTGAGAAACAGAGAAACTGAGAAACTGAGAACCTGAGAAACTGAGAAACTGAGAAACTGAGAAACTGAGAAACTGAGAAACTGAGAATCTGAGAAACTGAGAAACTGAGAAACTGAGAAACTGAGAAACTGATAAACTGAAAAACTGAGAAAGTGAGAAACTAAGAAACTAAGAAACTAAGAAACTAAGAAACTAAGAAACTAAGAAACTAAGAAACTAAGAAACTAAGAAACTAAGAAACTAAGAAACTAAGCAACTAAGAAACTAAGAAACTAAGAAACTAAGAAACTAAGAAACTAAGAAACTAAGAAACTAAGAAACTAAGAAACTAAGAAACTAAGAAACTAAGAAACTAAGAAGCTAAGAAACTAAGAAACTAAGAAACTAAGAAACTAAGAAACAAAGAAACTAAGAGACTAAGAAACTGAGAAACTGAGAAACTGAGAAACTGAGAAACTGAGAAACTAAGAAACTAAGAAACTAAGAAACTAAGAAACTAAGAAACTAAGAAACTAAGAAACTAAGAAACTAAGAAACTAAGAAACTAAGCAACTAAGAAACTAAGAAACTAAGAAACTAAGAAACTAAGAAACTAAGAAACTAAGAAACTAAGAAATTTAGAAACTAAGAAACTAAGAATCTAAGAAACTAAGAAACTAAGAAACTAGGAAACTAAGAAACTAAGAAACTAAGAAACTAAGAAACTAAGAAACTAAGAAACTAAGAAACTAAGAAACTAAGAAACAAAGAATCTAAAAACTAACAAACTAAGAAACTAAGAAACTAAGAAACTAAGAAACTAAGAAACTAAGAAACTAAGAAACTAAGAAACTAAGAAACTAAGAAACTAAGAAACTAAGTAACTAAGAAACTAAGAAACTAAGAAACTAAGCAACTAAGAAACTAAGAAACTAAGAAACTAAGAAACTAAGAAACTAAGAAACTAAGAAACTAAGAGACTAAGAAACTAAGAAACTAGGAAACTAAGAAACTAAGAAACTAAGAAACTAAGAAACTAAGAAACTAAGAAACTAAGGAACTAAGAAACTAAGAAACTAAGAAACTAAGAAACTAAGAAACTAAGAAACTAAGAAACTAAGAAACTAAGAAACTAAGAAACTAAGAAACTAAGAAACTAAGAAACTAAGAAACTAAGAAACGAACAAGTTGACAAACTAAGAAACGAACAAACTGACAAACTAAGAAACTAAGAAACTAAGAAACTAAGAAACTAAGAAACTAAGAAACTAAGAAACTAAGAAACTAAGAAACTAAGAAACTAAGAAACTAAGAAACTAAGAAACTAAGAAACTAAGAAACTAAGAAACTAAGAAACTAAGAAACTAAGAAACTAAGAAACTAAGAGACTAAGAAACTAAGAAACTAGGAAACTAAGAAACTAAGAAACTAAGAAACTAAGAAACTAAGAAACTAAGAAACTAAGGAACTAAGAAACTAAGGAACTAAGAAACTAAGAAACTAAGAAACTAAGAAACTAAGAAACTAAGAAACTAAGAAACTAAGAGACTAAGAAACTAAGAAACTAGGATACTAAGAAACTAAGAAACTAAGAAACTAAGAAACTAAGAAACTAAGAAACTAAGAAACTAAGAAATTTAGAAACTAAGAAACTAAGAAACTAAGAAACTAAGAAACTAAGAAACTAAGAAACTAAGAAACTAAGAAACTAAGAAACTAAGAAACTATGAAACTAAGAAACTAAGAAACTAAGAAACTAAGAAACTAAGAAACTAAGAAACTAAGAAACTAAGAAACTAAGAAACTAAGAAACTAAGAAACTAAGTAACTAAGAAACTAAGAAACTAAGAAACTAAGAAACTAAGCAACTAAGAAACTAAGAAACTAAGAAACTAAGAAACTAAGAAACTAAGAAACTAAGAAACTAAGAGACTAAGAAACTATGAAACTAGGAAACTAAGAAACTAAGAAACTAAGAAACTAAGAAACTAAGAAACTAAGAAACTAAGAAACTAAGGAACTAAGAAACTAAGAAACTAAGAAACTAAGAAACTAAGAAACTAAGAAACTAAGAAACTAAGAAGCTAAGAAACTAAGAAACTAAGAAACTAAGAAACTAAGAAACTAAGAAACTAAGAAACTAAGAAACTAAGAAACTAAGAAACTAAGAAACTAAGAAACTAAGAAACTAAGAAACTAAGAAACTAAGAAACTAAGAAACTAAGAAACTAAGAAACTAAGAAACTAAGAAACTAAGAGACTAAGAAACTAAGAAACTAGGAAACTAAGAAACTAAGAAACTAAGAAACTAAGAAACTAAGAAACTAAGAAACTAAGGAACTAAGAAACTAAGGAACTAAGAAACTAAGAAACTAAGAAACTAAGAAACTAAGAAACTAAGAAACTAAGAAACTAAGAGACTAAGAAACTAAGAAACTAGGATACTAAGAAACTAAGAAACTAAGAAACTAAGAAACTAAGAAACTAAGAAACTAAGAAACTAAGAAATTTAGAAACTAAGAAACTAAGAAACTAAGAAACTAAGAAACTAAGAAACTAAGAAACTAAGAAACTAAGAAACTAAGAAACTATGAAACTAAGAAACTAAGAAACTAAGAAACTAAGAAACTAAGAAACTAAGAAACTAAGAAACTAAGAAACTAAGAAACTAAGAAACTAAGAAACTAAGTAACTAAGAAACTAAGAAACTAAGAAACTAAGAAACTAAGCAACTAAGAAACTAAGAAACTAAGAAACTAAGAAACTAAGAAACTAAGAAACTAAGAAACTAAGAGACTAAGAAACTAAGAAACTAGGAAACTAAGAAACTAAGAAACTAAGAAACTAAGAAACTAAGAAACTAAGGAACTAAGAAACTAAGAAACTAAGAAACTAAGAAACTAAGAAACTAAGAAACTAAGAAACTAAGAAGCTAAGAAACTAAGAAACTAAGAAACTAAGAAACTAAGAAACTAAGAAACTAAGAAACTAAGAAACTAAGAAACTAAGAAACTAAGAAACTAAGAAACTAAGAAACTAAGAAACTAAGAAACGAACAAATTGACAAACTAAGAAACGAACAAACTGACAAACTAAGAAACTAAGAAACTAAGAAACTAAGAAACTAAGAAACTAAGAAACTAAGAAACTAAGAAACTAAGAAACTAAGAAACTAAGAAACTAAGAAACTAAGAAACTAAGAAACTAAGAAACTAAGAAACTAAGAAACTAAGAAACTAAGAAACTAAGAAACTAAGAAACTAAGAAACTAAGAAACTAAGAAACTAAGAAACTAAGAAACTAAGAAACTAAGAAACTAAGAAACTAAGAAACTAAGAAACTAAGAAACTAAGAAACTAAGAAACTAAGAAACTAAGAAACTAAGAAACTAAGAAACTAAGAAACTAAGAAACTAAGAAACTAAGAAACTAAGAAACTAAGAAACTAAGAAACTAAGAAACTAAGAAACTAAGAAACTGACAAACTGACAAACTAAGAAACTAAGAAACTAAGAAACTAAGAAACTAAGAAACTAAGAAACTATGAAACTAAGAAACTAAGAAACTAAGAAACTAAGAAACTAAGAAACTAAGAAACTAAGAAACTAAGAAACTAAGAAACTAAGAAACTAAGAAACTAAGTAACTAAGAAACTAAGAAACTAAGAAACTAAGAAACTAAGCAACTAAGAAACTAAGAAACTAAGAAACTAAGAAACTAAGAAACTAAGAAACTAAGAGACTAAGAAACTAAGAAACTAGGGAACTAAGAAACTAAGAAACTAAGAAACTAAGAAACTAAGAAACTAAGAAACTAAGGAACTAAGAAACTAAGAAACTAAGAAACTAAGAAACTAAGAAACTAAGAAACTAAGAAACTAAGAAACTAAGAAACTAAGAAACTAAGAAACTAAGAAACTAAGAAACTAAGAAACTAAGAAACTAAGAAACTAAGAAACTAAGAAACTAAGAAACTAAGAAACTAAGAAACTAAGAAACTAAGAAACGAACAAATTGACAAACTAAGAAACGAACAAACTGACAAACTAAGAAACTAAGAAACTAAGAAACTAAGAAACTAAGAAACTAAGAAACCAAGAAACTAAGAAACTAAGAAACTAAGAAACTAAGAAACTAAGAAACTAAGAAACTAAGAAACTAAGAAACTAAGAAACTAAGAAACTGACAAACTGACAAACTAAGAAACTAAGAAACTAAGAAACTAAGAAACTAAGAAACTAAGAGACTAAGAAACTAAGAAACTAGGAAACTAAGAAACTAAGAAACTAAGAAACTAAGAAACTAAGAAACTAAGAAACTAAGAAACTAAGAAACTAAGAAACTAAGAAACTAAGAAACTAAGAAACTAAGAAACTAAGAAATTAAGAAACCAAGAAACTAAGAAACTAAGAAACTAAGAAACTAAGAAACTAAGAAACTAAGAAACTAAGAAACTAAGAAACTAAGAAACTAAGAAACTAAGAAACTAAGAAACTAAGAAACTAGGAAACTAAGAAACTAAGAACCTGAGAAACTGAGAAACTGAGAAACTGAGAAACTGAGAAACTGAGAAACTGAGAAACTGAGAAACTGAGAAACTGCGAAACTGAGAAACTGAGAAACTGAGAAACAGAGAAACTGAGAAACTGAGAACCTGAGAAACTGAGAAACTGAGAAACTGAGAAACTGAGAAACTGAGAAACTGAGAAACTGAGAAACTGAGAAACTGAGAAACTGAGAAACTGAGAAACTGAGAAACTGATAAACTGAAAAACTGAGAAACTGAGAAACTGAGAAACTAAGAAACTAAGAAACTAAGAATCTAAGAAACTAAGAAACTAAGAAACTAAGAAACTAAGAAACTAAGAAACTAAGAAACAAAGAAACTAAGAAACTAAGAAACTGAGAAACTGAGAAACTGAGAAACTGAGAAACTGAGAAACTAAGAAACTAAGAAACTAAGAAACTAAGAAACTAAGAAATTAAGAAACTAAGAAACTAGGAAACTGAGAAATTATGAAACTAAGAAACTAAGGAACGTACAAACTGACAAACTAAGAAACTAAGAAACTAAGAAACTAAGAAACTAAGAGACTAAGAAACTAAGAAACTAGGAAACTAAGAAACTAAGAAACTAAGAAACTAAGAAACTAAGAAACTAAGAAACTAAGAAACTAAGAAACTAAGAAACTAAGAAACTAAGAAACTAAGAAACTAAGAAACTAAGAAACTAAGAAACTAAGAAATTAAGAAACCAAGAAACTAAGAAACTAAGAAACTAAGAAACTAAGAAACTAAGAAACTAAGAAACTAAGCAACTAAGAAACTAAGAAACTAAGAAACTAAGAAACTAAGAAACTAGGAAACTAAGAAACTAAGAACCTGAGAAACTGAGAAACTGAGAAACTGAGAAACTGAGAAACTGAGAAACTGAGAAACTGAGAAACTGAGAAACTGAGAACCTGAGAAACTGAGAAACTGAGAAACTGAGAAACTGAGAAACTGAGAAACTGAGAAACTGAGAAACTGAGAAACTGAGAAACTGAGAAACTGATAAACTGAAAAACTGAGAAACTGAGAAACTGAGAAACTAAGAAACTAAGAAACTAAGAATCTAAGAAACTAAGAAACTAAGAAACTAAGAAATTAAGAAACTAAGAAACTAGGAAACTGAGAAATTATGAAACTAAGAAACTAAGGAACGTACAAACTGACAAACTAAGAAACTAAGAAACTAAGAAACTAAGAAACTAAGAAACTAAGAAACTAAGAAACTAAGAAACTAAGAGACTAAGAAACTAAGAAACTAGGAAACTAAGAAACTAAGAAACTAAGAAACTAAGAAATTAAGAAACTAAGAAACTAAGAAACTAAGAAACTAAGAAACTAAGAAACTAAGAAACTAAGAAGCTAAGAAGCTAAGAAACTAAGAAACTAAGAAACTAAGAAACTAAGAAACTAAGATACTAAGAAACTAAGAAACTAAGAAACTAAGAAACTAAGAAACTAAGAAACTAAGAAACTAAGAAACTAAGAAACTAAGAAACTAAGAAACTAAGAAACTAAGAAACTAAGAAACTAAGAAACTAAGAAACTAAGAAACTAAGAAACTAAGAAACTAAGAAACTAAGAAACTAAGAAACTAAGTAACTAAGAAACTAAGAAACTAAGAAACTAAGAAACTAAGCAACTTAGAAACTAAGAAACTAAGAAACTAAGAAACTAAGAGACTAAGAAACTAAGAAACTAGGATACTAAGAAACTAAGAAACTAAGAAACTAAGAAACTAAGAAACTAAGAAATATAGAAACTAAGAAACTAAGAAACTAAGAAACTAAGAAACTAAGAAACTAAGAAACTAAGAAACTAAGAAACTAAGAAACTAAGAAACTAATAAACTAAGAAACTAAGAAACTAAGAAACTAAGAAACTAAGAAACTAAGAAACTAAGAAACAAAGAAACTAAGAAACAAAGAAACTAAAAACTAAGAAACTAAGAAACTAAGAAACTAAGAAACTAAGTAACTAAGAAACTAAGAAACTAAGAAACTAAGAAACTAAGCAACTAAGAAACTAAGAAACTAAGAAACTAAGAAACTAAGAAACTAAGAAACTAAGAAACTAAGAAACTAAGAGACTAAGAAACTAGGAAACTAAGAAACTAAGAAACTGAGAAACTAAGAAACTAAGAAACTAAGAAACTAAGAAACTGAGAAACTAAGAAACTAAGAAACTAAGAAACTAAGAAACTAAGAAACTAAGCAACTAAGAAACCAAGAAACTAAGAAACTAAGAAACTAAGAAACTAAGAGACTAAGAAACTAAGAAACTAGGAAACTAAGAAACTAAGAAACTAAGAAACTAAGAAACTAAGAAACTAAGAAACTAAGAAACTAAGAAACTAAGAAACTAAGAAACTAAGAAACTAAGAAACTAAGAAACTAAGAAACTAAGAAACTAAGAAACTAAGAAACTAAGAAACTAAGAAACTAAGAAACTAAGAAACTAAGAAACTAAGAAACTAAGAAACTAAGAAACTAAGAAACTAAGAAACTAAGAAACTAAGAAACTAAGAAACTAAGAAACTAAGAAACTAAGAAACTAAGAAACTAAGAAACTAAGAAACTAAGAAACTAAGAAACTAAGAAACTAAGAAACTAAGAAACTAAGAAACTAAGAAACTAAGAAACCAAGATACTAAGAAACTAAGAAACTAAGAAACTAAGAAACTAAGAAATTAAGAAACCAAGAAACTGAGAAACTAAGAAACTAAGAAACTAAGAAACTAAGAAACTAAGAAACTAAGAAACTAAGAAACGAACAAACTGACAAACTGACAAACTAAGAAACTAAGAAACTAAGAAACTAAGAAACTAAGAAACTAAGCAACTAAGAAACTAAGAAACTAAGAAACTAAGAAACTAAGAAACTAAGAAACTAAGAAACTAAGAAACTAAGAAACTAAGAAACTAAGAAACTAAGAAACTAAGAAACTAAGAAACTAAGAAACTAAGAAACTAAGAAACTAAGAAACGAACAAATTGACAAACTAAGAAACGAACAAACTGACAAACTAAGAAACTAAGAAACTAAGAAACTAAGAAACTAAGAAACTAAGAAACTAAGAAACTAAGAAACTAAGAAACTAAGAAACTAAGAAACTAAGAAACAAAGAAACTAAGAAACTAAGAAACTAAGAAACTAAGAAACTGACAAACTGAGAAACTAAGAAACTAAGAAACTAAGAAACTAAGAAACTAAGAAACTAAGAAACTAAGAAACTAAGAAACTAAGAAACTAAGAAACTAAGAAACTAAGAAACTAAGAAACTAAGAAACTAAGAAACCAAGAAACCAAGAAACTAAGAAACTAAGAAACTAAGAAACTAAGAAACTAAGAAACTAACAAACTAAGAAACTAAGAAACTAAGAAACTAAGAAACTGACAAACTGACAAACTAAGAAACTAAGAAACTAAGAAACTAAGTAACTAAGAAACTAAGAAACTAAGAAACTGACAAACTGACAAACTAAGAAACTAAGAAACTAAGAAACTAAGAAACTAAGAAACTAAGAGACTAAGAAACTAAGAAACTAGGAAACTAAGAAACTAAGAAACTAAGAAACTAAGAAACTATGAAACTAAGAAACTAAGAAACTAAGAAACTAAGAAACTAAGAAACTAAGAAACTAAGAAACTAAGAAACTAAGAAACTAAGAAACTAGGAAACTAAGAAACTAAGAAACTAAGAAACTAAGAAACTAAGAAACTAAGAAACTGAGTAACTGAAAAACTGAGAAACTGAGAAACTGAGAAACTGAGAAACTAAGAAACTAAGAAACTAACAAACTAAGAAACTAAGAAACTAAGAAATTAAGAAACTAAGAAACTAGGAAACTGAGAAATTAAGAAACTAAGAAACTAAGAAACGTACAAACTAACAAACTGACAAACTGACAAACTGACAAACTGACAAACTAAGAAACTAGGAAACTAAGAAACTAAGAACCTGAGAAACTGAGAAACTGAGAAACTGAGAAACTGAGAAACTGAGAAACTGAGAAACTGAGAAACTGAGAAACTGAGAAACTGCGAAACTGAGAAACTGAGAAACTGAGAAACAGAGAAACTGAGAAACTGAGAACCTGAGAAACTGAGAAACTGAGAAACTGAGAAACTGAGAAACTGACAAACTGACAAACTGACAAACTGACAAACTGACAAACTGACAAACTGACAAACTAAGAAACTAGGAAACTAAGAAACTGAGAAACTAAGAAACTAAGAAACTAAGAATCTAAGAAACTAAGAAACTAAGAAACTAAGAAACTAAGAAACTAAGAAACTAAGAAACAAAGAAACTAAGAAACTAAGAAACTGAGAAACTGAGAAACTGAGAAACTGAGAAACTGAGAAACTAAGAAACTAAGAAACTAAGAAACTAAGAAACTAAGAAATTAAGAAACTAAGAAACTAGGAAACTGAGAAATTATGAAACTAAGAAACTAAGGAACGTACAAACTGACAAACTAAGAAACTAAGAAACTAAGAAACTAAGAAACTAAGAAACTAAGAAACTAAGAAACTAAGAAACTAAGAAACTAAGAAACTAAGAAACTAAGAGACTAAGAAACTAAGAAACTAGGAAACTAAGAAACTAAGAAACTAAGAAACTAAGAAATTAAGAAACTAAGAAACTAAGAAACTAAGAAACTAAGAAACTAAGAAACTAAGAAACTAAGAAACTAAGAAGCTAAGAAACTAAGAAACTAAGAAACTAAGAAACTAAGAAACTAAGATACTAAGAAACTAAGAAACTAAGAAACTAAGAAACTAAGAAACTAAGAAACTAAGAAACTAAGAAACTAAGAAACTAAGAAACTAAGAAACTAAGAAACTAAGAAACTAAGAAACTAAGAAACTAAGAAACTAAGAAACTAAGAAACTAAGTAACTAAGAAACTAAGAAACTAAGAAACTAAGAAACTAAGCAACTTAGAAACTAAGAAACTAAGAAACTAAGAAACTAAGAGACTAAGAAACTAAGAAACTAGGATACTAAGAAACTAAGAAACTAAGAAACTAAGAAACTAAGAAACTAAGAAACTAAGAAATATAGAAACTAAGAAACTAAGAAACTAAGAAACTAAGAAACTAAGAAACTAAGAAACTAAGAAACTAAGAAACTAAGAAATATAGAAACTAAGAAACTAAGAAACTAAGAAACTAAGAAACTAAGAAACTAAGAAACTAAGAAACTAAGAAACTAAGAAACTAAGAAACTAAGAAACTAAGAAACTAAGAAACTAAGAAACTAAGAAACTAAGAAACAAAGAAACTAAGAAACAAAGAAACTAAAAACTAAGAAACTAAGAAACTAAGAAACTAAGAAACTAAGAAACTAAGTAACTAAGAAACTAAGAAACTAAGAAACTAAGCAACTAAGAAACTAAGAAACTAAGAAACTAAGAAACTAAGAAACTAAGAAACTAAGAGACTAAGAAACTAGGAAACTAAGAAACTAAGAAACTAAGAAACTAAGAAACTAAGAAACTAAGAAACTAAGAAACTAAGAAACTAAGAAACTAAGAAACTAAGAAACTAAGAAACTAAGAAACTAAGAAACTAAGAAACTAAGAAACTAAGCAACTAAGAAACCAAGAAACTAAGAAACTAAGAAACTAAGAAACTAAGAGACTAAGAAACTAAGAAACTAGGAAACTAAGAAACTAAGAAACTAAGAAACTAAGAAACTAAGAAACTAAGAAACTAAGAAACTAAGAAACTAAGAAACTAAGAAACTGAGAAACTAAGAAACTAAGAAACTAAGAAACTAAGAAACTAAGAAACTAAGAAACTAAGAAACTAAGAAACTGAGAAACTAAGAAACTAAGAAACTAAGAAACTAAGAAACTAAGAAACTAAGAAACTAAGAAACTAAGAAACTAAGAAACTAAGAAACCAAGAAACTAAGAAACTAAGAAACTAAGAAACTAAGAAACTAAGAAACTAAGAAACTAAGAAACTAAGAAACTAAGAAACTAAGAAACTAAGAAACTAAGAAACTAAGAAACTAAGAAACTAAGAAACTAAGAAACTAAGAAACTAAGAAACTAAGAAACTAAGAAACTAAGAAACTAAGAAACTAAGAAACTAAGAAACTAAGAAACTAAGAAACTAAGAAACTAAGAAACTAAGAAACTAAGAAACTGACAAACTAAGAAACTAAGAAACTAAGAAACTAAGAAACTAAGAAACTAAGAAACTAAGAAACTAAGAAACTAAGAAACTAAGAAACTAAGAAACTAAGAAACTAAGAAACTAAGAAACTAAGAAACTAAGAAACTAAGAAACTAAGAAACTAAGAAACTAAGAAACTAAGAAACTAAGAAACTAAGAAACTAAGAAACTAAGAAACTAAGAAACTGAGCAACTAAGAAACTAAGAAACTAAGGAACCAAGAAACTAAGAAACTAAGAAACTAAGAAACTAAGAAACTAAGATACTAAGAAATTAAGAAACCAAGAAACTGAGAAACTAAGAAACTAAGAAACTAAGAAACTAAGAAACTAAGAAACTAAGAAACTAAGAAACTAAGAAACTAAGAAACACTAGAAACGAACAAACTGACAAACTGACAAACTAAGAAACTAAGAAACTAAGAAACTAAGAAACTAAGAAACTAAGAAACTAAGCAACTAAGAAACTAAGAAACTAAGAAACTAAGAAACTAAGAAACTAAGAAACTAAGAAACTAAGAAACTAAGAAACTAAGAAACTAAGAAACTAAGAAACTAAGAAACTAAGAAACTAAGAAACTAAGAAACTAAGAAACTAAGAAACTAAGAAACTAAGAAACTAAGAAACTAAGAAACTAAGAAACTAAGAAACTAAGAAACTAAGAAACTAAGAAACTAAGAAACTAAAAAACTAAGAAACTAAGAAACTAAGAAACTAAGAAACTAAGAAACTAAGAAACTAAGAAACTAAGAAACTAAGAAACTAAGAAACTAAGAAACTAAGAAACTAAGAAACTAAGAAACTAAGAAACTAAGAAACTAAGAAACTAAGAAACTAAGAAACTAAGCAACTAAGAAACTAAGAAACTAAGAAACTAAGAAACTAAGAAACTAAGAGACTAAGAAACTAAGAAACTAGGAAACTAAGAATCTAAGAAACTAAGAAACTAAGAAACTAAGAAACTAAGAAACTAAGAAACTAAGAAACTAAGAAACTAAGAAACTAAGAAACTAAGAAACTAAGCAACTAAGAAACCAAGAAACTAAGAAACTAAGAAACTAAGAAACTAAGAGACTAAGAAACTAAGAAACTAAGAAACTAAGAAACTAGGAAACTAAGAAACTAAGAAACTAAGAAACTAAGAAACTAAGAAACTAAGAAACTAAGAAACAAAGAAACTAAAAACTAAGAAACTAAGAAACTAAGAAACTAAGAAACTAAGAAACTAAGAAACTAAGAAACTAAGAAACTAAGAAACTAAGCAACTAAGAAACCAAGAAACTAAGAAACTAAGAAACTAAGAAACTAAGAGACTAAGAAACTAAGAAACTAGGAAACTAAGAAACTAAGAAACTAAGAAACTAAGAAACTAAGAAACTAAGAAACTAAGAAACTAAGAAACTAAGAAACTAAGAAACTAAGAAACTAAGAAACTAAGAAACTAAGAAACTAAGAAACTAAGAAACTAAGAAACTAAGAAACTAAGAAACTAAGCAACTAAGAAACCAAGAAACTAAGAAACTAAGAAACTAAGAGACTAAGAGACTAAGAAACTAAGAAACTAGGAAACTAAGAAACTAAGAATCTAAGAAACTAAGAAACTAAGAAACTAAGAAACTAAGAAACTAAGAAACTAAGAAACTAAGAAACTAAGAAACTAAGAAACTAAGAAACTAAGAAACTAAGAAACTAAGAAACTAAGAAACTAAGAAACTAAGAAACTAAGAAACTAAGAAACTAAGAAACAAAGAAACTAAAAACTAAGAAACTAAGAAACTAAGAAACTAAGAAACTAAGAAACTAAGAAACTAAGAAACTAAGAAACTACGAAACTAAGAAACTACGAAACTAAGAAACTATGAAACTAAGAAACTAAGAAACTAAGAAACTAAGAAATTAAGAAACTAAGAAACTAAGAAACTAAGAAACTAAGAAACTAAGAAACTAAGAAACAAAGAAACTAAAAACTAAGAAACTAAGAAACTAAGAAACTATGAAACTAACAAACTAAGAAACTGACAAACTAAGAAACTTAGAAACTAAGAAACTAAGAAACTAAGAAACTAAGAAACTAAGAATCTAAGAAACTAAGAAACTAAGAAACTAAGAAACTAAGAAACTAAGAAACTAAGAAACTAAGAAACTAAGAAACTAAGAAACTAAGAAACTAAGAAACTAAGAAACTAAGAAACTAAGAAACTAAGAAACTAAGAAACTAAGAAACTAAGAAACTAAGAAACTAAGAAACTAAGAAATTAAGAAACCAAGAAACTAAGAAACTAAGAAACTAAGAAACTAAGAAACTAAGAAACTAAGAAACTAAGAAACTAAGAAACTAAGAAATTAAGAAACCAAGAAACTGAGAAACTAAGAAACTAAGAAACTGACAAACTGACAAACTAAGAAACTAAGAAACTAAGTAACTAAGAAACTAAGAAACTAAGAAACTGACAAACTGACAAACTAAGAAACTAAGAAACTAAGAAACTAAGAAACTAAGAAACTAAGAAACTAAGAGACTAAGAAACTAAGAAACTAGGAAACTAAGAAACTAAGAAACTAAGAAACTAAGAAACTAAGAAACTAAGAAACTAAGAAACTAAGAAACTAAGAAACTAAGAAGCTAAGAAACTAAGAAACTAAGAAACTAAGAAACTAAGAAACTAAGAAACTAAGAAACTAAGAAACTAAGAAACTAAGAAACTAAGATACTAAGGAACTAAGAAACTAAGAAACTAGGAAACTAAGAAACTAAGAAACTAAGAAACTAAGAAACTAAGAAATATAGAAACTAAGAAACTAAGAAACTAAGAAACTAAGAAACTAAGAAACTAAGAAACTAAGAAACTAAGAAACTAAGAAACTAAGAAACTAAGAAACTAAGAAACTAAGAAACTAAGAAACTAAGCAACTAAGAAACTAAGAAACTAAGAAACTAAGAAACTAAGAAACTAAGAGACTAAGAAACTAAGAAACTAGGAAACTAAGAATCTAAGAAACTAAGAAACTAAGAAACTAAGAAACTAAGAAACTAAGAAACTAAGAAACTAAGAAACTAAGAAACTAAGAAACTAAGCAACTAAGAAACCAAGAAACTAAGAAACTAAGAAACTAAGAAACTAAGAAACTAAGAGACTAAGAAACTAAGAAACTAGGAAACTAAGAAACTAAGAAACTAAGAAACTAAGAAACTAAGAAACTAAGAAACTAAGAAACTAAGAAACTAAGAAACTAAGAAACTAAGAAACTAAGAAACTAAGAAACTAAGAAACTAAGAAACTAAGAAACTAAGAAACTAAGAAACTAAGAAACTAAGAAACTAAGAAACTAAGAAACTAAGAAACTAAGAAACTAAGAAACTAAGAAACTAAGAAACAAAGAAACTAAAAACTAAGAAACTAAGAAACTAAGAAACTAAGAAACTAAGAAACTAAGAAACTAAGAAACTACGAAACTAAGAAACTACGAAACTAAGAAACTATGAAACTAAGAAACTAAGAAACTAAGAAACTAAGAAATTAAGAAACTAAGAAACTAAGAAACTAAGAAACTAAGAAACTAAGAAACTAAGAAACTAAGAAACAAAGAAACTAAGAAACAAAGAAACTAAAAACTAAGAAACTAAGAAACTAAGAAACTAAGAAACTAAGAAACTAAAGAAACTAAGAAACTAAGAAACTATGAAACTAAGAAACTAAGAAACTAAGAAACTAAGAAACTAAGAAACTAAGAAACTAAGAAACTAAGAAACTAAGAAACTAAGAAACTAAGTAACTAAGAAACTAAGAAACTAAGAAACTAAGAAACTAAGCAACTAAGAAACTAAGAAACTAAGAAACTAAGAAACTAAGAAACTAAGAAACTAAGAAACTAAGAGACTAAGAAACTAGGAAACTAAGAAACTAAGAAACTAAGAAACTAAGAAACTAAGAAACTAAGAAACTAAGAAACTAAGAAACTAAGAAACGAAGAAACTAAGAAACTAAGAAACTAAGAAACTAAGAAACTAAGCAACTAAGAAACCAAGAAACTAAGAAACTAAGAAACTAAGAAACTAAGAAACTAAGAGACTAAGAAACTAAGAAACTAGGAAACTAAGAAACTAAGAAACTAAGAAACTAAGAAACTAAGAAACTAAGAAACTAAGAAACTAAGAAACTAAGAAACTAAGAAACTAAGAAACTAAGAAACTAAGAAACTAAGAAACTAAGAAATTAAGAAACCAAGAAACTAAGAAACTAAGAAACTAAGAAACTAAGAAACTAAGAAATTAAGAAACCAAGAAACTGAGAAACTAAGAAACTAAGAAACTAAGAAACTAAGAAACTGACAAACTGACAAACTGACAAACTAAGAAACTAAGAAACTAAGAAACTAAGTAACTAAGAAACTAAGAAACTAAGAAACTAAGGAACTGACAAACTGACAAACTAAGAAACTAAGAAACTAAGAAACTAAGAAACTAAGAGACTAAGAAACTAAGAAACTAGGAAACTAAGAAACTAAGAAACTAAGAAACTAAGAAACTAAGAAACTAAGAAACTAAGAAACTAAGAAACTAAGAAACTAAGAAACTAAGAAGCTAAGAAACTAAGAAACTAAGAAACTAAGAAACTAAGAAACTAAGAAACTAAGAAACTAAGAAACTAAGATACTAAGAAACTAAGAAACTAAGAAACTAGGAAACTAAGAAACTAAGAAACTAAGAAACTAAGAAACTAAGAAACTAAGAAACAAAGAAACTAAGAAACTAAGACACTAAGAAACTAAGAAACTAAGAAACTAAGAAACTAAGAAACTAAGAAACTAAGAAACTAAGAAACTAAGAAACTAAGAAACTAAGAAACTAAGAAACTAAGAAACTAAGAAACTAAGAAACTAAGAAACTAAAAACTAAGAAACTAAGAAACTAAGAAACTAAGAAACTAAGAAACTAAGAAACTAAGAAACTAAGAAACTAAGAAACTAAGAAACTAAGAAACTAAGAAACTAAGAAACTAAGAAACTATGAAACTAAGAAACTAAGAAACTAAGAAACTAAGAAACTAAGAAACTAAGAAACTAAGAAACTAAGAAACTAAGAAACTAAGAAACTAAGTAACTAAGAAACTAAGAAACTAAGAAACTAAGAAACTAAGCAACTAAGAAACTAAGTAACTAAGGAACTAAGAAACTAAGAAACTAAGAAACTAAGAAACTAAGAGACTAAGAAACTAGGAAACTAAGAAACTAAGAAACTAAGAAACTAAGAAACTAAGAAACTAAGAAACTAAGAAACTAAGAAACTAAGAAACTAAGAAACTAAGAAACTAAGAAACTAAGCAACTAAGAAACCAAGAAACTAAGAAACTAAGAAACTAAGAAACTAAGAGACTAAGAAACTAAGAAACTAGGAAACTAAGAAACTAAGAAACTAAGAAACTAAGAAACTAAGAAACTAAGAAACTAAGAAACTAAGAAACTAAGAAACTAAGAAACTAAGAAACTAAGAAACTAAGAAACTAAGAAACTAAGAAACTAAGAAACTAAGAAACTAAGAAACTAAGAAACTAAGAAACTAAGAAACTAAGAAACTAAGAAACTAAGAAACTAAGAAACTAAGAAACTAAGAAACTAGGAAACTAAGAAACTAAGAAACTAAGAAACTAAGAAACTAAGAAACTAAGAAACTAAGAAACTAAGAAACTAAGAAACCAAGAAACTAAGAAACTAAGAAACTAAGAAACTAAGAAACTAAGAAATTAAGAAACCAAGAAACTGAGAAACGAAGAAACTAAGAAACTAAGAAACTAAGAAACTAAGAAACTAAGAAACTAAGAAACTAAGAAACTAAGAAACGAACAAACTGACAAACTGACAAACTAAGAAACTAAGAAACTAAGAAACTAAGAAACTAAGAAACTAAGAAACCAAGAAACTAAGAAACTAAGAAACTAAGAAACTAAGAAACTAAGAAACTAAGAAATTAAGAAACCAAGAAACTGAGAAACTAAGAAACTAAGAAACTAAGAAACTAAGAAACTAAGAAACTAAGAAACTAAGAAACTAAGAAACTAAGAAACGAACAAACTGACAAACTGACAAACTAAGAAACTAAGAAACTAAGAAACTAAGAAACTAAGAAACTAAGCAACTAAGAAACTAAGAAACTAAGAAACTAAGAAACTAAGAAACTAAGAAACTAAGAAACTAAGAAACTAAGAAACTAAGAAACTAAGAAACTAAGAAACTAAGAAACTAAGAAACTAAGAAACTAAGAAACTAAGAAACTAAGAAACTAAGAAACTAAGAAACTAAGAAACTAAGAAACTAAGAAACTAAGAAACTAAGAAACTAAGAAACTAAGAAACTAAAAAACTAAGAAACTAAGAAACTAAGAAACTAAGAAACTAAGAAACTAAGAAACTAAGAAACTAAGAAACTAAGAAACTAAGAAACTAAGAAACTAAGAAACTAAGAAACTAAGAAACTAAGAAACTAAGAAACTAAGCAACTAAGAAACTAAGAAACTAAGAAACTAAGAAACTAAGAGACTAAGAAACTAAGAAACTAGGAAACTAAGAAACTAAGAAACTAAGAAACCAAGAAACTAAGAAACTAAGAAACTAAGAAACTAAGATACTAAGAAATTAAGAAACTAAGAAACTAAGCAACTAAGAAACTAAGAAACTAAGAAACCAAGAAACTAAGAAACTAAGAAACTAAGAAACTAAGATACTAAGAAATTAAGAAACCAAGAAACCAAGAAACTGAGAAACTAAGAAACTAAGAAACTAAGAAACTAAGAAACTAAGAAACTAAGAAACACTAGAAACGAACAAACTGACAAACTGACAAACTAAGAAACTAAGAAACTAAGAAACTAAGAAACTAAGAAACTAAGAAACTAAGCAACTAAGAAACTAAGAAACTAAGAAACTAAGAAACTAAGAAACTAAGAAACTAAGAAACTAAGAAACTAAGAAACTAAGAAACTAAGAAACTAAGAAACTAAGAAACTAAGAAACTAAGAAACTAAGAAACTAAGAAACTAAGAAACTAAGAAACTAAGAAACTAAGAAACTAAGAAACTAAGAAACTAAGAAACTAAGAAACTAAAAAACTAAGAAACTAAGAAACTAAGAAACTAAGAAACTAAGAAACTAAGAAACTAAGAAACTAAGAAACTAAGAAACTAAGCAACTAAGAAACTAAGCAACTAAGAAACTAAGAAACTAAGAAACTAAGAAACTAAGAAACTAAGAGACTAAGAAACTAAGAAACTAGGAAACTAAGAATCTAAGAAACTAAGAAACTAAGAAACTAAGAAACTAAGAAACTAAGAAACTAAGAAACTAAGAAACTAAGAAACTAAGAAACTAAGAAACTAAGCAACTAAGAAACCAAGAAACTAAGAAACTAAGAAACTAAGAAACTAAGAGACTAAGAAACTAAGAAACTAGGAAACTAAGAAACTAAGAAACTAAGAAACTAAGAAACTAAGAAACTAAGAAACTAAGAAACTATGAAACTAAGAAACTAAGAAACTAAGAAACTACGAAACTAAGAAACTACGAAACTAAGAAACTATGAAACTAAGAAACTAAGAAACTAAGAAACTAAGAAACTAAGAAACTAAGAAACTAAGAAACTAAGAAACTAAGAAACTAAGAAACTAAGAAACTAAGAAACAAAGAAACTAAAAACTAAGAAACTAAGAAACTAAGAAACTAAGAAACTAAGAAACTAAGAAACTGACAAACTAAGAAACTTAGAAACTAAGAAACTAAGAAACTAAGAAACTAAGAAACTAAGAAACTAAGAAACTAAGAAACTAAGAAACTAAGAAACTAAGAAACTAAGAAACTAAGAAACTAAGAAACTAAGAAACTAAGAAACTAAGAAACTAAGAAACTAAGAAACTAAGAAACTAAGAAACTAAGAAACTAAGAAACTAAGAAACTAAGAAACTAAGAAACTAAGAAACTAAGAAACTAAGAAACTAAGAAACTAAGAAACTAAGAAACTAAGAAACTAAGAAACTAAGAAACTAAGAAATTAAGAAACCAAGAAACTAAGAAACTAAGAAACTAAGAAACTAAGAAACTAAGAAACTAAGAAACTAAGAAATTAAGAAACCAAGAAACTGAGAAACTAAGAAACTAAGAAACTAAGAAACTAAGAAACTGACAAACTGAAAAACTGACAAACTAAGAAACTAAGAAACTAAGAAACTAAGAAACTAAGAAACTAAGAAACTAAAAAACTAAGAAACTAAGAAACTAAGAAACTAAGAAACTAAGAAACTAAGAAACTAAGAAACTAAGAAACTAAGAAACTAAGAAACTAAGAAACTAAGAAACTAAGAAACTAAGCAACTAAGAAACTAAGAAACTAAGAAACTAAGAAACTAAGAGACTAAGAAACTAAGAAACTAGGAAACTAAGAAACTAAGAAACTAAGAAACTAAGAAACTAAGAAACTAAGAAACTAAGAAACTAAGAAACTAAGAAACTAAGAAACTAAGCAACTAAGAAACTAAGAAACTAAGAAACCAAGAAACTAAGAAACTAAGAAACTAAGAAACTAAGATACTAAGAAATTAAGAAACTAAGAAACTGAGAAACTGGGAAACTGAGAAACTGAGAAACTGAGAAACTGAGAAACTGAGAAACTAAGAAACTAAGAAACTAACAAACTAAGAAACTAAGAAACTAAGAAATTAAGAAACTAAGAAACTAGGAAACTGAGAAATTAAGAAACTAAGAAACTAAGAAACGTACAAACTGACAAACTGACAAACTGACAAACTGACAAACTGACAAACTGACAAACTGACAAACTGACAAACTGACAAACTGACGAACTGACAAACTGACAAACTTACAAACTGACAATCTGACAAACTAAGAAACTAAGAAACTAAGAAACTAAGCAACTAAGAAACTAAGAAACTAAGAAACTAAGAAACTAAGAAACTAAGAAACTAAGAAACTAAGAAACTAAGAAACTAAGAAACTAAGAAACTAAGAAACTAAGAAACTAAGAAACTAAGAAACTAAGAAACTAAGAAACTAAGAAACTAAGAAACTAAGAAACTAAGAAACTAAGAAACTAAGAAACTAAGAAACTAAGAAACTAAGAAACTAAGAAACTAAGAAACTAAGAAACTAAGAAACTAAGAAACTAAGAAACTAAGAAACTAAAAAACTAAGAAACTAAGAAACTAAGAAACTAAGAAACTAAGAAACTAAGAAACTAAGAAACTAAGAAACTAAGAAACTAAGAAACTAAGAAACTAAGAAACTAAGCAACTAAGAAACTAAGAAACTAAGAAACTAAGAAACTAAGAAACTAAGAGACTAAGAAACTAAGAAACTAGGAAACTAAGAAACTAAGAAACTAAGAAACTAAGAAACTAAGAAACTAAGAAACTAAGAAACTAAGAAACTAAGAAACTAAGAAACTAAGAAACTAAGAAACTAAGAAACTAAGAAACTAAGAAACTAAGAAACTAAGAAACTAAGAAACTAAGAAACTAAGAAACTACGAAACTAAGAAACTAAGATACTAAGAAACTATGAAACTAAGAAACTAAGAAACTAAGAAACTAAGAAACTAAGAAACTAAGAAACTAAGAAACTAAGAAACTAAGAAACTAAGAAACTAAGAAACTAAGAAACTAAGAAACTAAGCAACTAAGAAACTAAGAAACTAAGAAACTAAGAAACTAAGAGACTAAGAAACTAAGAAACTAGGAAACTAAGAAACTAAGAAACTAAGAAACTAAGAAACTAAGAAACTAAGAAACTAAGAAACTAAGAAACTAAGAAACTAAGAAACTAAGCAACTAAGAAACTAAGAAACTAAGAAACCAAGAAACTAAGAAACTAAGAAACTAAGAAACTAAGATGCTAAGAAATTAAGAAACTAAGAAACTGAGAAACTGAGAAACTGAGAAACTGAGAAACTGAGAAACTGAGAAACTGAGAAACTAAGAAACTAAGAAACTAACAAACTAAGAAACTAAGAAACTAAGAAATTAAGAAACTAAGAAACTAGGAAACTGAGAAATTAAGAAACTAAGAAACTAAGAAACGTACAAACTGACAAACTGACAAACTGACAAACTGACAAACTGACAAACTGACAAACTGACAAACTGACAAACTGACAAACTGACGAACTGACAAACTGACAAACTTACAAACTGACAATCTGACAAACTAAGAAACTAAGAAACTAAGAAACTAAGCAACTAAGAAACTAAGAAACTAAGAAACTAAGAAACTAAGAAACTAAGAAACTAAGAAACTAAGAAACTAAGAAACTAAGAAACTAAGAAACTAAGAAACTAAGAAACTAAGAAACTAAGAAACTAAGAAACTAAGAAACTAAGAAACTAAGAAACTAAGAAACTAAGAAACTAAGAAACTAAGAAACTAAGAAACTAAGAAACTAAGAAACTAAGAAACTAAGAAACTAAGAAACTAAGAAACTAAGAAACTAAGAAACTAAAAAACTAAGAAACTAAGAAACTAAGAAACTAAGAAACTAAGAAACTAAGAAACTAAGAAACTAAGAAACTAAGAAACTAAGAAACTAAGAAACTAAGCAACTAAGAAACTAAGAAACTAAGAAACTAAGAAACTAAGAAACTAAGAGACTAAGAAACTAAGAAACTAGGAAACTAAGAAACTAAGAAACTAAGAAACTAAGAAACTAAGAAACTAAGAAACTAAGAAACTAAGAAACTAAGAAACTAAGAAACTAAGAAACTAAGAAACTAAGAAACTAAGAAACTAAGAAACTACGAAACTAAGAAACTAAGATACTAAGAAACTATGAAACTAAGAAACTAAGAAACTAAGAAACTAAGAAACTAAGAAACTAAGAAACTAAGAAACTAAGAAACTAAGAAACTAAGAAACTAAGAAACTAAGAAACAAAGAAACTAAAAACTAAGAAACTAAGAAACTAAGAAACTAAGAAACTAAGAAACTAAGAAACTGACAAACTAAGAAACTTAGAAACTAAGAAACTAAGAAACTAAGAAACTAAGAAACTAAGAAACTAAGAAACTAAGAAACTAAGAAACTAAGAAACTAAGAAACTAAGAAACTAGGAAACTAAGAAACTAAGAAACTAAGAAACTAAGAAACTAAGAAACTAAGAAACTGAGAAACTGAGAAACTGAGAAACTGAGAAACTGAGAAACTAAGAAACTAAGAAACTAACAAACTAAGAAACTAAGAAACTAAGAAATTAAGAAACTAAGAAACTAGGAAACTGAGAAATTAAGAAACTAAGAAACTAAGAAACGAACAAACTGACAAACTGACAAACTGACAAACTTACAAACTGACAAACTGACAAACTGACAAACTGACAAACTAAGAAACTAGAAACTAAGAAACTAAGAACCTGAGAAACTGAGAAACTGAGAAACTGAGAAACTGAGAAACTGAGAAACTGAGAAACTGAGAAACTGAGAAACTGAGAAACTGAGAAACTGAGAAACTGAGAAACTGCGAAACTGAGAAACTGAGAAACTGAGAAACTGAGAACCTGAGAAACTGAGAAACTGAGAAACTGAGAAACTGAGAAACTGAGAAACTGAGAAACTGAGAAACTGAGAAACTGAGAAACTGAGAAACTGAGAAACTGAGAAACTGAGAAACTGAGAAACTGAGGAACTGAGAAACTGAGAAACTGAAAAACTGAAAAACTGAGAAACTGAGAAACTAAGAAACTAAGAAACTAAGATTCTAAGAAACTAAGAAACTAAGAAACTAAGAAACTAAGAAACTAAGAAACTAAGAAACTAAGAAACTAAGAAACTAAGAAACTTAAAAACTAAGAAACTAAGAAACTAAGAAACTAAGAAACTAAGAAACTAAGAAACTAAGAAACTAAGAAACTAAGCAACTAAGAAACTAAGAAACTAAGAAACTAAGAAACTAAGAGACTAAGAAACTAAGAAACTAGGAAACTAAGAAACTTAGAAACTAAGAAACTAAGAAACTAAGAAACTAAGAAACTAAGAAACTAAGAAACTAAGAAACTAAGAAACTAAGAAACTAAGCAACTAAGAAACTAAGAAACTAAGAAACCAAGAAACTAAGAAACTAAGAAACTAAGAAACTAAGATACTAAGAAATTAAGAAACCAAGAAACCAAGAAACTGAGAAACTAAGAAACTAAGAAACTAAGAAACTAAGAAACTAAGAAACTAAGAAACACTAGAAACGAACAAACTGACAAACTGACAAACTAAGAAACTAAGAAACTAAGAAACTAAGAAACTAAGAAACTAAGAAACTAAGAAACTAAGAAACTAAGAAACTAAGCAACTAAGAAACTAAGAAACTAAGAAACTAAGAAACTAAGAAACTAAGAAACTAAGAAACTAAGAAACTAAGAAACTAAGAAACTAAGAAACTA
Source organism: Megalopta genalis (assembly GCF_051020955.1). Taxonomy (NCBI): domain Eukaryota; kingdom Metazoa; phylum Arthropoda; class Insecta; order Hymenoptera; family Halictidae; genus Megalopta; species Megalopta genalis. Next base: position 150,986 of record NW_027476159.1, read on the forward strand.
AGAAACTAAGAAACTAAGAAACTAAGAAACTAAGAAACTAAGAAACTAAGAAACTAAGAAACTAAGAAACTAAGAAACTAAGAAACTAAGAAACTAAAAAACTAAGAAACTAAGAAACTAAGAAACTAAGAAACTAAGAAACTAAGAAACTAAGAAACTAAGAAACTAAGAAACTAAGCAACTAAGAAACTAAGCAACTAAGAAACTAAGAAACTAAGAAACTAAGAAACTAAGAAACTAAGAGACTAAGAAACTAAGAAACTAGGAAACTAAGAATCGAAGAAACTAAGAAACTAAGAAACTAAGAAACTAAGAAACTAAGAAACTAAGAAACTAAGAAACTAAGAAACTAAGAAACTAAGAAACTAAGAAACTAAGAAACTAAGCAACTAAGAAACCAAGAAACTAAGAAACTAAGAAACTAAGAAACTAAGAGACTAAGAAACTAAGAAACTAGGAAACTAAGAAACTAAGAAACTAAGAAACTAAGAAACTAAGAAACTAAGAAACTAAGAAACTATGAAACTAAGAAACTAAGAAACTAAGAAACTACGAAACTAAGAAACTACGAAACTAAGAAACTATGAAACTAAGAAACTAAGAAACTAAGAAACTAAGAAACTAAGAAACTAAGAAACTAAGAAACTAAGAAACTAAGAAACTAAGAAACTAAGAAACTAAGAAACAAAGAAACTAAAAACTAAGAAACTAAGAAACTAAGAAACTAAGAAACTAAGAAACTAAGAAACTGACAAACTAAGAAACTTAGAAACTAAGAAACTAAGAAACTAAGAAACTAAGAAACTAAGAAACTAAGAAACTAAGAAACTAAGAAACTAAGAAACTAAGAAACTAAGAAACTAAGAAACTAAGAAACTAAGAAACTAAGAAACTAAGAAACTAAGAAACTAAGAAACTAAGAAACTAAGAAACTAAGAAACTAAGAAACTAAGAAACTAAGAAACTAAGAAACTAAGAAACTAAGAAACTAAGAAACTAAGAAACTAAGAAACTAAGAAACTAAGAAACTAAGAAATTAAGAAACCAAGAAACTAAGAAACTAAGAAACTAAGAAACTAAGAAACTAAGAAACTAAGAAACTAAGAAATTAAGAAACCAAGAAACTGAGAAACTAAGAAACTAAGAAACTAAGAAACTAAGAAACTGACAAACTGAAAAACTGACAAACTAAGAAACTAAGAAACTAAGAAACTAAGAAACTAAGAAACTAAGAAACTAAAAAACTAAGAAACTAAGAAACTAAGAAACTAAGAAACTAAGAAACTAAGAAACTAAGAAACTAAGAAACTAAGAAACTAAGAAACTAAGAAACTAAGAAACTAAGAAACTAAGCAACTAAGAAACTAAGAAACTAAGAAACTAAGAAACTAAGAGACTAAGAAACTAAGAAACTAGGAAACTAAGAAACTAAGAAACTAAGAAACTAAGAAACTAAGAAACTAAGAAACTAAGAAACTAAGAAACTAAGAAACTAAGAAACTAAGAAACTAAGCAACTAAGAAACTAAGAAACTAAGAAACCAAGAAACTAAGAAACTAAGAAACTAAGAAACTAAGATACTAAGAAATTAAGAAACTAAGAAACTGAGAAACTGAGAAACTGAGAAACTGAGAAACTGAGAAACTGAGAAACTGAGAAACTAAGAAACTAAGAAACTAACAAACTAAGAAACTAAGAAACTAAGAAATTAAGAAACTAAGAAACTAGGAAACTGAGAAATTAAGAAACTAAGAAACTAAGAAACGTACAAACTGACAAACTGACAAACTGACAAACTGACAAACTGACAAACTGACAAACTGACAAACTGACAAACTGACAAACTGACAAACTGACGAACTGACAAACTGACAAACTTACAAACTGACAATCTGACAAACTAAGAAACTAAGAAACTAAGAAACTAAGCAACTAAGAAACTAAGAAACTAAGAAACTAAGAAACTAAGAAACTAAGAAACTAAGAAACTAAGAAACTAAGAAACTAAGAAACTAAGAAACTAAGAAACTAAGAAACTAAGAAACTAAGAAACTAAGAAACTAAGAAACTAAGAAACTAAGAAACTAAGAAACTAAGAAACTAAGAAACTAAGAAACTAAGAAACTAAGAAACTAAGAAACTAAGAAACTAAGAAACTAAGAAACTAAGAAACTAAGAAACTAAGCAACTAAGAAACTAAGAAACTAAGAAACTAAGAAACTAAGAAACTAAGAGACTAAGAAACTAAGAAACTAGGAAACTAAGAAACTAAGAAACTAAGAAACTAAGAAACTAAGAAACTAAGAAACTAAGAAACTAAGAAACTAAGAAACTAAGAAACTAAGAAACTAAGAAACTAAGAAACTAAGAAACTAAGAAACTAAGAAACTAAGAAACTAAGAAACTAAGAAACTACGAAACTAAGAAACTAAGATACTAAGAAACTATGAAACTAAGAAACTAAGAAACTAAGAAACTAAGAAACTAAGAAACTAAGAAACTAAGAAACTAAGAAACTAAGAAACTAAGAAACTAAGAAACTAAGAAACTAAGAAACTAAGCAACTAAGAAACTAAGAAACTAAGAAACTAAGAAACTAAGAGACTAAGAAACTAAGAAACTAGGAAACTAAGAAACTAAGAAACTAAGAAACTAAGAAACTAAGAAACTAAGAAACTAAGAAACTAAGAAACTAAGAAACTAAGAAACTAAGCAACTAAGAAACTAAGAAACTAAGAAACCAAGAAACTAAGAAACTAAGAAACTAAGAAACTAAGAAACTAAGATGCTAAGAAATTAAGAAACTAAGAAACTGAGAAACTGAGAAACTGAGAAACTGAGAAACTGAGAAACTGAGAAACTGAGAAACTAAGAAACTAAGAAACTAACAAACTAAGAAACTAAGAAACTAAGAAATTAAGAAACTAAGAAACTAGGAAACTGAGAAATTAAGAAACTAAGAAACTAAGAAACGTACAAACTGACAAACTGACAAACTGACAAACTGACAAACTGACAAACTGACAAACTGACAAACTGACAAACTGACAAACTGACGAACTGACAAACTGACAAACTTACAAACTGACAATCTGACAAACTAAGAAACTAAGAAACTAAGAAACTAAGCAACTAAGAAACTAAGAAACTAAGAAACTAAGAAACTAAGAAACTAAGAAACTAAGAAACTAAGAAACTAAGAAACTAAGAAACTAAGAAACTAAGAAACTAAGAAACTAAGAAACTAAGAAACTAAGAAACTAAGAAACTAAGAAACTAAGAAACTAAGAAACTAAGAAACTAAGAAACTAAGAAACTAAGAAACTAAGAAACTAAGAAACTAAGAAACTAAGAAACTAAGAAACTAAGAAACTAAGAAACTAAGAAACTAAGAAACTAAAAAACTAAAAAACTAAGAAACTAAGAAACTAAGAAACTAAGAAACTAAGAAACTAAGAAACTAAGAAACTAAGAAACTAAGAAACTAAGAAACTAAGAAACTAAGAAACTAAGCAACTAAGAAACTAAGAAACTAAGAAACTAAGAAACTAAGAAACTAAGAGACTAAGAAACTAAGAAACTAGGAAACTAAGAAACTAAGAAACTAAGAAACTAAGAAACTAAGAAACTAAGAAACTAAGAAACTAAGAAACTAAGAAACTAAGAAACTAAGAAACTAAGAAACTAAGAAACTAAGAAACTAAGAAACTACGAAACTAAGAAACTAAGATACTAAGAAACTATGAAACTAAGAAACTAAGAAACTAAGAAACTAAGAAACTAAGAAACTAAGAAACTAAGAAACTAAGAAACTAAGAAACTAAGAAACTAAGAAACTAAGAAACAAAGAAACTAAAAACTAAGAAACTAAGAAACTAAGAAACTAAGAAACTAAGAAACTAAGAAACTGACAAACTAAGAAACTTAGAAACTAAGAAACTAAGAAACTAAGAAACTAAGAAACTAAGAAACTAAGAAACTAAGAAACTAAGAAACTAAGAAACTAAGAAACTAAGAAACTAGGAAACTAAGAAACTAAGAAACTAAGAAACTAAGAAACTAAGAAACTAAGAAACTGAGAAACTGAGAAACTGAGAAACTGAGAAACTGAGAAACTAAGAAACTAAGAAACTAACAAACTAAGAAACTAAGAAACTAAGAAATTAAGAAACTAAGAAACTAGGAAACTGAGAAATTAAGAAACTAAGAAACTAAGAAACGTACAAACTGACAAACTGACAAACTGACAAACTGACAAACTGACAAACTGACAAACTAAGAAACTAGAAACTAAGAAACTAAGAACCTGAGAAACTGAGAAACTGAGAAACTGAGAAACTGAGAAACTGAGAAACTGAGAAACTGAGAAACTGAGAAACTGAGAAACTGAGAAACTGAGAAACTGAGAAACTGCGAAACTGAGAAACTGAGAAACTGAGAAACTGAGAACCTGAGAAACTGAGAAACTGAGAAACTGAGAAACTGAGAAACTGAGAAACTGAGAAACTGAGAAACTGAGAAACTGAGAAACTGAGAAACTGAGAAACTGAGAAACTGAGAAACTGAGAAACTGAGGAACTGAGAAACTGAGAAACTGAAAAACTGAAAAACTGAGAAACTGAGAAACTAAGAAACTAAGAAACTAAGATTCTAAGAAACTAAGAAACTAAGAAACTAAGAAACTAAGAAACTAAGAAACTAAGAAACTAAGAAACTAAGAAACTAAGAAACTTAAAAACTAAGAAACTAAGAAACTAAGAAACTAAGAAACTAAGAAACTAAGAAACTAAGAAACTAAGAAACTAAGAAACTAAGAAACTAAGAAACTAAGAAACTAAGAAACTAAGAAACTAAGAAACTAAGAAACTAAGAAACTAAGAAACTAAGAAACTAAGAAACTAAGAAACTAAGAAACTAAGAAACTAAGAAACTAAGAAACTAAGAAACTAAGAAACTAAGAAACTAAGAAACTAAGAAACTAAGAAACTAAGAAACTAAGAAACTAAGAAACTAAGAAACTAAGAAACTAAGAAACTAAGAAACTAAGAAACTAAGAAACTAAGAATCTAAGAAACTAAGAAACTAAGAAACTAAGAAACTAAGAAACTAAGAAACTAAGAAACTAAGAAACTAAGAAACAAAGAAACTAAGAAACTAAGAAACTAAGAAACGAACAAACTGACAAACTGACAAACTAAGAAACTAAGAAACTAAGAAACTAAGAAAGTAAGAAACTATGAAACTAAGAAACTAAGAAACTAAGAAACGAACAAACTGACAAACTGACAAACTAAGAAACTAAGAAACTAAGAAACTAAGAAACTAAGAAACTAAGAAACTAAGAAACTAAGAAACTAAGAAACTAAGAAACTAAGAAACTAAGAAACTAAGAAACTAAGAAACTAAGAAACTAAGAAACTAAGAAACTAAGAAACTAAGAAACTAAGAAACTAAGAAACTAAGAAACTAAGAAACTAAGAAACTAAGAAATTAAGAAACTATGAAACTAAGAAACTAAGAAACTAAGAAACTAAGAAACTAAGAAGCTAAGAAACTAAGAAACTAAGACACTAAGAAACTAAGAAACTAAGATACTAAGAAACTAAGAAACTAAGAAACTAAGAAACTAAGAAACTAAGAAACTAAGAAACTAAGAAACTAAGAAACTAAGAAACTAAGAAACTAAGAAACTAAGAAACTAAGAAACTAAGAAACTAAGTAACTAAGTAACTAAGAAACTAAGAAACTAAGAAACTAAGAAACTAAGCAACTAAGAAACTAAGAAACTAAGAAACTAAGAAACTAAGAAACTAAGAAACTAAGAAACTAAGAAACAAAGAAACTAAGAAACTAAGAAACTAAGAAACTAAGAAACTAAGAAACTAAGAAACTAAGAAACTAAGAAACTAAGAAACTAAGAAACTATGAAACTAAGAAACTAAGAAACTAAGAAACTATGAAACTAAGAAACTAAGAAACTAAGAAACTAAGAAACTAAGCAACTAAGAAACCAAGAAACTAAGAAACTAAGAAACTAAGAAACTAAGAAACTAAGAGACTAAGAAACTAAGAAACTAGGAAACTAAGAAACTAAGAAACTAAGAAACTAAGAAACTAAGGAACTAAGAAACTAAGAAACTAAGAAACTAAGAAACTAAGAAACTAAGAATCTAAGAAACTAAGAAACTAAGAAATTAAGAAACCAAGAAACTGAGAAACTAAGAAACTAAGAAACTAAGAAACTAAGAAACTAAGAAACTAAGAAACTAAGAAACTAAGAAACTAAGAAACTAAGAAACTAAGAAACTAAGCAACTAAGAAACTAAGAAACTAAGAAACTAAGAAACTAAGAAACTAAGAAAGTAAGAAACTAAGAAACTAAGAAACTAAGAAACTAAGAAACTAAGAAACTAAGAAACTAAGAAACTAAGAAACTAAGAAACTAAGAAACTAAGAAACTAAGAAACTAAGAAACTAAAAAACTAAGAAACTAAGAAACTAAGAAACTAAGAAACTAAGAAAATAAGAAACTAAGAAACTAAGAAACTAAGAAACTAAGAAACTAAGCAACTAAGAAACTAAGAAACTAAGAAACTAAGAAACTAAGAAACTAAGAGACTAAGAAACTAAGAAACTAGGAAACTAAGAAACTAAGAAACTAAGAAACTAAGAAACTAAGAAACTAAGAAACTAAGAAACTAAGAAACTAAGAAACTAAGAAACTAAGAAACTAAGAAACTAAGAAACACTAGAAACGAACAAACTGGCAAACTGACAAACTAAGAAACTAAGAAACTAAGAAACTAAGCAACTAAGAAACTAAGAAACTAAGAAACTAAGAAACTAAGAAACTAAGAAACTAAGAAACTAAGAAACTAAGAAACTAGGAAACTAAGAAACTAAGAAACTAAGAAACTAAGAAACTAAGAAACTAAGAAACTAAGAAACTAAGAAACTAAGAAACTAAGAAACTAAGAAACTAAAAAACTAAGAAACTAAGAAACTAAGAAACTAAGAAACTAAGAAACTAAGAAACTAAGAAACTAAGAAACTAAGAAACTAAGAAACTAAGAAACTAAGAAACTAAGAAACTAAGAAACTAAGAAACTAAGAAACTAAGAAACTAAGAAACTAAGAAACTAAGAAACTAAGAAACTAAGAAACTAAGAAACTAAGAAACAAAGAAACTAAAAACTAAGAAACTAAGAAACTAAGAAACTAAGAAACTAAGAAACTAAGAAACTAAGAAACTAAGAAACTAAGAAACTAGGAAACTAAGAAACTAAGAAACTAAGAAACTAAGAAACTAAGAAACTAAGAAACTAAGAAACTAAGAAACTAAGAAACTAAGAAACTAAGAAACTAAGAAACTAAGAAACTAAGAAACTAAGAAACTAAGAAACTAAGAAACTAAGAAACTAAGAAACTAAGAAACTAAGAAACTAAGAAACTAAGAAACTAAGAAACTAAGAAACTAAGAAACTAAGAAACTAAGAAACTAAGAAACTAAGAAACTAAGAAACTAAGAAACTAAGAAACTAAGAAACTAAGAAACCAAGAAACTAAGAAACTGACAAACTAAGAAACTAAGAAACTAAGAAATTAAGAAACTAAGAAACTAAGAAACTAAGAAACTATGAAACTAAGAAACTAAGAAACTAAGAAACTAAGAAACTAAGAAACTAAGAAACTAAGAAACTGAGAAACTGAGAAACTGAGAAACTGAGAAACTGAGAAACTGAGAAACTGAGATACTGAGAAACTGAGAAACTGAGAAACTGAGAAACTGAGAAACTGAGAAAGTAAGAAACTAAGAAACTAAGAAACTAAGAAACGAACACACTGACAAACTAATAAACTAAGAAACTAAGAAACTAAGAAACTTAGAAACTAAGAAACTAAGAAACTAAGAAACTAAGAAACTAAGAAACTGAGAAACTGAGAAACTGAGAAACTGAGAAACTGAGAAACTGAGAAACTGAGAAACTAAGAAACTAGAGAAACTAAGAAACTAAGAAACTAAGAAACTAAGAAACTAAGAAACTAAGAAACTAAGAAACGAACAAACTGACAAACTGACAAACTGGCAAACTAAGAAACTAAGAAACTAACAAACTAAGAAACTTAGAAACTAAGAAACTAAGAAACTAAGAAACTAAGAAACTGAGAAACTGAGAAACTGAGAAACTGAGAAACTGAGAAACTGAGAAACTGAGAAACTGAGAAACTGAGAAACTGAGAAACTGAGAAACTGAGAAACTGAGAAACTGAGAAACTGAGGAACTGAGAAACTGAGAAACTGAAAAACTGAGAAACTGAAAAACTAAGAAACTAAGAAACTAAGAATCTAAGAAACTAAGAAACTAAGAAACTAAGAAACTAAGAAACTAAGAAACTAAGAAACTAAGAAACTAAGAAACTAAGAAACTAAGAAACTAAGAAACTAAGAAACTAAGAAACTAAGAAACTTAAAAACTAAGAAACTAAGAAACTAAGAAACTAAGAAACTAAGAAACTAAGAAACTAAGAAACTAAGAAACTAAGAAACTAAGAAACTAAGAAACTAAGAAACTAAGAAACTAAGAAACTAAGAAACTAAGAAACTAAGAAACTAAGAAACTAAGAAACTAAGAAACTAAGAAACTAAGAAACTAAGAAACTAAGAAACTAAGAAACTAAGAAACTAAGAAACTAAGAAACTAAGAAACTAAGAAACTAAGAAACTAAGAAACTAAGAAACTAAGAAACTAAGAAACTAAGAAACTAAGAAACTAAGAAACTAAGAAACTAAGAAACTAAGAAACTAAGAAACTAAGAAACTAAGAAACTAAGAAACTAAGAATCTAAGAAACTAAGAAACTAAGAAACTAAGAAACTAAGAAACTAAGAAACTAAGAATCTAAGAAACTAAGAAACAAAGAAACTAAGAAACTAAGAAACTAAGAAACTAAGAAACTAAGAAACGAACAAACTGACAAACTGACAAACTAAGAAACTAAGAAACTAAGAAACTAAGAAACTAAGAAACTAAGAAACTAAGAAACTAAGAAACTAAGAAACTAAGAAACTAAGAAACTAAGAAACTAAGAAACTAAGAAACTAAGAAACTAAGAAACTAAGAAACTAAGAAACTAAGAAATTAAGAAACTATGAAACTAAGAAACTAAGAAACTAAGAAACTAAGAAACTAAGAAGCTAAGAAACTATGAAACTAAGAAACTAAGAAACTAAGAAACTAAGATACTAAGAAACTAAGAAACTAAGAAACTAAGAAACTAAGAAACTAAGAAACTAAGAAACTAAGAAACTAAGAAACTAAGAAACTAAGAAACTAAGAAACTAAGAAACTAAGAAACTAAGAAACTAAGAAACTAAGTAACTAAGTAACTAAGAAACTAAGAAACTAAGAAACTAAGAAACTAAGCAACTAAGAAACTAAGAAACTAAGAAACTAAGAAACTAAGAAACTAAGAAACAAAGAAACTAAGAAACAAAGAAACTAAAAACTAAGAAACTAAGAAACTAAGAAACAAAGAAACTAAGAAACAAAGAAACTAAGAAACTAAGAAACTAAGAAACTAAGAAACTAAGAAACTAAGAAACTAAGAAACTAAGAAACTAAGAAACTAAGAAACTAAGAAACTAAGAAACTAAGAAACTAAGAAACTAAGTAACGAAGAAACTAAGTAACGAAGAAACTAAGAAACTAAGAAACTAAGCAACTAAGAAACTAAGAAACTAAGAAACTAAGAAACTAAGAAACTAAGAAACTAAGAAACTAAGAAACTAAGTAACGAAGAAACTAAGAAACTAAGAAACTAAGCAACTAAGAAACTAAGAAACTAAGAAACTAAGAAACTAAGAAACTAAGAAACTAAGAAACTAAGAAACTAAGAAACTAAGAAACTAAGAAACTAAGCAACTAAGAAACCAAGAAACTAAGAAACTAAGAAACTAAGAAACTAAGAAACTAAGAAACTAAGAAACTAAGAAACTAGGAAACTAAGAAACTAAGAAACTAAGAAACTAAGAAACTAAGAAACTAAGAAACTAAGAAACTAAGAAACTAAGAAACTAAGAAACTAAGAAACTAAGAAACTAAGAAACTAAGAAATTAAGAAACCAAGAAACCGAGAAACTAAGAAACTAAGAAACTAAGAAACTAAGAAACTAAGAAACTAAGAAACTAAGAAACTAAGAAACTAAGAAACTAAGAAACTAAGAAACTAAGAAACTAAGAAACTAAGAAACTAAGAAACTAAGCAACTAAGAAACTAAGAAACTAAGAAACTAAGAAACTAAGAAACTGAGAAACTAAGAAACTAAGAAACTAAGAAACTAAGAAACTAAGAAACTAAGAAACTAAGAAACTAAGAAACTAAGAAACTAAGAAACTAAGAAACTAAGAAACTAAGAAACTAAAAAACTAAGAAACTAAGAAACTAAGAAACTAAGAAACTAAGAAACTAAGAAACTAAGAAACTAAGAAACTAAGCAACTAAGAAACTAAGAAACTAAGAAACTAAGAAACTAAGAAACTAAGAGACTAAGAAACTAAGAAACTAGGAAACTAAGAAACTAAGAAACTAAGAAACTAAGAAACTAAGAAACTAAGAAACTAAGAAACTTAGAAACTAAGAAACCAAGAAACTAAGAAACTAAGAAACTAAGAAACTAAGATACTAAGAAATTAAGAAACCAAGAAACTGAGAAACTAAGAAATTAAGAAACTAAGAAACTAAGAAACTAAGAAACTAAGAAACACTAGAAACGAACAAACTGGCAAACTGACAAACTAAGAAACTAAGAAACTAAGAAACTAAGAAACTAAGCAACTAAGAAACTAAGAAACTAAGAAACTAAGAAACTAAGAAACTAAGAAACTAAGAAACTAAGAAACTAAGAAACTAGGAAACTAAGAAACTAAGAAACTAAGAAACTAAGAAACTAAGAAACTAAGAAACTAAGAAACTAAGAAACTAAGCAACTAAGAAACTAAGAAACTAAGAAACTAAGAAACTAAGAAACTAAGAAACTAAGAGACTAAGAAACTAGGAAACTAAGAATCTAAGAAACTAAGAAACTAAGAAACTAAGAAACTAAGAAACTAAGAAACTAAGAAACTAAGAAACTAAGCAACTAAGAAACCAAGAAACTAAGAAACTAAGAAACTAAGAAACTAAGAGACTAAGAAACTAAGAAACTTGGAAACTAAGAAACTAAGAAACTAAGAAACTAAGAAACTAAGAAACTAAGAAACTAAGAAACTAAGAAACTAAGAAACTAAGAAACTAAGAAACTAAGAAACTAAGAAACTAAGAAACTAAGAAACTAAGAAACTAAGAAACTAAGAAACTAAGAAACTAAGAAATTAAGAAACCAAGAAACCAAGAAACTGAGTAACTAAGAAACTAAGAAACTAAGAAACTAAGAAATTAAGAAACCAAGAAACCAAGAAACTGAGTAACTAAGAAACTAAGAAACTAAGAAACTAAGAAACTAAGAAACTAAGAAACTAAGAAACTAAGAAACTAAGAAACTAAGAAACTAAGAAACGAACAAACTGACAAACTGACAAACTGACAAACAAAGAAACTAAGAAACTAAGAAACTAAGAAACTAAGAAACTAAGCAACTAAGCAACTAAGAAACTAAGAAACTAAGAAACTAAGAAACTAAGAAACTAAGAAACTAAGAAACTAAGAAACTAAGAAACTAAGAAACTGACAAACTGACAAACTAAGAAACTAAGAAACTAAGAAACTAAGAAACTAAGAAACTAAGAAACTAAGAAACTAAGAAACTAAGAAACTAAGAAACTAAGAAACTAAGAAACTAAGAAACTAAGAAACTAAGAAACTAAGAAACTAAGAAAGTAAGAAACTAAGAAACTAAGAAACTAAGAAACTAAGAAACTAAGAAACTAAGAAACTAAGAAACTAAGAAACTAAGAAACTAAGAAACTAAGAAACTAAGAAACTAAGAAGCTAAGAAACTAAGAAACTAAGAAACTAAGAAACTGACAAACTGACAAACTGACAAACTAAGAAACTAAGAAACTAAGAAACTAAGAAACTAAGAAACTAAGAAACTAAGAAACTAAGAAACTAAGAAACTAAGAAACTAAGAAACTAAGAAACTAAGAAACTAAGAAACTAAGAAACTAAGAAACTAAGAAACTAAGAAACTAAGAAACTAAGAAACTAAGAAACTAAGAAACTAAGAAACTAAGAAACCAAGAAACTAAGAAACTAAGAAACTAAGAAACTAAGAAACTAAGAAACTAAGAAACTAAGAAACTAAGAAACTAAGAAACTAAGAAACTAAGAAACTAAGAAACTAAGAAACTAAGAAACTAAGAAACTAAGAAACTAAGAAACTGACAAACTGACAAACTAAGAAACTAAGAAACTAAGAAACTAAGAAACTAAGGAACTAAGAAACTAAGAAACTAAGAAACTAAGAAACTAAGAAACTAAGAAACTAAGAAACTAAGAAACTGAGAAACTGAGAAACTGAGAAACTGAGAAACTGAGAAACTGAGAAACAGAGAAACTGAGATACTGAGAAACTGAGAAACTGAGAAACTGAGAAACTGAGAAACTGAGAAACTAAGAAACTAAGAAACTAAGAAACTAAGAAACTAAGAAACGAACACACTGACAAACTAATAAACTAAGAAACTAAGAAACTAAGAAACTTAGAAACTAAGAAACTAAGAAACTAAGAAACTAAGAAACTAAGAAACTAAGAAACTAAGAAACTAAGAAACTGAGAAACTCAGAAACTGAGAAACTGATAAACTGAGAAACTGAGAAACTGAGAAACTAAGAAACTAGAGAAACTAAGAAACTAAGAAACTTAGAAACTAAGAAACTAAGAAACGAACACACTGACAAACTAAGAAACTAAGAAACTAAGAAACTAAGAAACTATGAAACTAAGAAATTAAGAAACTAAGAAACTAAGAAACTAAGAAACTAAGAAACTAAGAAACTAAGAAACTAAGAAACTAAGAAACTAAGAAACTAGGAAACTGAGAAACTGAGAAACTGAGAAACTGAGAAACTGAGAAACTGAGAAACTGAGAAACTGAGAAACTGAGATACTGAGAAACTGAGATACTGAGAAACAGAGAAACTGAGAAACTGAGAAACTGAGGAACTGAGAAACTAAGAAAATTAGAAACTAAGAAACTAAGAAACTAAGAAACGAACAAACTGACAAACTGACAAACTAAGAAACTAAGAAACTAAGAAACTAAGAAACTAAGAAACTAAGAAACTAAGAAACTAAGAAACTAAGAAACTAAGAAACTAAGAAACTAAGAAACTAAGAAACTAATAAACTGAGAAACTAAGAAACTAAGAAACTAAGAAAATGAGAAACTAAGAAACTAAGAAACTAAGAAACTAAGAAACTAAGAAACTAAGAAACTAAGAAACTAAGAAACTAAGAAACTAAGAAACTAAGAAACTAAGAAACTAAGAAACTAAGAAACTAAGAAACTAAGAAACTAAGAAACTAAGAAACTAAGAAACTAAGAAACTAAGAAACTAAGAAACTAAGAAACTAAGAAACTAAGAAACTAAGAAACTAAGAAACTAAGAAACTAAGAAACTAAGAAACTAAGAAACTAAGAAACTAAGAAACTAAGAAACTAAGAAACTAAGAAACTAAGAAACTAAGAAACTAAGAAACTAAGAAACTAAGAAACTAAGAAACTAAGAAAATAAGAAACTAAGAAACTAAGAAACTAAGAAACTAAGAAACTAAGAAACTAAGAAACTAAGAAACTATGAAACTAAGAAACTAAGAAACTAAGAAACTGAGAAACTGAGAAACTGAGAAACTGAGAAACTGAGAAACTGAGAAACTGAGAAACTGAGAAACTGAGAAACTAAGAAACTAAGAAACTAAGTAACTTAGAAACTAAGAAACTAAGAAAATAAGAAACTAAGAAACTAAGAAACTAAGAAACGAACAAACTGACAAACTGACAAACTGACAAACTAAGAAACTAAGAAACTCAGAAAATAAGAAACTTAGAAGCTAAGAAACGTACAAACTGACAATCTGACAAACTGACAAACTAAGAAACCAAGAAACTAAGAAACTAAGAAACTAAGAAACTAAGAAACTAAGAAACTAAGAAACTAAGAAACTAAGAAACTAAGAAACTAAGAAACTGAGAAACTAAGAATATAAGAAACTAAGACACTAAGAAACTAAGAAACTAAGAAACTAAGAAACTAAGAAACTAAGAAACTAAGAGACTGAGAAACTAAGAGACTGAGAAACTGAGAATCTAAGAAACGAACAAACTGACAAACTAAGAAACTAAGAAACTAAGGAACTAAGAAACGAACAAACTGACAAACTTACAAACTGACAAACTAAGAAACTAAGAAACTAAGAAACTAAGAAACGAACACACTGACAAACTAAGAAACTAAGAAACTAAGAAACTAAGAAACTTAGAAACTAAGAAACTAAGAAACTAAGAAACTAAGAAACTAAGAAACTAAGAAACTAAGAAACTGAGAAACTGAGAAACTGAGAAACTGAGAAACTGAGAAACTGAGAAACTAAGAAACTAAGAAACTAAGAAACTAAGAAACTTAGAAACTAAGAAACTAAGAAAATAAGAAACTAAGAAACTAAGAAACTAAGAAACTAAGAAACTAAGAAACTAAGAAACTATGAAACTAAGAAACTAAGAAACTAAGAAACTGAGAAACTGAGAAACTGAGAAACTGAGAAACTGAGAAACTGAGAAACTGAGAAACTGAGAAACTAAGGAACTAAGAAACTAAGAAACTAAGAAACTAAGAAACTAAGAAACTAAGAAACTAAGAAACTAAGAAACTAAGAAACTAAGAAACTAAGAAACTAAGAAACTAAGAAACTAAGAAAATAAGAAACTAAGAAACTAAGAAACTAAGAAACTAAGAAACTAAGAAACTAAGAAACTAAGAAACTATGAAACTAAGAAACTAAGAAACTAAGAAACTGAGAAACTGAGAAACTGAGAAACTGAGAAACTGAGAAACTGAGAAACTGAGAAACTGAGAAACTGAGAAACTAAGAAACTAAGAAACTAAGTAACTTAGAAACTAAGAAACTAAGAAAATAAGAAACTAAGAAACTAAGAAACTAAGAAACGAACAAACTGACAAACTGACAAACTGACAAACTAAGAAACTAAGAAACTCAGAAAATAAGAAACTTAGAAGCTAAGAAACGTACAAACTGACAATCTGACAAACTGACAAACTAAGAAACCAAGAAACTAAGAAACTAAGAAACTAAGAAACTAAGAAACTAAGAAACTAAGAAACTAAGAAACTAAGAAACTAAGAAACTAAGAAACTGAGAAACTAAGAATATAAGAAACTAAGACACTAAGAAACTAAGAAACTAAGAAACTAAGAAACTAAGAAACTAAGAAACTAAGAGACTGAGAAACTAAGAGACTGAGAAACTGAGAATCTAAGAAACGAACAAACTGACAAACTAAGAAACTAAGAAACTAAGGAACTAAGAAACGAACAAACTGACAAACTTACAAACTGACAAACTAAGAAACTAAGAAACTAAGAAACTAAGAAACGAACACACTGACAAACTAAGAAACTAAGAAACTAAGAAACTAAGAAACTTAGAAACTAAGAAACTAAGAAACTAAGAAACTAAGAAACTAAGAAACTAAGAAACTAAGAAACTGAGAAACTGAGAAACTGAGAAACTGAGAAACTGAGAAACTGAGAAACTAAGAAACTAAGAAACTAAGAAACTAAGAAACTTAGAAACTAAGAAACTAAGAAAATAAGAAACTAAGAAACTAAGAAACTAAGAAACTAAGAAACTAAGAAACTAAGAAACTATGAAACTAAGAAACTAAGAAACTAAGAAACTGAGAAACTGAGAAACTGAGAAACTGAGAAACTGAGAAACTGAGAAACTGAGAAACTGAGAAACTAAGGAACTAAGAAACTAAGAAACTTAGAAACTAAGAAACTAAGAAAATAAGAAACTAAGAAACTAAGAAACTAAGAAACTAAGAAACTAAGAAACGAACAAACTGACAAACTGACAAACTGACAAACTAAGAAACTAAGAAACTCAGAAAATAAGAAACTTAGAAGCTAAGAAACGTACAAACTGACAATCTGACAAACTGACAAACTAAGAAACTAAGAAACTAAGAAACTAAGAAACTAAGAAACTAAGAAACTAAGAAACTAAGAAACTAAGAAACTGAGAAACTAAGAATATAAGAAACTAAGACACTAAGAAACTAAGAAACTAAGAAACTAAGAAACTAAGAAACTAAGAGACTGAGAAACTAAGAGACTGAGAAACTGAGAAACTAAGAAACGAACAAACTGACAAACTAAGAAACTAAGAAACTAAGGAACTAAGAAACGTACAAACTGACAAACTTACAAACTGACAAACTAAGAAACTAAGAAACTAAGAAACTAAGAAACTAAGAAACGAACAAACTGACAAACTGACAAACTGGCAAACTAAGAAACTAAGAAACTAACAAACTAAGAAACTTAGAAACTAAGAAACTAAGAAACTAAGAAACTAAGAAACTAAGAAACTAAGAAACTAAGAAACTAAGAAACTAAGAAACTAAGAAACTAAGAAACTAAGAAACTGAGAAAGTGAGAAACTGAGAAACTGAGAAACTGAGGAACTGAGAAACTGAGAAACTGAGAAACTGAGAAACTGAGAAACTGAGTAGCTGAGAAACTGAGAAACTGCGAAACTGAGCAACTGCGAAACTGAGAAACTGAGAAACTGAGAAACTGAGAAACTGAGAAACTAAGAAACTAAGAAACTAAGAAACTATGAAACTAAGAAACTAAGAAACTGAGAAACTAAGAAACTAAGAAACTAAGAAACTCAGAAACTAAGAAACTAAGAAACTAAGAAACTAAAAAACTAAGAAACTAAGAAACTAAGAAACTAAGAAACTAAGAAACTAAGAAACTAAGAAACTAAGAAACTAAGAAACTAAGAAACTAAGAAACAAAGAAACAAAGAAACTAAGAAACAAAGAAACTAAGAAACTAAGAAACTAAGAAACTAAGAAACTAAGAAACTAGGAAACTAAGAAACTAAGAAACTAAGAAACTAAGAAACTAAGAAACTAAGAAACTAAGAAACTAAGAAACTAAGAAACTATGAAACTAAGAAACTAAGAAACTAAGAAACTAAGAAACTAAGAAACTAAGAAACTAAGAAACTAAGAAACTAAGAAACTAAGAAACTAAAAAACTAAGAAACTAAGAAACTAAGAAACTAAGAAACTAAGAAACTAAGAAACTAAGAAACTAAGAAACTAAGAAACTAAGAAACTAAGAAACTAAGAAACTAAGAAACTAAGAAACTAAGAAACTAAGAAACTAAGAAACTGAGAAACTGAGAAACTGAGAAACTGAGAAACTGAGAAACTGACAAACTAAGAAACTAAAAAACTAAGAAACTAAGAAACTAAGAAACTAAGAAACTAAGAAACTAAGAAACTATGAAACTAAGAAACTAAGAAACTGAGAAACTAAGAAACTAAGAAACTAAGAAACTAAGAAACTAAGAAACTAAGAAACTAAGAAACTAAGAAACTAAGGAACAAAGAAACAAAGAAACTGAGAAACAAAGAAACTAAGAAACTAAGAAACTAAGAAACTAAGAAACTAAGAAACTAGGAAACTAAGAAACTATGAAACTAAGAAACTAAGAAACTAAGAAACTAAGAAACTAAGAAACTAAGAAACTAAGAAACTAAGAAACTAAGAAACTAAGAAACTAAGAAACTAAGAAACTAAGAAACTATGAAACTAAGAAACTAAGAAACTAAGAAACTAAGAAACTAAGAAACTAAGAAACGAACAAACTGACAAACTGAAAAACTAAGAAACTAAGAAACTAAGAAACTAAGCAACTAAGAAACTAAGAAACTAAGAAACTAAGAAACTAAGAAACTAAGAAACTAAGAAACTAAGAAACTAAGAAACTAAGAAACTAAGAAACTAAGAAACTGAGAAACTGAGAAACTAAGAAACTTAGAAACTAAGAAACTAAGAAAATAAGAAACTAAGAAACTAAGAAACTAAGAAACTAAGAAACTATGAAACTAAGAAACTAAGAAACTAAGAAACTGAGAAACTGAGAAACTGAGAAACTGAGAAACTGAGAAACTGAGAAACTGAGAAACTGAGAAACTGAGAAACTGAGAAACTGAGAAACTAAGAAACTAAGAAACTAAGAAACTAAGAAACTTGGAAACTAAGAAACTAAGAAAATAAGAAACTAAGAAACTAAGAAACTAAGAAACTAAGAAACTAAGAAACGAACAAACTGACAAACTGACAAACTGACAAACTAAGAAACTAAGAAACTCAGAAAATAAGAAACTTAGAAGCTAAGAAACTAAGAAAATAAGAAACTAAGAAACTAAGAAACTAAGAATCTAAGAAACTAAGAAACTAAGAAACTATGAAACTAAGAAACTAAGAAACTAAGAAACTGAGAAACTGAGAAACTGAGAAACTGAGAAACTGAGAAACTGAGAAACTGAGAAACTGAGAAACTGAGAAACTAAGAAACTAAGATACTAAGAAACTAAGAAACTGAGAAACTGAGAAACTGAGAAACTGAGAAACTGAGAAACTGAGATTCTGAGAAACTGAGAAACTGAGAAACTGAGAAACTGAGAAACTAAGAAACTAAGAAACTAAGAAACTAAGAAACGAACACACTGACAAACTAAGAAACTAAGAAACTAAGAAACTAAGAAACTTAGAAACTAAGAAACTAAGAAACTAAGAAACTAAGAAACTAAGAAACTAAGAAACTAAGAAACTAAGAAACTAAGAAACTGAGAAACTGAGAAACTGAGAAACTGAGAAACTGAGAAACAGAGAAACTGAGAAACTGAGAAACTGAGAACCTGAGAAACTGAGAAGCTGAGAAACTGAGAAACTGCGAAACTGAGCAACTGCGAAACTG
Source organism: Megalopta genalis (assembly GCF_051020955.1). Taxonomy (NCBI): domain Eukaryota; kingdom Metazoa; phylum Arthropoda; class Insecta; order Hymenoptera; family Halictidae; genus Megalopta; species Megalopta genalis. The sequence continues at coordinate 170,009 of NW_027476159.1, forward strand.
AGAAACTGAGAAACTGAGAAACTGAGAAACTGAGAAACTGAGAAACTAAGAAACTAAGAAACTAAGAAACTATGAAACTGAGAAACTAAGAAACTAAGAAACTATGAAACTAAGAAACTAAGAAACTAAGAAACTAAGAAACTAAGAAACTAAGAAACTAAGAAACTAAGAAACTAAGAAACTAAGAAACTAAGAAACTAAGAAACTAAGAAACTAAGAAACTAAGAAACTAAGAAACGAACAAACTGACAAACTGAAAAACTAAGAAACTAAGAAACTAAGAAACTAAGCAACTAAGAAACTAAGAAACTAAGAAACTAAGAAACTAAGAAACTAAGAAACTAAGAAACTAAGAAACTAAGAAACTAAGAAACTAAGAAACTAAGAAACTAAGAAACTAAGAACCTAAGAAACTAAGAAACTGAGAAACTGAGAAACTAAGAAACTAAGAAACTAAGAAACTAAGAGACTAAGAAACTAAGAAACTAGGAAACTAAGAAACTAAGAAACTAAGAAACTAAGAAACTAAGAAACTAAGAAACTAAGAAACTAAGAAACTAAGAAACTAAGAAACTGAGAAACTGAGAAACTGAGAAACTGAGAAACTGAGAAACTGACAAACTAAGAAACTAAGAAACTAAGAAACTAAGAAACTAAGAAACTAAGAAACTAAGAAACTAAGAAACTAAGAAACTAAGAAACTAAGAAACTAAGAAACTAAGAAACTAAGAAACTAAGAAACTAAGTAACTAAGAAACTAAGAAACTAAGAAACTAAAAAACTAAGAAACTAAGAAACTAAGAAACTAAGAAACTAAGAAACTAAGAAACTAAGAAACTAAGAAACTAAGAAACTGAGAAACTGAGAAACTAAGAAACTAAGAAACTAAGAAACTAAGAGACTAAGAAACTAAGAAACTAGGAAACTAAGAAACTAAGAAACTAAGAAACTAAGAAACTAAGAAACTAAGAAACTAAGAAACTAAGAAACTAAGAAACTAAGTAACTAAGAAACTAAGAAACTAAGAAACTAAGAAACTAAGCAACTAAGAAACTAAGAAACTAAGAAACTAAGAAACTAAGAAACTAAGAAACTAAGAAACTAAGAGACTAAGAAACTAAGAAACTAGGAAACTAAGAAACTAAGAAACTAAGAAACTAAGAAACTAAGAAACAAAGAAACTAAGAAACTAAGGAACTAAGAAACTAAGAAACTCAGAAACTGACAAACTGACAAACTAAGAAACTAAGAAACTAAGAAACTAAGAAACTAAGAAACTAAGAAACTATGAAACTAAGAAACTAAGAAACTAAGAAACTAAGCAACTAAGAAACTAAGAAACTAAGAAACTAAGAAACTAAGAAACTAAGAAACTAAGAAACTAAGAGACTAAGAAACTAAGAAACTAGGAAACTAAGAAACTAAGAAACTAAGAAACTAAGAAACTAAGAAACTAAGAAACAAAGAAACTAAGAAACTAAGGAACTAAGAAACTAAGAAACTCAGAAACTGACAAACTGACAAACTAAGAAACTAAGAAACTAAGAAACTAAGAAACTAAGAAACTAAGAGACTAAGAAAATAAGAAACTAAGAAACTAAGAAACTAAGAAACTAAGAAACTAAGAAACTAAGAAACTAAGAAACTAAGAAACTAAGAAACTAAGAAACTAAGAAACTAAGAAACTAAGAAACTAAGAAACTAAGAAACTAAGAAACTAAGAAACTAAGAAACTAAGAAACTAAGAAACTAAGAAACGAACAAACTGACAAACTGAAAAACTAAGAAACTAAGAAACTAAGAAACTAAGCAACTAAGAAACTAAGAAACTAAGAAACTAAGAAACTAAGAAACTAAGAAACTAAGAAACTAAGAAACTAAGAAACTAAGAAACTAAGAAACTAAGAAACTAAGAACCTAAGAAACTAAGAAACTGAGAAACTGAGAAACTAAGAAACTAAGAAACTAAGAAACTAAGAGACTAAGAAACTAAGAAACTAGGAAACTAAGAAACTAAGAAACTAAGAAACTAAGAAACTAAGAAACTAAGAAACTAAGAAACTAAGAAACTAAGAAACTAAGAAACTAAGAAACTGAGAAACTGAGAAACTGAGAAACTGAGAAACTGAGAAACTGACAAACTAAGAAACTAAGAAACTAAGAAACTAAGAAACTAAGAAACTAAGAAACTAAGAAACTAAGAAACTAAGAAACTAAGAAACTAAGAAACTAAGAAACTAAGAAACTAAGAAACTAAGTAACTAAGAAACTAAGAAACTAAGAAACTAAAAAACTAAGAAACTAAGAAACTAAGAAACTAAGAAACTAAGAAACTAAGAAACTAAGAAACTAAGAAACTAAGAAACTGAGAAACTGAGAAACTAAGAAACTAAGAAACTAAGAAACTAAGAGACTAAGAAACTAAGAAACTAGGAAACTAAGAAACTAAGAAACTAAGAAACTAAGAAACTAAGAAACTAAGAAACTAAGAAACTAAGAAACTAAGAAACTAAGTAACTAAGAAACTAAGAAACTAAGAAACTAAGAAACTAAGCAACTAAGAAACTAAGAAACTAAGAAACTAAGAAACTAAGAAACTAAGAAACTAAGAAACTAAGAGACTAAGAAACTAAGAAACTAGGAAACTAAGAAACTAAGAAACTAAGAAACTAAGAAACTAAGAAACAAAGAAACTAAGAAACTAAGGAACTAAGAAACTAAGAAACTCAGAAACTGACAAACTGACAAACTAAGAAACTAAGAAACTAAGAAACTAAGAAACTAAGAAACTAAGAAACTATGAAACTAAGAAACTAAGAAACTAAGAAACTAAGCAACTAAGAAACTAAGAAACTAAGAAACTAAGAAACTAAGAAACTAAGAAACTAAGAAACTAAGAGACTAAGAAACTAAGAAACTAGGAAACTAAGAAACTAAGAAACTAAGAAACTAAGAAACTAAGAAACTAAGAAACAAAGAAACTAAGAAACTAAGGAACTAAGAAACTAAGAAACTCAGAAACTGACAAACTGACAAACTAAGAAACTAAGAAACTAAGAAACTAAGAAACTAAGAAACTAAGAGACTAAGAAAATAAGAAACTAAGAAACTAAGAAACTAAGAAACTAAGAAACTAAGAAACTAAGAAACGAACAAACTGACAAACTGACAAACTAAGAAACTAAGAAACTAAGAAACTAAGAAACTAAGAAACTAAGAAACTAAGAAACTAAGAAACAAAGAAACTAAGAAACTAAGAAACTAAGAAACTAAGAAACTAAGAAACTAAGAAACTAAGAAACTAAGAAACTAAGAAACTAAGAAACTAAGAAACTAAGAAACTAAGAAACTAAGAAACTAAGAAACTAAGAAACTAAGAAACTAAGAAACTAAGAAACTAAGAAACTAAGAAACTAAGAAACTAAGAAACTAAGAAACTAAGCAACTAAGAAACTAAGAAACTAATCAACTAAGAAACTAAGAAACTAAGAAACTAAGAAACTAAGAAACTAAGAAACTAATAAACTAAGAAACTAAGAAACTAAGAAACTAAGAAACTAAGAAACTAAGAAACTAAGAAACTAAGAAACTAAGAAACTAAGAAACTAAGAAACTAAGAAACTAAGAAACTAAGAAACTAAGAAACTAAGAAACTTAAAAACTAAGAAACTAAGAAACTAAGAAACTAAGAAACTAAGAAACTAAGAAACTAAGAAACTAAGAAACTAAGAAACTAAGAAACTAAGAAACTAAGAAACTAAGAAACTAAGAAACTAAGAAACTAAGAAACTAAGAAACTAAGAAACTAAGAAACTAAGAAACTAAGAAACTAAGAAACTAAGAAACTAAGAAACTAAGAAACTAAGAAACTAAGAAACTAAGAAACTAAGAAACTAAGAAACTAAGAAACTAAGAAACTAAGAAACTAAGAAACTAAGAAACTAAGAAACTAAGAAACTAAGAAACTAAGAAACTAAGAAACTAAGAAACTAAGAAACTAAGAAACTAAGAAACTAAGAAACTAAGAAACTAAGAAACTAAGAAACTAAGAATCTAAGAAACTAAGAAACTAAGAAACTAAGAAACTAAGAAACTAAGAAACTAAGAATCTAAGAAACTAAGAAACAAAGAAACTAAGAAACTAAGAAACTAAGAAACTAAGAAACTAAGAAACGAACAAACTGACAAACTGACAAACTAAGAAACTAAGAAACTAAGAAACTAAGAAACTAAGAAACTAAGAAACTAAGAAACTAAGAAACTAAGAAACTAAGAAACTAAGAAACTAAGAAACTAAGAAACTAAGAAACTAAGAAACTAAGAAACTAAGAAACTAAGAAACTAAGAAACTAAGAAACTAAGAAATTAAGAAACTATGAAACTAAGAAACTAAGAAACTAAGAAACTAAGAAACTAAGAAGCTAAGAAACTATGAAACTAAGAAACTAAGAAACTAAGAAACTAAGATACTAAGAAACTAAGAAACTAAGAAACTAAGAAACTAAGAAACTAAGAAACTAAGAAACTAAGAAACTAAGAAACTAAGAAACTAAGAAACTAAGAAACTAAGAAACTAAGAAACTAAGTAACTAAGTAACTAAGAAACTAAGAAACTAAGAAACTAAGAAACTAAGCAACTAAGAAACTAAGAAACTAAGAAACTAAGAAACTAAGAAACTAAGAAACAAAGAAACTAAGAAACAAAGAAACTAAAAACTAAGAAACTAAGAAACTAAGAAACAAAGAAACTAAGAAACAAAGAAACTAAGAAACTAAGAAACTAAGAAACTAAGAAACTAAGAAACTAAGAAACTAAGAAACTAAGAAACTAAGAAACTAAGAAACTAAGAAACTAAGAAACTAAGAAACTAAGAAACTAAGTAACGAAGAAACTAAGTAACGAAGAAACTAAGAAACTAAGAAACTAAGCAACTAAGAAACTAAGAAACTAAGAAACTAAGAAACTAAGAAACTAAGAAACTAAGAAACTAAGAAACTAAGAAACTAAGTAACGAAGAAACTAAGAAACTAAGAAACTAAGCAACTAAGAAACTAAGAAACTAAGAAACTAAGAAACTAAGAAACTAAGAAACTAAGAAACTAAGAAACTAAGAAACTAAGAAACTAAGAAACTAAGAAACTAAGCAACTAAGAAACCAAGAAACTAAGAAACTAAGAAACTAAGAAACTAAGAAACTAAGAAACTAAGAAACTAAGAAACTAGGAAACTAAGAAACTAAGAAACTAAGAAACTAAGAAACTAAGAAACTAAGAAACTAAGAAACTAAGAAACTAAGAAACTAAGAAACTAAGAAACTAAGAAACTAAGAAACTAAGAAATTAAGAAACCAAGAAACCGAGAAACTAAGAAACTAAGAAACTAAGAAACTAAGAAACTAAGAAACTAAGAAACTAAGAAACTAAGAAACTAAGAAACTAAGAAACTAAGAAACTAAGAAACTAAGAAACTAAGCAACTAAGAAACTAAGAAACTAAGAAACTAAGAAACTAAGAAACTGAGAAACTAAGAAACTAAGAAACTAAGAAACTAAGAAACTAAGAAACTAAGAAACTAAGAAACTAAGAAACTAAGAAACTAAGAAACTAAGAAACTAAGAAACTAAGAAACTAAAAAACTAAGAAACTAAGAAACTAAGAAACTAAGAAACTAAGAAACTAAGAAACTAAGAAACTAAGAAACTAAGAAACTAAGCAACTAAGAAACTAAGAAACTAAGAAACTAAGAAACTAAGAAACTAAGAGACTAAGAAACTAAGAAACTAGGAAACTAAGAAACTAAGAAACTAAGAAACTAAGAAACTAAGAAACTAAGAAACTTAGAAACTAAGAAACCAAGAAACTAAGAAACTAAGAAACTAAGAAACTAAGATACTAAGAAATTAAGAAACCAAGAAACTGAGAAACTAAGAAATTAAGAAACTAAGAAACTAAGAAACTAAGAAACTAAGAAACACTAGAAACGAACAAACTGGCAAACTGACAAACTAAGAAACTAAGAAACTAAGAAACTAAGAAACTAAGCAACTAAGAAACTAAGAAACTAAGAAACTAAGAAACTAAGAAACTAAGAAACTAAGAAACTAAGAAACTAAGAAACTAGGAAACTAAGAAACTAAGAAACTAAGAAACTAAGAAACTAAGAAACTAAGAAACTAAGAAACTAAGAAACTAAGCAACTAAGAAACTAAGAAACTAAGAAACTAAGAAACTAAGAAACTAAGAAACTAAGAGACTAAGAAACTAGGAAACTAAGAATCTAAGAAACTAAGAAACTAAGAAACTAAGAAACTAAGAAACTAAGAAACTAAGAAACTAAGAAACTAAGCAACTAAGAAACCAAGAAACTAAGAAACTAAGAAACTAAGAAACTAAGAGACTAAGAAACTAAGAAACTTGGAAACTAAGAAACTAAGAAACTAAGAAACTAAGAAACTAAGAAACTAAGAAACTAAGAAACTAAGAAACTAAGAAACTAAGAAACTAAGAAACTAAGAAACTAAGAAACTAAGAAACTAAGAAACTAAGAAACTAAGAAACTAAGAAACTAAGAAACTAAGAAATTAAGAAACCAAGAAACCAAGAAACTGAGTAACTAAGAAACTAAGAAACTAAGAAACTAAGAAATTAAGAAACCAAGAAACCAAGAAACTGAGTAACTAAGAAACTAAGAAACTAAGAAACTAAGAAACTAAGAAACTAAGAAACTAAGAAACTAAGAAACTAAGAAACTAAGAAACTAAGAAACTAAGAAACGAACAAACTGACAAACTGACAAACTGACAAACAAAGAAACTAAGAAACTAAGAAACTAAGAAACTAAGAAACTAAGCAACTAAGCAACTAAGAAACTAAGAAACTAAGAAACTAAGAAACTAAGAAACTAAGAAACTAAGAAACTAAGAAACTAAGAAACTAAGAAACTAAGAAACTGACAAACTGACAAACTAAGAAACTAAGAAACTAAGAAACTAAGAAACTAAGAAACTAAGAAACTAAGAAACTAAGAAACTAAGAAACTAAGAAACTAAGAAACTAAGAAACTAAGAAACTAAGAAACTACGAAACTAAGAAACTAAGAAACTAAGAAACTAAGAAACTAAGAAACTAAGAAACTAAGAAACTAAGAAACTAAGAAACTAAGAAACTAAGAAACTAAGAAACTAAGAAACTAAGAAACTAAGAAACTAAGAAACTAAGAAACTAAGAAACTAAGAAACTAAGAAACTAAGAAACTAAGAAACTAAGAAAGTAAGAAACTAAGAAACTAAGAAACTAAGAAACTAAGAAACTAAGAAACTAAGAAACTAAGAAACTAAGAAACTAAGAAACTAAGAAACTAAGAAACTAAGAAACTAAGAAACTAAGAAGCTAAGAAACTAAGAAACTAAGAAACTAAGAAACTGACAAACTGACAAACTGACAAACTAAGAAACTAAGAAACTAAGAAACTAAGAAACTAAGAAACTAAGAAACTAAGAAACTAAGAAACTAAGAAACTAAGAAACTAAGAAACTAAGAAACTAAGAAACTAAGAAACTAAGAAACTAAGAAACTAAGAAACTAAGAAACTAAGAAACTAAGAAACTAAGAAACTAAGAAACTAAGAAACTAAGAAACCAAGAAACTAAGAAACTAAGAAACTAAGAAACTAAGAAACTAAGAAACTAAGAAACTAAGAAACTAAGAAACTAAGAAACTAAGAAACTAAGAAACTAAGAAACTAAGAAACTAAGAAACTAAGAAACTAAGAAACTGACAAACTGACAAACTAAGAAACTAAGAAACTAAGAAACTAAGAAACTAAGGAACTAAGAAACTAAGAAACTAAGAAACTAAGAAACTAAGAAACTAAGAAACTAAGAAACTAAGAAACTGAGAAACTGAGAAACTGAGAAACTGAGAAACTGAGAAACTGAGAAACAGAGAAACTGAGATACTGAGAAACTGAGAAACTGAGAAACTGAGAAACTGAGAAACTGAGAAACTAAGAAACTAAGAAACTAAGAAACTAAGAAACTAAGAAACGAACACACTGACAAACTAATAAACTAAGAAACTAAGAAACTAAGAAACTTAGAAACTAAGAAACTAAGAAACTAAGAAACTAAGAAACTAAGAAACTAAGAAACTAAGAAACTAAGAAACTGAGAAACTCAGAAACTGAGAAACTGATAAACTGAGAAACTGAGAAACTGAGAAACTAAGAAACTAGAGAAACTAAGAAACTAAGAAACTTAGAAACTAAGAAACTAAGAAACGAACACACTGACAAACTAAGAAACTAAGAAACTAAGAAACTAAGAAACTATGAAACTAAGAAATTAAGAAACTAAGAAACTAAGAAACTAAGAAACTAAGAAACTAAGAAACTAAGAAACTAAGAAACTAAGAAACTAGGAAACTGAGAAACTGAGAAACTGAGAAACTGAGAAACTGAGAAACTGAGAAACTGAGAAACTGAGAAACTGAGATACTGAGAAACTGAGATACTGAGAAACAGAGAAACTGAGAAACTGAGAAACTGAGGAACTGAGAAACTAAGAAAATTAGAAACTAAGAAACTAAGAAACTAAGAAACGAACAAACTGACAAACTGACAAACTAAGAAACTAAGAAACTAAGAAACTAAGAAACTAAGAAACTAAGAAACTAAGAAACTAAGAAACTAAGAAACTAAGAAACTAAGAAACTAAGAAACTAAGAAACTAAGAAACTAATAAACTGAGAAACTAAGAAACTAAGAAACTAAGAAAATGAGAAACTAAGAAACTAAGAAACTAAGAAACTAAGAAACTAAGAAACTAAGAAACTAAGAAACTAAGAAACTAAGAAACTAAGAAACTAAGAAACTAAGAAACTAAGAAACTAAGAAACTAAGAAACTAAGAAACTAAGAAACTAAGAAACTAAGAAACTAAGAAACTAAGAAACTAAGAAACTAAGAAACTAAGAAACTAAGAAACTAAGAAACTAAGAAACTAAGAAACTAAGAAACTAAGAAACTAAGAAACTAAGAAACTAAGAAGCTAAGAAACTAAGAAACTAAGAAACTAAGAAACTAAGAAACTAAGAAAATAAGAAACTAAGAAACTAAGAAACTAAGAAACTAAGAAACTAAGAAACTAAGAAACTAAGAAACTATGAAACTAAGAAACTAAGAAACTTAGAAACTAAGAAACTAAGAAACTAAGAAACTAAGAAACTAAGAAACTAAGAAACTAAGAAACTGAGAAACTGAGAAACTGAGAAACTGAGAAACTGAGAAACTGAGAAACTAAGAAACTAAGAAACTAAGAAACTAAGAAACTTAGAAACTAAGAAACTAAGAAAATAAGAAACTAAGAAACTAAGAAACTAAGAAACTAAGAAACTAAGAAACTAAGAAACTATGAAACTAAGAAACTAAGAAACTAAGAAACTGAGAAACTGAGAAACTGAGAAACTGAGAAACTGAGAAACTGAGAAACTGAGAAACTGAGAAACTGAGAAACTAAGAAACTAAGAAACTAAGAAACTAAGAAACTAAGAAACTAAGAAACTAAGAAACTAAGAAACTAAGAAACTAAGAAACTAAGAAACTAAGAAACTAAGAAACTGAGAAACTGAGAAACTGAGAAACTGAGAAACTGAGAAACTGACAAACTAAGAAACTAAAAAACTAAGAAACTAAGAAACTAAGAAACTAAGGAACAAAGAAACAAAGAAACTGAGAAACAAAGAAACTAAGAAACTAAGAAACTAAGAAACTAAGAAACTAAGAAACTAGGAAACTAAGAAACTATGAAACTAAGAAACTAAGAAACTAAGAAACTAAGAAACTAAGAAACTAAGAAACTAAGAAACTGAGAAACTGAGAAACTGAGAAACTGAGAAACTGAGAAACTGACAAACTAAGAAACTAAAAAACTAAGAAACTAAGAAACTAAGAAACTAAGAAACTAAGAAACTAAGAAACTATGAAACTAAGAAACTAAGAAACTGAGAAACTAAGAAACTAAGAAACTAAGAAACTAAGAAACTAAGAAACTAAGAAACTAAGAAACTAAGAAACTAAGGAACAAAGAAACAAAGAAACTGAGAAACAAAGAAACTAAGAAACTAAGAAACTAAGAAACTAAGAAACTAAGAAACTAGGAAACTAAGAAACTATGAAACTAAGAAACTAAGAAACTAAGAAACTAAGAAACTAAGAAACTAAGAAACTAAGAAACTAAGAAACTAAGAAACTAAGAAACTAAGAAACTAAGAAACTAAGAAACTAAGAAACTAAGAAACTAAGAAACTAAGAAACGAACAAACTGACAAACTGAAAAGCTAAGAAACTAAGAAACTAAGAAACTAAGCAACTAAGAAACTAAGAAACTAAGAAACTAAGAAACTAAGAAACTAAGAAACTAAGAAACTAAGAAACTAAGAAACTAAGAAACTAAGAAACTGAGAAACTGAGAAACTAAGAAACTTAGAAACTAAGAAACTAAGAAAATAAGAAACTAAGAAACTAAGAAACTAAGAAACTAAGAAACTAAGAAACTATGAAACTAAGAAACTAAGAAACTAAGAAACTGAGAAACTGAGAAACTGAGAAACTGAGAAACTGAGAAACTGAGAAACTGAGAAACTGAGAAACTGAGAAACTGAGAAACTGAGAAACTAAGAAACTAAGAAACTAAGAAACTAAGAAACTTGGAAACTAAGAAACTAAGAAAATAAGAAACTAAGAAACTAAGAAACTAAGAAACTAAGAAACTAAGAAACGAACAAACTGACAAACTGACAAACTGACAAACTAAGAAACTAAGAAACTCAGAAAATAAGAAACTTAGAAGCTAAGAAACTAAGAAAATAAGAAACTAAGAAACTAAGAAACTAAGAATCTAAGAAACTAAGAAACTAAGAAACTATGAAACTAAGAAACTAAGAAACTAAGAAACTGAGAAACTGAGAAACTGAGAAACTGAGAAACTGAGAAACTGAGAAACTGAGAAACTGAGAAACTGAGAAACTAAGAAACTAAGATACTAAGAAACTAAGAAACTGAGAAACTGAGAAACTGAGAAACTGAGAAACTGAGATTCTGAGAAACTGAGAAACTGAGAAACTGAGAAACTGAGAAACTAAGAAACTAAGAAACTAAGAAACTAAGAAACGAACACACTGACAAACTAAGAAACTAAGAAACTAAGAAACTAAGAAACTTAGAAACTAAGAAACTAAGAAACTAAGAAACTAAGAAACTAAGAAACTAAGAAACTAAGAAACTAAGAAACTAAGAAACTGAGAAACTGAGAAACTGAGAAACTGAGAAACTGAGAAACAGAGAAACTGAGAAACTGAGAAACTGAGAACCTGAGAAACTGAGAAGCTGAGAAACTGAGAAACTGCGAAACTGAGCAACTGCGAAACTGAGAAACTGAGAAACTGAGAAACTGAGAAACTGAGAAACTGAGAAACTAAGAAACTAAGAAACTAAGAAACTATGAAACTGAGAAACTAAGAAACTAAGAAACTAAGAAACTAAGAAACTAAGAAACTAAGAAACTAAGAAACTAAAAAACTAAGAAACTAAGAAACTAAGAAACTAAGAAACTAAGAAACTAAGAAACTAAGAAACTACGAAACTAAGAAACTAAGAAACTAAGAAACAAAGAAACTAAGAAACTAAGAAACTAAGAAACTAAGAAACTAAGAAACTAAGAAACTAAGAAACTAAGAAACTAAGAAACTAAGAAACTAAGAAACTAAGAAACTAAAAAACTAAGAAACTAAGAAACTAAGAAACTAAGAAACTAAGAAACTAAGAAACTACGAAACTAAGAAACTAAGAAACTAAGAAACTAAGAAACTAAGAAACAAAGAAACTAAGAAACTAAGAAACTAAGAAATTAAGAAACTAAGAAACTAAGAAACTAAGAAACTAAGAAACTCAGAAACTAAGAAACTAAGAAATTAAGAAACCAAGAAACTAAGAAACTAAGAAACTAAGAAACTAAGAAACTAAGAAACTAAGAAACTAAGAAACTAAGAAACTAAGAAACTAAGAAACTAAGAAACTAAGAAACTAAGAAACTAAGAAACTAAGAAACTAAGAAACTAAGAAACTAAGAAACTAAGAAACTAAGAAACTAAGAAACTAAGAAACGAACAAACTGACAAACTGAAAAACTAAGAAACTAAGAAACTAAGAAACTAAGCAACTAAGAAACTAAGAAACTAAGAAACTAAGAAACTAAGAAACTAAGAAACTAAGAAACTAAGAAACTAAGAAACTAAGAAACTAAGAAACTAAGAAACTAAGAACCTAAGAAACTAAGAAACTGAGAAACTGAGAAACTAAGAAACTAAGAAACTAAGAAACTAAGAGACTAAGAAACTAAGAAACTAGGAAACTAAGAAACTAAGAAACTAAGAAACTAAGAAACTAAGAAACTAAGAAACTAAGAAACTAAGAAACTAAGAAACTAAGAAACTAAGAAACTAAGAAACTAAGAAACTACGAAACTAAGAAACTAAGAAACTAAGAAACTAAGAAACTAAGAAACAAAGAAACTAAGAAACTAAGAAACTAAGAAATTAAGAAATTAAGAAACTAAGAAACTAAGAAACTAAGAAACTAAGAAACTCAGAAACTAAGAAACTAAGAAATTAAGAAACCAAGAAACTAAGAAACTAAGAAACTAAGAAACTAAGAAACTAAGAAACTAAGAAACTAAGAAACTAAGAAACTAAGAAACTAAGAAACTAAGAAACTAAGAAACTAAGAAACTAAGAAACTAAGAAACTAAGAAACTAAGAAACTAAGAAACTAAGAAACTAAGAAACTAAGAAACGAACAAACTGACAAACTGAAAAACTAAGAAACTAAGAAACTAAGAAACTAAGCAACTAAGAAACTAAGAAACTAAGAAACTAAGAAACTAAGAAACTAAGAAACTAAGAAACTAAGAAACTAAGAAACTAAGAAACTAAGAAACTAAGAAACTAAGAAACTAAGAACCTAAGAAACTAAGAAACTGAGAAACTGAGAAACTAAGAAACTAAGAAACTAAGAAACTAAGAGACTAAGAAACTAAGAAACTAGGAAACTAAGAAACTAAGAAACTAAGAACTAAGAAACTAAGAAACTAAGAAACTAAGAAACTAAGAAACTAAGAAACTAAGAAACTAAGAAACTGAGAAACTGAGAAACTGAGAAACTGAGAAACTGAGAAACTGACAAACTAAGAAACTAAGAAACTAAGAAACTAAGAAACTAAGAAACTAAGAAACTAAGAAACTAAGAAACTAAGAAACTAAGAAACTAAGAAACTAAGAAACTAAGTAACTAAGAAACTAAGAAACTAAGAAACTAAAAAACTAAGAAACTAAGAAACTAAGAAACTAAGAAACTAAGAAACTAAGAAACTAAGAAACTAAGAAACTAAGAAACTGAGAAACTGAGAAACTAAGAAACTAAGAAACTAAGAAACTAAGAGACTAAGAAACTAAGAAACTAGGAAACTAAGAAACTAAGAAACTAAGAAACTAAGAAACTAAGAAACTAAGAAACTAAGAAACTAAGAAACTAAGAAACTAAGTAACTAAGAAACTAAGAAACTAAGAAACTAAGAAACTAAGCAACTAAGAAACTAAGAAACTAAGAAACTAAGAAACTAAGAAACTAAGAAACTAAGAAACTAAGAGACTAAGAAACTAAGAAACTAGGAAACTAAGAAACTAAGAAACTAAGAAACTAAGAAACTAAGAAACAAAGAAACTAAGAAACTAAGGAACTAAGAAACTAAGAAACTCAGAAACTGACAAACTGACAAACTAAGAAACTAAGAAACTAAGAAACTAAGAAACTAAGAAACTAAGAAACTATGAAACTAAGAAACTAAGAAACTAAGAAACTAAGCAACTAAGAAACTAAGAAACTAAGAAACTAAGAAACTAAGAAACTAAGAAACTAAGAAACTAAGAGACTAAGAAACTAAGAAACTAGGAAACTAAGAAACTAAGAAACTAAGAAACTAAGAAACTAAGAAACTAAGAAACAAAGAAACTAAGAAACTAAGGAACTAAGAAACTAAGAAACTCAGAAACTGACAAACTGACAAACTAAGAAACTAAGAAACTAAGAAACTAAGAAACTAAGAAACTAAGAGACTAAGAAAATAAGAAACTAAGAAACTAAGAAACTAAGAAACTAAGAAACTAAGAAACTAAGAAACGAACAAACTGACAAACTGACAAACTAAGAAACTAAGAAACTAAGAAACTAAGAAACTAAGAAACTAAGAAACTAAGAAACTAAGAAACAAAGAAACTAAGAAACTAAGAAACTAAGAAACTAAGAAACTAAGAAACTAAGAAACTAAGAAACTAAGAAACTAAGAAACTAAGAAACTAAGAAACTAAGAAACTAAGAAACTAAGAAACTAAGAAACTAAGAAACTAAGAAACTAAGAAACTAAGAAACTAAGAAACTAAGAAACTAAGAAACTAAGCAACTAAGAAACTAAGAAACTAAGCAACTAAGAAACTAAGAAACTAAGAAACTAAGAAACTAAGAAACTAAGAAACTATAAACTAAGAAACTAAGAAACTAAGAAACTAAGAAACTAAGAAACTAAGAAACTAAGAAACTAAGAAACTAAGAAACTAAGAAACTAAGAAACTAAGAAACTAAGAAACTAAGAAACTAAGAAACTAAGAAACTAAGAAACTAAGAAACTAAGAAACTAAGAAACTAAGAAACTAAGAAACTAAGAAACTAAGAAACTAAGAAACTAAGAAACTAAGAAACTAAGAAACTAAGAAACTAAGAAACTAAGAAACTAAGAACTAAGAAACTAAGAAACTAAGAAACTAAGAAACTAAGAAACTAAGAAACTAAGAAACTAAGAAACTAAGAAACTAAGAAACTAAGAAACTAAAAAACTAAGAAACTAAGAAACTAAGAAACTAAGAAACTAAGAAACTAAGAAACTAAGAAACTAAGAAACTAAGAAACTAAGAAACTAAGAAACTGAGAAACTGAGAAACTGAGAAACTGAGAAACTGAGAAACTGAGAAACTGACGAAACTAAGAAACTAAGAAACTAAGAAACTAAGAAACTAAGAAACTAAGAAACTAAGAAACTAAGAAACTAAGAAACTAAGAAACTAAGAAACTAAGAAACTAAGAAACTAAGAAACTAAGAAACTAAGAAACTAAGCAACTAAGAAACTAAGAAACTAAGAAACTAAGAAACTAAGAAACTAAGAAACTAAGAAACTAAGAAACTAAGAAACTAAGAAACTAAGAAACTAGGAAACTAAGAAACTAAGAAACTAAGAAACTAAGAAACTAAGAAACTAAGAAACTAAGAAACTAAGAAACTAAGAAACTAAGAAACTAAGAAACTAAGAAACTAAGAAACTAAGAAACTAAGAAACTAAGAAACTAAGAAACTAAGCAACTAAGAAACTAAGAAACTAAGAAACTAATAAACTAAGAAACTAAGAAACTAAGAAACTAATAAACTAATAAACTAAGAAACTAAGAAACTAAGAAACTAAGAAATAAGAAACTAAGAAACTAAGAAACTAAGAAACTACTAAGAAACTAAGAAACTAAGAAACTAAGAAACTAAGAAACTAAGAAACTAAGAAACTAAGAAACTAAGAAACTAAGAAACTAAGAAACTAAGAAACTAAGAAACTAAGAAACTAAGAAACTAAGAAACTAAGAAACTAAGAAACTAAGAAACTAAGAAACTAAGAAACTAAGAAACTAAGAAACTAAGAAACTAAGAAACTAAGAAACTAAGAAACTAAGAAACTAAAAAACTAAGAAACTAAGAAACTAAGAAACTAAGAAACTAAGAAACTAAGAAACTAAGAAACTAAGAAACTAAGAAACTAAGAAACTAAGAAACTAAGAAACTAAGAAACTAAGAAACTGAGAAACTGAGAAACTGAGAAACTGAGAAACTGAGAAACTGAGAAACTGAGAAACTAAGAAACTAATAAACTAATAAACTAAGAAACTAAGAAACTCAGAAACTAAGAAACTAAGAAACTAAGAAACTAAGAAACTAAGAAACTAAGAAACTAAGAAACTAAGAAACTAAGAAACTAAGAAACTAAGAAACTGAGAAACTAAGAAACTAAGAAACTAAGAAACTAAGAAACTAAGAAACTAAAAAACTAAGAAACTAAGAAACTAAGAAACTAAGAAACTAAGAAACTAAGAAACTAAGAAACTAAGAAACTAAGAAACTAAGAAACTAAGAAACTAAGAAACTAAGAAACTAAGAAACTGAGAAACTGAGAAACTGAGAAACTGAGAAACTGAGAAACTGACAAACTAAGAAACTAAGAAACTAAGAAACTAAGAAACTAAGAAACTAAGAAACTAAGAAACTAAGAAACTAAGAAACTAAGAAACTATGAAACTAAGAAACTAAGAAACTAAGAAACTGAGAAACTAAGAAACTAAGAAACTAAGAAACTAAGAAACTAAAAAACTAAGAAACTAAGAAACTAAGAAACTAAGAAACTAAGAAACTAAGAAACTAAGAAACTAAGAAACAAAGAAACAAAGAAACTAAGAAACAAAGAAACTAAGAAACTAAGAAACTAAGAAACTAAGAAACTAAGAAACTAAGAAACTAAGAAACTAAGAAACTAAGAAACTAAGAAACTAAGAAACTAAGAAACTAAGAAACTAAGAAACTAAGAAACTAAGAAACTAAGAAACTAAGAAACTAAGAAACTAAGAAACTAAAAAACTAAGAAACTAAGAAACTAAGAAACTAAGAAACTAAGAAACTAAGAAACTAAGAAACTAAGAAACTAAGAAACTAAGAAACTAAGAAACTAAGAAACTGAGAAACTGAGAAACTGAGAAACTGAGAAACTGAGAAACTGAGAAACTGAGAAACTGACAAACTAAGAAACTAAGAAACTAAGAAACTAAGAAACTAAGAAACTAAGAAACTAAGAAACTAAGAAACTAAGAAACTAAGAAACTAAGAAACTAAGAAACTAAGAAACTAAGAAACTAAGAAACTAAGAAACTAAGAAACAAAGAAACAAAGAAACTAAGAAACAAAGAAACTAAGAAACTAAGAAACTAAGAAACTAAGAAACTAAGAAACTAAGAAACTAAGAAACTAAGAAACTAAGAAACTAAGAAACTAAGAAACTAAGAAACTAAGAAACTAAGAAACTAAGAAACTAAGAAACTAAGAAACTAAGAAACTAAGGAACTAAGAAACTAAGAAACTAAGAAACTGACAAACTAAGAAACTAAGAAACTAAGAAACTAAGATACTAAGAAACTAAGAAACTAAGAAACTGACAAACTGACAAACTAAGAAACTAAGAAACTAAGAAACTAAGAAACTAAGAAACTAAGAAACTAAGAAACTAAGAAACTAAGAAACTAAGAAACTAAGAAACTAAGAAACTAAGAAACTAAGAAACTAAGAAACTAAGAAACTAAGAAACTAAGAAACTAAGGAACTAAGAAACTAAGAAACTAAGAAACTGACAAACTAAGAAATTAAGAAACCAAGAAACTAAGAAACTAAGAAACTAAGAAACTAAGAAACTAAGAAACTAAGAAACTAAGAAACTAAGAAACTAAGAAACTAAGAAACTAAGAAACTAAGAAACTAAGAAACTAAGAAACTAAGAAACTAAGAAACTAAGAAACTAAGAAACTAAGAAACTAAGAAACTAAGAAACTAAGAAACTAAGAAACTAAGAAACTAAGAAACTAAGAAACTAAGAAACTAAGAAACTAAGAAACTAAGAAACTAAGAAACTAAGAAACTAAGAAACGAACAAACTGACAAACTGACAAACTGAAAAACTAAGAAACTAAGAAACTAAGAAACTAAGAAACTAAGAAACTAAGAAACTAAGAAACTAAGAAACTAAGAAACTAAGAAACTAAGAAACTAAGAAACTAAGAAACTAAGAAACTAAGAAACTAAGAAACTAAGAAACTAAGAAACTAAGAAACTAAGAAACTAAGAAACTAAGAAACTGAGAAACTAAGAAACTAAGAAACTAAGAAACTAAGAAACTAAGAAACTAAGAAACTAAGAAACTAAGAAACGAGCAAACTGACAAACTAAGAAACGAACAAACTGACAAACTAAGAAACTAAGAAACTAAGAAACTACGAAACTAAGAAACTAAGAAACTAAGAAACTAAGAAACTAAGAAACTAAGAAACTAAGAAACTAAGAAACTAAGAAACTAAGAAACTAAGAAACTAAGAAACGAACAAACTGACAAACTAAGAAACGATCAAACTGACAAACTAAGAAACTAAGAAACTAAGAAACTAAGAAACTAAGAAACTAAGAAACTAAGAAACTAAGAAACTAAGAAACTAAGAAACTATGAAACTAAGAAACTAAGAAACTAAGAAACTAAGAAACTAAGAAACTAAGAAACTAAGAAACTAAGAAACTAAGAAACTAAAAAACTAAGAAACTAAGAAACTAAGAAACTAAGAAACTAAGAAACTAAGAAACTAAGAAACAAAGAAACAAAGAAACTAAGAAACAAAGAAACTAAGAAACTAAGAAACTAAGAAACTAAGAAACTAAGAAACTAAGAAACTAAGAAACTAAGAAACTAAGAAACTAAGAAACTAAGAAACTAAGAAACTAAGAAACTAAGAAACTAAGAAACTAAGAAACTAAGAAACGAGCGAACTGACAAACTAAGAAACGAACAAACTGACAAACTAAGAAACTAAGAAACTAAGAAACTACGAAACTAAGTAACTAAGAAACTAAGAAACTAAGAAACTAAGAAACTAAGAAACTAAGAAACGAACAAACTGACAAACTAAGAAACGATCAAACTGACAAACTAAGAAACTAAGAAACTAAGAAACTAAGAAACTAAGAAACTAAGAAACTAAGAAACTAAAAAACTAAGAAACTAAGAAACTAAGAAACTAAGAAACTAAGAAACTAAGAAACTAAGAAACTAAGAAACTATGAAACTAAGAAACTAAGAAACTGAGAAACTAAGAAACTAAGAAACTAAGAAACTAAGAAACTAAGAAACTAAGAAACTAAGAAACTAAAAAACTAAGAAACTAAGAAACTAAGAAACTAAGAAACTAAGAAACTAAGAAACTAAGAAACTAAGAAACTAAGAAACTAAGAAACAAAGAAACAAAGAAACTAAGAAACAAAGAAACTAAGAAACTAAGAAACTAAGAAACTAAGAAACTAAGAAACTAAGAAACTAAGAAACTAAGAAACTAAGAAACGAGCAAACTGACAAACTAAGAAACGAACAAACTGACAAACTAAGAAACTAAGAAACTAAGAAACTACGAAACTAAGAAACTAAGAAACTAAGAAACTAAGAAACTAAGAAACTAAGAAACTAAGAAACTAAGAAACTAAGAAACTAAGAAACTAAGAAACTAAGAAACGAACAAACTGACAAACTAAGAAACGATCAAACTGACAAACTAAGAAACTAAGAAACTAAGAAACTAAGAAACTAAGAAACTAAGAAACTAAGAAACTAAGAAACTAAGAAACTAAGAAACTATGAAACTAAGAAACTAAGAAACTAAGAAACTAAGAAACTAAGAAACTAAGAAACTAAGAAACTAAGAAACTAAGAAACTAAGAAACTAAGAAACTAAGAAACTAAGAAACTAAGAAACTAAGAAATTAAGAAACCAAGAAACTAAGAAACTAAGAAACTAAGAAACTAAGAAACTAAGAAACTAAGAAACTAAGAAACTAAGAAACTAAGAAACTAAGAAACGAACAAACTGACAAACTGAAAAACTAAGAAACTAAGAAACTAAGAAACTAAGCAACTAAGAAACTAAGAAACTAAGAAACTAAGAAACTAAGAAACTAAGAAACTAAGAAACTAAGAAACTAAGAAACTAAGAAACTAAGAAACTAAGAAACTAAGAAACTAAGAAACTAAGAAACTAAGAAACTAAGAAACTAAGAAACTAAGAAACTAAGAAACTAAGAAACTAAGAAACTAAAAAACTAAGAAACTAAGAAACTAAGAAACTAAGAAACTAAGAAACTAAGAAACTAAGAAACTAAGAAACTAAGAAACTAAGAAACTAAGAAACTAAGAAACTAAGAAACTAAGAAACTAAGTAACTAAGAAACTAAGAAACTAAGAAACTAAAAAACTAAGAAACTAAGAAACTAAGAAACTAAGAAACTAAGAAACTAAGAAACTAAGAAACTAAGAAACTAAGAAACTAAGAAACTAAGAAACTAAGAAACTGAGAAACTGTGAAACTAAGAAACTAAGAAACTAAGAAACTAAGAGACTAAGAAACTAAGAAACTAGGAAACTAAGAAACTAAGAAACTAAGAAACTAAGAAACTAAGAAACTAAGAAACTAAGAAACTAAGAAACTAAGTAACTAAGAAACTAAGAAACTAAGAAACTAAGAAACTAAGCAACTAAGAAACTAAGAAACTAAGAAACTAAGAAACTAAGAAACTAAGAAACTAAGAAACTAAGAAACTAAGAGACTAAGAAACTAAGAAACTAGGAAACTAAGAAACTAAGAAACTAAGAAACTAAGAAACTAAGAAACTAAGAAACAAAGAAACTAAGAAACTAAGGAACTAAGAAACTAAGAAACTCAGAAACTGACAAACTGACAAACTAAGAAACTAAGAAACTAAGAAACTAAGAAACTAAGAAACTAAGAAACTAAGAAACTAAGAAACTAAGAAAATAAGAAACTAAGAAACTAAGAAACTAAGAAACTAAGAAACTAAGAAACTAAGAAACTAAGAAACTAAGAAACTAAGAAACGAACAAACTGACAAACTGACAAACTAAGAAACTAAGAAACTAAGAAACTAAGAAACTAAGAAACTAAGAAACTAAGAAACTAAGAAACTAAGAAACTAAGAAACTAAGAAACTAAGAAACTAAGAAACAAAGAAACTAAGAAACTAAGAAACTAAGAAACTAAGAAACTAAGAAACTAAGAAACTAAGAAACTAAGAAACTAAGAAACTAAGAAACTAAGAAACTAAGAAACTAAGAAACTAAGAAACTAAGAAACTAAGAAACTAAGAAACTAAGAAACTAAGAAACTAAGAAACTAAGAAACTAAGAAACTAAGAAACTAAGAAACTAAGAAACTAAGAAACTAAGAAACTAAGAAACTAAGAAACTAAGAAACTAAGAAACTAAGAAACTAAGAAACTAAGAAACTAAGAAACTAAGAAACTAAGAAACTAAGAAACTAAGAAACTAAGAAACTAAGAAACTAAGAAACTAAGCAACTAAGAAACTAAGAAACTAAGAAACTAAGAAACTAAGAAACTAAGCAACTAAGAAACTAAGAAACTAAGAAACTAAGAAACTAAGAAACTAAGAAACTAAGAAACTAAGAAACTAAGAAACTAAGAAACTAAGAAACTAAGAAACTAAGAAACTAAGAAACTAATAAACTAAGAAACTAAGAAACTAAGAAACTAAGAAACTAAGAAACTAAGAAACTAAGAAACTAAGAAACTAAGAAACTCAGAAACTGACAAACTGACAAACTAAGAAACTAAGAAACTAAGAAACTAAGAAACTAAGAAACTAAGAAACTAAGAGACTAAGAAACTAAGAAACTAAGAAACTAAGAAACTAAGAAACTAAGAAACTAAGAAACTAAGAAACTAAGAAACTAAGAAACTAAGAAACTAAGAAACTAAGAAACTAAGATACTAAGAAACTAAGAAACTCAGAAACTGACATACTGACAAACTAAGAAACTAAGAAACTAAGAAACTAAGAAACTAAGAAACTAAGAAACTAAGAAACTAAGAAACTAAGAAACTAAGAAACTAAGAAACTAAGAAACTAAGAAACTAAGAAACTAAGAAACTAAGAAACTAAGAAACTAAGAAACTAAGAAACTAAGAAACTAAGAAACTAAGAAACTAAGAAACTAAGAAACTAAGAAACTAAGAAACTAAGAAACTAAGAAACTAAGAAACTAAGAGACTAAGAAACTAAGAAACTAGGAAACTAAGAAACTAAGAAACTAAGAAACTAAGAAACTAAGAAACTAAGAAACTAAGAAACTAAGAAACTAAGAAACTAAGAAACTAAGAAACTAAGAAACTAAGAAACTAAGAAACTAAGAAACTAAGAAACTAAGAAACTAAGAAACTCAGAAACTGACAAACTGACAAACTAAGAAACTAAGAAACTAAGAAACTAAGAAACTAAGAAACTAAGAAACTAAGAAACTAAGAAACTAAGAAACTAAGAAACTAAGAAACTAAGAAACTAAGAAACTAAGAAACGAACAAACTGACAAACTGAAAAACTAAGAAACTAAGAAACTAAGAAACTAAGAAACTAAGAAACTAAGAAACTAAGAAACTAAGAAACTAAGAAACTAAGAAACTAAGAAACTAAGAAACTAATAAACTAAGAAACTAAGAAACTAAGAAACTAAGAAACTAAGAAACTAAGAAACTAAGAAACTAAGAAACTAAGAAACTAAGAAACTAAGAAACTAAGAAACTAAGAAACGAGCAAACTGACAAACTAAGAAACGAACAAACTGACAAACTAAGAAACTAAGAAACTAAGAAACTACGAAACTAAGAAACTAAGAAACTAAGAAACTAAGAAACTAAGAAACTAAGAAACTAAGAAACTAAGAAACTAAGAAACTGAGAAACTAAGAAACTAAGAAACTAAGAAACTAAGAAACGAACAAACTGACAAACTAAGAAACGATCAAACTGACAAACTAAGAAACTAAGAAACTAAGAAACTAAGAAACTAAGAAACTAAGAAACTAAGAAACTAAGAAACTAAGAAACTAAGAAACTAAGAAACTAAGAAACTAAGAAACTAAGAAACTAAGAAACTAAGAAACTAAGAAACTAAGAAACTAAGAAACTAAGAAACTAAGAAACTAAGAAACTAAGAAACTAAGAAACTAAGAAACTAAGAAACTAAGAAACTAAGAAACTAAGAAACTAAGAAACTAAGAAACTAAGTAACTAAGAAACTAAGAAACTAAGAAACTAAAAAACTAAGAAACTAAGAAACTAAGAAACTAAAAAACTAAGAAACTAAGAAACTAAGAAACTAAGAAACTAAGAAACTAAGAAACTAAGAAACTAAGAAACTAAGAAACTAAGAAACTAAGAAACTAAGAAACTAAGAAACTGAGAAACTGAGAAACTAAGAAACTAAGAAACTAAGAAACTAAGAAACTAAGAAACTAAGAGACTAAGAAACTAAGAAACTAGGAAACTAAGAAACTAAGAAACTAAGAAACTAAGAAACTAAGAAACTAAGAAACAAAGAAACTAAGAAACTAAGGAACTAAGAAACTAAGAAACTCAGAAACTAAGAAACTAAGAAACTATGAAACTAAGAAACTAAGAAACTAAGAAACTAAGAAACTAAGAAACTAAGAAACTAAGAAACTAAGAAACTAAGAAACTAAGAAACTAAAAAACTAAGAAACTAAGAAACTAAGAAACTAAGAAACTAAGAAACAAAGAAACAAAGAAACTAAGAAACAAAGAAACTAAGAAACTAAGAAACTAAGAAACTAAGAAACTAAGAAACTAAGAAACTAAGAAACTAAGAAACTAAGAAACTAAGAAACTAAGAAACTAAGAAACTAAGAAACTAAGAAACTAAGAAACTAAGAAACTAAGAAACGAGCGAACTGACAAACTAAGAAACGAACAAACTGACAAACTAAGAAACTAAGAAACTAAGAAACTACGAAACTAAGTAACTAAGAAACTAAGAAACTAAGAAACTAAGAAACTAAGAAACTAAGAAACGAACAAACTGACAAACTAAGAAACGATCAAACTGACAAACTAAGAAACTAAGAAACTAAGAAACTAAGAAACTAAGAAACTAAGAAACTAAGAAACTAAAAAACTAAGAAACTAAGAAACTAAGAAACTAAGAAACTAAGAAACTAAGAAACTAAGAAACTAAGAAACTATGAAACTAAGAAACTAAGAAACTGAGAAACTAAGAAACTAAGAAACTAAGAAACTAAGAAACTAAGAAACTAAGAAACTAAGAAACTAAAAAACTAAGAAACTAAGAAACTAAGAAACTAAGAAACTAAGAAACTAAGAAACTAAGAAACTAAGAAACTAAGAAACTAAGAAACAAAGAAACAAAGAAACTAAGAAACAAAGAAACTAAGAAACTAAGAAACTAAGAAACTAAGAAACTAAGAAACTAAGAAACTAAGAAACTAAGAAACTAAGAAACGAGCAAACTGACAAACTAAGAAACGAACAAACTGACAAACTAAGAAACTAAGGAACTAAGAAACTACGAAACTAAGAAACTAAGAAACTAAGAAACTAAGAAACTAAGAAACTAAGAAACTAAGAAACTAAGAAACTAAGAAACTAAGAAACTAAGAAACTAAGAAACGAACAAACTGACAAACTAAGAAACGATCAAACTGACAAACTAAGAAACTAAGAAACTAAGAAACTAAGAAACTAAGAAACTAAGAAACTAAGAAACTAAGAAACTAAGAAACTAAGAAACTAAGAAACGAGCAAACTGACAAACTAAGAAACGAACAAACTGACAAACTAAGAAACTAAGAAACTAAGAAACTACGAAACTAAGAAACTAAGAAACTAAGAAACTAAGAAACTAAGAAACTAAGAAACTAAGAAACTAAGAAACTGAGAAACTAAGAAACTAAGAAACTAAGAAACTAAGAAACGAACAAACTGACAAACTAAGAAACGATCAAACTGACAAACTAAGAAACTAAGAAACTAAGA
Source organism: Megalopta genalis (assembly GCF_051020955.1). Classification (NCBI taxonomy): domain Eukaryota; kingdom Metazoa; phylum Arthropoda; class Insecta; order Hymenoptera; family Halictidae; genus Megalopta; species Megalopta genalis. Next base: position 194,829 of record NW_027476159.1, read on the forward strand.
AACTAAGAAACTAAGAAACTAAGAAACTAAGAAACTAAGAAACTAAGAAACTAAGAAACTAAGAAACTAAGAAACTAAGAAACTAAGAAACTAAGAAACTAAGAAACTAAGAAACTAAGAAACTAAGAAACTAAGAAACTAAGAAACTAAGAAACTAAGAAACTAAGAAACTAAGTAACTAAGAAACTAAGAAACTAAGAAACTAAAAAACTAAGAAACTAAGAAACTAAGAAACTAAGAAACTAAGAAACTAAGAAACTAAGAAACTAAGAAACTAAGAAACTAAGAAACTAAGAAACTAAGAAACTAAGAAACTGAGAAACTGAGATACTAAGAAACTAAGAAACTAAGAAACTAAGAAACTAAGAAACTAAGAGACTAAGAAACTAAGAAACTAGGAAACTAAGAAACTAAGAAACTAAGAAACTAAGAAACTAAGAAACTAAGAAACAAAGAAACTAAGAAACTAAGAAACTAAGAAACTAAGAAACTAAGAAACTAAGAAACTCAGAAACTGACAAACTGACAAACTAAGAAACTAAGAAACTAAGAAACTAAGAAACTAAGAAACTAAGAAACTAAGAAACTAAGAAACTAAGAAACTAAGAAACTAAGAAACTAAGAAACTAAGAAACGAACAAACTGACAAACTGAAAAACTAAGAAACTAAGAAACTAAGAAACTAAGAAACTAAGAAACTAAGAAACTAAGAAACTAAGAAACTAAGAAACTAAGAAACTAAGAAACTAAGAAACTAATAAACTAAGAAACTAAGAAACTAAGAAACTAAGAAACTAAGAAACTAAGAAACTAAGAAACTAAGAAACTAAGAAACTAAGAAACTAAGAAACTAAGAAACTAAGAAACTAAGAAACGAGCAAACTGACAAACTAAGAAACGAACAAACTGACAAACTAAGAAACTAAGAAACTAAGAAACTACGAAACTAAGAAACTAAGAAACTAAGAAACTAAGAAACTAAGAAACTAAGAAACTAAGAAACTAAGAAACTGAGAAACTAAGAAACTAAGAAACTAAGAAACTAAGAAACGAACAAACTGACAAACTAAGAAACGATCAAACTGACAAACTAAGAAACTAAGAAACTAAGAAACTAAGAAACTAAGAAACTAAGAAACTAAGAAACTAAGAAACTAAGAAACTAAGAAACTAAGAAACTAAGAAACTAAGAAACTAAGAAACTAAGAAACTAAGAAACTAAGAAACTAAGAAACTAAGAAACTAAGAAACTAAGAAACTAAGAAACTAAGAAACTAAGAAACTAAGAAACTAAGAAACTAAGAAACTAAGAAACTAAGAAACTAAGAAACTAAGAAACTAAGTAACTAAGAAACTAAGAAACTAAGAAACTAAAAAACTAAGAAACTAAGAAACTAAGAAACTAAGAAACTAAGAAACTAAGAAACTAAGAAACTAAGAAACTAAGAAACTAAGAAACTAAGAAACTAAGAAACTGAGAAACTGAGAAACTAAGAAACTAAGAAACTAAGAAACTAAGAAACTAAGAAACTAAGAGACTAAGAAACTAAGAAACTAGGAAACTAAGAAACTAAGAAACTAAGAAACTAAGAAACTAAGAAACTAAGAAACAAAGAAACTAAGAAACTAAGGAACTAAGAAACTAAGAAACTCAGAAACTGACAAACTGACAAACTAAGAAACTAAGAAACTAAGAAACTAAGAAACTAAGAAACTAAGAAACTAAGAAACTAAGAAACTAAGAAAATAAGAAACTAAGAAACTAAGAAACTAAGAAACTAAGAAACTAACAAACTAAGAAACTAAGAAACTAAGAAACTAAGAAACTAAGAAACTAAGAAACTAAGAAACGAACAAACTGACAAACTGACAAACTAAGAAACTAAGAAACTAAGAAACTAAGAAACTAAGAAACTAAGAAACTAAGAAACTAAGAAACTAAGAAACAAAGAAACTAAGAAACTAAGAAACTAAGAAACTAAGAAACTAAGAAACTAAGAAACTAAGAAACTAAGAAACTAAGAAACTAAGAAACTAAGAAACTAAGAAACTAAGAAACTAAGAAACTAAGAAACTAAGAAACTAAGAAACTAAGAAACTAAGAAACTAAGAAACTAAGAAACTAAGAAACTAAGAAACTAAGAAACTAAGAAACTAAGAAACTAAGAAACTAAGAAACTAAGAAACTAAGAAACTAAGAAACTAAGAAACTAAGAAACTAAGAAACTAAGAAACTAAGAAACTAAGAAACTAAGAAACTAAGAAACTAAGAAACTAAGAAACTAAGCAACTAAGAAACTAAGAAACTAAGAAACTAAGAAACTAAGAAACTAAGAAACTAAGAAACTAAGAAACTAAGAAACTAAGAAACTAAGAAACTAAGAAACTAAGAAACTAATAAACTAAGAAACTAAGAAACTAAGAAACTAAGAAACTAAGAGACTAAGAAACTAAGAAACTAGGAAACTAAGAAACTAAGAAACTAAGAAACTAAGAAACTAAGAAACAAAGAAACTAAGAAACTAAGGAACTAAGAAACTAAGAAACTAAGAAACTAAGAAACTAAGAAACTAAGAAACTAAGAAACTAGGAAACTAAGAAACTAAGAAACTAAGAAACTAAGAAACAAAGAAACTAAGAAACTAAGGAACTAAGAAACTAAGAAACTAAGAAACTAAGAAACTAAGAAACTAAGAAACTAAGAAACTAAGAAACTAAGAAACTAAGAAACTAAGAAACTAAGAAACTAAGAAACAAAGAAACTAAGAAACTAAGAAACTAAGGAACTAAGAAACTAAGAAACTCAGAAACTGACAAACTGACTAAGAAACTAAGAAACTAAGAAACTAAGAAACTAAGAAACTAAGAAACTAAGAAACTAAGAAACTAAGAAACTAAGAAACTAAGAAACTAAGAAACTAAGAAACTAAGAAACTAAGAAACTAAGAAACTAAGAAACTAAGAAACTAAGAAACTAAGAAACTAAGAAACTAAGAAACTAAGAAACTAAGAAACTAAGAAACTAAGAAACTAAGAAACTAAGAAACTAAGAAACTAAGAAACTAAGAAACTAAGAAACTAAGAAACTAAGAAACTAAGAAACTAAGAAACAAAGAAACTAAGAAACTAAGAAACTAAGAAACTAAGAAACTAAGAAACTGAGAAACTAAGAAACTGAGAAACTGAGAAACTGAGAAACTGAGAAACTGAGAAACTGCGAAACTGAGAAACTGAGAAACTGAGAAACTGAGAAACTGAGAACCTGAGAAACTGAGAAACTGCGAAACTGAGAAACTGAGAAACCGAGAAACTGAGAAACTGAGAACCTGAGAAACTGAGAAACTGCGAAACTGAGAAACTAAGAAACTAAGAAACTAAGAAACTAAGAAACTAAGAAACTAAGAAACTAAGAAATTAAGAAACTAAGAAACTAGGAAACTGAGAAATTAAGAAACAAAGAAACTAAGAAACGTACAAACTGACAAGCTGACAAACTGACAAACTAAGAAACTAAGAAACTAAGAAACTAAGAAACTAAGAAACTAAGAAACTAAGAAACTAAGAAACTAAGAAACTATGAAACTAAGAAACTAAGAAACTAAGAAACTAAGAAACTAAGAAACTAAGAAACTAAGAAACTAAGAAACTGAGAAACTGAGAAACTGAGAAACTGAGAAACTGAGAAACTGAGAAACTGAGATACTGAGAAACTGAGAAACTGAGAAACTGAGAAACTGAGAAACTAAGAAACTAAGAAACTAAGAAACTAAGAAACGAACACACTGACAAACTAAGAAACTAAGAAACTAAGAAACTAAGAAACTAAGAAACTTAGAAACTAAGAAACTAAGAAACTAAGAAACTAAGAAACTAAGAAACTAAGAAACTAAGAAACTAAGAAACTGAGAAACTGAGAAACTGAGAAACTGAGAAACTGAGAAACTGAGAAACTAAGAAACTAAGAAACTAAGAAACTAAGAAACTTAGAAACTAAGAAACTAAGAAAATAAGAAACTAAGAAACTAAGAAACTAAGAAACTATGAAACTAAGAAACTAAGAAACTAAGAAACTAAGAAACGAACAAACTGACAAACTGACAAACTGACAAACTAAGAAACTAAGAAACTCAGAAAATAAGAAACTTAGAAGCTAAGAAACGTACAAACTGACAATCTGACAAACTGACAAACTAAGAAACTAAGAAACTAAGAAACTAAGAAACTAAGAAACTAAGAAACTAAGAAACTAAGAAACTAAGAAACTGAGAAACTAAGAATATAAGAAACTAAGACACTAAGAAACTAAGAAACTAAGAAACTAAGAAACTAAGAGACTGAGAAACTAAGAGACTGAGAAACTGAGAAACTAAGAAACGAACAAACTGACAAACTAAGAAACTAAGAAACTAAGGAACTAAGAAACGAACAAACTGACAAACTTACAAACTGACAAACTAAGAAACTAAGAAACTAAGAAACTAAGAAACTAAGAAACGAACAAACTGACAAACTGACAAACTGGCAAACTAAGAAACTAAGAAACTAACAAACTAAGAAACTTAGAAACAAAGAAACTAAGAAACTAAGAAACTAAGAAACTAAGAAACTAAGAAACTAAGAAACTGAGAAACTGAGAAACTGAGAAACTGAGAAACTGAGAAACTGAGAAACTGAGAAACTGAGAAACTGGGAAACTGAGAAACTGAGAAACTGAGAAACTGAGAAACTGAGCAACTGCGAAACTGAGAAACTGAGAAACTGAGAAACTGAGAAACTGAGAAACTGAGAAACTAAGAAACTAAGAAACTAAGAAACTATGAAACTAAGAAACTAAGAAACTGAGAAACTAAGAAACTAAGAAACTAAAAAACTAAGAAACTAAGAAACTAAGAAACTAAGGAACTAAGAAACTAAGAAACTAAGAAACTAAGAAACTAAGACACTAAGAAACTAAGAAACTAAGAAACAAAGAAACAAAGAAACTAAGAAACAAAGAAACTAAGAAACTAAGAAACTAAGAAACTAAGAAACTAAGAAACTAAGAAACTAAGAAACTAAGAAACTAAGAAACTAAGAAACTAAGAAACTAAGAAACTAAGAGACTAAGAAACTAAGAAACTAAGAAACTAAGAAACTAAGAAACTAAGAAACTAAGAAACTAAGAAATTAAGAAACCAAGAAACTAAGTAACTAAGAAACTAAGAAACTAAGAAACTAAGAAACTAAGAAACTAAGAAACTAAGAAACTAAGAAACTAAGAAACTAAGAAACTAAGAAACTAAGAAACTAAGAAACTAAGAAACTAAGAAACGAACAAACTGACAAACTGAAAAACTAAGAAACTAAGAAACTAAGAAACTAAGCAACTAAGAAACTAAGAAACTAAGAAACTAAGAAACTAAGAAACTAAGAAACTAAGAAACTAAGAAACTAAGAAACTAAGAAACTAAGAAACTAAGAAACTAAGAAACTAAGAAACTAAGAAACTAAGAAACTAAGAAACTAAGAAACTAAGAAACTAAGAAACTAAGAAACTAAGAAACTAAGAAACTAAGAAACTAAGAAACTAAGAAACTAAGAAACTAAGAAACTAAGAAACTAAGAAACTAAAAAACTAAGAAACTAAGAAACTAAGAAACTAAGAAACTAAGAAACTAAGAAACTAAGAAACTAAGAAACTAAGAAACTAAGAAACTAAGAAACTAAGAAACTAAGAAACTAAGAAACTGAGAAACTGAGAAACTGAGAAACTGAGAAACTGAGAAACTGACAAACTAAGAAACTAAGAAACTAAGAAACTAAGAAACTAAGAAACTAAGAAACTAAGAAACTAAGAAACTAAGAAACTAAGAAACTAAGAAACTAAGAAACTAAGAAACTAAGAAACTAAGAAACTAAGAAACTAAGAAACTAAGAAAGTAAGAAAGTAAGAAACTAAGAAACTAAGAAACTAAAAAACTAAGAAACTAAGAAACTAAGAAACTAAGAAACTAAGAAACTAAGAAACTAAGAAACTAAGAAACTAAGAAACTAAGAAACTAAGAAACTAAGAAACTAAGAAACTAAGAAACTAAGAAACTAAGAAACTGAGAAACTGAGAAACTAAGAAACAAAGAAACTAAGAAACTAAGAGACTAAGAAACTAAGAAACTAGGAAACTAAGAAACTAAGAAACTAAGAAACTAAGAAACTAAGAAACTAAGAAACTAAGAAACTAAGAAACTAAGAAACTAAGAAACTAAGAAACTAAGTAACTAAGAAACTAAGAAACTAAGAAACTAAGAAACTAAGCAACTAAGAAACTAAGAAACTAAGAAACTAAGAAACTAAGAAACTAAGAAACTAACAGACTAAGAAACTAAGAAACTAGGAAACTAAGAAACTAAGAAACTAAGAAACTAAGAAACTAAGAAACTAAGAAACTAAGAAGCTAAGAAACTAAGAAACTAAGAAACTAAGAAACTGACAAACTGACAAACTAAGAAACTAAGAAACTAAGAAACTAAGAAACTAAGAAACTAAGAAACTAAGAAACTAAGAAACTAAGAAACTAAGAAACTAAGAAACTAAAAAACTAAGAAACTAAGAAACTAAGAAACTAAGAAACTAAGAAACTAAGAAACTAAGAAACTAAGAAACTAAGAAACTAAGAAACTAAGAAACTAAGAAACTGAGAAACTGAGAAACTGAGAAACTGAGAAACTGAGAAACTGAGAAACTGAGAAACTGAGAAACTGAGATACTGAGAAACTGAGATACTGAGAAACTGAGAAACTGAGAAACTGAGATACTAAGAAACTAAGAAACTAAGAGACTAAGAAACTAAGAAACTAGGAAACTAAGAAACTAAGAAACTAAGAAACTAAGAAACTAAGAAACTATGAAACTAAGAAACTAGGAAACTAAGAAACTGAGAAACTGAGAAACTGAGAAACTGAGAAACTGAGAAACTGAGAAACTGAGAAACTGAGAAACTGAGAATCTGAGAAACTGAGAAACTGAGAAACTGAGAAACTGAGAAACTGAAAACTGAGAAACTGAGAAACTGCGAAACTGTGCAACTGCGAAACTGAGAAACTGAGAAACTGAGAAACTGAGAAACTGAGAAACTGAGAAACTGAGAAACTGAGAAACTGAGAAACTGAGAAACTGAGAAACTGAGAAACTGAGAAACTGAGAAACTAAGAAACTAAGAAACTAAGAAACTAAGAAACTAAGAAACTAAGAAACTAAGAAACTAAGAAACTAAGAAACTAAGAAACTAAGAAACTAAGAAAATAGGAAACTAGGAAACTAGGAAACTAAGAAACTAAGAAACTAAGAAACTAAGAAACTAAGAAACTAAGAAACTAAGAAACTAAGAAATTAAGAAAATAAGAAACTAGGAAACTGAGAAATTAAGAAACTAAGAAACTAAGAAACGTACAAACTGACAAACTGACAAACTGACAAACTGACAAACTAAGAAACTAAGAAACTAAGAAACTGAGAAACTGAGAAACTGAGAATCTGAGAAACTGAGAAACTGAGAAACTGAGAAACTGAGAAACTGAGAAACTGAGAAACTGGGAAACTGAGAAACTGAGAAACTGAGAAACTGAGAAACTGAGCAACTGCGAAACTGAGAAACTGAGAAACTGAGAAACTGAGAAACTGAGAAACTGAGAAACTAAGAAACTAAGAAACTATGAAACTAAGAAACTAAGAAACTGAGAAACTAAGAAACTAAGAAACTAAAAAACTAAGAAACTAAGAAACTAAGAAACTAAGGAACTAAGAAACTAAGAAACTAAGAAACTAAGAAACTAAGACACTAAGAAACTAAGAAACTAAGAAACAAAGAAACAAAGAAACTAAGAAACAAAGAAACTAAGAAACTAAGAAACTAAGAAACTAAGAAACTAAGAAACTAAGAAACTAAGAAACTAAGAAACTAAGAAACTAAGAAACTAAGAAACTAAGAAACTAAGAAACTAAGAAACTAAGAAACTAAGAAACTAAGAAACTAAGAAACTAAGAAACTAAGAAATTAAGAAACCAAGAAACTAAGTAACTAAGAAACTAAGAAACTAAGAAACTAAGAAACTAAGAAACTAAGAAACTAAGAAACTAAGAAACTAAGAAACTAAGAAACTAAGAAACTAAGAAACTAAGAAACTAAGAAACGAACAAACTGACAAACTGAAAAACTAAGAAACTAAGAAACTAAGAAACTAAGCAACTAAGAAACTAAGAAACTAAGAAACTAAGAAACTAAGAAACTAAGAAACTAAGAAACTAAGAAACTAAGAAACTAAGAAACTAAGAAACTAAGAAACTAAGAAACTAAGAAACTAAGAAACTAAGAAACTAAGAAACTAAGAAACTAAGAAACTAAGAAACTAAGAAACTAAGAAACTAAGAAACTAAGAAACTAAGAAACTAAGAAACTAAGAAACTAAGAAACTAAGAAACTAAGAAACTAAGAAACTAAAAAACTAAGAAACTAAGAAACTAAGAAACTAAGAAACTAAGAAACTAAGAAACTAAGAAACTAAGAAACTAAGAAACTAAGAAACTAAGAAACTAAGAAACTAAGAAACTAAGAAACTGAGAAACTGAGAAACTGAGAAACTGAGAAACTGAGAAACTGACAAACTAAGAAACTAAGAAACTAAGAAACTAAGAAACTAAGAAACTAAGAAACTAAGAAACTAAGAAACTAAGAAACTAAGAAACTAAGAAACTAAGAAACTAAGAAACTAAGAAACTAAGAAACTAAGAAACTAAGAAACTAAGAAAGTAAGAAAGTAAGAAACTAAGAAACTAAGAAACTAAAAAACTAAGAAACTAAGAAACTAAGAAACTAAGAAACTAAGAAACTAAGAAACTAAGAAACTAAGAAACTAAGAAACTAAGAAACTAAGAAACTAAGAAACTAAGAAACTAAGAAACTGAGAAACTGAGAAACTAAGAAACAAAGAAACTAAGAAACTAAGAGACTAAGAAACTAAGAAACTAGGAAACTAAGAAACTAAGAAACTAAGAAACTAAGAAACTAAGAAACTAAGAAACTAAGAAACTAAGAAACTAAGAAACTAAGAAACTAAGAAACTAAGTAACTAAGAAACTAAGAAACTAAGAAACTAAGAAACTAAGCAACTAAGAAACTAAGAAACTAAGAAACTAAGAAACTAAGAAACTAAGAAACTAACAGACTAAGAAACTAAGAAACTAGGAAACTAAGAAACTAAGAAACTAAGAAACTAGGAAACTAAGAAACTAAGAAACAAAGAAACTAAGAAACTAAGAAACTAAGAAACTAAGAAACTAAGAAACTGAGAAACTAAGAAACTGAGAAACTGAGAAACTGAGAAACTGAGAAACTGAGAAACTGCGAAACTGAGAAACTGAGAAACTGAGAAACTGAGAAACTGAGAACCTGAGAAACTGAGAAACTGCGAAACTGAGAAACTGAGAAACCGAGAAACTGAGAAACTGAGAACCTGAGAAACTGAGAAACTGCGAAACTGAGAAACTAAGAAACTAAGATACTAAGAAACTAAGAAACTAAGAAACTAAGAAACTAAGATACTAAGAAACTAAGAAACTAAGAAACTAAGAAACTAAGAAACTAAGAAACTAAGAAACTAAGAAACCAAGAAACTAAGAAACGAACAAACTGACAAACTGACAAACTAAGAAACTAAGAAACTAAGAAACTAAGAAACTAAGAAACTAAGAAACTAAGAAACTAAGAAACTACGAAAATAAGAAACTAAGAAACTAAGAAACTAAGAAACTAAAAAACTAAGAAACTAGGAAACTAAGAAACTAGGAAACTAAGAAACTAAGAAACTAAGAAACTAAGAAACTAAGAAACTAAGAAACTAGGAAACTGAGAAACTGAGAAACTGAGAAACTGAGAAACTGAGAAACTGAGAAACTGAGATACTGATAAACTGAGACACTGAGAAACTGAGAAACTGAGAAACTGAGGAACTGAGAAACTAAGAAAATTAGAAACTAAGAAACTAAGAAACTAAGAAACTAAGAAACGAACAAACTGACAAACTGATAAACTAAGAAACTAAGAAACTAAGAAACTAAGAAACTAAGAAACTAAGAAACTAAGAAACTAAGAAACTAAGAAACTAAGAAACTAAGAAACTAAGAAACTAAGAAACTATGATACTAAGAAACTGAGAAACTAAGAAACTAAGAAACTAAGAAACTAAGAAACTAAGAAACTAAGAAACTAAGAAACTAAGAAACTAAGAAACTAAGAAACTAAGAAACTATGAAACTAAGAAACTAAGAAACTAAGAAACTAAGAAACTAAGAAACTGAGAAACTGAGAAACTGAGAAACTGAGAAACTGAGAAACTAAGAAACTAAGAAACTAAGAAACTAAGAAACTTAGAAACTAAGAAACTAAGAAACTAAGAAACTAAGAAACTAAGAAACTAAGAAACTAAGAAACTAAGAAACTAAGAAACTAAGAAACTAAGAAACTAAGAAACTAAGAAACTAAGAAACTAAGAAACTAAGAAACTAAGAAACTAAGAAACTAAGAAACTAAGAAACTAAGAAACTAAGAAACTATGATACTAAGAAACTGAGAAACTAAGAAACTAAGAAACTAAGAAACTAAGAAACTAAGAAACTAAGAAACTAAGAAACTAAGAAACTAAGAAACTAAGAAACTAAGAAACTAAGAAACTAAGAAACTAAGAAACTGAGAAACTAAGAAACTAAGAAACTAAGAAACTAAGAAACTAAGAAACTAAGAAACTAAGAAACTAAGAAACTAAGAAACTAAGAAACTAAGAAACTAAGAAACTAAGAAACTAAGAAACTAAGAAACTAAGAAACTAAGAAACTAAGAAACTAAGAAACTAAGAAACTAAGAAACTAAGAAACTAAGATACTAAGAAACTAAGAAACTAAGAAACTAAGAAACTAAGAAACTAAGAAACTAAGATACTAAGAAACTAAGAAACTAAGAAACTAAGAAACTAAGATACTAAGAAACTAAGAAACTAAGAAACTAAGAAACTAAGAAACTAAGAAACTAAGAAACTAAGAAACCAAGAAACTAAGAAACGAACAAACTGACAAACTGACAAACTAAGAAACTAAGAAACTAAGAAACTAAGAAACTAAGAAACTAAGAAACTAAGAAACTAAGAAAATAAGAAACTAAGAAACTAAGAAACTAAGAAACTAAGAAACTAAGAAACTAGGAAACTAAGAAACTAGGAAACTAAGAAACTAAGAAACTAAGAAACTAAGAAACTAAGAAACTAAGAAACTAGGAAACTGAGAAACTGAGAAACTGAGAAACTGAGAAACTGAGAAACTGAGAAACTGAGATACTGATAAACTGAGACACTGAGAAACTGAGAAACTGAGAAACTGAGGAACTGAGAAACTAAGAAAATTAGAAACTAAGAAACTAAGAAACTAAGAAACTAAGAAACGAACAAACTGACAAACTGACAAACTAAGAAACTAAGAAACTAAGAAACTAAGAAACTAAGAAACTAAGAAACTAAGAAACTATGATACTAAGAAACTGAGAAACTAAGAAACTAAGAAACTAAGAAACTAAGAAACTAAGAAACTAAGAAACTAAGAAACTAAGAAACTAAGAAACTAAGAAACTAAGAAACTAAGAAACTACGAAACTAAGAAACTAAGAAACTGAGAAACTGAGAAACTGAGAAACTGAGAAACTGAGAAACTGAGAAACTAAGAAACTAAGAAACTAAGAAACTAAGAAACTTAGAAACTAAGAAACTAAGAAACTAAGAAACTAAGAAACTAAGAAACTAAGAAACTAAGAAACTAAGAAACTAAGAAACTAAGAAACTAAGAAACTAAGAAACTAAGAAACTAAGAAACTAAGAAACTAAGAAACTAAGAAACTAAGAAACTACGAAACTATGATACTAAGAAACTGAGAAACTAAGAAACTAAGAAACTAAGAAACTAAGAAACTAAGAAACTAAGAAACTAAGAAACTAAGAAACTAAGAAACTAAGAAACTAAGAAACTAAGAAACTAAGAAACTAAGAAACTAAGAAACTAAGAAACTGAGAAACTAAGAAACTGAGAAACTGAGAAACTGAGAAACTGAGAAACTGAGAAACTAAGAAACTAAGAAACTAAGAAACTAAGAAACTTAGAAACTAAGAAACTAAGAAACTAAGAAACAAAGAAACTAAGAAACTAAGAAACTAAGAAACTAAGAAACTAAGAAACTAAGAAACTAAGAAACTAAGAAACTAAGAAACTAAGAAACTAAGAAACTAAGAAACTAAGAAACTAAGAAACTAAGAAACTAAGAAACTAAGAAACTAAGAAACTAAGAAACTAAGAAACTAAGAAACTAAGAAACTAAGATACTAAGAAACTAAGAAACTAAGAAACTAAGAAACTAAGAAACTAAGAAACTAAGAAACTAAGAAACTAAGAAACTAAGATACTAAGAAACTAAGAAACTAAGAAACTAAGAAACTAAGAAACTAAGAAACTAAGAAACTAAGAAACCAAGAAACTAAGAAACGAACAAACTGACAAACTGACAAACTAAGAAACTAAGAAACTAAGAAACTAAGAAACTAAGAAACTAAGAAACGAACAAACTGACAAACTGACAAACTAAGAAACTAAGAAACTAAGAAACTAAGAAACTAAGAAACTAAGAAACGAACAAACTGACAAACTAAGAAACTAAGAAACTGAGAAACTAAGAAACTAAGAAACTAAGAAACTCAGAAACTAAGAAACTAAGAAACTAAGAAACTAAGAAACTAAGAAACTAAGAAACTAAGAAACTAAGAAACTAAGAAACTAAGATATTAAGAAACTAAGAAACTAAGAAACTAAGAAACTAAGAAACTAAGATACTAAGAAACTAAGAAACTAAGAAACTAAGAAACTAAGAAACTAAGAAACTAAGAAACTAAGAAACTAAGAAACTAAGAAACTAAGAAACGAACAAACTGACAAACTAAGAAACTAAGAAATTAAGAAATTAAGAAATTAAGAAATTAAGAAACTAAGAAACTAAGAAACTAAGAAACTAAGAAACTAAGAAACTAAGAAACTAAGAAACTAAGAAACTAAGAAACTAAGAAACTAAGAAACTAAGAAACTAAGAAACTAAGAAACTAAGAAACTGAGAAACTGAGAAACTGAGAAACTGAGAAACTGAGAAACTGAGAAACTGAGAAACTAAGAAACTAAGAAACTAAGAAACTAAGAAACTAAGAAACTAAGAAACTAAGAAACTAAGAAACTAAGAAACTAAGAAACTAAGAAACTAAGATACTAAGAAACTAAGAAACTAAGAAACTAAGAAACTAAGATACTAAGAAACTAAGAAACTAAGAAACTAAGAAACTAAGAAACTAAGAAACTAAGAAACTAAGAAACTAAGAAACCAAGAAACTAAGAAACGAACAAACTGACAAACTGACAAACTAAGAAACTAAGAAACTAGGAAACTAAGAAACTAAGAAACTAAGAAACGAACAAACTGACAAACTAAGAAACTAAGAAACTGAGAAACTAAGAAACTAAGAAACTCAGAAACTAAGAAACTAAGAAACTAAGAAACTAAGAAACTAAGAAACTAAGAAACTAAGAAACTAAGAAACTAAGAAACTCAGAAACTAAGAAACTAAGAAACTAAGAAACTAAGATACTAAGAAACTAAGAAACTAAGAAACTAAGAAACTAAGAAACTAAGAAACTAAGAAACTAAGAAACTAAGAAACTAAGAAACTAAGAAACTAAGAAACTAAGAAACTAAGAAACTTAGAAACTAAGAAACTAAGAAACTAAGAAACTAAGAAACTAAGAAACTAAGAAACTAAGAAACTAAGAAACTAAGAAACTAAGAAACTAAGAAACTAAGAAACTAAGAAACTAAGAAACTAAGAAACTAAGAAACTGAGAAACTGAGAAACTGAGAAACTGAGAAACTGAGAAACTGAGAAACTGAGAAACTGAGAAACTGAGAAACTAAGAAACTAAGAAACTAAGAAACTAAGAAACTTAGAAACTAAGAAACTAAGAAACTAAGAAACTAAGAAACTAAGAAACTAAGAAACTAAGAAACTGAGAAACTGAGAAACTGAGAAACTGAGAAACTGAGAAACTGAGAAACTGAGTAACTAAGAAACTAAGAAACTAAGAAACTAAGAAACTTAGAAACTAAGAAACTAAGAAACTAAGAAACTAAGAAACTAAGAAACTATGAAACTAAGAAACTAAGAAACTAAGAAACTAAGAAACTAAGAAACTAAGAAACTAAGAAACAAAGAAACTGACAAACTGACAAACTAAGAAACTAAGAAACTAAGAAACTAAGAAACTAAGAAACTAAGAAACTAAGAAACTAAGAAACTAAGAAACTAAGAAACTAAGAAACTAAGAAACTAAGAAACTAAGAAACTAAAAAACTAAGAAACTAAGAAACTAAGAAACTAAGAAACTAAGAAACTAAGAAACTAAGAAACTAAGAAACTAAGAAACTAAGAAACTAAGAAACTAAGAAACTAAGAAACTGAGAAACTGAGAAACTGAGAAACTGAGAAACTGAGAAACTGAGAAACTGAGAAACTGAGAAACTGAGATACTGAGAAACTGAGAAACTGAGAAACTGTGATACTAAGAAAATAAGAAACTAAGAGACTAAGAAACTAAGAAACTAGGAAACTAAGAAACTAAGAAACTAAGAAACTAAGAAACTAAGAAACTATGAAACTAAGAAACTAGGAAACTAAGAAACTGAGAAACTGAGAAACTGAGAAACTGAGAAACTGAGAAACTGAGAAACTGAGAAACTGAGAAACTGAGAAACTGAAAACTGAGAAACTGAGAAACTGCAAAACTGTGCAACTGCGAAACTGAGAAACTGAGAAACTGAGAAACTGAGAAACTGAGAAACTGAGAAACTGAGAAACTGAGAAACTGAGAAACTGAGAAACTGAGAAACTGAGAAACTGAGAAACTAAGAAACTAAGAAACTAAGAAACTAAGAAACTAAGAAACTAAGAAACTAAGAAACTAAGAAACTAAGAAACTAAGAAACTAAGAAACTAAGAAAATAGGAAACTAGGAAACTAGGAAACTAAGAAACTAAGAAACTAAGAAACTAAGAAACTAAGAAACTAAGAAACTAAGAAACTAAGAAATTAAGAAACTAAGAAACTAGGAAACTGAGAAATTAAGAAACTAAGAAACTAAGAAACGTACAAACTGACAAACTGACAAACTGACAAACTGACAAACTAAGAAACTAAGAAACTAAGAAACTGAGAAACTGAGAAACTGAGAATCTGAGAAACTGAGAAACTGAGAAACTGAGAAACTGAGAAACTGAGAAACTGAGAAACTGCGAAACTGAGAAACTGAGAAACTGAGAAACTGAGAACCTGAGAAACTGAGAAACTGAGAAACTGAGAAACTGAGAAACTGAGAAACTGAGATTCTGAGAAACTGAGAAAATAAGAAACTAAGAAAGTAAGAAAGTAAGAAACTAAGAAACTAAGAAACTAAGAAACTAAGAAACTAAGAAACTAAGAAACTAGGAAACTAAGAAACTAGGAAACTAAGAAACTAGGAAACTAAGAAACTAAGAAACTAAGAAACTAAGAAACTAAGAAACTAAGAAACTAAGAAACTAAGAAACTAAGAAACTAAGAAACTAAGAAACTAAGAAACTAAGAAACTAAGAAACTAAGAAACTAAGAAACTAAGAAACTAAGAAACTAAGAAACTAAGAAACTAAGAAACTAAGAAACTAAGATACTAAGAAACTAAGAAACTAAGAAACTAAGAAACTAAGATACTAAGAAACTAAGAAACTAAGAAACTAAGAAACTAAGAAACTAAGAAACTAAGAAACTAAGAAACCAAGAAACTAAGAAACGAACAAACTGACAAACTGACAAACTAAGAAACTAAGAAACTAAGAAACTAAGAAACTAAGAAACTAAGAAACTAAGAAACTAAGAAACTAAGAAACTACGAAAATAAGAAACTAAGAAACTAAGAAACTAAGAAACTAAAAAACTAAGAAACTAGGAAACTAAGAAACTAGGAAACTAAGAAACTAAGAAACTAAGAAACTAAGAAACTAAGAAACTAAGAAACTAGGAAACTGAGAAACTGAGAAACTGAGAAACTGAGAAACTGAGAAACTGAGAAACTGAGAAACTGAGAAACTGAGATACTGATAAACTGAGACACTGAGAAACTGAGAAACTGAGAAACTGAGGAACTGAAAAACTAAGAAAATTAGAAACTAAGAAACTAAGAAACTAAGAAACTAAGGAACGAACAAACTGACAAACTGATAAACTAAGAAACTAAGAAACTAAGAAACTAAGAAACTAAGAAACTAAGAAACTAAGAAACTAAGAAACTAAGAAACTAAGAAACTAAGAAACTAAGAAACTAAGAAACTAAGAAACTATGATACTAAGAAACTGAGAAACTAAGAAACTAAGAAACTAAGAAACTAAGAAACTAAGAAACTAAGAAACTAAGAAACTAAGAAACTAAGAAACTAAGAAACTAAGAAACTAAGAAACTAAGAAACTAAGAAACTAAGAAACTAAGAAACTAAGAAACTGAGAAACTGAGAAACTGAGAAACTGAGAAACTGAGAAACTGAGAAACTGAGAAACTAAGAAACTAAGAAACTAAGAAACTAAGAAACTTAGAAACTAAGAAACTAAGAAACTAAGAAACTAAGAAACTAAGAAACTAAGAAACTAAGAAACTAAGAAACTAAGAAACTAAGAAACTAAGAAACTAAGAAACTAAGAAACTAAGAAACTAAGAAACTAAGAAACTAAGAAACTAAGAAACTAAGAAACTAAGAAACTAAGAAACTAAGAAACTAAGAAACTATGATACTAAGAAACTGAGAAACTAAGAAACTAAGAAACTAAGAAACTAAGAAACTAAGAAACTAAGAAACTAAGAAACTAAGAAACTAAGAAACTAAGAAACTAAGAAACTAAGAAACTAAGAAACTAAGAAACTAAGAAACTAAGAAACTGAGAAACTAAGAAACTAAGAAACTAAGAAACTAAGAAACTAAGAAACTAAGAAACTAAGAAACTAAGAAACTAAGAAACTAAGAAACTAAGAAACTAAGAAACTAAGAAACTAAGAAACTAAGAAACTAAGAAACTAAGAAACTAAGAAACTAAGAAACTAAGAAACTAAGAAACTAAGAAACTAAGATACTAAGAAACTAAGAAACTAAGAAACTAAGAAACTAAGAAACTAAGATACTAAGAAACTAAGAAACTAAGAAACTAAGAAACTAAGATACTAAGAAACTAAGAAACTAAGAAACTAAGAAACTAAGAAACTAAGAAACTAAGAAACTAAGAAACTAAGAAACTAAGAAACTAAGAAAATAGGAAACTAGGAAACTAGGAAACTAAGAAACTAAGAAACTAAGAAACTAAGAAACTAAGAAACTAAGAAACTAAGAAACTAAGAAATTAAGAAACTAAGAAACTAGGAAACTGAGAAATTAAGAAACTAAGAAACTAAGAAACGTACAAACTGACAAACTGACAAACTGACAAACTGACAAACTAAGAAACTAAGAAACTAAGAAACTGAGAAACTGAGAAACTGAGAATCTGAGAAACTGAGAAACTGAGAAACTGAGAAACTGAGAAACTGAGAAACTGAGAAACTGCGAAACTGAGAAACTGAGAAACTGAGAAACTGAGAACCTGAGAAACTGAGAAACTGAGAAACTGAGAAACTGAGAAACTGAGAAACTGAGAAACTGAGAAACTGAGAAACTGAGATTCTGAGAAACTGAGAAAATAAGAAACTAAGAAAGTAAGAAAGTAAGAAACTAAGAAACTAAGAAACTAAGAAACTAAGAAACTAAGAAACTAAGAAACTAGGAAACTAAGAAACTAGGAAACTAAGAAACTAAGAAACTAAGAAACTAAGAAACTAAGAAACTAAGAAACTAAGAAACTAAGAAACTAAGAAACTAAGAAACTAAGAAACTAAGAAACTAAGAAACTAAGAAACTAAGAAACTAAGAAACTAAGAAACTAAGAAACTAAGAAACTAAGAAACTAAGAAACTAAGAAACTAAGAAACTAAGATACTAAGAAACTAAGAAACTAAGAAACTAAGAAACTAAGATACTAAGAAACTAAGAAACTAAGAAACTAAGAAACTAAGAAACTAAGAAACTAAGAAACTAAGAAACCAAGAAACTAAGAAACGAACAAACTGACAAACTGACAAACTAAGAAACTAAGAAACTAAGAAACTAAGAAACTAAGAAACTAAGAAACTAAGAAACTAAGAAACTAAGAAACTACGAAAATAAGAAACTAAGAAACTAAGAAACTAAGAAACTAAAAAACTAAGAAACTAGGAAACTAAGAAACTAGGAAACTAAGAAACTAAGAAACTAAGAAACTAAGAAACTAGGAAACTAAGAAACTAGGAAACTGAGAAACTGAGAAACTGAGAAACTGAGAAACTGAGAAACTGAGAAACTGAGAAACTGAGATACTGATAAACTGAGACACTGAGAAACTGAGAAACTGAGAAACTGAGGAACTGAAAAACTAAGAAAATTAGAAACTAAGAAACTAAGAAACTAAGAAACTAAGGAACGAACAAACTGACAAACTGATAAACTAAGAAACTAAGAAACTAAGAAACTAAGAAACTAAGAAACTAAGAAACTAAGAAACTAAGAAACTAAGAAACTAAGAAACTAAGAAACTAAGAAACTAAGAAACTAAGAAACTAAGAAACTATGATACTAAGAAACTGAGAAACTAAGAAACTAAGAAACTAAGAAACTAAGAAACTAAGAAACTAAGAAACTAAGAAACTAAGAAACTAAGAAACTAAGAAACTAAGAAACTAAGAAACTAAGAAACTAAGAAACTAAGAAACTAAGAAACTAAGAAACTAAGAAACTAAGAAACTGAGAAACTGAGAAACTAAGAAACTAAGAAACTAAGAAACTAAGAAACTAAGAAACTAAGAAACTAAGAAACTGAGAAACTGAGAAACTGAGAAACTGAGAAACTGAGAAACTGAGAAACTGAGAAACTAAGAAACTAAGAAACTAAGAAACTAAGAAACTTAGAAACTAAGAAACTAAGAAACTAAGAAACTAAGAAACTAAGAAACTAAGAAACTAAGAAACTAAGAAACTAAGAAACTAAGAAACTAAGAAACTAAGAAACTAAGAAACTAAGAAACTAAGAAACTAAGAAACTAAGAAACTAAGAAACTAAGAAACTAAGAAACTAAGAAACTAAGAAACTAAGAAACTAAGAAACTAAGAAACTAAGAAACTAAGAAACTATGATACTAAGAAACTGAGAAACTAAGAAACTAAGAAACTAAGAAACTAAGAAACTAAGAAACTAAGAAACTAAGAAACTAAGAAACTAAGAAACTAAGAAACTAAGAAACTAAGAAACTAAGAAACTAAGAAACTAAGAAACTGAGAAACTAAGAAACTAAGAAACTAAGAAACTAGGAAACTAAGAAACTAAGAAACTAAGAAACTAAGAAACTAAGAAACTAAGAAACTAAGAAACTAAGAAACTAAGAAACTAAGAAACTAAGAAACTAAGAAACTAAGAAACTAAGAAACTAAGAAACTAAGAAACTAAGAAACTAAGATACTAAGAAACTAAGAAACTAAGAAACTAAGAAACTAAGAAAGTAAGATACTAAGAAACTAAGAAACTAAGAAACTAAGAAACTAAGATACTAAGAAACTAAGAAACTAAGAAACTAAGAAACTAAGAAACTAAGAAACTAAGAAACTAAGAAACTAAGAAACCAAGAAACTAAGAAACGAACAAACTGACAAACTGACAAACTAAGAAACTAAGAAACTAAGAAACTAAGAAACTAAGAAACTAAGAAACTAAGAAACTAAGAAAATAAGAAACTAAGAAACTAAGAAACTAAGAAACTAAGAAACTAAGAAACTAGGAAACTAAGAAACTAGGAAACTAAGAAACTAAGAAACTAAGAAACTAAGAAACTAAGAAACTAAGAAACTAGGAAACTGAGAAACTGAGAAACTGAGAAACTGAGAAACTGAGAAACTGAGAAACTGAGATACTGATAAACTGAGACACTGAGAAACTGAGAAACTGAGAAACTGAGGAACTGAGAAACTAAGAAAATTAGAAACTAAGAAACTAAGAAACTAAGAAACTAAGAAACGAACAAACTGACAAACTGACAAACTAAGAAACTAAGAAACTAAGAAACTAAGAAACTAAGAAACTAAGAAACTAAGAAACTATGATACTAAGAAACTGAGAAACTAAGAAACTAAGAAACTAAGAAACTAAGAAACTAAGAAACTAAGAAACTAAGAAACTAAGAAACTAAGAAACTAAGAAACTAAGAAACTAAGAAACTAAGAAACTAAGAAACTAAGAAACTGAGAAACTGAGAAACTGAGAAACTGAGAAACTGAGAAACTGAGAAACTGAGAAACTGAGAAACTGAGAAACTAAGAAACTAAGAAACTAAGAAACTAAGAAACTTAGAAACTAAGAAACTAAGAAACTAAGAAACTAAGAAACTAAGAAACTAAGAAACTAAGAAACTAAGAAACTAAGAAACTAAGAAACTAAGAAACTAAGAAACTAAGAAACTAAGAAACTAAGAAACTAAGAAACTAAGAAACTATGATACTAAGAAACTGAGAAACTAAGAAACTAAGAAACTAAGAAACTAAGAAACTAAGAAACTAAGAAACTAAGAAACTAAGAAACTAAGAAACTAAGAAACTAAGAAACTAAGAAACTAAGAAACTAAGAAACTAAGAAACTAAGAAACTAAGAAACTAAGAAACTAAGAAACTAAGAAACTAAGATATTAAGAAACTAAGAAACTAAGAAACTAAGAAACTAAGAAACTAAGATACTAAGAAACTAAGAAACTAAGAAACTAAGAAACTAAGAAACTAAGAAAGTAAGAAACTAAGAAACTAAGAAACTAAGAAACTAAGAAACTAAGAAACGAACAAACTGACAAACTAAGAAACTAAGAAATTAAGAAATTAAGAAATTAAGAAATTAAGAAACTAAGAAACTAAGAAACTAAGAAACTAAGAAACTAAGTAACTAAGAAACTAAGAAACTAAGAAACTAAGAAACTAAGAAACTAAGAAACTAAGAAACTAAGAAACTAAGAAACTAAGAAACTAAGAAACTGAGAAACTGAGAAACTGAGAAACTGAGAAACTGAGAAACTGAGAAACTGAGAAACTAAGAAACTAAGAAACTAAGAAACTAAGAAACTAAGAAACTAAGAAACTAAGAAACTAAGAAACTAAGAAACTAAGAAACTAAGAAACTAAGAAACTAAGATACTAAGAAACTAAGAAACTAAGAAACTAAGAAACTAAGATACTAAGAAACTAAGAAACTAAGAAACTAAGAAACTAAGAAACTAAGAAACTAAGAAACTAAGAAACCAAGAAACTAAGAAACGAACAAACTGACAAACTGACAAACTAAGAAACTAAGAAACTAAGAAACTAAGAAACTAAGAAACTAAGAAACGAACAAACTGACAAACTAAGAAACTAAGAAACTGAGAAACTAAGAAACTAAGAAACTCAGAAACTAAGAAACTAAGAAACTAAGAAACTAAGAAACTAAGAAACTAAGAAACTAAGAAACTCAGAAACTAAGAAACTAAGAAACTATGAAACTAAGATACTAAGAAACTAAGAAACTAAGAAACTAAGAAACTAAGAAACTAAGAAACTAAGAAACTAAGAAACTAAGAAACTAAGAAACTAAGAAACTAAGAAACTAAGAAAATAGGAAACTAGGAAACTAGGAAACTAAGAAACTAAGAAACTAAGAAACTAAGAAACTAAGAAACTAAGAAACTAAGAAACTAAGAAATTAAGAAACTAAGAAACTAGGAAACTGAGAAATTAAGAAACTAAGAAACTAAGAAACTAAGAAACTAAGAAACTAAGAAACTAAGAAACTAAGAAACTAAGAAACTAAGAAACTAAGAAACTAAGAAACTAAGAAACTAAGAAACTAAGAAACTAAGAAACTAAGAAACTAAGATACTAAGAAACTAAGAAACTAAGAAACTAAGAAACTAAGATACTAAGAAACTAAGAAACTAAGATACTAAGAAACTAAGAAACTAAGAAACTAAGAAACTAAGATACTAAGAAACTAAGAAACTAAGAAACTAAGAAACTAAGAAACTAAGAAACTAAGAAACTAAGAAACGAACAAACTGACAAACTGACAAACTAAGAAACTAAGAAACTAAGAAACTAAGAAACTAAGAAACTAAGAAACTAAGAAACTAAGAAACTAAGAAACTACGAAAATAAGAAACTAAGAAACTAAGAAACTAAGAAACTAAAAAACTAAGAAACTAGGAAACTAAGAAACTAGGAAACTAAGAAACTAAGAAACTAAGAAACTAAGAAACTAAGAAACTAAGAAACTAGGAAACTGAGAAACTGAGAAACTGAGAAACTGAGAAACTGAGAAACTGAGAAACTGAGATTCTGAGAAACTGAGAAAATAAGAAACTAAGAAAGTAAGAAAGTAAGAAACTAAGAAACTAAGAAACTAAGAAACTAAGAAACTAAGAAACTAAGAAACTAGGAAACTAAGAAACTAAGAAACTGAGAAACTGAGAAACTGAGAATCTGAGAAACTGAGAAACTGAGAAACTGAGAAACTGAGAAACTGAGAAACTGAGAAACTGCGAAACTGAGAAACTGAGAAACTGAGAAACTGAGAACCTGAGAAACTGAGAAACTGAGAAACTAAGAAACTAAGAAACTAGGAAACTAAGAAACTAAGAAACTAAGAAACTAAGAAACTAAGAAACTAAGAAACTAAGATACTAAGAAACTAAGAAACTAAGAAACTAAGAAACTAAGAAACTAAGAAACTAAGAAACTAAGAAACTAAGAAACTAAGAAAATAGGAAACTAGGAAACTAGGAAACTAAGAAACTAAGAAACTAAGAAACTAAGAAACTAAGAAACTAAGAAACTAAGAAACTAAGAAATTAAGAAACTAAGAAACTAGGAAACTGAGAAATTAAGAAACTAAGAAACTAAGAAACGTACAAACTGACAAACTGACAAACTGACAAACTGACAAACTAAGAAACTAAGAAACTAAGAAACTGAGAAACTGAGAAACTGAGAATCTGAGAAACTGAGAAACTGAGAAACTGAGAAACTGAGAAACTGAGAAACTGAGAAACTGCGAAACTGAGAAACTGAGAAACTGAGAAACTGAGAACCTGAGAAACTGAGAAACTGAGAAACTGAGAAACTGAGAAACTGAGAAACTGAGAAACTGAGAAACTGAGAAACTGAGATTCTGAGAAACTGAGAAAATAAGAAACTAAGAAAGTAAGAAAGTAAGAAACTAAGAAACTAAGAAACTAAGAAACTAAGAAACTAAGAAACTAAGAAACTAGGAAACTAAGAAACTAAGAAACTAAGAAACTAAGAAACTAAGAAACTAAGAAACTAAGAAACTAAGAAACTAAGAAACTAAGAAACTAAGAAACTAAGAAACTAAGAAACTAAGAAACTAAGAAACTAAGAAACTAAGAAACTAAGAAACTAAGAAACTAAGAAACTAAGAAACTAAGAAACTAAGAAACTAAGAAACTAAGATACTAAGAAACTAAGAAACTAAGAAACTAAGAAACTAAGATACTAAGAAACTAAGAAACTAAGAAACTAAGAAACTAAGAAACTAAGAAACTAAGAAACCAAGAAACTAAGAAACGAACAAACTGACAAACTGACAAACTAAGAAACTAAGAAACTAAGAAACTAAGAAACTAAGAAACTAAGAAACTAAGAAACTAAGAAACTAAGAAACTACGAAAATAAGAAACTAAGAAACTAAGAAACTAAGAAACCAAAAAACTAAGAAACTAGGAAACTAAGAAACTAGGAAACTAAGAAACTAAGAAACTAAGAAACTAAGAAACTAAGAAACTAAGAAACTAGGAAACTGAGAAACTGAGAAACTGAGAAACTGAGAAACTGAGAAACTGAGAAACTGAGAAACTGAGATACTGATAAACTGAGACACTGAGAAACTGAGAAACTGAGAAACTGAGGAACTGAAAAACTAAGAAAATTAGAAACTAAGAAACTAAGAAACTAAGAAACTAAGAAACGAACAAACTGACAAACTGATAAACTAAGAAACTAAGAAACTAAGAAACTAAGAAACTAAGAAACTAAGAAACTAAGAAACTAAGAAACTAAGAAACTAAGAAACTAAGAAACTAAGAAACTAAGAAACTATGATACTAAGAAACTGAGAAACTAAGAAACTAAGAAACTAAGAAACTAAGAAACTAAGAAACTAAGAAACTAAGAAACTAAGAAACTAAGAAACTAAGAAACTAAGAAACTAAGAAACTAAGAAACTAAGAAACTAAGAAACTAAGAAACTAAGAAACTAAGAAACTAAGAAACTAAGAAACTGAGAAACTGAGAAACTGAGAAACTGAGAAACTGAGAAACTGAGAAACTGAGAAACTAAGAAACTAAGAAACTAAGAAACTAAGAAACTTAGAAACTAAGAAACTAAGAAACTAAGAAACTAAGAAACTAAGAAACTAAGAAACTAAGAAACTAAGAAACTAAGAAACTAAGAAACTAAGAAACTAAGAAACTAAGAAACTAAGAAACTAAGAAACTAAGAAACTAAGAAACTAAGAAACTAAGAAACTAAGAAACTAAGAAACTAAGAAACTATGATACTAAGAAACTGAGAAACTAAGAAACTAAGAAACTAAGAAACTAAGAAACTAAGAAACTAAGAAACTAAGAAACTAAGAAACTAAGAAACTAAGAAACTAAGAAACTAAGAAACTAAGAAACTAAGAAACTGAGAAACTAAGAAACTAAGAAACTAAGAAACTAAGAAACTAAGAAACTAAGAAACTAAGAAACTAAGAAACTAAGAAACTAAGAAACTAAGAAACTAAGAAACTAAGAAACTAAGAAACTAAGAAACTAAGAAACTAAGAAACTAAGAAACTAAGAAACTAAGAAACTAAGAAACTAAGAAACTAAGAAACTAAGAAACTAAGATACTAAGAAACTAAGAAACTAAGAAACTAAGAAACTAAGAAACTAAGATACTAAGAAACTAAGAAACTAAGAAACTAAGAAACTAAGATACTAAGAAACTAAGAAACTATGAAACTAAGAAACTAAGAAACTAAGAAACTAAGAAACTAAGAAACTAAGAAACTAAGAAACCAAGAAACTAAGAAACGAACAAACTGACAAACTGACAAACTAAGAAACTAAGAAACTAAGAAACTAAGAAACTAAGAAACTAAGAAACTAAGAAACTAAGAAAATAAGAAACTAAGAAACTAAGAAACTAAGAAACTAAGAAACTAAGAAACTAGGAAACTAAGAAACTAGGAAACTAAGAAACTAAGAAACTAAGAAACTAAGAAACTAAGAAACTAAGAAACTAGGAAACTGAGAAACTGAGAAACTGAGAAACTGAGATACTGATAAACTGAGACACTGAGAAACTGAGAAACTGAGAAACTGAGGAACTGAGAAACTAAGAAAATTAGAAACTAAGAAACTAAGAAACTAAGAAACTAAGAAACGAACAAACTGACAAACTGACAAACTAAGAAACTAAGAAACTAAGAAACTAAGAAACTAAGAAACTAAGAAACTAAGAAACTAAGAAACTATGATACTAAGAAACTGAGAAACTAAGAAACTAAGAAACTAAGAAACTAAGAAACTAAGAAACTAAGAAACTAAGAAACTAAGAAACTAAGAAACTAAGAAACTAAGAAACTAAGAAACTAAGAAACTAAGAAACTGAGAAACTGAGAAACTGAGAAACTGAGAAACTGAGAAACTGAGAAACTGAGAAACTAAGAAACTTAGAAACTAAGAAACTAAGAAACTAAGAAACTAAGAAACTAAGAAACTAAGAAACTAAGAAACTAAGAAACTAAGAAACTAAGAAACTAAGAAACTAAGAAACTAAGAAACTAAGAAACTAAGAAACTAAGAAACTAAGAAACTAAGAAACTATGATACTAAGAAACTGAGAAACTAAGAAACTAAGAAACTAAGAAACTAAGAAACTAAGAAACTAAGAAACTAAGAAACTAAGAAACTAAGAAACTAAGAAACTAAGAAACTAAGAAACTAAGAAACTAAGAAACTAAGAAACTAAGAAACTAAGAAACTAAGAAACTAAGAAACTAAGATATTAAGAAACTAAGAAACTAAGAAACTAAGAAACTAAGAAACTAAGATACTAAGAAACTAAGAAACTAAGAAACTATGAAACTAAGAAACTAAGAAACTAAGAAACTAAGAAACTAAGAAACTAAGAAACTAAGAAACTAAGATACTAAGAAACGAACAAACTGACAAACTAAGAAACTAAGAAATTAAGAAATTAAGAAATTAAGAAATTAAGAAACTAAGAAACTAAGAAACTAAGAAACTAAGAAACTAAGAAACTAAGAAACTAAGAAACTAAGAAACTGAGAAACTGAGAAACTAAGAAACTAAGAAACTAAGAAACTAAGAAACTAAGAAACTAAGAAACTAAGAAACTAAGAAACTAAGAAACTAAGAAACTAAGATACTAAGAAACTAAGAAACTAAGAAACTAAGAAACTAAGATACTAAGAAACTAAGAAACTAAGAAACTAAGAAACTAAGAAACTAAGAAACTAAGAAACTAAGAAACTAAGAAACCAAGAAACTAAGAAACGAACAAACTGACAAACTGACAAACTAAGAAACTAAGAAACTAAGAAACTAAGAAACTAAGAAACTAAGAAACGAACAAACTGACAAACTAAGAAACTAAGAAACTGAGAAACTAAGAAACTAAGAAACTCAGAAACTAAGAAACTAAGAAACTAAGAAACTAAGAAACTAAGAAACTAAGAAACTAAGAAACTCAGAAACTAAGAAACTAAGAAACTAAGAAACTAAGAAACTAAGAAACTAAGAAACTAAGAAACTGAGAAACTGAGAAACTGAGAAACTGAGAAACTGAGAAACTGAGAAACTGAGAAACTAAGAAACTAAGAAACTAAGAAACTAAGAAACTAAGAAACTAAGAAACTAAGAAACTAAGAAACTAAGAAACTAAGAAACTAAGAAACTAAGATACTAAGAAACTAAGAAACTAAGAAACTAAGAAACTAAGATACTAAGAAACTAAGAAACTAAGAAACTAAGAAACTAAGAAACTAAGAAACTAAGAAACCAAGAAACTAAGAAACGAACAAACTGACAAACTGACAAACTAAGAAACTAATAAACTAAGAAACTAAGAAACGAACAAACTGACAAACTAAGAAACTAAGAAACTGAGAAACTAAGAAACTAAGAAACTCAGAAACTAAGAAACTAAGAAACTAAGAAACTAAGAAACTAAGAAACTAAGAAACTAAGAAACTCAGAAACTAAGAAACTAAGAAACTATGAAACTAAGATACTAAGAAACTAAGAAACTAAGAAACTAAGAAACTAAGAAACTAAGAAACTAAGAAACTAAGAAACTAAGAAACTAAGAAACTAAGAAACTAAGAAACTAAGAAAATAGGAAACTAGGAAACTAGGAAACTAAGAAACTAAGAAACTAAGAAACTAAGAAACTAAGAAACTAAGAAACTAAGAAACTAAGAAATTAAGAAACTAAGAAACTAGGAAACTGAGAAATTAAGAAACTAAGAAACTAAGAAACGTACAAACTGACAAACTGACAAACTGACAAACTGACAAACTAAGAAACTAAGAAACTAAGAAACTGAGAAACTGAGAAACTGAGAATCTGAGAAACTGAGAAACTGAGAAACTGAGAAACTGAGAAACTGAGAAACTGAGAAACTGAGAAACTGCGAAACTGAGAAACTGAGAAACTGAGAAACTGAGAACCTGAGAAACTGAGAAACTGAGAAACTGAGAAACTGAGAAACTGAGAAACTGAGAAACTGAGAAACTGAGAAACTGAGATTCTGAGAAACTGAGAAAATAAGAAACTAAGAAAGTAAGAAAGTAAGAAACTAAGAAACTAAGAAACTAAGAAACTAAGAAACTAAGAAACTAAGAAACTAAGAAACTAAGAAACTAGGAAACTAAGAAACTAAGAAACTAAGAAACTAAGAAACTAAGAAACTAAGAAACTAAGAAACTAAGAAACTAAGAAACTAAGAAACTAAGAAACTAAGAAACTAAGAAACTAAGAAACTAAGAAACTAAGAAACTAAGAAACTAAGAAACTAAGAAACTAAGAAACTAAGAAACTAAGAAACTAAGAAACTAAGAAACTAAGAAACTAAGATACTAAGAAACTAAGAAACTAAGAAACTAAGAAACTAAGAAACTAAGATACTAAGAAACTAAGAAACTAAGAAACTAAGAAACTAAGAAACTAAGAAACTAAGAAACTAAGAAACCAAGAAACTAAGAAACGAACAAACTGACAAACTGACAAACTAAGAAACTAAGAAACTAAGAAACTAAGAAACTAAGAAACTAAGAAACTAAGAAACTAAGAAACTACGAAAATAAGAAACTAAGAAACTAAGAAACTAAGAAACTAAGAAACTAAAAAACTAAGAAACTAGGAAACTAAGAAACTAGGAAACTAAGAAACTAAGAAACTAAGAAACTAAGAAACTAAGAAACTAAGAAACTAGGAAACTGAGAAACTGAGAAACTGAGAATCTGAGAAACTGAGAAACTGAGAAACTGAGATACTGATAAACTGAGACACTGAGAAACTGAGAAACTGAGAAACTGAGGAACTGAAAAACTAAGAAAATTAGAAACTAACAAACTAAGAAACTAAGAAACTAAGAAACGAACAAACTGACAAACTGATAAACTAAGAAACTAAGAAACTAAGAAACTAAGAAACTAAGAAACTAAGAAACTAAGAAACTAAGAAACTAAGAAACTAAGAAACTAAGAAACTAAGAAACTAAGAAACTATGATACTAAGAAACTGAGAAACTAAGAAACTAAGAAACTAAGAAACTAAGAAACTAAGAAACTAAGAAACTAAGAAACTAAGAAACTAAGAAGCTAAGAAACTAAGAAACTAAGAAACTAAGAAACTAAGAAACTAAGAAACTGAGAAACTGAGAAACTGAGAAACTGAGAAACTGAGAAACTGAGAAACTAAGAAACTAAGAAACTAAGAAACTAAGAAACTAAGAAACTAAGAAACTAAGAAACTAAGAAACTAAGAAACTAAGAAACTAAGAAACTAAGATACTAAGAAACTAAGAAACTAAGAAACTAAGAAACTAAGATACTAAGAAACTAAGAAACTAAGAAACTAAGAAACTAAGAAACTAAGAAACTAAGAAACTAAGAAACCAAGAAACTAAGAAACGAACAAACTGACAAACTGACAAACTAAGAAACTAAGAAACTAAGAAACTAAGAAACTAAGAAACTAAGAAACGAACAAACTGACAAACTAAGAAACTAAGAAACTGAGAAACTAAGAAACTAAGAAACTCAGAAACTAAGAAACTAAGAAACTAAGAAACTAAGAAACTAAGAAACTAAGAAACTCAGAAACTAAGAAACTAAGAAACTATGAAACTAAGATACTAAGAAACTAAGAAACTAAGAAACTAAGAAACTAAGAAACTAAGAAACTAAGAAACTAAGAAACTAAGAAACTAAGAAACTAAGAAACTAAGAAACTTAGAAACTAAGAAACTAAGAAACTAAGAAACTAAGAAACTAAGAAACTAAGAAACTAAGAAACTAAGAAACTAAGAAACTAAGAAACTAAGAAACTAAGAAACTAAGAAACTAAGAAACTAAGAAACTAAGAAACTAAGAAACTAAGAAACTAAGAAACTAAGAAACTGAAAAACTGAGAAACTGAGAAACTGAGAAACTGAGAAACTGAGAAACTGAGAAACTGAGAAACTTAGAAACTAAGAAACTAAGAAACTAAGAAACTAAGAAACTAAGAAACTAAGAAACTAAGAAACTAAGAAACTGAGAAACTGAGAAACTGAGAAACTGAGAAACTGAGAAACTGAGTAACTAAGAAACTAAGAAACTAAGAAACTAAGAAACTTAGAAACTAAGAAACTAAGAAACTAAGAAACTAAGAAACTAAGAAACTATGAAACTAAGAAACTAAGAAACTAGGAAACTAAGAAACTAAGAAACTAAGAAACTAAGAAACTAAGAAACTAAGAAACTAAGAAACTAAGAAACTAAGAAACTAAGAAACTAAGAAACTAAGAAACTAAGAAACTAAGAAACTAAGAAACTAAGAAACTAAGGAATTAAGAAACTAAGATACTAAGAAACTAAGAAACTAAGAAACTAAGAAACTAAGAAACTAAGAAACTAAGAAACTAAGAAACTAAGAAACTAAGAAACTAAGAAACTAAGAAACTAAGATACTAAGAAACTAAGATACTAAGAAACTAAGAAACTAAGAAACTAAGAAACTAAGAAACTAAGAAACCAAGAAACTAAGAAACGAACAAACTGACAAACTGACAAACTAAGAAACTAAGAAACTAAGAAACTAAGAAACTAAGAAACTAGGAAACGAACAAACTGACAAACTAAGAAACTAAGAAACTGAGAAACCAAGAAACTAAGAAACTCAGAAACTAAGATACTAAGAAACTAAGAAACTAAGAAACTAAGAAACTAAGAAACTAAGAAACTAAGAAACTCAGAAACTAAGAAACTAAGAAACTAAGAAACTAAGAAACTAAGAAACTAAGAAACTAAGAAACTAAGAAACTAAGAAACTAAGATATTAAGAAACTAAGAAACTAAGAAACTAAGAAACTAAGAAACTAAGATACTAAGAAACTAAGAAACTAAGAAACTAAGAAACTAAGAAACTAAGAAACTAAGAAACTAAGAAACTAAGAAACTAAGAAACGAACAAACTGACAAACTAAGAAACTAAGAAATTAAGAAATTAAGAAATTAAGAAATTAAGAAACTAAGAAACTAAGAAACTAAGAAACTAAGAAACTAAGAAACTAAGAAACTAAGAAACTAAGAAACTAAGAAACTAAGAAACTAAGAAACTAAGAAACTAAGAAACTAAGAAACTAAGAAACTAAGAAACTAAGAAACTAAGAAACTAAGAAACTAAGAAACTAAGAAACTAAGAAACTGAGAAACTGAGAAACTGAGAAACAGAGAAACTGAGAAACTGAGAAACTGAGAAACTAAGAAACTAAGAAACTAAGAAACTAAGAAACTAAGAAACTAAGAAACTAAGAAACTAAGAAACTAAGAAACTAAGAAACTAAGAAACTAAGAAACTAAGAAACTAAGAAACTAAGAAACTAAGAAACTAAGAAACTAAGAAACGAACAAACTGACAAACTAAGAAACTAAGAAACTGAGAAACTAAGAAACTAAGAAACTAAGAAACTCAGAAACTAAGAAACTAAGAAACTAAGAAACTAAGAAACTAAGAAACTAAGAAACTAAGAAACTAAGAAACTAAGAAACTAAGAAACTAAGAAACTAAGAAACTCAGAAACTAAGAAACTAAGAAACTAAGAAACTAAGAAACTAAGAAACTAAGAAACTAAGAAACTAAGAAACTAAGAAACTAAGAAACTAAGAAACTAAGAAACTAAGAAACTAAGAAACTAAGAAACTAAGAAACTAAGAAACTAAGAAACTAAGAAACTAAGAAACTAAGAAACTAAGAAACTAAGAAACTAAGATACTAAGAAACTAAGAAACTAAGAAACTAAGAAACTAAGATACTAAGAAACTAAGAAACTAAGAAACTAAGAAACTAAGAAACCAAGAAACGAACAAACTGACAAACTGACAAACTAAGAAACTAAGAAACTAAGAAACTAAGAAACTAAGAAACTAAGAAACTAAGAAACTAAGAAACTAAGAAAATAAGAAACTAAGAAACTAAGAAACTAAGAAACTAAGAAACTAAGAAACTAAGAAACTAAGAAACTAGGAATCTAAGAAACTAGGAAACTAAGAAACTAAGAAACTAAGAAACTAAGAAACTAAGAAACTAAGAAACTAGGAAACTGAGAAACTGAGAAACTGAGAAACTGAGAAACTGAGAAACTGAGAAACTGAGAAACTGAGATACTGATAAACTGAGACACTGAGAAACTGAGAAACTGAGAAACTGAGGAACTGAGAAACTAAGAAAATTAGAAACTAAGAAACTAAGAAACTAAGAAACTAAGAAACGAACAAACTGACAAACTGACAAACTGACAAACTAAGAAACTAAGAAACTAAGAAACTAAGAAACTAAGAAACTAAGAAACTAAGAAACTAAGAAACTATGATACTAAGAAACTGAGAAACTAAGAAACTAAGAAACTAAGAAACTAAGAAACTAAGAAACTAAGAAACTAAGAAACTAAGAAACTAAGAAACTAAGAAACTAAGAAACTAAGAAACTAAGAAACTAAGAAACTAAGAAACTGAGAAACTGAGAAACTGAGAAACTGAGAAACTGAGAAACTGAGAAACTGAGAAACTAAGAAACTAAGAAACTAAGAAACTAAGAAACTTAGAAACTAAGAAACTAAGAAACTAAGAAACTAAGAAACTAAGAAACTAAGAAACTAAGAAACTAAGAAACTAAGAAACTAAGAAACTAAGAAACTAAGAAACTAAGAAACTAAGAAACTAAGAAACTAAGAAACTAAGAAACTAAGAAACTAAGAAACTAAGAAACTAAGAAACTAAGAAACTAAGAAACTAAGAAACTAAGAAACTAAGAAACTAAGAAACTAAGAAACTTAGAAACTAAGAAACTAAGAAACTAAGAAACTAAGAAACTAAGAAACTAAGAAACTAAGAAACTAAGAAACTAAGAAACTAAGAAACTAAGAAACTAAGAAACTAAGAAACTAAGAAACTAAGAAACTAAGAAACTAAGAAACTAAGAAACTGAGAAACTGAGAAACTGAGAAACTGAGAAACTGAGAAACTGAGAAACTGAGAAACTAAGAAACTAAGAAACTAAGAAACTAAGAAACTAAGAAACTAAGAAACTAAGAAACTAAGAAACTAAGAAACTAAGAAACTAAGAAACTAAGAAACTAAGATACTAAGAAACTAAGAAACTAAGAAACTAAGAAACTAAGAAACTAAGAAACTAAGAAACTAAGAAACTTAGAAACTAAGAAACTAAGAAACTAAGAAACTAAGAAACTAAGAAACCAAGAAACTAAGAACGAACAAACTGACAAACTGACAAACTAAGAAACTAAGAAACTAAGAAACTAAGAAACTAAGAAACTAAGAAACGAACAAACTGACAAACTAAGAAACTAAGAAACTGAGAAACTAAGAAACTAAGAAACTAAGAAACTCAGAAACTAAGAAACTAAGAAACTAAGAAACTAAGAAACTAAGAAACTAAGAAACTAAGAAACTAAGAAACTAAGAAACTAAGAAACTAAGAAACTAAGAAACTAAGAAACTAAGAAACTAAGAAACTAAGAAACTAAGAAACTAAGAAACTAAGAAACTAAGAAACTAAGAAACTAAGAAACTAAGAAACTAAGAAACTAAGAAACTAAGAAACTAAGAAACTAAGAAACTAAGAAACTAAGAAACTAAGAAACTAAGAAACTAAGAAACTAAGAAACTAAGAAACTAAGAAACTAAGAAACTAAGAAACTAAGAAACTAAGAAACTAAGAAACTAAGATACTAAGAAACTAAGAAACTAAGAAACTAAGAAACTAAGATACTAAGAAACTAAGAAACTAAGAAACTAAGAAACTAAGAAACTAAGAAACTAAGAAACTAAGAAACCAAGAAACGAACAAACTGACAAACTGACAAACTAAGAAACTAAGAAACTAAGAAACTAAGAAACTAAGAAACTAAGAAACTAAGAAACTAAGAAACTAAGAAAATAAGAAACTAAGAAACTAAGAAACTAAGAAACTAAGAAACTAAGAAACTAAGATACTAAGAAACTAGGAATCTAAGAAACTAGGAAACTAAGAAACTAAGAAACTAAGAAACTAAGAAACTAAGAAACTAAGAAACTAGGAAACTGAGAAACTGAGAAACTGAGAAACTGAGAAACTGAGAAACTGATAAACTGAGAAACTGAGATACTGATAAACTGAGACACTGAGAAACTGAGAAACTGAGAAACTGAGGAACTGAGAAACTAAGAAAATTAGAAACTAAGAAACTAAGAAACTAAGAAACTAAGAAACTAAGAAACTAAGAAACTAAGAAACTAAGAAACTAAGAAACTAAGAAACTAAGAAACTAAGAAACTAAGAAACTAAGAAACTAAGAAACTAAGAAACTAAGAAACTAAGAAACTAAGAAACTAAGAAACTAAGAAACTAAGAAACTAAGAAACTAAGAAACTAAGAAACTAAGAAACTAAGAAACTAAGAAACTAAGAAACTAAGAAACTAAGAAACTAAGAAACTAAGAAACTAAGAAACTAAGAAACTAAGAAACTAAGAAACTAAGAAACTAAGAAACTAAGAAACTAAGATACTAAGAAACTAAGAAACTAAGAAACTAAGAAACTAAGATACTAAGAAACTAAGAAACTAAGAAACTAAGAAACTAAGAAACTAAGAAACTAAGAAACTAAGAAACCAAGAAACGAACAAACTGACAAACTGACAAACTAAGAAACTAAGAAACTAAGAAACTAAGAAACTAAGAAACTAAGAAACTAAGAAACTAAGAAAATAAGAAACTAAGAAACTAAGAAACTAAGAAACTAAGAAACTAAGAAACTAAGAAACTAAGAAACTAGGAATCTAAGAAACTAGGAAACTAAGAAACTAAGAAACTAAGAAACTAAGAAACTAAGAAACTAAGAAACTAGGAAACTGAGAAACTGAGAAACTGAGAAACTGAGAAACTGAGAAACTGAGAAACTGAGAAACTGAGATACTGATAAACTGAGACACTGAGAAACTGAGAAACTGAGAAACTGAGGAACTGAGAAACTAAGAAAATTAGAAACTAAGAAACTAAGAAACTAAGAAACTAAGAAACGAACAAACTGACAAACTGACAAACTGACAAACTAAGAAACTAAGAAACTAAGAAACTAAGAAACTAAGAAACTAAGAAACTAAGAAACTAAGAAACTAAGAAACTAAGAAACTAAGAAACTATGATACTAAGAAACTGAGAAACTAAGAAACTAAGAAACTAAGAAACTAAGAAACTAAGAAACTAAGAAACTAAGAAACTAAGAAACTAAGAAACTAAGAAACTAAGAAACTAAGAAACTAAGAAACTAAGAAACTAAGAAACTAAGAAACTGAGAAACTGAGAAACTGTGAAACTGAGAAACTGAGAAACTGAGAAACTGAGAAACTAAGAAACTAAGAAACTAAGAAACTAAGAAACTTAGAAACTAAGAAACTAAGAAACTAAGAAACTAAGAAACTAAGAAACTAAGAAACTAAGAAACTAAGAAACTAAGAAACTAAGAAACTAAGAAACTAAGAAACTAAGAAACTAAGAAACTAAGAAATTAAGAAACTAAGAAACTAAGAAACTAAGAAACTAAGAAACTGAGAAACTGAGAAACTGAGAAACTGAGAAACTGAGAAACTGAGAAACTGAGAAACTAAGAAACTAAGAAACTAAGAAACTAAGAAACTTAGAAACTAAGAAACTAAGAAACTAAGAAACTAAGAAACTAAGAAACTAAGAAACTAAGAAACTAAGAAACTAAGAAACTAAGAAACTAAGAAACTAAGAAACTAAGAAACTAAGAAACTAAGAAACTAAGAAACTAAGAAACTAAGAAACTAAGAAACTAAGAAACTAAGAAACTAAGAAACTAAGAAACTTAGAAACTAAGAAACTAAGAAACTAAGAAACTAAGAAACTAAGAAACTAAGAAACTAAGAAACTAAGAAACTAAGAAACTAAGAAACTAAGAAACTAAGAAACTAAGAAACTAAGAAACTAAGAAACTAAGAAACTAAGAAACTAAGAAACTAAGAAACTAAGAAACTAAGAAACTAAGAAACTGAGAAACTGAGAAACTGAGAAACTGAGAAACTGAGAAACTGAGAAACTGAGAAACTAAGAAACTAAGAAACTAAGAAACTAAGAAACTTAGAAACTAAGAAACTAAGAAACTAAGAAACTAAGAAACTAAGAAACTAAGAAACTAAGAAACTAAGAAACTAAGAAACTAAGAAACTAAGAAACTAAGAAACTAAGAAACTAAGAAACTAAGAAACTAAGAAACTAAGAAACTAAGAAACTAAGAAACTAAGAAACTAAGAAACTAAGAAACTATGATACTAAGAAACTGAGAAACTAAGAAACTAAGAAACTAAGAAACTAAGAAACTAAGAAACTAAGAAACTAAGAAACTAAGAAACTAAGAAACTAAGAAACTAAGAAACTAAGATACTAAGAAACTAAGAAACTAAGAAACTAAGAAACTAAGAAACTAAGAAACTTAGAAACTAAGAAACTAAGAAACTAAGAAACTAAGAAACTAAGAAACCAAGAAACTAAGAACGAACAAACTGACAAACTGACAAACTAAGAAACTAAGAAACTAAGAAACTAAGAAACTAAGAAACTAAGAAACGAACAAACTGACAAACTAAGAAACTAAGAAACTGAGAAACTAAGAAACTAAGAAACTAAGAAACTCAGAAACTAAGAAACTAAGAAACTAAGAAACTAAGAAACTAAGAAACTAAGAAACTAAGAAACTAAGAAACTAAGAAACTAAGAAACTAAGAAACTAAGAAACTAAGAAACTAAGAAACTAAGAAACTAAGAAACTAAGAAACTAAGAAACTAAGAAACTAAGAAACTAAGAAACTAAGAAACCAAGAAACTAAGAAACTAAGAAACTAAGAAACTAAGAAACTAAGAAACTGAGAAACTGAGAAACTGAGAAACTGAGAAACTGAGAAACTGAGAAACTGAGAAACTAAGAAACTAAGAAACTAAGAAACTAAGAAACTAAGAAACTAAGAAACTAAGAAACTAAGAAACTAAGAAACTAAGAAACTAAGATACTAAGAAACTAAGAAACTAAGAAACTAAGAAACTAAGATACTAAGAAACTAAGAAACTAAGAAACTAAGAAACTAAGAAACTAAGAAACTAAGAAACTAAGAAACTAAGAAACTAAGAAACTAAGAAACCAAGAAACTAAGAAACGAACAAACTGACAAACTGACAAACTAAGAAACTAAGAAACTAAGAAACTAAGAAACTAAGAAACTAAGAAACGAACAAACTGACAAACTAAGAAACTAAGAAACTGAGAAACTAAGAAACTAAGAAACTCAGAAACTAAGAAACTAAGAAACTAAGAAACTAAGAAACTAAGAAACTAAGAAACTAAGAAACTAAGAAACTCAGAAACTAAGAAACTAAGAAACTAAGAAACTAAGATACTAAGAAACTAAGAAACTAAGAAACTAAGAAACTAAGAAACTAAGAAACAAAGAAACTAAGAAACTAAGAAACTAAGAAACTAAGAAACTAAGAAACTAAGAAACTTAGAAACTAAGAAACTGAGAAACTAAGAAACTAAGAAACTAAGAAACTAAGAAACTAAGAAACTAAGAAACTAAGAAACTAAGAAACTAAGAAACTAAGAAACTAAGAAACTAAGAAACTAAGAAACTAAGAAACTAAGAAACTGAGAAACTGAGAAACTGAGAAACTGAGAAACTGAGAAACTGAGAAACTGAGAAACTGAGAAACTGAGAAACTAAGAAACTAAGAAACTAAGAAACTAAGAAACTAAGAAACTTAGAAACTAAGAAACTAAGAAACTAAGAAACTAAGAAACTAAGAAACTAAGAAACTAAGAAACTAAGAAACTAAGAAACTAAGAAACTAAGAAACTAAGAAACTAAGAAACTAAGAAACTAAGAAACTAAGAAACTAAGAAACTAAGAAACTAAGAAACTAAGAAACTAAGAAACTAAGAAACTAAGAAACTAAGAAACTAAGAAACTAAGAAACTAAGAAACTAAGAAACTAAGAAACTAAGAAACTAAGAAACTAAGAAACTAAGAAACTAAGAAACTAAGAAACTAAGAAACTAAGATACTAAGAAACTAAGAAACTAAGAAACTAAGAAACTAAGATACTAAGAAACTAAGAAACTAAGAAACTAAGAAACTAAGAAACTAAGAAACTAAGAAACTAAGAAACCAAGAAACGAACAAACTGACAAACTGACAAACTAAGAAACTAAGAAACTAAGAAACTAAGAAACTAAGAAACTAAGAAAATAAGAAACTAAGAAACTAAGAAACTAAGAAACTAAGAAACTAAGAAACTAAGAAACTAAGAAACTAGGAAACTAAGAAACTAGGAAACTAAGAAACTAAGAAACTAAGAAACTAAGAAACTAAGAAACTAAGAAACTAGGAAACTGAGAAACTGAGAAACTGAGAAACTGAGAAACTGAGAAACTGAGAAACTGAGAAACTGAGATACTGATAAACTGAGACACTGAGAAACTGAGAAACTGAGAAACTGAGGAACTGAGAAACTAAGAAAATTAGAAACTAAGAAACTAAGAAACTAAGAAACTAAGAAACGAACAAACTGACAAACTGACAAACTGACAAACTAAGAAACTAAGAAACTAAGAAACTAAGAAACTAAGAAACTAAGAAACTAAGAAACTAAGAAACTAAGAAACTAAGAAACTAAGAAACTAAGAAACTATGATACTAAGAAACTGAGAAACTAAGAAACTAAGAAACTAAGAAACTAAGAAACTAAGAAACTAAGAAACTAAGAAACTAAGAAACTAAGAAACTAAGAAACTAAGAAACTAAGAAACTAAGAAACTAAGAAACTGAGAAACTGAGAAACTGAGAAACTGAGAAACTGAGAAACTGAGAAACTGAGAAACTAAGAAACTAAGAAACTAAGAAACTAAGAAACTTAGAAACTAAGAAACTAAGAAACTAAGAAACTAAGAAACTAAGAAACTAAGAAACTAAGAAACTAAGAAACTAAGAAACTAAGAAACTAAGAAACTAAGAAACTAAGAAACTAAGAAACTAAGAAACTAAGAAACTAAGAAAC
The DNA here is from genome assembly GCF_051020955.1 of Megalopta genalis. Taxonomy (NCBI): domain Eukaryota; kingdom Metazoa; phylum Arthropoda; class Insecta; order Hymenoptera; family Halictidae; genus Megalopta; species Megalopta genalis. The sequence goes on from NW_027476159.1 coordinate 234,000, forward strand.
TAAGAAACTAAGAAACTAAGAAACTAAGAAACTAAGAAACTAAGAAACTATGATACTAAGAAACTGAGAAACTAAGAAACTAAGAAACTAAGAAACTAAGAAACTAAGAAACTAAGAAACTAAGAAACTAAGAAACTAAGAAACTAAGAAACTAAGAAACTAAGAAACTAAGAAACTAAGAAATTAAGAAACTAAGAAACTAAGAAACTGAGAAACTGAGAAACTGAGAAACTGAGAAACTGAGAAACTGAGAAACTGAGAAACTAAGAAACTAAGAAACTAAGGAACTAAGAAACTTAGAAACTAAGAAACTAAGAAACTAAGAAACTAAGAAACTAAGAAACTAAGAAACTAAGAAACTAAGAAACTAAGAAACTAAGAAACTAAGAAACTAAGAAACTAAGAAACTAAGAAACTAAGAAACTAAGAAACTAAGAAACTAAGAAACTAAGAAACTAAGAAACTAAGAAACTAAGAAACTAAGAAACTTAGAAACTAAGAAACTAAGAAACTAAGAAACTAAGAAACTAAGAAACTAAGAAACTAAGAAACTAAGAAACTAAGAAACTAAGAAACTAAGAAACTAAGAAACTAAGAAACTAAGAAACTAAGAAACTAAGAAACTAAGAAACTAAGAAACTAAGAAACTAAGAAACTAAGAAACTAAGAAACTGAGAAACTGAGAAACTGAGAAACTGAGAAACTGAGAAACTGAGAAACTGAGAAACTAAGAAACTAAGAAACTAAGAAACTAAGAAACTAAGAAACTAAGAAACTAAGAAACTAAGAAACTAAGAAACTAAGAAACTAAGAAACTAAGAAACTAAGAAACTAAGAAACTAAGAAACTAAGAAACTGAGAAACTGAGAAACTGAGAAACTGAGAAACTGAGAAACTGAGAAACTGAGTAACTAAGAAACTAAGAAACTAAGAAACTAAGAAACTAAGAAACTAAGAAACTAAGAAACTAAGAAACTTAGAAACTAAGAAACTAAGAAACTAAGAAACTAAGAAACTAAGAAACCAAGAAACTAAGAACGAACAAACTGACAAACTGACAAACTAAGAAACTAAGAAACTAAGAAACTAAGAAACTAAGAAACTAAGAAACGAACAAACTGACAAACTGACAAACTAAGAAACTAAGAAACTGAGAAACTAAGAAACTAAGAAACTAAGAAACTCAGAAACTAAGAAACTAAGAAACTAAGAAACTAAGAAACTAAGAAACTAAGAAACTAAGAAACTAAGAAACTAAGAAACTAAGAAACTAAGAAACTAAGAAACTAAGAAACTAAGAAACTAAGAAACTAAGAAACTAAGAAACTAAGAAACTAAGAAACTAAGAAACTAAGAAACTAAGAAACTAAGAAACTAAGAAACTAAGAAACTAAGAAACTAAGAAACTGAGAAACTGAGAAACTGAGAAACTGAGAAACTGAGAAACTGAGAAACTGAGAAACTGAGAAACTAAGAAACTAAGAAACTAAGAAACTAAGAAACTAAGAAACTAAGAAACTAAGAAACTAAGAAACTAAGAAACTAAGAAACTAAGAAACTAAGATACTAAGAAACTAAGAAACTAAGAAACTAAGAAACTAAGATACTAAGAAACTAAGAAACTAAGAAACTAAGAAACTAAGAAACTAAGAAACTAAGAAACTAAGAAACTAAGAAACCAAGAAACTAAGAAACGAACAAACTGACAAACTGACAAACTAAGAAACTAAGAAACTAAGAAACTAAGAAACTAAGAAACTAAGAAACGAACAAACTGACAAACTAAGAAACTAAGAAACTGAGAAACTAAGAAACTAAGAAACTCAGAAACTAAGAAACTAAGAAACTAAGAAACTAAGAAACTAAGAAACTAAGAAACTAAGAAACTAAGAAACTAAGAAACTCAGAAACTAAGAAACTAAGAAACTAAGAAACTAAGATACTAAGAAACTAAGAAACTAAGAAACTAAGAAACTAAGAAACTAAGAAACTAAGAAACTAAGAAACTAAGAAACTAAGAAACTAAGAAACTTAGAAACTAAGAAACTGAGAAACTAAGAAACTAAGAAACTAAGAAACTAAGAAACTAAGAAACTAAGAAATTAAGAAACTAAGAAACTAAGAAACTAAGAAACTAAGAAACTAAGAAACTAAGAAACTAAGAAACTAAGAAACTAAGAAACTAAGAAACTAAGAAACTAAGAAACTGAGAAACTGAGAAACTGAGAAACTGAGAAACTGAGAAACTGAGAAACTGAGAAACTGAGAAACTGAGAAACTAAGAAACTAAGAAACTAAGAAACTAAGAAACTTAGAAACTAAGAAACTAAGAAACTAAGAAACTAAGAAACTAAGAAACTAAGAAACTAAGAAACTAAGAAACTAAGAAACTGAGAAACTGAGAAACTGAGAAACTGAGAAACTGAGAAACTGAGAAACTGAGTAACTAAGAAACTAAGAAACTAAGAAACTAAGAAACTTAGAAACTAAGAAACTAAGAAACTAAGAAACTAAGAAACTAAGAAACTATGAAACTAAGAAACTAAGAAACTAAGAAACTAAGAAACTAAGAAACTAAGAAACTAAGAAACTAAGAAACTAAGAAACTAAGAAACTAAGAAACTAAGAAACTAAGAAACTAAGAAACTAAGAAACTAAGAAACTAAGAAACTAAGAAACTAAGAAACTAAGAAACTAAGAAACTAAGAAACTAAGAAACTAAGAAACTAAGAAACTAAGAAACTAAGAAACTAAGAAACTAAGAAACTAAGAAACTAAGAAACTAAGAAACTAAGAAACTAAGAAACTAAGAAACTAAGATACTAAGAAACTAAGATACTAAGAAACTAAGAAACTAAGAAACTAAGAAACTAAGAAACTAAGAAACCAAGAAACTAAGAAACGAACAAACTGACAAACTGACAAACTAAGAAACTAAGAAACTAAGAAACTAAGAAACTAAGAAACTAAGAAACGAAGAAACGAACAAACTGACAAACTAAGAAACTAAGAAACTGAGAAACTAAGAAACTAAGAAACTCAGAAACTAAGATACTAAGAAACTAAGAAACTAAGAAACTAAGAAACTAAGAAACTAAGAAACTAAGAAACTAAGAAACTCAGGAACTAAGAAACTAAGAAACTAAGAAACTAAGAAACTAAGAAACTAAGAAACTAAGAAACTAAGAAACTAAGAAACTAAGATATTAAGAAACTAAGAAACTAAGAAACTAAGAAACTAAGAAACTAAGATACTAAGAAACTAAGAAACTAAGAAACTAAGAAACTAAGAAACTAAGAAACTAAGAAACTAAGAAACTAAGAAACTAAGAAACTAAGAAACTAAGAAACTAAGAAACTAAGAAACTAAGAAACTAAGAAACTAAGAAACTAAGAAACTAAGAAACTAAGAAACTAAGAAACTAAGAAACTAAAAAACTAAGAAACTAAGAAACTAAGAAACTAAGAAACTAAGAAACTAAGAAACTAAGAAACTAAGAAACTAAGAAACTAAGAAACTAAGAAACTAAGAAACTAAGAAACTAAGAAACTAAGAAACTAAGAAACTAAGAAACTAAGAAACTAAGAAACTAAGAAACTAAGAAACTAAGAAACTAAGAAACTAAGAAACTAAGAAACTAAGAAACTAAGAAACTAAGAAACTAAGAAACTAAGAAACTAAGAAACTAAGACACTAAGAAATTAAGAAACTAAGAAACTAAGAAACTAAGAAACTAAGAAACTAAGAAACTAAGAAACTAAGAAACTAAAAAACTAAGAAACTAAGAAACTAAGAAACTAAGAAACTAAGAAACTAAGAAACTAAGAAACTAAGAAACTAAGAAACTAAGAAACTAAGAAACTAAGAAACTAAGAAACTAAGAAACAAAGAAACTAAGAAACTAAGATACTAAGAAACTAAGAAACTAAGAAACTAAGAAACTAAGATACTAAGAAACTAAGAAACTAAGAAACTAAGAAACTAAGAAACTAAGAAACTAAGAAACTAAGAAACCAAGAAACTAAGAAACGAACAAACTGACAAACTGACAAACTAAGAAACTAAGAAACTAAGAAACTAAGAAACTAAGAAACTAAGAAACTAAGAAACTAAGAAAATAAGAAACTAAGAAACTAAGAAACTAAGAAACTAAGAAACTAAGAAACTAAGAAACTAAGAAACTAGGAAACTAAGAAACTAGGAAACTAAGAAACTAAGAAACTAAGAAACTAAGAAACTAAGAAACTAGGAAACTGAGAAACTGAGAAACTGAGAAACTGAGAAACTGAGAAACTAAGAAACTAAGAAACTAAGAAACTAAGAAACTAAGAAACTAAGAAACTAAGATACTAAGAAACTAAGAAACTAAGAAACTAAGAAACTAAGATACTAAGAAACTAAGAAACTAAGAAACTAAGAAACTAAGAAACTAAGAAACTAAGAAACTAAGAAACTAAGAAACCAAGAAACTAAGAAACGAACAAACTGACAAACTGACAAACTAAGAAACTAAGAAACTAAGAAACTAAGAAACTAAGAAACTAAGAAAATAAGAAACTAAGAAACTAAGAAACTAAGAAACTAAGAAACTAAGAAACTAGGAAACTAAGAAACTAGGAAACTAAGAAACTAAGAAACTAAGAAACTAAGAAACTAAGAAACTAAGAAACTAAGAAACTAAGAAACTAGGAAACTGAGAAACTGAGAAACTGAGAAACTGAGAAACTGAGAAACTGAGAAACTGAGAAACTGAGAAACTGAGATACTGATAAACTGAGACACTGAGAAACTGAGAAACTGAGAAACTGAGGAACTGAGAAACTAAGAAAATTAGAAACTAAGAAACTAAGAAACTAAGAAACTAAGAAACGAACAAACTGACAAACTGACAAACTAAGAAACTAAGAAACTAAGAAACTAAGAAACTAAGAAACTAAGAAACTAAGAAACTAAGAAACTAAGAAACTAAGAAACTAAGAAACTAAGAAACTAAGAAACTAAGAAACTATGATACTAAGAAACTGAGAAACTAAGAAACTAAGAAACTAAGAAACTAAGAAACTAAGAAACTAAGAAACTAAGAAACTAAGAAACTAAGAAACTAAGAAACTAAGAAACTAAGAAACTAAGAAACTAAGAAACTAAGAAACTGAGAAACTGAGAAACTGAGAAACTGAGAAACTGAGAAACTGAGAAACTAAGAAACTAAGAAACTAAGAAACTAAGAAACTAAGAAACTTAGAAACTAAGAAACTAAGAAACTAAGAAACTAAGAAACTAAGAAACTAAGAAACTAAGAAACTAAGAAACTAAGAAACTAAGAAACTAAGAAACTAAGAAACTAAGAAACTAAGAAACTAAGAAACTAAGAAACTAAGAAACTAAGAAACTAAGAAACTAAGAAACTAAGAAACTAAGAAACTAAGAAACTAAGAAACTAAGAAACTAAGAAACTAAGAAACTAAGAAACTAAGAAACTAAGAAACTAAGAAACTAAGAAACTAAGAAACTAAGAAACTAAGAAACTAAGAAACTAAGAAACTAAGAAACTAAGAAACTAAGAAACTAAGAAACTAAGATACTAAGAAACTAAGAAACTAAGAAACTAAGAAACTAAGAAACTAAGAAACTAAGAAACTAAGAAACCAAGAAACTAAGAAACGAACAAACTGACAAACTGACAAACTAAGAAACTAAGAAACTAAGAAACTAAGAAACTAAGAAACTAAGAAACGAACAAACTGACAAACTAAGAAACTAAGAAACTGAGAAACTAAGAAACTAAGAAACTCAGAACCTAAGAAACTAAGAAATTAAGAAACTAAGAAACTAAGAAACTAAGAAACTAAGAAACTCAGAAACTAAGAAACTAAGAAACTAAGAAACTAAGAAACTAAGAAACTAAGAAACTAAGAAACTAAGAAACTAAGAAACTAAGATATTAAGAAACTAAGAAACTAAGAAACTAAGAAACTAAGAAACTAAGATACTAAGAAACTAAGAAACTAAGAAACTAAGAAACTAAGAAACTAAGAAACTAAGAAACTAAGAAACTAAGAAACGAACAAACTGACAAACTAAGAAACTAAGAAATTAAGAAATTAAGAAATTAAGAAATTAAGAAACTAAGAAACTAAGAAACTAAGAAACTAAGAAACTAAGAAACTAAGAAACTAAGAAACTAAGAAACTAAGAAACTAAGAAACTAAGAAACTAAGAAACTAAGAAACTAAGAAACTAAGAAACTAAGAAACTGAGAAACTGAGAAACTGAGAAACTGAGAAACTAAGAAACTAAGAAACTAAGAAACTAAGAAACTAAGAAACTAAGAAACTAAGAAACTAAGAAACTAAGAAACTAAGAAACTAAGAAACTAAGAAACTAAGAAACTAAGAAACTAAGATACTAAGAAACTAAGAAACTAAGAAACTAAGAAACTAAGATACTAAGAAACTAAGAAACTAAGAAACTAAGAAACTAAGAAACTAAGAAACTAAGAAACTAAGAAACCAAGAAACTAAGAAACGAACAAACTGACAAACTGACAAACTAAGAAACTAAGAAACTAAGAAACTAAGAAACTAAGAAACGAACAAACTGACAAACTAAGAAACTAAGAAACTGAGAAACTAAGAAACTAAGAAACTCAGAAACTCAGAAACTAAGAAACTAAGAAACTAAGAAACTAAGAAACTAAGAAACTAAGAAACTAAGAAACTCAGAAACTAAGAAACTAAGAAACTAAGAAACTAAGAAACTAAGAAACTAAGAAACTAAGAAACTAAGAAACTAAGAAACTAAGAAACTAAGAAACTAAGATATTAAGAAACTAAGAAACTAAGAAACTAAGAAACTAAGATACTAAGAAACTAAGAAACTAAGAAACTAAGAAACTAAGAAACTAAGAAACTAAGAAACTAAGAAACTAAGAAACTGAGAAACTGAGAAACTGAGAAACTGAGAAACTGAGAAACTGAGAAACTAAGAAACTGAGAAACTGAGAAACTGAGAAACTGAGAAACTGAGAAACTAAGAAACTAAGAAACTAAGAAACTAAGAAACTTAGAAACTAAGAAACTAAGAAACTAAGAAACTAAGAAACTAAGAAACTAAGAAACTAAGAAACTAAGAAACTAAGAAACTAAGAAACTAAGAAACTAAGAAACTAAAAACTAAGAAACTAAGAAACTAAGAAACTAAGAAACTAAGAAACTAAGAAACTGTGAAACTAAGAAACTAAGAAACTAAGAAACTAAGAAACTAAGAAACTAAGAAACTAAGAAACTAAGAAACTAAGAAACTAAGATATTAAGAAACTAAGAAACTAAGAAACTAAGAAACTAAGAAACTAAGATACTAAGAAACTAAGAAACTAAGAAACTAAGAAACTAAGAAACTAAGAAACTAAGAAACTAAGAAACTAAGAAACGAACAAACTGACAAACTAAGAAACTAAGAAATTAAGAAATTAAGAAATTAAGAAATTAAGGGCGCGGGTCGCCGCACACTATGACGAGCCACACATACAAGAAAACCATATACGTATATTAGTTTTAGAGGTTTCTATCGACTAAAACTGACGCTTTAATATCGAAGTATGCAGTTCACAAGTGGAAAATTTAGATTCCGGAAAGACTAAACGACTGGGCTTCGGTTGTAGAAATATCCGTTTTGCAGTTATTGCGGAGATATTTGCAATATTCGGCCATAGTGGTGTCAATCTCACGAGCATGACGTCACAAGATGGCCGCCGCTAACAGTTTTTCGTAAATATCGAGAGATATAGAGCTCGAATCGAAAATTCACAACCGAAGCCCAGTAGATAAGACACGTACAAAGACGGTTATGTCAAGATTATGTCAAGGTTATGTTATATACCTGACGGTTGAGCTCGCTGTGGTGCAGCTTGTTGGTTGGAAGAGAACTGTGACGCTAGTAGTGAAAAATGTCGGAAGCTCGGGGTTGGTGCTTCGGTCTATCAACTACTCCTGTGTCTTAATTAACTAAGAAATCAACTGAAAATACACTCCATTGCCTTTGTACGTGCCTTATCTACTGGGCTTCGGTTGTGAATTTTCGATTCGAGCTCTATATCTCTCGATATTTACGAAAAACTGTTAGCGGCGGCCATCTTGTGACGTCATGCTCGTGAGATTGGCACCACTCTGGCCGAATATTGCAAATATCTCCGCAATAACTGCAAAACGGATATTTCTACAACCGAAGCCCAGTCGTTTAGTCTTCCCGGAATCTAAATTTTCCACTTGTGAACTGCATACTTCGATATTAAAGCGTCAGTTTTGGTCGATAGAAACCTCTAAAACTAATATACGTATATGGTTTTCTTGTATGTGTGGCTCGTCATAGTGTGCGGCGACCCGCGCCCTTAAGAAACTAAGAAACTAAGAAACTAAGAAACTAAGAAACTAAGAAACTAAGAAACTAAGAAACTAAGAAACTAAGAAACTAAGAAACTACGAAACTAAGAAACTAAGAAACTAAGAAACTAAGAAACTAAGAAACTAAGAAACTAAGAAACTAAGAAACTAAGAAACTAAGAAACTAAGAAACTAAGAAACTGAGAAACTGAGAAACTGAGAAACTGAGAAACTGAGAAACTGAGAAACTGAGAAACTAAGAAACTAAGAAACTAAGAAACTAAGAAACTAAGAAACTAAGAAACTAAGAAACTAAGAAACTAAGAAACTAAGAAACTAAGAAACTAAGAAACTAAGAAACTAAGAAACTAAGAAACTAAGATACTAAGAAACTAAGAAACTAAGAAACTAAGAAACTAAGAAACTAAGATACTAAGAAACTAAGAAACTAAGAAACTAAGAAACTAAGAAACCAAGAAACTAAGAAACTAAGAAACCAAGAAACTAAGAAACGAACAAACTGACAAACTGACAAACTAAGAAACTAAGAAACTAAGAAACTAAGAAACTAAGAAACTAAGAAACGAACAAACTGACAAACTAAGAAACTAAGAAACTGAGAAACTAAGAAACTAAGAAACTAAGAAACTCAGAAACTAAGAAACTAAGAAACTAAGAAACTAAGAAACTAAGAAACTAAGAAACTAAGAAACTAAGAAACTAAGAAACTACGAAACTAAGAAACTAAGAAACTAACAAACTAAGAAACTAAGAAACTAAGAAACTTAGAAACTAAGAAACTAAGAAACTAAGAAACTAAGAAACTAAGAAACTAAGAAACTAAGAAACTAAGAAACTAAGAAACTAAGAAACTAAGAAACTAAGAAACTAAGAAACTAAGAAACTAAGAAACTAAGAAACTAAGAAACTAAGAAACTAAGAAACTAAGAAACTAAGAAACTAAGAAACTAAGAAACTAAGAAACTAAGAAACTATGATACTAAGAAACTGAGAAACTAAGAAACTAAGAAACTAAGAAACTAAGAAACTAAGAAACTAAGAAACTAAGAAACTAAGAAACTAAGAAACTAAGAAACTAAGAAACTAAGAAACTAAGAAACTAAGAAACTAAGAAACTAAGAAACTAAGAAACTGAGAAACTGAGAAACTGAGAAACTGAGAAACTGAGAAACTGAGAAACTGAGAAACTAAGAAACTAAGAAACTAAGAAACTAAGAAACTTAGAAACTAAGAAACTAAGAAACTAAGAAACTAAGAAACTAAGAAACTAAGAAACTAAGAAACTAAGAAACTAAGAAACTAGGAAACTAAGAAACTAGGAAACTAAGATACTAAGAAACTAATAAACTAAGAAACTAAGAAACTAAGAAACTAAGAAACCAAGAAACTAAGAAACGAACAAACTGACAAACTGACAAACTAAGAAACTAAGAAACTAAGAAACTAAGAAACTAAGAAACTAAGAAACTAAGAAACGAACAAACTGACAAACTAAGAAACTAAGAAACTGAGAAACTAAGAAACTAAGAAACTCAGAAACTAAGATACTAAGAAACTAAGAAACTAAGAAACTAAGAAACTAAGAAACTAAGAAACTAAGAAACTAAGAAACTCAGAAACTAAGAAACTAAGAAACTAAGAAACTAAGAAACTAAGAAACTAAGAAACTAAGAAACTAAGAAACTAAGAAACTAAGATATTAAGAAACTAAGAAACTAAGAAACTAAGAAACTAAGAAACTAAGAAACTGAGAAACTAAGAAACTAAGAAACTAAGAAACTAAGAAACTAAGAAACTAGGAAACTAAGAAACTAAGAAAATATGAAACTAAGAAACTAACAATCTAAGAAACTAAGAAACTAAGAAACTAAGAAACTAAGAAACTAAGAAACTGAGAAACTAAGAAACTAAGAAATTAAGATACTCAGAAACTAAGAAACTAAGAAACTAAGAAACTAAGAAACTAAGAAACTAAGAAACTAAGAAACTAAGAAACTAAGAAACTAAGAAACTAAGAAACTAAGAAACTAAGAAACTAAGAAACTAAGAAACTAAGAAACTAAGAAACTAAGAAACTAAGAAACTAAGAAACTAAGATACTAAGAAACTAAGAAACTAAGAAACTAAGAAACTAAGAAACTAAGAAACTAAGAAACTAAGAAACTAAGAAACTAAGAAACTAAGAAACTAAGAAACTAAGAAACTAAGAAACTAAGATACTAAGAAACTAAGAAACTAAGAAACTAAGAAACTAAGATACTAAGAAACTAAGAAACTAAGAAACTAAGAAACTAAGAAACTAAGAAACTAAGAAACTAAGAAACCAAGAAACTAAGAAACGAACAAACTGACAAACTGACAAACTAAGAAACTAAGAAACTAAGAAACTAAGAAACTAAGAAACTAAGAAACGAACAAACTGACAAACTAAGAAACTAAGAAACTGAGAAACTAAGAAACTAAGAAACTAAGAAACTCAGAAACTAAGAAACTAAGAAACTAAGAAACTAAGAAACTAAGAAACTAAGAAACTAAGAAACTAAGAAACTAAGAAACTAAGAAACTAAGAAACTAAGAAACTAAGAAACTAAGAAACTAAGAAACTAAGAAACTAAGAAACTAAGAAACTAAGAAACTAAGAAACTAAGAAACTAAGAAACTAAGAAACTAAGAAACTAAGAAACTAAGAAACTAAGAAACTAAGAAACTAAGAAACTAAGAAACTAAGAAACTAAGAAACTAAGAAACTAAGAAACTAAGAAACTAAGATACTAAGAAACTAAGAAACTAAGAAACTAAGAAACTAAGATACTAAGAAACTAAGAAACTAAGAAACTAAGAAACTAAGAAACTAAGAAACTAAGAAACTAAGAAACCAAGAAACTAAGAAACGAACAAACTGACAAACTGACAAACTAAGAAACTAAGAAACTAAGAAACTAAGAAACTAAGAAACTAAGAAACTAAGAAACTAAGAAAATAAGAAACTAAGAAACTAAGAAACTAAGAAACTAAGAAACTAAGAAACTAAGAAACTAAGAAACTAGGAAACTAAGAAACTAGGAAACTAAGAAACTAAGAAACTAAGAAACTAAGAAACTAAGAAACTAGGAAACTGAGAAACTGAGAAACTGAGAAACTGAGAAACTGAGAAACTGAGAAACTGAGAAACTGAGATACTGATAAACTGAGACACTGAGAAACTGAGAAACTGAGAAACTGAGGAACTGAGAAACTAAGAAAATTAGAAACTAAGAAACTAAGAAACTAAGAAACTAAGAAACTAAGAAACTATGAAACTAAGAAACTAAGAATCTAAGAAACTAAGAAACTAAGAAACTAAGAAACTAAGAAACTAAGAAACTAAGAAACTAAGAAACTAAGAAACTAAGAAACTAAGAAACTAAGAAACTGAGAATCTGAGAAACTGAGAAACTGAGAAACTGAGAAACTGAGAAACTGAGAAACTAAGAAACTAAGAAACTAAGAAACTAAGAAACTTAGAAACTAAGAAACTAAGAAACTAAGAAACTAAGAAACTAAGAAACTAAGAAACTAAGAAACTAAGAAACTAAGAAACTAAGAAACTAAGAAACTAAGAAACTAAGAAACTAAGAAACTAAGAAACTAAGAAACTAAGAAACTAAGAAACTAAGAAACTAAGAAACTAAGAAACTAAGAAACTAAGAAACTAAGATACTAAGAAACTAAGAAACTAAGAAACTAAGAAACTAAGAAACTAAGAAACTAAGATACTAAGAAACTAAGAAACTAAGAAACTAAGAAACTAAGATACTAAGAAACTAAGAAACTAAGAAACTAAGAAACTAAGAAACTAAGAAACTAAGAAACTAAGAAACTAAGAAACCAAGAAACTAAGAAACGAACAAACTGACAAACTGACAAACTAAGAAACTAAGAAACTAAGAAACTAAGAAACTAAGAAACTAAGAAAATAAGAAACTAAGAAACTAAGAAACTAAGAAACTAAGAAACTAAGAAACTAGGAAACTAAGAAACTAGGAAACTAAGAAACTAAGAAACTAAGAAACTAAGAAACTAAGAAACTAAGAAACTAAGAAACTAAGAAACTAGGAAACTGAGAAACTGAGAAACTGAGAAACTGAGAAACTGAGAAACTGAGAAACTGAGAAACTGAGAAACTGAGATACTGATAAACTGAGACACTGAGAAACTGAGAAACTGAGAAACTGAGGAACTGAGAAACTAAGAAAATTAGAAACTAAGAAACTAAGAAACTAAGAAACTAAGAAACGAACAAACTGACAAACTGACAAACTAAGAAACTAAGAAACTAAGAAACTAAGAAACTAAGAAACTAAGAAACTAAGAAACTAAGAAACTAAGAAACTAAGAAACTAAGAAACTAAGAAACTAAGAAACTAAGAAACTATGATACTAAGAAACTGAGAAACTAAGAAACTAAGAAACTAAGAAACTAAGAAACTAAGAAACTAAGAAACTAAGAAACTAAGAAACTAAGAAACTAAGAAACTAAGAAACTAAGAAACTAAGAAACTAAGAAACTAAGAAACTGAGAAACTGAGAAACTGAGAAACTGAGAAACTGAGAAACTGAGAAACTAAGAAACTAAGAAACTAAGAAACTAAGAAACTAAGAAACTTAGAAACTAAGAAACTAAGAAACTAAGAAACTAAGAAACTAAGAAACTAAGAAACTAAGAAACTAAGAAACTAAGAAACTAAGAAACTAAGAAACTAAGAAACTAAGAAACTAAGAAACTAAGAAACTAAGAAACTAAGAAACTAAGAAACTAAGAAACTAAGAAACTAAGAAACTAAGAAACTAAGAAACTAAGAAACTAAGAAACTAAGAAACTAAGAAACTAAGAAACTAAGAAACTAAGAAACTAAGAAACTAAGAAACTAAGAAACTAAGAAACTAAGAAACTAAGAAACTAAGAAACTAAGAAACTAAGAAACTAAGATACTAAGAAACTAAGAAACTAAGAAACTAAGAAACTAAGAAACTAAGAAACTAAGAAACTAAGAAACCAAGAAACTAAGAAACGAACAAACTGACAAACTGACAAACTAAGAAACTAAGAAACTAAGAAACTAAGAAACTAAGAAACTAAGAAACGAACAAACTGACAAACTAAGAAACTAAGAAACTGAGAAACTAAGAAACTAAGAAACTCAGAACCTAAGAAACTAAGAAATTAAGAAACTAAGAAACTAAGAAACTAAGAAACTAAGAAACTCAGAAACTAAGAAACTAAGAAACTAAGAAACTAAGAAACTAAGAAACTAAGAAACTAAGAAACTAAGAAACTAAGAAACTAAGATATTAAGAAACTAAGAAACTAAGAAACTAAGAAACTAAGAAACTAAGATACTAAGAAACTAAGAAACTAAGAAACTAAGAAACTAAGAAACTAAGAAACTAAGAAACTAAGAAACTAAGAAACGAACAAACTGACAAACTAAGAAACTAAGAAATTAAGAAATTAAGAAATTAAGAAATTAAGAAACTAAGAAACTAAGAAACTAAGAAACTAAGAAACTAAGAAACTAAGAAACTAAGAAACTAAGAAACTAAGAAACTAAGAAACTAAGAAACTAAGAAACTAAGAAACTAAGAAACTAAGAAACTAAGAAACTGAGAAACTGAGAAACTGAGAAACTGAGAAACTAAGAAACTAAGAAACTAAGAAACTAAGAAACTAAGAAACTAAGAAACTAAGAAACTAAGAAACTAAGAAACTAAGAAACTAAGAAACTAAGAAACTAAGAAACTAAGAAACTAAGATACTAAGAAACTAAGAAACTAAGAAACTAAGAAACTAAGATACTAAGAAACTAAGAAACTAAGAAACTAAGAAACTAAGAAACTAAGAAACTAAGAAACTAAGAAACCAAGAAACTAAGAAACGAACAAACTGACAAACTGACAAACTAAGAAACTAAGAAACTAAGAAACTAAGAAACTAAGAAACGAACAAACTGACAAACTAAGAAACTAAGAAACTGAGAAACTAAGAAACTAAGAAACTCAGAAACTCAGAAACTAAGAAACTAAGAAACTAAGAAACTAAGAAACTAAGAAACTAAGAAACTAAGAAACTCAGAAACTAAGAAACTAAGAAACTAAGAAACTAAGAAACTAAGAAACTAAGAAACTAAGAAACTAAGAAACTAAGAAACTAAGAAACTAAGAAACTAAGATATTAAGAAACTAAGAAACTAAGAAACTAAGAAACTAAGATACTAAGAAACTAAGAAACTAAGAAACTAAGAAACTAAGAAACTAAGAAACTAAGAAACTAAGAAACTAAGAAACTGAGAAACTGAGAAACTGAGAAACTGAGAAACTGAGAAACTGAGAAACTAAGAAACTGAGAAACTGAGAAACTGAGAAACTGAGAAACTGAGAAACTAAGAAACTAAGAAACTAAGAAACTAAGAAACTTAGAAACTAAGAAACTAAGAAACTAAGAAACTAAGAAACTAAGAAACTAAGAAACTAAGAAACTAAGAAACTAAGAAACTAAGAAACTAAGAAACTAAGAAACTAAAAACTAAGAAACTAAGAAACTAAGAAACTAAGAAACTAAGAAACTAAGAAACTGTGAAACTAAGAAACTAAGAAACTAAGAAACTAAGAAACTAAGAAACTAAGAAACTAAGAAACTAAGAAACTAAAAACTAAGAAACTAAGAAACTAAGAAACTAAGAAACTAAGAAACTAAGAAACTATGAAACTAAGAAACTAAGAAACTAAGAAACTAAGAAACTAAGAAACTAAGAAACTAAGAAACTAAGAAACTAAGAAACTAAGAAACTAAGAAACTAAGAAACTAAGAAACTAAGAAAATAAGAAACTAAGAAACTAAGAAACTAAGAAACTAAGAAACTAAGAAACTAGGAAACTAAGAAACTAGGAAACTAAGAAACTAAGAAACTAAGAAACTAAGAAACTAAGAAACTAAGAAACTAGGAAACTGAGAAACTGAGAAACTGAGAAACTGAGAAACTGAGAAACTGAGAAACTGAGAAACTGAGATACTGATAAACTGTGACACTGAGAAACTGAGAAACTGAGAAACTGAGGAACTGAGAAACTAAGAAAATTAGAAACTAAGAAACTAAGAAACTAAGAAACTAAGAAACGAACAAACTGACAAACTGACAAACTAAGAAACTAAGAAACTAAGAAACTAAGAAACTAAGAAACTAAGAAACTAAGAAACTAAGAAACTAAGAAACTAAGAAACTATGATACTAAGAAACTGAGAAACTAAGAAACTAAGAAACTAAGAAACTAAGAAACTAAGAAACTAAGAAACTAAGAAACTAAGAAACTAAGAAACTAAGAAACTAAGAAACTAAGAAACTAAGAAACTAAGAAACTAAGAAACTAAGAAACTGAGAAACTGAGAAACTGAGAAACTGAGAAACTGAGAAACTGAGAAACTGAGAAACTAAGAAACTAAGAAACTAAGAAACTAAGAAACTTAGAAACTAAGAAACTAAGAAACTAAGAAACTAAGAAACTAAGAAACTAAGAAACTAAGAAACTAAGAAACTAAGAAACTAAGAAACTAAGAAACTAAGAAACTAAGAAACTAAGAAACTAAGAAACTAAGAAACTAAGAAACTAAGAAACTAAGAAACTAAGAAACTAAGAAACTAAGAAACTAAGAAACTAAGAAACTAAGAAACTAAGAAACTAAGAAACTAAGAAACTAAGAAACTAAGAAACTAAGAAACTAAGAAACTAAGAAACTAAGAAACTAAGATACTAAGAAACTAAGAAACTAAGAAACTAAGAAACTAAGAAACTAAGAAACTAAGAAACTAAGAAACTAAGAAACTAAGATACTAAGAAACTAAGAAACTAAGAAACTAAGAAACTAAGAAACTAAGAAACCAAGAAACTAAGAAACGAACAAACTGACAAACTGACAAACTAAGAAACTAAGAAACTAAGAAACTAAGAAACGAACAAACTGACAAACTAAGAAACTAAGAAACTGAGAAACTAAGAAACTAAGAAACTCAGAAACTAAGAAACTAAGAAACTAAGAAACTAAGAAACTAAGAAACTAAGAAACTAAGAAACTAAGAAACTAAGAAACTAAGAAACTAAGAAACTAAGAAACTCAGAAACTAAGAAACTAAGAAACTAAGAAACTAAGAAACTAAGAAACTAAGAAACTAAGAAACTAAGAAACTAAGAAACTAAGAAACTAAGATATTAAGATACTAAGAAACTAAGATACTAAGAAACTAAGAAACTAAGAAACTAAGAAACTAAGATACTAAGAAACTAAGAAACTAAGAAACTAAGAAACTAAGAAACTAAGAAACTAAGAAACTAAGAAACTAAGAAACCAAGAAACTAAGAAACGAACAAACTGACAAACTGACAAACTAAGAAACTAAGAAACTAAGAAACTAAGAAACTAAGAAACTAAGAAACTAAGAAACGAACAAACTGACAAACTAAGAAACTAAGAAACTGAGAAACTAAGAAACTAAGAAACTCAGAAACTAAGAAACTAAGAAACTAAGAAACTAAGAAACTAAGAAACTAAGAAACTAAGAAACTAAGAAACTAAGAAACTCAGAAACTAAGAAACTAAGAAACTAAGAAACTAAGATACTAAGATTCTAAGAAACTAAGAAACTAAGAAACTAAGAAACTAAGAAACTAAGAAACTAAGAAACTAAGAAACTAAGAAACTAAGAAACTAAGAAACTAAGAAACTAAGAAACTAAGAAACTAAGAAACGAACAAACTGACAAACTAAGAAACTAAGAAACTAAGAAACTAAGAAACTAAGAAACTAAGAAACTATGATACTAAGAAACTGAGAAACTAAGAAACTAAGAAACTAAGAAACTAAGAAACTAAGAAACTAAGAAACTAAGAAACTAAGAAACTAAGAAACTAAGAAACGAACAAACTGACAAACTAAGAAACTAAGAAACTAAGAAACTAAGAAACTAAGAAACTAAGAAACTATGATACTAAGAAACTGAGAAACTAAGAAACTAAGAAACTAAGAAACTAAGAAACTAAGAAACTAAGAAACTAAGAAACTAAGAAACTGAGAAACTGAGAAACTGAGAAACTGAGAAACTGAGAAACTAAGAAACTAAGAAACTAAGAAACTAAGAAACTTAGAAACTAAGAAACTAAGAAACTAAGAAACTAAGAAACTAAGAAACTAAGAAACTAAGAAACTAAGAAACTAAGAAACTAAGAAACTAAGAAACTAAGAAACTAAGAAACTAAGAAACTAAGAAACTAAGAAACTAAGAAACTAAGAAACTAAGAAACTAAGAAACTAAGAAACTAAGAAACGAACAAACTGACAAACTGACAAACTAAGAAACTAAGAAACTAAGAAACTAAGAAACTAAGAAACGAACAAACTGACAAACTAAGAAACTAAGAAACTGAGAAACTAAGAAACTAAGAAACTCAGAAACTAAGAAACTAAGAAACTAAGAAACTAAGAAACTAAGAAACTAAGAAACTAAGAAACTAAGAAACTAAGAAACTAAGAAACTAAGAAACTCAGAAACTAAGAAACTAAGAAACTAAGAAACTAAGAAACTAAGAAACTAAGAAACTAAGAAACTAAGAAACTAAGATATTAAGAAACTAAGAAACTAAGATACTAAGAAACTAAGAAACTAAGAAACTAAGAAACTAAGATACTAAGAAACTAAGAAACTAAGAAACTAAGAAACTAAGAAACTAAGAAACTAAGAAACTAAGAAACTAAGAAACCAAGAAACTAAGAAACGAACAAACTGACAAACTGACAAACTAAGAAACTAAGAAACTAAGAAACTAAGAAACTAAGAAACTAAGAAACGAACAAACTGACAAACTAAGAAACTAAGAAACTGAGAAACTAAGAAACTAAGAAACTCAGAAACTAAGAAACTAAGAAACTAAGAAACTAAGAAACTAAGAAACTAAGAAACTAAGAAACTAAGAAACTCAGAAACTAAGAAACTAAGAAACTAAGAAACTAAGATACTAAGATTCTAAGAAACTAAGAAACTAAGAAACTAAGAAACTAAGAAACTATGAAACTAAGAAACTAAGAAACTAAGAAACTAAGAAACGAACAAACTGACAAACTAAGAAACTAAGAAACTAAGAAACTAAGAAACTAAGAAACTAAGAAACTAAGAAACTGAGAAACTAAGAAACTCAGAAACTAAGAAACTAAGAAACTAAGAAACTAAGAAACTAAGAAACTAAGAAACTAAGAAACTAAGAAACTAAGAAACTAAGAAACTAAGAAACTAAGAAACTAAGAAACTAAGAAACTAAGAAACTAAGAAACTGAGAAACTGAGAAACTGAGAAACTGAGAAACTGAGAAACTAAGAAACTAAGAAACTAAGAAACTAAGAAACTTAGAAACTAAGAAACTAAGAAACTAAGAAACTAAGAAACTAAGAAACTAAGAAACTAAGAAACTAAGAAACTAAGAAACTAAGAAACTAAGAAACTAAGAAACTAAGAAACTAAGAAACTAAGAAACTAAGAAACTAAGAAACTAAGAAACTAAGAAACTAAGAAACTAAGAAACTAAGAAACTAAGAAACTAAGAAACTAAGAAACTAAGAAACTAAGAAACTAAGAAACTAAGAAACTAAGAAACTAAGAAACTAAGAAACTAAGAAACTAAGAAACTAAGAAACTAAGAAACTAAGAAACTAAGAAACTAAGAAACTAAGAAACTAAGATACTAAGAAACTAAGAAACTAAGAAACTAAGAAACTAAGATACTAAGAAACTAAGAAACTAAGAAACTAAGAAACTAAGAAACTAAGAAACTAAGAAACTAAGAAACCAAGAAACTAAGAAACGAACAAACTGACAAACTGACAAACTAAGAAACTAAGAAACTAAGAAACTAAGAAACTAAGAAACTAAGAAACGAACAAACTGACAAACTAAGAAACTAAGAAACTGAGAAACTAAGAAACTAAGAAACTCAGAAACTAAGAAACTAAGAAACTAAGAAACTAAGAAACTAAGAAACTAAGAAACTCAGAAACTAAGAAACTAAGAAACTAAGAAACTAAGAAACTAAGAAACTAAGAAACTAAGAAACTAAGAAACTAAGAAACTAAGAAACTAAGAAACTAAGAAACTAAGAAACTAAGATATTAAGAAACTAAGAAACTAAGAAACTAAGAAACTAAGAAACTAAGAAACTAAGAAACTAAGAAACTAAGAAACTAAGAAACTAAGAAACTAAGAAACTAAGAAACTAAGAAACTAAGAAACTAAGAAACTAAGAAACTAAGAAACTAAGAAACTTAGAAGCTAAGAAACTAAGAAACTAAGAAACTAAGAAACTAAGAAACTAAGAAACTAAGAAACTAAGAAACTAAGAAACTAAGAAACTAAGAAACTAAGAAACTAAGAAACTAAGAAACTAAGAAACTAAGAAACTAAGAAACTAAGAAACTAAGAATCTAAGAAACTGAGAAACTGAGAAACTTAGAAACTGAGAAACTGAGAAACTGAGAAACTGAGAAACTGAGAAACTGAGAAACTAAGAAACTGAGAAACTAAGAAACTAAGAAACTTAGAAACTAAGAAACTAAGAAACTAAGAAACTAAGAAACTAAGAAACTAAGAAACTAAGAAACTAAGAAACTAAGAAACTAAGAAACTAAGAAACTAAGAAACTAAGAAACTAAGAAACTAAGAAACTAAGAAACTAAGAAACTAAGAAACTAAGAAACTAAGAAACTAAGAAACTAAGAAACTAAGAAACTAAGAAACTAAGAAACTAAGAAACTAAGAAACTAAGAAACTAAGAAACTAAGAAACTAAGAAACTAAGAAACTAAGAAACTAAGAAACTAAGAAACTAAGAAACTAAGAAACTAAGAAACTAAGAAACTAAGAAACTAAGAAACTAAGAAACTAAGAAACTAAGAAACTAAGAAACTAAGAAACTAACAATCTAAGAAACTAAGAAACTAAGAAACTAAGAAACTAAGAAACTATGAATCTAAGAAACTAAGAAACTAAGAAACTAAGAAACTAAGAAACTAAGAAACTAAGAAACTAAGAAACTGAGAAACTGAGAAACTGAGAAACTGAGAAACTGAGAAACTGAGAAACTGAGAAACTGAGAAACTGAGAAACTGAGAAACTGAGAAACTAAGAAACTAAGAAACTTAGAAACTAAGAAACTAAGAAACTAAGAAACGAACAAACTGAAAAACTGACAAACAGACAAACTAAGAAACTAAGAAACTAAGAAACTAAGAAACTAAGAAACTAAGAAACTAAGAAACTAAGAAACTAAGAAACTAAGAAACTAAGAAACTAAGAAACTAAGAAACTAAGAAACTAAGAAACTAAGAAACTAAGAAACTAAGAAACTAAGAAACTAAGAAACTAAGAAACTAAGAAACTAAGAAACTAAGAAACTAAGAAACTAAGAAACTAAGAAACTAAGAAACTAAGAAACTAAGAAACTAAGAAACTAAGAAACTAAGAAACTAAGATATTAAGAAACTAAGAAACTAAGAAACTAAGAAACTAAGAAACTAAGAAACTAAGAAACTAAGAAACTAAGAAACTAAGAAACTAAGAAACTAAGAAACTAAGAAACTAAGAAACTAAGAAACTAAGAAACTAAGAAACTAAGAAACTAAGAAACTAAGAAACTAAGAAACTAAGAAACTTAGAAACTAAGAAACTAAGAAACTAAGAAACTAAGAAACTAAGAAACTAAGAAACTAAGAAACTAAGAAACTAAGAAACTAAGAAACTAAGAAACTAAGAAACTAAGAAACTAAGAAACTAAGAAACTAAGAAACTAAGAAACTAAGAAACTAAGAAACTAAGAATCTAAGAAACTGAGAAACTGAGAAACTTAGAAACTGAGAAACTGAGAAACTGAGAAACTGAGAAACTGAGAAACTAAGAAACTGAGAAACTAAGAAACTAAGAAACTTAGAAACTAAGAAACTAAGAAACTAAGAAACTAAGAAACTAAGAAACTAAGAAACTAAGAAACTAAGAAACTAAGAAACTAAGAAACTAAGAAACTAAGAAACTAAGAAACTAAGAAACTAAGAAACTAAGAAACTAAGAAACTAAGAAACTAAGAAACTAAGAAACTAAGAAACTAAGAAACTAAGAAACTAAGAAACTAAGAAACTAAGAAACTAAGAAACTAAGAAACTAAGAAACTAAGAAACTAAGAAACTAAGAAACTAAGAAACTAAGAAACTAAGAAACTAAGAAACTAAGAAACTAAGAAACTAAGAAACTAAGAAACTAAGAAACTAAGAAACTAAGAAACTAAGAAACTAAGAAACTAAGAAACTAAGAAACTAATAAACTAAGAAACTAAGAAACTAAGAAACTAAGAAACTAAGAAACTAAGAAACTAAGTAACTAAGAAACTAAGAAACTAAGAAACTAAGAAACTAAGAAACTAAGAAACTAAGAAACTAAGAAACTAAGAAACTAAGAAACTAAGAAACTAAGAAACTAAGAAACTAAGAAACTAAGAAACTAAGAAACTAAGAAACTAAGAAACTCAGAAACTAAGAAACTAAGAAACTAAGAAACTAAGAAACTAAGAAACTCAGAAACTAAGAAACTAAGAAACTAAGAAACTAAGAAACTAAGAAACTAAGAAACTAAGAAACTAAGAAACTAAGAAACTAAGATATTAAGAAACTAAGAAACTAAGAAACTAAGAAACTAAGAAACTAAGAAACTAAGAAACTAAGAAACTAAGAAACTAAGAAACTAAGAAACTAAGAAACTAAGAAACTAAGAAACTAAGAAACTAAGAAACTAAGAAACTAAGAAACTAAGAAACTAAGAAACTAAGAAACTAAGAAACTAAGAAACTAAGAAACTAAGAAACTAAGAAACTAAGAAACTAAGAAACTAAGAAACTAAGAAACTAAGAAACTAAGAAACTAAGAAACTAAGAAACTAAGAAACTAAGAAACTAAGAAACTAAGAAACTGAGAAACTAAGAAACTGAGAAACTAAGAAACTGAGAAACTAAGAAACTGAGAAACTAAGAAACTGAGAAACTGAGAAACTAAGAAACTAAGAAACTAAGAAACTAAGAAACTAAGAAACTAAGAAACTAAGAAACTAAGAAACTAAGAAACTAAGAAACTAAGAAACTAAGAAACTAAGAAACTAAGAAACTAAGAAACTAAGAAACTAAGAAATTAAGAAACTAAGAAACTAAGAAACTAAGAAACTAAGAAACTAAGAAACTAAGAAACTAAGAAACTAAGAAACTAAGAAACTAAGAAACTAAGAAACTAAGAAACTAAGAAATTAAGAAATTAAGAAATTAAGAAACTAAGAAACTAAGAAACTAAGAAACTAAGAAACTAAGAAACTAAGAAACTGAGAAACTAAGAAACTGAGAAACTAAGAAACTGAGAAACTAAGAAACTGAGAAACTGAGAAACTAAGAAACTAAGAAACTAAGAAACTAAGAAACTAAGAAACTAAGAAACTAAGAAACTAAGAAACTAAGAAACTAAGAAACTAAGAAACTAAGAAACTAAGAAATTAAGAAATTAAGAAATTAAGAAACTAAGAAACTAAGAAACTAAGAAACTAAGAAACGAACAAACTGACAAACTGACAAACAAAGAAACTAAGAAACTAAGAAACTAAGAAACTAAGAAACTAAGAAACTAAGAAACTAAGAAACTAAGAAACCATGAAACTAAGAAACGAACAAACTGACAAACTGACAAACTAAGAAACTAAGAAACTAAGAAACTAAGAAACTAAGAAACTAAGAAACTAAGAAACGAACAAACTGACAAACTAAGAAACTGAGAAACTGAGAAACTAAGAAACTAAGAAACTCAGAAACTAAGAAACTAAGAAACTAAGAAACTAAGAAACTAAGAAACTCAGAAACTAAGAAACTAAGAAACTAAGAAACTAAGAAACTAAGAAACTAAGAAACTAAGAAACTAAGAAACTAAGAAACTAAGAAACTAAGATATTAAGAAACTAAGAAACTAAGAAACTAAGAAACTAAGAAACTAAGAAACTAAGATACTAAGAAACTAAGAAACTAAGAAACTAAGAATCTAAGAAACTAAGAAACTAAGAAACTAAGAAACTAAGAAACTAAGAAACTAAGAAACGAACAAACTGACAAACTAAGAAACTAAGAAATTAAGAAATTAAGAAATTAAGAAACTAAGAATTTAAGAAACTAAGAAACTAAGAAACTAAGAAACTAAGAAACTAAGAAACTGAGAAACTGAGAAACTGAGAAACTGAGAAACTGAGAAACTGAGAAACTGAGAAACTGAGAAACTAAGAAACTAAGAAACTAAGAAACTAAGAAACTAAGAAACTTAGAAACTAAGAAACTAAGAAACTAAGAAACTAAGAAACTAAGAAACTAAGAAACTAAGAAACTAAGAAACTAAGAAACTAAGAAACTAAGAAACTAAGAAACTAAGAAACTAAGAAACTAAGAAACTAAGAAACTAAGAAACTAAGAAACTAAGAAACTAAGAAACTAAGAAACTAAGAAACTAAGAAACTAAGAAACTAAGAAACTAAGAAACTAAGAAACTAAGAAACTGAGAAACTAAGAAACTGAGAAACTAAGAAACTGAGAAACTAAGAAACTGAGAAACTAAGAAACTGAGAAACTAAGAAACTAAGAAACTAAGAAACTAAGAAACTAAGAAACTAAGAAACTAAGAAACTAAGAAACTAAGAAACTAAGAAACTAAGAAACTAAGAAACTAAGAATCTAAGAAACTAAGAAACTAAGAAACTAAGAAACTAAGAAACTAAGAAACTAAGAAACTAAGAAACTAAGAAACTAAGAAACTAAGAAACTAAGAAACTAAGAAACTAAGAAACTAAGAAACTAAGAAACTAAGAAACTAAGAAACTAAGAAACTAAGAAACTAAGAAACTAAGAAACTAAGAAACTAAGAAACTAAGAAACTAAGAAACTAAGAAACTAAGAAACTAAGAAACTAAGAAACTAAGAAACTAAGAAACTAAGAAACTAAGAAACTAAGAAACTAAGAAACTAAGAAACTAAGAAACTAAGAGACTAAGAAACTAAGAAACTAAGAAACTAAGAAACTAAGAAACTAAGAAACTTAGAAACTAAGAAACTAAGAAACTAAGAAACTAAGAAACTAAGAAATTAAGAAACTGAGAAACTAAGAAACGAACAAACTGACAAACTAAGAAACGAACAAACTGACAAACTAAGAAACTAAGAAACTAAGAAACTAAGAAACTAAGAAACTAAGAAACTAAGAAACTAAGAAACTAAGAAACTAAGAAACTAAGAAACTAAGAAACTAAGAAACTAAGAAACTAAGAAACTAAGAAACTAAGAAACTAAGAAACTAAGAAACTAAGAAACTAAGAAACTAAGAAACTAAGAAACTAAGAAACTAAGAAACTAAGAAACTAAGAAACTAAGAAACTAAGAAACTAAGAAACTAAGAAACTAAGAAACTAAGAAACTAAGAAACTAAGAAACTAAGAAACTAAGAAACTAAGAAACTAAGAAACTAAGAAACTAAGAAACTAAGAAACTAAGAAACTAAGAAACTAAGAAACTAAGAAAATAAGAAACTAAGAAACTAAGAAACTAAGAAACTAAGAAACTAAGAAACTAAGATACTAAGAAACTAAGAAACTAAGAAACTAAGAAACTAAGAAACTAAGAAACTAAGAAACTATTAAACTAAGAAACTAAGAAACTAAGAAACTAAGAAACTAAGAAACTAAGAAACTAAGAAAATAAGAAACTAAGAAACTAAGAAACTAAGAAACTAAGAAACTAA
The DNA here is from genome assembly GCF_051020955.1 of Megalopta genalis. Lineage (NCBI taxonomy): Eukaryota > Metazoa > Arthropoda > Insecta > Hymenoptera > Halictidae > Megalopta > Megalopta genalis. The sequence continues at coordinate 259,269 of NW_027476159.1, forward strand.
GAAACTAAGAAACTAAGAAACTAGGAAACTAAGAAACTAAGAAACTAAGAAACTAAGAAACTAAGAAACTAAGAAACTAAGAAACTAAGAAACTAAGAAACTAAGAAACTAAGAAACTAAGAAACTAAGAAACTAAGAAACTAAGAAACTAAGAAACTAAGAAACTAAGAAACTAAGAAACTAAGAAACTAAGAAACTAAGAGACTAAGAAACTAAGAAACTAAGAAACTAAGAAACTAAGAAACTAAGAAACTTAGAAACTAAGAAACTAAGAAACTAAGAAACTAAGAAATTAAGAAACTAAGAAACTAAGAAACGAACAAACTGACAAACTAAGAAACGAACAAACTGACAAACTAAGAAACTAAGAAACTAAGAAACTAAGAAACTAAGAAACTAAGAAACTAAGAAACTAAGAAACTAAGAAACTAAGAAACTATGAAACTAAGAAACTAAGAAACTAGGAAACTAAGAAACTAAGAAACTAAGAAACTAAGAGACTAAGAAACTAAGAAACTAAGAAACTAAGAAACTAAGAAACTAAGAAACTAAGAAACTAAGAAACTAAGAAACTAAGAAACTAAGAAACTATGAAACTAAGAAACTAAGAAACTAGGAAACTAAGAAACTAAGAAACTAAGAAACTAAGAAACTAAGAAACTAAGAAACTAAGAAACTAAGAAACTAAGAAACTAAGAAACTAAGAAACTAAGAAACTAAGAAACTAAGAAACTAAGAAACTAAGAAACTAAGAAACTAAGAAACTAAGAAACTAAGAAACTAAGAAACTAAGAAACTAAGAAACTAAGAAACTAAGAAACTAAGAAACTAAGAAACTAAGAAACTAAGAAACTAAGAAACTAAGAAACTAAGAAACTAAGAAACTAAGAAACTAAGAAACTAAGAAACTAAGAAACTAAGAAACTAAGAAACTAAGAAACTAAGAAACCAAGAAACTAAGAAAGTAAGAAACTGACAAACTAAGAAACTAAGAAACTAAGAAACTAAGAAACTAAGAAACTAAGAAACTAAGAAACTAAGAAACTAAGAAACTAAGAAACTAAGAAATTAAGAAATCAAGGAACTAAGAAACTAAGAAACTAAGAAACTAAGAAACGAACAAACTGACAAACTGACAAACTAAGAAACTAAGAAATTAAGAAACTAAGAAACTAAGAAACTAAGAAACTAAGAAACTAAGAAACTAAGCAACTAAGAAACTAAGAAACTAAGAAACTAAGAAACTAAGAAACTATGAAACTAAGAAACTAAGAAACTAAGAAACTAAGAAACTAAGAAACTAAGAAACTAAGAAACTAAGAAACTAAGAAACTAAGAAACTAAGAAACTAAGAAACTAAGAAACTAAGAAACTAAGGAACTAAGAAACTAAGAAACTAAGAAACTAAGAAACTAAGAAACTAAGCAACTAAGAAACTAAGAAACTAAGAAACTAAGAAACTAAGAAACTAAGAAACTAAGAAACTAAGAAACTAAGAAACTAAGAAACTAAGAAACTAAGAAACTAAGAAACTAAGAAACTAAGAAACTAAGAAACTAAGAAACTAAGAAACTAAGAAACTAAGAAACTAAGAAACTAAGAAACTAAGAAATTAAGAAATTAAGAAATTAAGAAAGTAAGAAACTAAGAAACTAAGAAACTAAGAAACGAACAAACTGACAAACTGACAAACTAAGAAACTAAGAAACTAAGAAACTAAGAAACTATGAAACTAAGAAACTAAGAAACTAAGAAACTAAGAAACTAAGAAACTAAGAAACTAAGAAACTAAGAAACTGAGAAACTGAGAAACTGAGAAAGTGAGAAACTGAGAAACTGTGAAACTGAGAAACTAAGAAACTAAGAAACTAAGAAACTAAGAAACTTAGAAACTAAGAAACTATGAAACTAAGAAACTAAGAAACTAAGAAACTAAGAAACTAAGAAACTAAGAAACTAAGAAACTAAGAAACTAAGAAACTAAGAAACTAAGAAACTAAGAAACTAAGAAACTAAGAAACTAAGAAACTAAGAAACTAAGAAACTAAGAAACTAAGAAACTAAGAAACTAAGAAACTAAGAAACTAAGAAACTAAGAAACTAAGAAACTAAGAAACTAAGAAACTAAGAAACTAAGAAACTAAGAAACTAAGAAACTAAGAAACTAAGAAACTATGAATCTAAGAAACTAAGAAACTAAGAAACTAAGAAACTAAGATACTAAGAAACTAAGAAACTAAGAAACTAAGAAACTAAGATACTAAGAAACTAAGAAACTAAGAAACTAAGAAACTAAGAAACTAAGAAACTAAGAAACCAAGAAACTAAGAAACGAACAAACTGACAAACTGACAAACTAAGAAACTAAGAAACTAAGAAACTAAGAAACTAAGAAACGAACAAACTGACAAACTAAGAAACTAAGAAACTGAGAAACTAAGAAACTAAGAAACTCAGAAACTAAGAAACTAAGAAACTAAGAAACTAAGAAACTAAGAAACTAAGAAACTAAGAAACTAAGAAACTCAGAAACTAAGAAACTAAGAAACTAAGAAACTAAGAAACTAAGAAACTAAGAAACTAAGAAACTAAGAAACTAAGATATTAAGAAACTAAGAAACTAAGAAACTAAGAAACTAAGAAACTAAGATACTAAGAAACTAAGAAACTAAGAAACTAAGAATCTAAGAAACTAAGAAACTAAGAAACTAAGAAACTAAGAAACTAAGAAACTAAGAAACGAACAAACTGACAAACTAAGAAACTAAGAAATTAAGAAATTAAGAAATTAAGAAATTAAGAAACTAAGAATTTAAGAAACTAAGAAACTAAGAAACTAAGAAACTAAGAAACTAAGAAACTGCGAAACTGAGAAACTGAGAAACTGAGAAACTGAGAAACTGAGAAACTGAGAAACTGAGAAACTAAGAAACTAAGAAACTAAGAAACTAAGAAACTAAGAAACTTAGAAACTAAGAACTAAGAAACTAAGAAACTAAGAAACTAAGAAACTTAGAAACTAAGAAACTAAGAAACTAAGAAACTAAGAAACTAAGAAACTAAGAAACTAAGAAACTAAGAAACTAAGAAACTAAGAAACTAAGAAACTAAGAAACTAAGAAACTAAGAAACTAAGAAACTAAGAAACTAAGAAACTAAGAAACTAAGAAACTAAGAAACTAAGAAACTAAGAAACTAAGAAACTAAGAAACTAAGAAACTAAGAAACTAAGAAACTAAGAAACTAAGAAACTAAGAAACTAAGAAACTAAGAAACTAAGAAACTAAGAAATTAAGAAACTGAGAAACTAAGAAACGAACAAACTGACAAACTAAGAAACGAACAAACTGACAAACTAAGAAACTAAGAAACTAAGAAACTAAGAAACTAAGAAACTAAGAAACTAAGAAACTAAGAAACTAAGAAACTAAGAAACTAAGAAACTAAGAAACTAAGAAACTAAGAAACTAAGAAACTAAGAAACTAAGAAACTAAGAAACTAAGAAACTGAGAAACTAAGAAACTAAGAAACTAAGAAACTAAGAAACTAAGAAACTAAGAAACTAAGAAACTAAGAAACTAAGAAACTAAGAAACTAAGAAACTAAGAAACTAAGAAACTAAGAAACTAAGAAACTAAGAAACTAAGAAACTAAGAAACTAAGAAACTAAGAAACTAAGAAACTAAGAAACTAAGAAACTAAGAAACTAAGAAAATAAGAAACTAAGAAACTAAGAAACTAAGAAACTAAGAAACTAAGAAACTAAGATACTAAGAAACTAAGAAACTAAGAAACTAAGAAACTGAGAAACTAAGAAACTGAGAAACTATTAAACTAAGAAACTAAGAAACTAAGAAACTAAGAAACTAAGAAACTAAGAAACTAAGAAAATAAGAAACTAAGAAACTAAGAAACTAAGAAACTAAGAAACTAAGAAACTAAGAAACTAAGAAACTAGGAAACTAAGAAACTAAGAAACTAAGAAACTAAGAAACTAAGAAACTAAGAAACTAAGAAACTAAGAAACTAAGAAACTAAGAAACTAAGAAACTAAGAAACTAAGAAACTAAGAAACTAAGAAACTAAGAAACTAAGAAACTAAGAAACTAAGAAACTAAGAAACTAAGAAACTAAGAAACTAAGAAACTAAGAAACTAAGAAACTAAGAAACTAAGAAACTAAGAAACTAAGAAACTAAGAAACTAAGAAACTAAGAAACTAAGAAACTAAGAAACTAAGAAACTAAGAAACTAAGAAACTAAGAAACTAAGAAACTAAGAAACTAAGAAACTAAGAAACTAAGAAACTAAGAAACTAAGAAACTAAGAAACTAAGAAACTAAGAAACTAAGAAACTATGAAACTAAGAAACGAACAAACTGACAAACGAACAAACTGACAAACTAAGAAACGAACAAACTGACAAACTAAGAAACTAAGAAACTAAGAAACTAAGAAACTAAGAAACTAAGAAACTAAGAAACTAAGAAACTAAGAAACTATGAAACTAAGAAACTAAGAAACTAGGAAACTAAGAAACTAAGAAACTAAGAAACTAAGAGACTAAGAAACTAAGAAACTAAGAAACTAAGAAACTAAGAAACTAAGAAACTAAGAAACTAAGAAACTAAGAAACTAAGAAACTAAGAAACTAAGAAACTAAGAAACTAAGAAACTAAGAAACTAAGAAACTAAGAAACTAAGAAACTAAGAAACTAAGAAACTAAGAAACTAAGAAACTAAGAAACTAAGAAACTAAGAAACTAAGAAACTAAGAAACTAAGAAACTAAGAAACTAAGAAACTATGAAACTAAGAAACTAAGAAACTAAGAAACTAAGAAACTAAGAAACTAAGAAACTAAGAAACTAAGAAACTAAGAAACTAAGAAACTAAGAAACTAAGAAACTAAGAAACTAAGGAACTAAGAAACTAAGAAACTAAGAAACTAAGAAACTAAGAAACTAAGAAACTAAGAAACTAAGAAACTAAGAAACTAAGAAACTAAGAAACTAAGAAACTAAGAAACTAAGAAACTAAGAAACTAAGAAACTAAGAAACTAAGAAACTAAGAAACTAAGAAACTAAGAAACTAAGAAACTAAGAAACTAAGAAACTAAGAAACTAAGAAATTAAGAAATTAAGAAATTAAGAAAGTAAGAAACTAAGAAACTAAGAAACTAAGAAACTAAGAAACTAAGAAATTAAGAAATTAAGAAATTAAGAAAGTAAGAAACTAAGAAACTAAGAAACTAAGAAACGAACAAACTGACAAACTGACAAACTAAGAAACTAAGAAACTAAGAAACTAAGAAACTATGAAACTAAGAAACTAAGAAACTAAGAAACTAAGAAACTAAGAAACTAAGAAACTAAGAAACTAAGAAACTGAGAAACTGAGAAACTGAGAAACTGAGAAACTGAGAAACTGAGAAACTGTGAAACTGAGAAACTAAGAAACTAAGAAACTAAGAAACTAAGAAACTTAGAAACTAAGAAACTAAGAAACTAAGAAACTAAGAAACTAAGAAACTAAGAAACTAAGAAACTAAGAAACTAAGAAACTAAGAAACTAAGAAACTAAGAAACTAAGAAACTAAGAAACTAAGAAACTAAGAAACTAAGAAACTAAGAAACTAAGAAACTAAGAAACTAAGAAACTAAGAAACTAAGAAACTAAGAAACTAAGAAACTAAGAAACTAAGAAACTAAGAAACTAAGAAACTAAGAAACTAAGAAACTAAGAAACTAAGAAACTAAGAAACTAAGAAACTAAGAAACTAAGAAACTAAGAAACTAAGAAACTATGAAACTAAGAAACTAAGAAACTAAGAAACTAAGAAACTAAGATACTAAGAAACTAAGAAACTAAGAAACTAAGAAACTAAGATACTAAGAAACTAAGAAACTAAGAAACTAAGAAACTAAGAAACTAAGAAACTAAGAAACTAAGAAACTAAGAAACCAAGAAACTAAGAAACGAACAAACTGACAAACTAAGAAACTAAGAAACTAAGAAACTAAGAAACTAAGAAACGAACAAACTGACAAACTAAGAAACTAAGAAACTGAGAAACTAAGAAACTAAGAAACTCAGAAACTAAGAAACTAAGAAACTAAGAAACTAAGAAACTAAGAAACTAAGAAACTAAGAAACTAAGAAACTCAGAAACTAAGAAACTAAGAAACTAAGAAACTAAGAAACTAAGAAACTAAGAAACTAAGAAACTAAGAAACTAAGAAACTAAGAAACTAAGATATTAAGAAACTAAGAAACTAAGAAACTAAGAAACTAAGAAACTAAGATACTAAGAAACTAAGAAACTAAGAAACTAAGAATCTAAGAAACTAAGAAACTGAGAAACTGAGAAACTGAGAAACTGAGAAACTGAGAAACTGAGAAACTGAGAAACTAAGAAACTAAGAAACTAAGAAACTAAGAAACTAAGAAACTTAGAAACTAAGAAACTAAGAAACTAAGAAACTAAGAAACTAAGAAACTAAGAAACTAAGAAACTAAGAAACTAAGAAACTAAGAAACTAAGAAACTAAGAAACTAAGAAACTAAGAAACTAAGAAACTAAGAAACTAAGAAACTAAGAAACTAAGAAACTAAGAAACTAAGAAACTAAGAAACTAAGAAACTAAGAAACTAAGAAACTAAGAAACTAAGAAACTAAGAAACTAAGAAACTAAGAAACTAAGAAACTAAGAAACTAAGAAACTAAGAAACTAAGAAACTAAGAAACTAAGAAACTAAGAAACTAAGAAACTAAGAAACTAAGAAACTAAGAAACTAAGAAACTAAGAAACTAAGAAACTAAGAAACTAAGAAACTAAGAAACTAAGAAACTAAGAAACTAAGAAACTAAGAAACTAAGAAACTAAGAAACTAAGAAACTAAGAAACTAAGAAACTAAGAAACTAAGAAACTAAGAAACTAAGAAACTAAGAAACTAAGAAACTAAGAAACTAAGAAACTAAGAAACTAAGAAACTAAGAAACTGAGAAACTAAGAAACTGAGAAACTAAGAAACTGAGAAACTAAGAAACTGAGAAACTAAGAAACTGAGAAACTAAGAAACTAAGAAACTAAGAAACTAAGAAACTAAGAAACTAAGAAACTAAGAAACTAAGAAACTAAGAAACTGAGAAACTAAGAAACTAAGAAACTAAGAAACTAAGAAATTAAGAAATTAAGAAATTAAGAAAGTAAGAAACTAAGAAACTAAGAAACTAAGAAACGAACAAACTGACAAACTGACAAACTAAGAAACTAAGAAACTAAGAAACTATGAAACTAAGAAACTAAGAAACTAAGAAACTAAGAAACTAAGAAACTAAGAAACTAAGAAACTGAGAAACTGAGAAACTGAGAAACTGAGAAACTGAGAAACTGAGAAACTGAGAAACTAAGAAACTAAGAAACTAAGAAACTAAGAAACTAAGAAACTAAGAAACTTAGAAACTAAGAAACTAAGAAACTAAGAAACTAAGAAACTAAGAAACTAAGAAACTAAGAAACTAAGAAACTAAGAAACTAAGAAACTAAGAAACTAAGAAACTAAGAAACTAAGAAACTAAGAAACTAAGAAACTAAGAAACTAAGAAACTAAGAAACTAAGAAACTAAGAAACTAAGAAACTAAGAAACTAAGAAACTAAGAAACTAAGAAACTAAGAAACTAAGAAACTAAGAAACTAAGAAACTAAGAAACTAAGAAACTAAGAAACTAAGAAACTAAGAAACTAAGAAACTAAGAAACTAAGAAACTAAGAAACTAAGAAACTAAGAAACTAAGAAACTATGAAACTAAGAAACTAAGAAACTAAGAAACTAAGAAACTAAGATACTAAGAAACTAAGAAACTAAGAAACTAAGAAACTAAGATACTAAGAAACTAAGAAACTAAGAAACTAAGAAACTAAGAAACTAAGAAACTAAGAAACTAAGAAACTAAGAAACCAAGAAACTAAGAAACGAACAAACTGACAAACTGACAAACTAAGAAACTAAGAAACTAAGAAACTAAGAAACTAAGAAACGAACAAACTGACAAACTAAGAAACTAAGAAACTGAGAAACTAAGAAACTGAGAAACTAAGAAACTAAGAAACTCAGAAACTAAGAAACTAAGAAACTAAGAAACTAAGAAACTAAGAAACTAAGAAACTAAGAAACTAAGAAACTAAGAAACTAAGAAACTCAGAAACTAAGAAACTAAGAAACTAAGAAACTAAGAAACTAAGAAACTAAGAAACTAAGAAACTAAGAAACTAAGAAACTAAGAAACTAAGAAACTAAGATATTAAGAAACTAAGAAACTAAGAAACTAAGAAACTAAGAAACTAAGATACTAAGAAACTAAGAAACTAAGAAACTAAGAATCTAAGAAACTAAGAAACTAAGAAACTAAGAAACTAAGAAACGAACAAACTGACAAACTAAGAAACTAAGAAATTAAGAAATTAAGAAATTAAGAAATTAAGAAATTAAGAAACTAAGAATTTAAGAAACTAAGAAACTAAGAAACTAAGAAACTAAGAAACTAAGAAACTGAGAAACTGAGAAACTGAGAAACTGAGAAACTGAGAAACTGAGAAACTGAGAAACTGAGAAACTAAGAAACTAAGAAACTAAGAAACTAAGAAACTAAGAAACTTAGAAACTAAGAAACTAAGAAACTAAGAAACTAAGAAACTAAGAAACTAAGAAACTAAGATATTAAGAAACTAAGAAACTAAGAAACTAAGAAACTAAGAAACTAAGAAACTAAGATACTAAGAAACTAAGAAACTAAGAAACTAAGAATCTAAGATACTAAGAAACTAAGAAACTAAGAAACTAAGAAACGAACAAACTGACAAACTAAGAAACTAAGAAATTAAGAAATTAAGAAACTAAGAATTTAAGAAACTAAGAAACTAAGAAACTAAGAAACTAAGAAACTAAGAAACTGAGAAACTGAGAAACTGAGAAACTGAGAAACTGAGAAACTGAGAAACTGAGAAACTGAGAAACTAAGAAACTAAGAAACTAAGAAACTAAGAAACTAAGAAACTTAGAAACTAAGAAACTAAGAAACTAAGAAACTAAGAAACTAAGAAACTAAGAAACTAAGAAACTAAGAAACTAAGAAACTAAGAAACTAAGAAACTAAGAAACTAAGAAACTAAGAAACTAAGAAACTAAGAAAATAAGAAACTAAGAAACTAAGAAACTAAGAAACTAAGAAACTAAGAAACTAAGAAACTAAGAAACTAAGAAACTAAGAAACTAAGAAACTAAGAAACTAAGAAACTAAGAAACTAAGAAACTAAGAAACTAAGAAACTAGAGAAACTAAGAACTAAGAAACTAAGAAACTAAGAAACTAAGAAACTAAGAAACTAAGAAACTAAGAAACTAAGAAACTAAGAAACTAAGAAACTAAGAAACTAAGAAACTAAGAAACTAAGAAACTAAGAAACTAAGAAACTAAGAAACTAAGAAACTAAGAAACTAAGAAACTAAGAAACTAAGAAACTAAGAAACTAAGAAACTAAGAAACTAAGAAACTAAGAACTAAGAAACTAAGAAACTAAGAAACTAAGAAACTAAGAAACTAAGAAACTAAGAAACTAAGAAACTAAGAAACTAAGAAACTAAGAACTAAGAAACTAAGAAACTAAGAAACTAAGAAACTAAGAAACTAAGAACTAAGAAACTAAGAACTAAGAAACTAAGAAACTAAGAAACTAAGAAACTAAGAAACTAAGAAACTAAGAAACTAAGAAACTAAGAAACTAAGAAACTAAGAAACTAAGAAACTAAGAAACTAAGAAACTAAGAAACTAAGAAACTAAGAAACTAAGAAACTAAGAAACTAAGAAACTAAGAAACTAAGAAACTAAGAAACTAAGAAACTAAGAAACTAAGAAACTAAGAAACTAAGAAACTAAGAAACTAAGAAACTAAGAAACTAAGAAACTAAGAAGACTAAGAAACTAAGAAACTAAGAAACTAAGAAACTAAGAAACTAAGAAACTTAGAAACTAAGAAACTAAGAAACTAAGAAACTAAGAAACTAAGAAATTAAGAAACTAAGAAAACTAAGAAACGAACAAACTGACAAACTAAGAAACGAACAAACTGACAAGCTAAGAAACTAAGAAACTAAGAAACTAAGAAACTAAAACTAAGAAACTAAGAAACTAAGAAAACTAAGAAACTAAGAAACTAAGAACTAGAAACGAACAAACTGACAAACTAAGAAACTAAGAAATTAAGAAATTAAGAAATTAAGAAATTAAGAAATTAAGAAACTAAGAATTTAAGAAACTAAGAAACTAAGAAACTAGAAACTAAGAAACTAAGAAACTGAGAAACTGAGAAACTGAGAAACTGAGAAACTGAGAAACTGAGAAACTGAGAAACTGAGAAACTAAGAAACTAAGAAACTAAGAAACTAAGAAACTAAGAAACTTAGGAAACTAAGAAACTAAGAAACTAAGAAACTAAGAAACTAAGAAACTAAGAAACTAAGAAACTAAGAAACTAAGAACTAAGAAACTAAGAAACTAAGAAACTAAGAAACTAAGAAACTAAGAAACTAAGAAACTAAGAAACTAAGAAACTAAGAAACTAAGAAACTAAGAAAACTAAGAAACTAAGAAACTAAGAAACACTAAGAAACTAAGAAACTAAGAAACTAAGAAACTAAGAAACTAAGAAACTAAGAAACTAAGAAACTAAGAAACTAAGAAACTAAGAAACTAAGAAACTAAGAAACTAAGAAACTAAGAAACTAAGAAACTAAGAAACTAAGAAACTAAGAAACTAAGAAACTAAGAAACTAAGAAACTAAGAAACTAAGAAACTAAGAAACTAAGAAACTAAGAAACTAAGAAACTAAGAAACTAAGAGACTAAGAAACTAAGAAACTAAGAAACTAAGAAACTAAGAAACTAAGAAAACTAAGAAACTGAGAAACTGAGAAACTGAGAAACTGAGAAACTGAGAAACTGAGAAACTGAGAAACTAAGAAACTAAGAAACTAAGAAACTAAGAAACTAAGAAACTAAGAAACTTAGAAACTAAGAAACTAAGAAACTAAGAAACTAAGAAACTAAGAAACTAAGAAACTAAGAAACTAAGAAACTAAGAACTAAGAAACTAAGAAACTAAGAAACTAAGAAACTAAGAAACTAAGAAACTAAGAATCTAAGAAACTGAGAAACTGAGAAACTGAGAAACTGAGAAACTGAGAAACTGAGAAACTGAGAAACTAAGAAACTAAGAAACTAAGAAACTAAGAAACTAAGAAACTAAGAAACTTAGAAACTAAGAAACTAAGAAACTAAGAAACTAAGAAACTAAGAAACTAAGAAACTAAGAAACTAAGAAACTAAGAAACTAAGAAACTAAGAAACTAAGAAACTAAGAAACTAAGAAACTAAGAAACTAAGAATCTAAGAAACTAAGAAACTAAGAAACTAAGAAACTAAGAAACTAAGAAACTAAGAAACTAAGAAACTAAGAAACTAAGAAACTAAGAAAACTAAGAAACTAAGAAACTATGAAACTAAGAAACTAAGAAACTAAGAAACTAAGAAACTAAGAAACTAAGAAACTAAGAAACTAAGAAACTAAGAAACTAAGAAACTAAGAAACTAAGAAACTAAGAAACTAAGAAACTAAGAAACTAAGAAACTAAGAAACTAAGAAACTAAGAGACTAAGAAACTAAGAAACTAAGAAACTAAGAAACTAAGAAACTAAGAAACTTAGAAACTAAGAAACTAAGAAACTAAGAAACTAAGAAACTAAGAAATTAAGAAACTAAGAAACTAAGAAACGAACAAACTGACAAACTAAGAAACGAACAAACTGACAAGCTAAGAAACTAAGAAACTAAGAAACTAAGAAACTAAGAAACTAAGAAACTAAGAAACTAAGAAACTAAGAAACTAAGAAAACTAAGAAACGAACAACTGACAAACTAAGAAACTAAGAAATTAAGAAATTAAGAAATTAAGAAATTAAGAAACTAAGAATTTAAGAAACTAAGAAACTAAGAAACTAAGAAACTAAGAAACTAAGAAACTGAGAAACTGAGAAACTGAGAAACTGAGAAACTGAGAAACTGAGAAACTGAGAAACTGAGAAACTAAGAAACTAAGAAACTAAGAAACTAAGAAACTAAGAAACTTAGAAACTAAGAAACTAAGAAACTAAGAAACTAAGAAACTAAGAAACTAAGAAACTAAGAAACTAAGAAACTAAGAAACTAAGAAACTAAGGAACTAAGAAACTAAGAAACTAAGAAACTAAGAAACTAAGAAACTAAGAAACTAAGAAACTAAGAAACTAAGAAACTAAGAAACTAAGAAACTAAGAAACTAAGAAACTAAGAAACTAAGAAACTAAGAAACTAAGAAACTAAGAAACTAAGAAACTAAGAAACTAAGAAACTAAGAAACTAAGATACTAAGAAACTAAGAAACTAAGAAACTAAGAAACTAAGAAACTAAGAAACTAAGAAACTAAGAAACTAAGAAACTAAGAAACTAAGAAACTGAGAAACTAAGAAACTAAGAAACTAAGAAACTAAGAAACTAAGAAACTAAGAAACTAAGAAACTAAGAAACTAAGAAACTAAGAAACTAAGAAACTAAGAAACTAAGAAACTGAGAAACTGAGAAACTAAGAAACTGAGAAACTAAGAAACTAAGAAACTAAGAAACTAAGAAACTAAGAAACTAAGAAACTAAGAAACTAAGAAACTAAGAAACTGAGAAACTAAGAAACTAAGAAACTAAGAAACTAAGAAATTAAGAAATTAAGAAATTAAGAAAGTAAGAAACTAAGAAACTAAGAAACTAAGAAACGAACAAACTGACAAACTGACAAACTAAGAAACTAAGAAACTAAGAAACTAAGAAACTATGAAACTAAGAAACTAAGAAAGTAAGAAACTAAGAAACTAAGAAACTAAGAAACTGAGAAACTGAGAAACTGAGAAACTGAGAAACTGAGAAACTGAGAAACTGAGAAACTGAGAAACTAAGAAACTAAGAAACTAAGAAACTAAGAAACTAAGAAACTTAGAAACTAAGAAACTAAGAAACTAAGAAACTAAGAAACTAAGAAACTAAGATATTAAGAAACTAAGAAACTAAGAAACTAAGAAACTAAGAAACTAAGAAACTAAGATACTAAGAAACTAAGAAACTAAGAAACTAAGAATCTAAGAAACTAAGAAACTAAGAAACTAAGAAACTAAGAAACTAAGAAAATAAGAAACGAACAAACTGACAAACTAAGAAACTAAGAAATTAAGAAATTAAGAAATTAAGAAATTAAGAAACTAAGAATTTAAGAAACTAAGAAACTAAGAAACTAAGAAACTAAGAAACTAAGAAACTGAGAAACTGAGAAACTGAGAAACTGAGAAACTGAGAAACTGAGAAACTGAGAAACTGAGAAACTAAGAAACTAAGAAACTAAGAAACTAAGAAACTTAAGAAACTAAGAAACTAAGAAACTAAGAAACTAAGAAACTAAGAAACTAAGAAACTAAGAAACTAAGAAACTAAGAAACTAAGAAACTAAGAAACTAAGAAACTAAGAAACTAAGAAACTAAGAAACTAAGAAACTAAGAAACTAAGAAACTAAGAAACTAAGAAACTAAGAAACTAAGAAACTAAGAAACTAAGAAACTAAGAAACTAAGAAACTAAGAAACTAAGAAACTAAGAAACTAAGAAACTAAGAAACTAAGAAACTAAGAAACTAAGAAACTAAGAAACTAAGAAACTAAGAAACTAAGAAACTAAGAAACTAAGAAACTAAGAAACTAAGAAACTAAGAAACTAAGAAACTAAGAAACTAAGAAACTAAGAAACTAAGAAAACTAAGAAACTAAGAAACTAAGAAACTAAGAAACTAAGAAACTAAGAAACTAAGAAACTAAGAAACTAAGAAACTAAGAAACTAAGAAACTAAGAAACTAAGAAACTAAGAAACTAAGAAACTAAGAAACTAAGAAACTAAGAAACTAAGAAACTAGAAACTAAGAAACTAAGAAACTAAGAACTAAGAAGAAACTAAAGAAACTAAGAAACTAAGAAACTAAGAAACTAAGAGACTAAGAAACTAAGAGAACTAAGAAACTAGAAACTAGGAAACTAAGAAACTAGAAACTAAGAAACTAAGAAACTAAGAAACTAAGAAACTAAGAAACTAAGAAACTAAGAAACTAAGAAACTAAGAAACTAAGAAACTAAGAAACTAAGAACTAAGAAACTAAGAAACTAAGAAACTAAGAAACTAAGAAACTAAGAAACTAAGAAACTAAGAAACTAAGAAACTAAGAAACTAAGAAACTAAGAAACTAAGAAACTAAGAAACTAAGAAACTAAGAAACTAAGAACTAAGAAACTAAGAAACTAAGAAACTAAGAAACTAAGAAACTAAGAAACTAAGAAAGTAAGAAACTGACAAACTAAGAAACTAAGAAACTAAGAAACTAAGAAACTAGGAAACTAAGAAACTAAGAAACTAAGAAACTAAGAAACTAAGAAACTAAGAAATTAAGAAATCAAGGAACTAAGAAACTAAGAAACTAAGAAACTAAGAAACGAACAAACTGACAAACTGACAAACTAAGAAACTAAGAAATTAAGAAACTAAGAAACTAAGAAACTAAGAAACTAAGAAACTAAGAAAACTAAGCAACTAAGAAACTAAGAAACTAAGAAACTAAGAAACTATGAAACTAAGAAACTAAGAAACTAAGAAACTAAGAACTAAGAAACTAAGAAACTAAGAAACTAAGAAACTAAGAAACTAAGAAACTAAGAAACTAAGAAACTAAGAAACTAAGAAACTAAGAAACTAAGAAACTAAGAAACTAAGAAACTAAGAAACTAAGAAACTAAGAAACTAAGAAACTAAGAAACTAAGAAACTAAGAAACTAAGAAACTAAGAAACTAAGAAACTAAGAAACTAAGAAACTAAGAAACTAAGAAACTAAGAAACTAAGAAACTAAGAAACTAAGAAACTGAGAAACTAAGAAACTGAGAAACTAAGAAACTGAGAAACTAAGAAACTGAGAAACTAAGAAACTAAGAAACTAAGAAACTAAGAAACTAAGAAACTAAGAAACTAAGAAACTAAGAAACTAAGAAACTGAGAAACTAAGAAACTAAGAAACTAAGAAAACTAAGAAATTAAGAAATTAAGAAATTAAGAAAGTAAGAAACTAAGAAACTAAGAAACTAAGAAACGAACAAACTGACAAACTGACAAACTAAGAAACTAAGAAACTAAGAAACTAAGAAACTATGAAACTAAGAAACTAAGAAAGTAAGAAACTAAGAAACTAAGAAACTAAGAAACTGAGAAACTGAGAAACTGAGAAACTGAGAAACTGAGAAACTGAGAAACTGAGAAACTGAGAAACTAAGAAACTAAGAAACTAAGAAACTAAGAAACTAAGAAACTTAGAAACTAAGAAACTAAGAAACTAAGAAACTAAGAAACTAAGAAACTAAGATATTAAGAAACTAAGAAACTAAGAAACTAAGAAACTAAGAAACTAAGAAACTAAGATACTAAGAAACTAAGAAACTAAGAAACTAAGAATCTAAGAAACTAAGAAACTAAGAAACTAAGAAACTAAGAAACTAAGAAAATAAGAAACGAACAAACTGACAAACTAAGAAACTAAGAAATTAAGAAATTAAGAAATTAAGAAATTAAGAAACTAAGAATTTAAGAAACTAAGAAAACTAAGAAACTAAGAAACTAAGAAACTAAGAAACTGAGAAACTGAGAAACTGAGAAACTGAGAAACTGAGAAACTGAGAAACTGAGAAACTGAGAAACTAAGAAACTAAGAAACTAAGAAACTAAGAAACTAAGAAACTTAGAAACTAAGAAACTAAGAAACTAAGAAACTAAGAAACTAAGAAACTAAGAAACTAAGAAACTAAGAAACTAAGAAACTAAGAAACTAAGAAACTAAGAAACTAAGAAACTAAGAAACTAAGAAACTAAGAAACTAAGAACTAAGAAACTAAGAAACTAAGAAACTAAGAAACTAAGAAACTAAGAAACTAAGAAACTAAGAAACTAAGAAACTAAGAAACTAAGAAACTAAGAAACTAAGAAACTAAGAAACTAAGAAACTAAGAAACTAAGAAACTAAGAAACTAAGAAACTAAGAAACTAAGAAACTAAGAAACTAAGAAACTAAGAAACTAAGAAACTAAGAAACTAAGAAAACTAAGAAACTAAGAAACTAAGAAACTAAGAAACTAAGAAACTAAGAAACTAAGAAACTAAGAAACTAAGAAACTAAGAAACTAAGAAACTAAGAAACTAAGAAACTAAGAAACTAAGAAACTAAGAAACTAAGAAACTAAGAAACTAAGAAACTAAGAAACTAAGAAACTAAGAAACTAAGAAACTAAGAAACTAAGAAACTAAGAAACTAAGAAACTAAGAAACTAAGAAACTAAGAAACTAAGAAACTAAGAAACTAAGAACTAAGAAACTAAGAAACTAAGAGACTAAGAAACTAGGAAACTAGGAAACTAAGAAACTAGGAAACTAAGAAACTAAGAAACTAAGAAACTAAGAAACTAAGAAACTAAGAAACTAAGAAACTAAGAAACTAAGAAACTAAGAAACTAAGAAACTAAGAAACTAAGAAACTAAGAAACTAAGAAACTAAGAAACTAAGAAACTAAGAAACTAAGAAACTAAGAAACTAAGAAACTAAGAAACTAAGAAACTAAGAAACTAAGAAACTAAGAAACTAAGAAACTAAGAAACTAAGAAACTAAGAAACTAAGAAACTAAGAAACTAAGAAACTAAGAAACTAAGAAACTAAGAAAGTAAGAAACTGACAAACTAAGAAACTAAGAAACTAAGAAACTAAGAAACTAGGAAACTAAGAAACTAAGAAACTAAGAAACTAAGAAACTAAGAAACTAAGAAATTAAGAAATCAAGGAACTAAGAAACTAAGAAACTAAGAAACTAAGAAACGAACAAACTGACAAACTGACAAACTAAGAAACTAAGAAATTAAGAAACTAAGAAACTAAGAAACTAAGAAACTAAGAAACTAAGAAACTAAGCAACTAAGAAACTAAGAAACTAAGAAACTAAGAAACTATGAAACTAAGAAACTAAGAAACTAAGAAACTAAGAAACTAAGAAACTAAGAAACTAAGAAACTAAGAAACTAAGAAACTAAGAAACTAAGAAACTAAGAAACTAAGAAACTAAGAAACTAAGAAACTAAGAAACTAAGAAACTAAGAAACTAAGAAACTAAGAAACTAAGAAACTAAGAAACTAAGAAACTAAGAAACTAAGAAACTAAGAAACTAAGAAACTAAGAAACTAAGAAACTAAGAAACTAAGAAACTAAGAAACTAAGAAACTAAGAAACTAAGAAACTAAGAAACTGAGAAACTAAGAAACTGAGAAACTAAGAAACTGAGAAACTAAGAAACTGAGAAACTTAGAAACTAAGAAACTAAGAAACTAAGAAACTAAGAAACTAAGAAACTAAGAAACTAAGAAACTAAGAAACTGAGAAACTAAGAAACTAAGAAACTAAGAAACTAAGAAATTAAGAAATTAAGAAATTAAGAAAGTAAGAAACTAAGAAACTAAGAAACTAAGAAACGAACAAACTGACAACTGACAAACTAAGAAACTAAGAAACTAAGAAACTAAGAAACTAAGAAACTAAGAAACTAAGAAACTAAGAAACTAAGAAACTAAGAAAACTAAGAAACTAAGAAACTGAGAACTGAGAAACTGAGAAACTGAGAAACTGAGAAACTGAGAAACTGAGAAACTAAGAAACTAAGAAACTAAGAAACTAAGAAACTAAGAAACTAAGAAACTAAGAAACTAAGAAACTAAGAAACTAAGAAACTAAGAAACTAAGAAACTAAGAAAACTAAGAAACTAAGAAACTAAGAAACTAAGAAACTAAGAAACTAAGAAACTAAGAAACTAAGAAACTAAGAAACTAAGAATCTAAGAAACTAAGAAACTAAGAAACTAAGAAACTAAGAAACTAAGAAACTAAGAAACTAAGAAACTAAGAAACTAAGAAACTAAGAAAACTAAGAAACTAAGAAACTAAGAAACTAAGAAACTAAGATACTAAGACTAAGAAACTATGAAACTAAGAAACTAAGATACTAAGAAACTAAGAAACTATGAAACTAAGAAACTAAGAAACTAAGAAACTAAGAAACTAAGAAACCAAGAAACTAAGAAACGAACAAACTGACAAACTGACAAACTAAGAAACTAAGAAACTAAGAAACTAAGAAACTAAGAAACTAAGAAACTAAGAAACGAACAAACTGACAAACTAAGAAACTAAGAAACTGAGAAACTAAGAAACTAAGAAACTCAGAAACTAAGAAACTAAGAAACTAAGAAACTAAGAAACTAAGAAACTAAGAAACTAAGAAACTAAGAAACTAAGAAACTAAGAAACTCAGAAACTAAGAAACTAAGAAACTAAGAAACTAAGAAACTGAGAAACTAAGAAACTAAGAAACTGAGATATTAAGAAACTAAGAAACTAAGAAACTAAGAAACTAAGAAACTAAGATACTAAGAAACTAAGAAACTAAGAAACTAAGAATCTAAGAAACTAAGAAACTAAGAAACTAAGAAACTAAGAAACTAAGAAACGAACAAACTGACAAACTAAGAAACTAAGAAATTAAGAAATTAAGAAATTAAGAAATTAAGAAACTAAGAATTTAAGAAACTAAGAAACTAAGAAACTAAGAAACTAAGAAACTAAGAAACTGAGAAACTGAGAAACTGAGAAACTGAGAAACTGAGAAACTGAGAAACTGAGAAACTGAGAAACTAAGAAACTAAGAAACTAAGAAACTAAGAAACTAAGAAACTTAGAAACTAAGAAACTAAGAAACTAAGAAACTAAGAAACTAAGAAACTAAGATATTAAGAAACTAAGAAACTAAGAAACTAAGAAACTAAGAAACTAAGAAACTAAGATACTAAGAAACTAAGAAACTAAGAAACTAAGAATCTAAGAAACTAAGAAACTAAGAAACTAAGAAACTAAGAAACTAAGAAAATAAGAAACGAACAAACTGACAAACTAAGAAACTAAGAAATTAAGAAATTAAGAAATTAAGAAATTAAGAAACTAAGAATTTAAGAAACTAAGAAACTAAGAAACTAAGAAACTAAGAAACTAAGAAACTGAGAAACTGAGAAACTGAGAAACTGAGAAACTGAGAAACTGAGAAACTGAGAAACTGAGAAACTAAGAAACTAAGAAACTAAGAAACTAAGAAACTAAGAAACTTAGAAACTAAGAAACTAAGAAACTAAGAAACTAAGAAACTAAGAAACTAAGAAACTAAGAAACTAAGAAACTAAGAAACTAAGAAACTAAGAAACTAAGAAACTAAGAAACTAAGAAACTAAGAAACTAAGAAACTAAGAAACTAAGAAACTAAGAAACTAAGAAACTAAGAAACTAAGAAACTAAGAAACTAAGAAACTAAGAAACTAAGAAACTAAGAAACTAAGAAACTAAGAAACTGAGAAACTAAGAAACTGAGAAACTAAGAAACTGAGAAACTAAGAAACTGAGAAACTAAGAAACTAAGAAACTAAGAAACTAAGAAACTAAGAAACTAAGAAACTAAGAAACTAAGAAACTAAGAAACTGAGAAACTAAGAAACTAAGAAACTAAGAAACTAAGAAATTAAGAAATTAAGAAATTAAGAAAGTAAGAAACTAAGAAACTAAGAAACTAAGAAACGAACAAACTGACAAACTGACAAACTAAGAAACTAAGAAACTAAGAAACTAAGAAACTATGAAACTAAGAAACTAAGAAACTAAGAAACTAAGAAACTAAGAAACTAAGAAACTAAGAAACTGAGAAACTGAGAAACTGAGAAACTGAGAAACTGAGAAACTGAGAAACTGAGAAACTAAGAAACTAAGAAACTAAGAAACTAAGAAACTAAGAAACTAAGAAACTTAGAAACTAAGAAACTAAGAAACTAAGAAACTAAGAAACTAAGAAACTAAGAAACTAAGAAACTAAGAAACTAAGAAACTAAGAACTAAGAAACTAAGAAACTAAGAAACTAAGAACAACTAAGAAACTAAGAATCTAAGAAACTAAGAAACTAAGAAACTAAGAAACTAAGAAACTAAGAAACTAAGAAACTAAGAAACTAAGAAACTAAGAAACTAAGAAACTAAGAAACTATGAAACTAAGAAACTAAGAAACTAAGAAACTAAGAAACTAAGATACTAAGAAACTAAGAAACTATGAAACTAAGAAACTAAGATACTAAGAAACTAAGAAACTATGAAACTAAGAAACTAAGAAACTAAGAAACTAAGAAACTAAGAAACCAAGAAACTAAGAAACGAACAAACTGACAAACTGACAAACTAAGAAACTAAGAAACTAAGAAACTAAGAAACTAAGAAACTAAGAAACTAAGAAACGAACAAAACTGACAAACTAAGAAACTAAGAAACTGAGAAACTAAGAAACTAAGAAACTCAGAAACTAAGAAACTAAGAAACTAAGAAACTAAGAAACTAAGAAACTAAGAAACTAAGAAACTAAGAAACTAAGAAACTAAGAAACTCAGAAACTAAGAACTAAGAAAACTAAGAAACTAAGAAACTAAGAAACTAAGAAACTAAGAAACTGAGATATTAAGAAACTAAGAAACTAAGAAACTAAGAAACTAAGAAACTAAGATACTAAGAAACTAAGAAACTAAGAAACTAAGAATCTAAGAAACTAAGAAACTAAGAAACTAAGAAACGAACAAACTGACAAACTAAGAAACTAAGAAATTAAGAAATTAAGAAATTAAGAAATTAAGAAACTAAGAATTTAAGAAACTAAGAAACTAAGAAACTAAGAAACTAAGA
Source organism: Megalopta genalis (assembly GCF_051020955.1). Classification (NCBI taxonomy): domain Eukaryota; kingdom Metazoa; phylum Arthropoda; class Insecta; order Hymenoptera; family Halictidae; genus Megalopta; species Megalopta genalis. Next base: position 280,239 of record NW_027476159.1, read on the forward strand.
AACTAAGAAACTGAGAAACTGAGAAACTGAGAAACTGAGAAACTGAGAAACTGAGAAACTGAGAAACTGAGAAACTAAGAAACTAAGAAACTAAGAAACTAAGAAACTAAGAAACTTAGAAACTAAGAAACTAAGAAACTAAGAAACTAAGAAACTAAGAAACTAAGATATTAAGAAACTAAGAAACTAAGAAACTAAGAAACTAAGAAACTAAGAAACTAAGATACTAAGAAACTAAGAAACTAAGAAACTAAGAATCTAAGAAACTAAGAAACTAAGAAACTAAGAAACTAAGAAACTAAGAAAATAAGAAACGAACAAACTGACAAACTAAGAAACTAAGAATTAAGAAATTAAGAAATTAAGAAATTAAGAAACTAAGAATTTAAGAACTAAGAAACTAAGAAACTAAGAAACTAAGAAACTAAGAAAACTGAGAAACTGAGAAACTGAGAAACTGAGAAACTGAGAAACTGAGAAACTGAGAAACTGAGAAACTAAGAAACTAAGAAACTAAGAAACTAAGAAACTAAGAAACTAAGAAACTAAGAAACTAAGAAACTAAGAAACTAAGAAACTAAGAAACTAAGAACTAAGAAACTAAGAAACTAAGAAACTAAGAAACTAAGAAACTAAGAAACTAAGAACTAAGAAACTAAGAAACTAAGAAACTAAGAAACTAAGAAACTAAGAAACTAAGAAACTAAGAAACTAAGAAACTAAGAAACTAAGAAACTAAGAAACTAAGAAACTAAGAAACTAAGAAACTAAGAAACTAAGAAACTAAGAAACTAAGAAACTAAGAAACTAAGAAACTAAGAAACTAAGAAACTAAGAAACTAAGAAACTAAGAAACTAAGAAACTAAGAAACTAAGAAACTAAGAAACTAAGAAACTAAGAAACTAAGAAACTAAGAACTAAGAAACTAAGAACTAAGAAACAAGAAACTAAGAAACTAAGAAACTAAGAAACTAAGAAACTAAGAAACTAAGAAACTAAGAAACTAAGAAACTAAGAAACTAAGAACTAAGAAACTAAGAAACTAAGAAACTAAGAAACTAAGAAACTAAGAAACTAAGAAACTAAGAAACTAAGAAACTAAGAAACTAAGAAACTAAGAAACTAAGAAACTAAGAAACTAAGAAACTGAGAAACTGAGAAACTGAGAAACTGAGAAACTGAGAAACTGAGAAACTGAGAACTGAGAAACTAAGAAACTAAGAAACTAAGAAACTAAGAAACTAAGAAACTTAGAAACTAAGAAACTAAGAAACTAAGAAACTAAGAACTAAGAAACTAAGATATTAAGAAACTAAGAAACTAAGAAACTAAGAAACTAAGAAACTAAGAAACTAAGATACTAAGAAACTAAGAAACTAAGAAACTAAGAAACTAAGAAACTAAGAAACTAAGAAACTAAGAAACTAAGAAACTAAGAAACTAAGAAACTAAGAAACTGAGAAACTAAGAAACTAAGAAACTAAGAAACTAAGAAATTAAGAAATTAAGAAATTAAGAAAGTAAGAAACTAAGAAACTAAGAAACTAAGAAACGAACAAACTGACAAACTGACAAACTAAGAAACTAAGAAACTAAGAAACTAAGAAACTATGAAACTAAGAAACTAAGAAACTAAGAAACTAAGAAACTAAGAAACTAAGAAACTAAGAAACTGAGAAACTGAGAAACTGAGAAACTGAGAAACTGAGAAACTGAGAAACTGAGAAACTAAGAAACTAAGAAACTAAGAAACTAAGAAACTAAGAAACTAAGAAACTTAGAAACTAAGAAACTAAGAAACTAAGAAACTAAGAAACTAAGAAACTAAGAAACTAAGAAACTAAGAAACTAAGAAACTAAGAAACTAAGAAACTAAGAAACTAAGAAACTAAGAAACTAAGAAACTAAGAATCTAAGAAACTAAGAAACTAAGAAACTAAGAAACTAAGAAACTAAGAAACTAAGAAACTAAGAAACTAAGAAACTAAGAAACTAAGAAACTAAGAAACTATGAAACTAAGAAACTAAGAAACTAAGAAACTAAGAAACTAAGATACTAAGAAACTAAGAAACTATGAAACTAAGAAACTAAGATACTAAGAAACTAAGAAACTATGAAACTAAGAAACTAAGAAACTAAGAAACTAAGAAACTAAGAAACCAAGAAACTAAGAAACGAACAAACTGACAAACTGACAAACTAAGAAACTAAGAAACTAAGAAACTAAGAAACTAAGAAACTAAGAAACTAAGAAACGAACAAACTGACAAACTAAGAAACTAAGAAACTGAGAAACTAAGAAACTAAGAACTCAGAAACTAAGAAACTAAGAAACTAAGAAACTAAGAAACTAAGAAACTAAGAAACTAAGAAACTAAGAAACTAAGAAACTAAGAAACTCAGAAACTAAGAAACTAAGAAACTAAGAAACTAAGAAACTAAGAAACTAAGAAACTAAGAAACTAAGAAACTGAGAAACTGAGAAACTGAGAAACTGAGAAACTGAGAACTGAGAAACTGAGAAACTAAGAAACTAAGAAACTAAGAAACTAAGAAACTAAGAAAACTAAGAAACTTAGAAACTAAGAAACTAAGAAACTAAGAAACTAAGAAACTAAGAAACTAAGAAACTAAGAAACTAAGAAACTAAGAAACTAAGAAACTAAGAAACTAAGAAACTAAGAAACTAAGAAACTAAGAAACTAAGAATCTAAGAAACTAAGAAACTAAGAAACTAAGAAACTAAGAAACTAAGAAACTAAGAAACTAAGAAACTAAGAAACTAAGAAACTATGAAACTAAGAAACTAAGAAACTAAGAAACTAAGAAACTAAGATACTAAGAAACTAAGAAACTATGAAACTAAGAAACTAAGATACTAAGAAACTAAAGAAACTATGAAACTAAGAAACTAAGAAACTAAGAAACTAAGAAACTAAGAAACCAAGAAACTAAGAAACGAACAAACTGACAAACTGACAAACTAAGAAACTAAGAAACTAAGAAACTAAGAAACTAAGAAACTAAGAAACTAAGAAACGAACAAACTGACAAACTAAGAAACTAAGAAACTGAGAAACTAAGAAACTAAGAAACTCAGAAACTAAGAAACTAAGAAACTAAGAAACTAAGAAACTAAGAAACTAAGAAACTAAGAAACTAAGAAACTAAGAAACTAAGAAACTCAGAAACTAAGAAACTAAGAAACTAAGAAACTAAGAAACTAAGAAACTAAGAAACTAAGAAACTGAGATATTAAGAAACTAAGAAACTAAGAAACTAAGAAACTAAAGAAACTAAGATACTAAGAAACTAAGAAACTAAGAAACTAAGAATCTAAGAAACTAAGAAACTAAGAAACTAAGAAACTAAGAAACTAAGAAACGAACAAACTGACAAACTAAGAAACTAAGAAATTAAGAAATTAAGAATTAAGAAATTAAGAAACTAAGAATTTAAGAAACTAAGAAAACTAAGAAACTAAGAAACTAAGAAACTAAGAAACTGAGAAACTGAGAAACTGAGAAACTGAGAAACTGAGAAACTGAGAAACTGAGAAACTGAGAAACTAAGAAACTAAGAAACTAAGAAACTAAGAAACTAAGAAACTTAGAAACTAAGAAACTAAGAAACTAAGAAACTAAGAAACTAAGAAACTAAGATATTAAGAAACTAAGAAACTAAGAAACTAAGAAACTAAGAAACTAAGAAACTAAGATACTAAGAAACTAAGAAACTAAGAAACTAAGAATCTAAGAAACTAAGAAACTAAAACTAAGAATCTAAGAAACTAAGAAACTAAGAAACTAAGAAACTAAGAAACTAAGAAAATAAGAAACGAACAAACTGACAAACTAAGAAACTAAGAAATTAAGAAATTAAGAAATTAAGAAATTAAGAAACTAAGAATTTAAGAAACTAAGAAACTAAGAAACTAAGAAACTAAGAAACTAAGAAACTGAGAAACTGAGAAACTGAGAAACTGAGAAACTGAGAAACTGAGAAACTGAGAAACTGAGAAACTAAGAAACTAAGAAACTAAGAAACTAAGAAACTAAGAAACTTAGAAACTAAGAAACTAAGAAACTAAGAAACTAAGAAACTAAGAAACTAAGAAACTAAGAAACTAAGAAACTAAGAAACTAAGAAACTAAGAAACTAAGAAACTAAGAAACTAAGAAACTAAGAAACTAAGAAACTAAGAAACTAAGAAACTAAGAAACTAAGAAACTAAGAAACTAAGAAACTAAGAAACTAAGAAACTAAGAAACTAAGAAACTAAGAAACTAAGAAACTGAGAAACTAAGAAACTGAGAAACTAAGAAACTGAGAAACTAAGAAACTGAGAAACTAAGAAACTAAGAAACTAAGAAACTAAGAAACTAAGAAACTAAGAAACTAAGAAACTAAGAAACTAAGAAACTGAGAAACTAAGAAACTAAGAAACTAAGAAACTAAGAAATTAAGAAATTAAGAAATTAAGAAAGTAAGAAACTAAGAAACTAAGAAACTAAGAAACGAACAAACTGACAAACTGACAAACTAAGAAACTAAGAAACTAAGAAACTAAGAAACTATGAAACTAAGAAACTAAGAAACTAAGAAACTAAGAAACTAAGAAACTAAGAAACTAAGAAACTGAGAAACTGAGAAACTGAGAAACTGAGAAACTGAGAAACTGAGAAACTGAGAAACTAAGAAACTAAGAAACTAAGAAACTAAGAAACTAAGAAACTAAGAAACTTAGAAACTAAGAAACTAAGAAACTAAGAAACTAAGAAACTAAGAAACTAAGAAACTAAGAAACTAAGAAACTAAGAAACTAAGAAACTAAGAAACTAAGAAACTAAGAAACTAAGAAACTAAGAAACTAAGAAACTAAGAATCTAAGAAACTAAGAAACTAAGAAACTAAGAAACTAAGAAACTAAGAAACTAAGAAACTAAGAAACTAAGAAACTAAGAAACTAAGAAACTAAGAAACTATGAAACTAAGAAACTAAGAAACTAAGAAACTAAGAAACTAAGATACTAAGAAACTAAGAAACTATGAAACTAAGAAACTAAGATACTAAGAAACTAAGAAACTATGAAACTAAGAAACTAAGAAACTAAGAAACTAAGAAACTAAGAAACCAAGAAACTAAGAAACGAACAAACTGACAAACTGACAAACTAAGAAACTAAGAAACTAAGAAACTAAGAAACTAAGAAACTAAGAAACTAAGAAACGAACAAACTGACAAACTAAGAAACTAAGAAACTGAGAAACTAAGAAACTAAGAAACTCAGAAACTAAGAAACTAAGAAACTAAGAAACTAAGAAACTAAGAAACTAAGAAACTAAGAAACTAAGAAACTAAGAAACTAAGAAACTCAGAAACTAAGAAACTAAGAAACTAAGAAACTAAGAAACTAAGAAACTAAGAAACTAAGAAACTGAGATATTAAGAAACTAAGAAACTAAGAAACTAAGAAACTAAGAAACTAAGATACTAAGAAACTAAGAAACTAAGAAACTAAGAATCTAAGAAACTAAGAAACTAAGAAACTAAGAAACGAACAAACTGACAAACTAAGAAACTAAGAAATTAAGAAATTAAGAAATTAAGAAATTAAGAAACTAAGAATTTAAGAAACTAAGAAACTAAGAAACTAAGAAACTAAGAAACTAAGAAACTGAGAAACTGAGAAACTGAGAAACTGAGAAACTGAGAAACTGAGAAACTGAGAAACTGAGAAACTAAGAAACTAAGAAACTAAGAAACTAAGAAACTAAGAAACTTAGAAACTAAGAAACTAAGAAACTAAGAAACTAAGAAACTAAGAAACTAAGATATTAAGAAACTAAGAAACTAAGAAACTAAGAAACTAAGAAACTAAGAAACTAAGATACTAAGAAACTAAGAAACTAAGAAACTAAGAATCTAAGAAACTAAGAAACTAAGAAACTAAGAAACTAAGAAACTAAGAAAATAAGAAACGAACAAACTGACAAACTAAGAAACTAAGAAATTAAGAAATTAAGAAATTAAGAAATTAAGAAACTAAGAATTTAAGAAACTAAGAAACTAAGAAACTAAGAAACTAAGAAACTAAGAAACTGAGAAACTGAGAAACTGAGAAACTGAGAAACTGAGAAACTGAGAAACTGAGAAACTGAGAAACTAAGAAACTAAGAAACTAAGAAACTTAGAAACTAAGAAACTAAGAAACTAAGAAACTAAGAAACTAAGAAACTAAGAAACTAAGAAACTAAGAAACTAAGAAACTAAGAAACTAAGAAACTAAGAAACTAAGAAACTAAGAAACTAAGAAACTAAGAAACTAAGAAACTAAGAAACTAAGAAACTAAGAAACTAAGAAACTAAGAAACTAAGAAACTAAGAAACTAAGAAACTAAGAAACTAAGAAACTAAGAAACTAAGAAACTAAGAAACTAAGAAACTAAGAAACTAAGAAACTAAGAAACTAAGAAACTAAGAAACTAAGAAACTAAGAAACTAAGAAACTAAGAAACTAAGAAACTAAGAAACTAAGAAACTAAGAAACTAAGAAACTAAGAAACTAAGAAACTAAGAAACTAAGAAACTAAGAAACTAAGAAACTAAGAAACTAAGAAACTAAGAAACTAAGAAACTAAGAAACTAAGAAACTAAGAAACTAAGAAACTAAGAAACTAAGAAACTAAGAAACTAAGAAACTAAGAAACTAAGAAACTAAGAAACTAAGAAACTAAGAAACTAAGAAACTAAGAAACTAAGAAACTAAGAGACTAAGAAACTAGGAAACTAGGAAACTAAGAGACTAAGAAACTAGGAAACTAGGAAACTAAGAAACTAAGAAACTAAGAAACTAAGAAACTAAGAAACTAAGAAACTAAGAAACTAAGAAACTAAGAAACTAAGAAACTAAGAAACTAAGAAACTAAGAAACTAAGAAACTAAGAAACTAAGAAACTAAGAAACTAAGAAACTAAGAAACTAAGAAACTAAGAAACTAAGAAACTAAGAAACTAAGAAACTAAGAAACTAAGAAACTAAGAAACTAAGAAACTAAGAAACTGAGAAACTAAGAAACTGAGAAACTAAGAAACTGAGAAACTAAGAAACTGAGAAACTAAGAAACTAAGAAACTAAGAAACTAAGAAACTAAGAAACTAAGAAACTAAGAAACTAAGAAACTAAGAAACTGAGAAACTAAGAAACTAAGAAACTAAGAAACTAAGAAACTAAGAAACTAAGAAACTAAGAAACTAAGAAACTAAGAAACTAAGAAACTAAGAAACTAAGAAACTAAGAAACTAAGAAACTAAGAAACTAAGAAACTAAGAAACTAAGAAACTAAGAAACTAAGAAACTAAGAAACTAAGAAACTAAGATACTAAGAAACTAAGAAACTAAGAAACTAAGAAACTAAGAAACTAAGAAACTAAGAAACTAAGAAACTAAGAAACTAAGAAACTAAGAAACTGAGAAACTAAGAAACTAAGAAACTAAGAAACTAAGAAACTAAGAAACTAAGAAACTAAGAAACTAAGAAACTAAGAAACTAAGAAACTAAGAAACTAAGAAACTAAGAAACTGAGAAACTGAGAAACTAAGAAACTGAGAAACTAAGAAACTAAGAAACTAAGAAACTAAGAAACTAAGAAACTAAGAAACTAAGAAACTAAGAAACTAAGAAACTGAGAAACTAAGAAACTAAGAAACTAAGAAACTAAGAAATTAAGAAATTAAGAAATTAAGAAAGTAAGAAACTAAGAAACTAAGAAACTAAGAAACGAACAAACTGACAAACTGACAAACTAAGAAACTAAGAAACTAAGAAACTAAGAAACTATGAAACTAAGAAACTAAGAAAGTAAGAAACTAAGAAACTAAGAAACTAAGAAACTGAGAAACTGAGAAACTGAGAAACTGAGAAACTGAGAAACTGAGAAACTGAGAAACTGAGAAACTGAGAAACTAAGAAACTAAGAAACTAAGAAACTAAGAAACTAAGAAACTTAGAAACTAAGAAACTAAGAAACTAAGAAACTAAGAAACTAAGAAACTAAGATATTAAGAAACTAAGAAACTAAGAAACTAAGAAACTAAGAAACTAAGAAACTAAGATACTAAGAAACTAAGAAACTAAGAAACTAAGAATCTAAGAAACTAAGAAACTAAGAAACTAAGAAACTAAGAAACTAAGAAAATAAGAAACGAACAAACTGACAAACTAAGAAACTAAGAAATTAAGAAATTAAGAAATTAAGAAATTAAGAAACTAAGAATTTAAGAAACTAAGAAACTAAGAAACTAAGAAACTAAGAAACTAAGAAACTGAGAAACTGAGAAACTGAGAAACTGAGAAACTGAGAAACTGAGAAACTGAGAAACTGAGAAACTAAGAAACTAAGAAACTAAGAAACTAAGAAACTAAGAAACTTAGAAACTAAGAAACTAAGAAACTAAGAAACTAAGAAACTAAGAAACTAAGAAACTAAGAAACTAAGAAACTAAGAAACTAAGAAACTAAGAAACTAAGAAACTAAGAAACTAAGAAACTAAGAAACTAAGAAACTAAGAAACTAAGAAACTAAGAAACTAAGAAACTAAGAAACTAAGAAACTAAGAAACTAAGAAACTAAGAAACTAAGAAACTAAGAAACTAAGAAACTAAGAAACTAAGAAACTAAGAAACTAAGAAACTAAGAAACTAAGAAACTAAGAAACTAAGAAACTAAGAAACTAAGAAACTAAGAAACTAAGAAACTAAGAAACTAAGAAACTAAGAAACTAAGAAACTAAGAAACTAAGAAACTAAGAAACTAAGAAACTAAGAAACTAAGAAACTAAGAAACTAAGAAACTAAGAAACTAAGAAACTAAGAAACTAAGAAACTAAGAAACTAAGAAACTAAGAAACTAAGAAACTAAGAAACTAAGAAACTAAGAAACTAAGAAACTAAGAAACTAAGAAACTAAGAAACTAAGAAACTAAGAAACTAAGAAACTAAGAAACTAAGAAACTAAGAAACTAAGAAACTAAGAAACTAAGAAACTAAGAAACTAAGAAACTAAGAAACTAAGAGACTAAGAAACTAGGAAACTAGGAAACTAAGAAACTAGGAAACTAAGAAACTAAGAAACTAAGAAACTAAGAAACTAAGAAACTAAGAAACTAAGAAACTAAGAAACTAAGAAACTAAGAAACTAAGAAACTAAGAAACTAAGAAACTAAGAAACTAAGAAACTAAGAAACTAAGAAACTAAGAAACTAAGAAACTAAGAAACTAAGAAACTAAGAAACTAAGAAACTAAGAAACTAAGAAACTAAGAAACTAAGAAACTAAGAAACTAAGAAACTAAGAAACTAAGAAACTAAGAAACTAAGAAACTAAGAAACTAAGAAACTAAGAAAGTAAGAAACTGACAAACTAAGAAACTAAGAAACTAAGAAACTAAGAAACTAGGAAACTAAGAAACTAAGAAACTAAGAAACTAAGAAACTAAGAAATTAAGAAATCAAGGAACTAAGAAACTAAGAAACTAAGAAACTAAGAAACGAACAAACTGACAAACTGACAAACTAAGAAACTAAGAAATTAAGAAACTAAGAAACTAAGAAACTAAGAAACTAAGAAACTAAGAAACTAAGCAACTAAGAAACTAAGAAACTAAGAAACTAAGAAACTATGAAACTAAGAAACTAAGAAACTAAGAAACTAAGAAACTAAGAAACTAAGAAACTAAGAAACTAAGAAACTAAGAAACTAAGAAACTAAGAAACTAAGAAACTAAGAAACTAAGAAACTAAGAAACTAAGAAACTAAGAAACTAAGAAACTAAGAAACTAAGAAACTAAGAAACTAAGAAACTAAGAAACTAAGAAACTAAGAAACTAAGAAACTAAGAAACTAAGAAACTAAGAAACTAAGAAACTAAGAAACTAAGAAACTAAGAAACTAAGAAACTAAGAAACTGAGAAACTAAGAAACTGAGAAACTAAGAAACTGAGAAACTAAGAAACTGAGAAACTAAGAAACTAAGAAACTAAGAAACTAAGAAACTAAGAAACTAAGAAACTAAGAAACTAAGAAACTAAGAAACTGAGAAACTAAGAAACTAAGAAACTAAGAAACTAAGAAATTAAGAAATTAAGAAATTAAGAAAGTAAGAAACTAAGAAACTAAGAAACTAAGAAACGAACAAACTGACAAACTGACAAACTAAGAAACTAAGAAACTAAGAAACTAAGAAACTATGAAACTAAGAAACTAAGAAACTAAGAAACTAAGAAACTAAGAAACTAAGAAACTAAGAAACTGAGAAACTGAGAAACTGAGAAACTGAGAAACTGAGAAACTGAGAAACTGAGAAACTAAGAAACTAAGAAACTAAGAAACTAAGAAACTAAGAAACTAAGAAACTTAGAAACTAAGAAACTAAGAAACTAAGAAACTAAGAAACTAAGAAACTAAGAAACTAAGAAACTAAGAAACTAAGAAACTAAGAAACTAAGAAACTAAGAAACTAAGAAACTAAGAAACTAAGAAACTAAGAAACTAAGAATCTAAGAAACTAAGAAACTAAGAAACTAAGAAACTAAGAAACTAAGAAACTAAGAAACTAAGAAACTAAGAAACTAAGAAACTAAGAAACTAAGAAACTATGAAACTAAGAAACTAAGAAACTAAGAAACTAAGAAACTAAGATACTAAGAAACTAAGAAACTATGAAACTAAGAAACTAAGATACTAAGAAACTAAGAAACTATGAAACTAAGAAACTAAGAAACTAAGAAACTAAGAAACTAAGAAACCAAGAAACTAAGAAACGAACAAACTGACAAACTGACAAACTAAGAAACTAAGAAACTAAGAAACTAAGAAACTAAGAAACTAAGAAACTAAGAAACGAACAAACTGACAAACTAAGAAACTAAGAAACTGAGAAACTAAGAAACTAAGAAACTCAGAAACTAAGAAACTAAGAAACTAAGAAACTAAGAAACTAAGAAACTAAGAAACTAAGAAACTAAGAAACTAAGAAACTAAGAAACTCAGAAACTAAGAAACTAAGAAACTAAGAAACTAAGAAACTAAGAAACTAAGAAACTAAGAAACTGAGATATTAAGAAACTAAGAAACTAAGAAACTAAGAAACTAAGAAACTAAGATACTAAGAAACTAAGAAACTAAGAAACTAAGAATCTAAGAAACTAAGAAACTAAGAAACTAAGAAACTAAGAAACTAAGAAACGAACAAACTGACAAACTAAGAAACTAAGAAATTAAGAAATTAAGAAATTAAGAAATTAAGAAACTAAGAATTTAAGAAACTAAGAAACTAAGAAACTAAGAAACTAAGAAACTAAGAAACTGAGAAACTGAGAAACTGAGAAACTGAGAAACTGAGAAACTGAGAAACTGAGAAACTGAGAAACTAAGAAACTAAGAAACTAAGAAACTAAGAAACTAAGAAACTTAGAAACTAAGAAACTAAGAAACTAAGAAACTAAGAAACTAAGAAACTAAGATATTAAGAAACTAAGAAACTAAGAAACTAAGAAACTAAGAAACTAAGAAACTAAGATACTAAGAAACTAAGAAACTAAGAAACTAAGAATCTAAGAAACTAAGAAACTAAGAAACTAAGAAACTAAGAAACTAAGAAAATAAGAAACGAACAAACTGACAAACTAAGAAACTAAGAAATTAAGAAATTAAGAAATTAAGAAATTAAGAAACTAAGAATTTAAGAAACTAAGAAACTAAGAAACTAAGAAACTAAGAAACTAAGAAACTGAGAAACTGAGAAACTGAGAAACTGAGAAACTGAGAAACTGAGAAACTGAGAAACTGAGAAACTAAGAAACTAAGAAACTAAGAAACTAAGAAACTAAGAAACTTAGAAACTAAGAAACTAAGAAACTAAGAAACTAAGAAACTAAGAAACTAAGAAACTAAGAAACTAAGAAACTAAGAAACTAAGAAACTAAGAAACTAAGAAACTAAGAAACTAAGAAACTAAGAAACTAAGAAACTAAGAAACTAAGAAACTAAGAAACTAAGAAACTAAGAAACTAAGAAACTAAGAAACTAAGAAACTAAGAAACTAAGAAACTAAGAAACTAAGAAACTAAGAAACTAAGAAACTGAGAAACTAAGAAACTGAGAAACTAAGAAACTGAGAAACTAAGAAACTGAGAAACTAAGAAACTAAGAAACTAAGAAACTAAGAAACTAAGAAACTAAGAAACTAAGAAACTAAGAAACTAAGAAACTAAGAAACTGAGAAACTAAGAAACTAAGAAACTAAGAAACTAAGAAATTAAGAAATTAAGAAATTAAGAAAGTAAGAAACTAAGAAACTAAGAAACTAAGAAACGAACAAACTGACAAACTGACAAACTAAGAAACTAAGAAACTAAGAAACTAAGAAACTATGAAACTAAGAAACTAAGAAACTAAGAAACTAAGAAACTAAGAAACTAAGAAACTAAGAAACTGAGAAACTGAGAAACTGAGAAACTGAGAAACTGAGAAACTGAGAAACTGAGAAACTAAGAAACTAAGAAACTAAGAAACTAAGAAACTAAGGAACTAAGAAACTTAGAAACTAAGAAACTAAGAAACTAAGAAACTAAGAAACTAAGAAACTAAGAAACTAAGAAACTAAGAAACTAAGAAACTAAGAAACTAAGAAACTAAGAAACTAAGAAACTAAGAAACTAAGAAACTAAGAATCTAAGAAACTAAGAAACTAAGAAACTAAGAAACTAAGAAACTAAGAAACTAAGAAACTAAGAAACTAAGAAACTAAGAAACTAAGAAACTAAGAAACTATGAAACTAAGAAACTAAGAAACTAAGAAACTAAGAAACTAAGATACTAAGAAACTAAGAAACTATGAAACTAAGAAACTAAGATACTAAGAAACTAAGAAACTATGAAACTAAGAAACTAAGAAACTAAGAAACTAAGAAACTAAGAAACCAAGAAACTAAGAAACGAACAAACTGACAAACTGACAAACTAAGAAACTAAGAAACTAAGAAACTAAGAAACTAAGAAACTAAGAAACTAAGAAACGAACAAACTGACAAACTAAGAAACTAAGAAACTGAGAAACTAAGAAACTAAGAAACTCAGAAACTAAGAAACTAAGAAACTAAGAAACTAAGAAACTAAGAAACTAAGAAACTAAGAAACTAAGAAACTAAGAAACTAAGAAACTCAGAAACTAAGAAACTAAGAAACTAAGAAACTAAGAAACTAAGAAACTAAGAAACTAAGAAACTGAGATATTAAGAAACTAAGAAACTAAGAAACTAAGAAACTAAGAAACTAAGATACTAAGAAACTAAGAAACTAAGAAACTAAGAATCTAAGAAACTAAGAAACTAAGAAACTAAGAAACGAACAAACTGACAAACTAAGAAACTAAGAAATTAAGAAATTAAGAAATTAAGAAATTAAGAAACTAAGAATTTAAGAAACTAAGAAACTAAGAAACTAAGAAACTAAGAAACTAAGAAACTGAGAAACTGAGAAACTGAGAAACTGAGAAACTGAGAAACTGAGAAACTGAGAAACTGAGAAACTAAGAAACTAAGAAACTAAGAAACTAAGAAACTAAGAAACTTAGAAACTAAGAAACTAAGAAACTAAGAAACTAAGAAACTAAGAAACTAAGATATTAAGAAACTAAGAAACTAAGAAACTAAGAAACTAAGAAACTAAGAAACTAAGATACTAAGAAACTAAGAAACTAAGAAACTAAGAATCTAAGAAACTAAGAAACTAAGAAACTAAGAAACTAAGAAACTAAGAAAATAAGAAACGAACAAACTGACAAACTAAGAAACTAAGAAATTAAGAAATTAAGAAATTAAGAAATTAAGAAACTAAGAATTTAAGAAACTAAGAAACTAAGAAACTAAGAAACTAAGAAACTAAGAAACTGAGAAACTGAGAAACTGAGAAACTGAGAAACTGAGAAACTGAGAAACTGAGAAACTGAGAAATTAAGAAACTAAGAATTTAAGAAACTAAGAAACTAAGAAACTAAGAAACTAAGAAACTAAGAAACTGAGAAACTGAGAAACTGAGAAACTGAGAAACTGAGAAACTGAGAAACTGAGAAACTGAGAAACTAAGAAACTGAGAAACTAAGAAACTTAGAAACTAAGAAACTAAGAAACTAAGAAACTAAGAAACTAAGAAACTAAGAAACTAAGAAACTAAGAAACTAAGAAACTAAGAAACTAAGAAACTAAGAAACTAAGAAACTAAGAAACTAAGAAACTAAGAAACTAAGAAACTAAGAAACTAAGAAACTAAGAAACTAAGAAACTAAGAAACTAAGAAACTAAGAAACTAAGAAACTAAGAAACTAAGAAACTAAGAAACTAAGAAACTAAGAAACTAAGAAACTAAGAAACTAAGAAACTAAGAAACTAAGAAACTAAGAAACTAAGAAACTAAGAAACTAAGAAACTAAGAAACTAAGAAACTAAGAAACTAAGAAACTAAGAAACTAAGAAACTAAGAAACTAAGAAACTAAGAAACTAAGAAACTAAGAAACTAAGAAACTAAGAAACTAAGAAACTAAGAAACTAAGAAACTAAGAAACTAAGAAACTAAGAAACTAAGAAACTAAGAAACTAAGAAACTAAGAAACTAAGAAACTAAGAAACTAAGAAACTAAGAAACTAAGAAACTAAGAAACTAAGAAACTAAGAAACTAAGAAACTAAGAAACTAAGAGACTAAGAAACTAGGAAACTAGGAAACTAAGAAACTAAGAAACTAAGAAACTAAGAAACTAAGAAACTAAGAAACTAAGAAACTAAGAAACTAAGAAACTAAGAAACTAAGAAACTAAGAAACTAAGAAACTAAGAAACTAAGAAACTAAGAAACTAAGAAACTAAGAAACTAAGAAACTAAGAAACTAAGAAACTAAGAAACTAAGAAACTAAGAAACTAAGAAACTAAGAAACTAAGAAACTAAGAAACTAAGAAACTAAGAAACTAAGAAACTAAGAAACTAAGAAACTAAGAAACTAAGAAAGTAAGAAACTGACAAACTAAGAAACTAAGAAACTAAGAAACTAAGAAACTAGGAAACTAAGAAACTAAGAAACTAAGAAACTAAGAAACTAAGAAACTAAGAAATTAAGAAATCAAGGAACTAAGAAACTAAGAAACTAAGAAACTAAGAAACGAACAAACTGACAAACTGACAAACTAAGAAACTAAGAAATTAAGAAACTGAGAAACTAAGAAACTAAGAAACTAAGAAACTAAGAAACTAAGCAACTAAGAAACTAAGAAACTATGAAACTAAGAAACTAAGAAACTAAGAAACTAAGAAACTAAGAAACTAAGAAACTAAGAAACTAAGAAACTAAGAAACTAAGAAACTAAGAAACTAAGAAACTAAGAAACTAAGAAACTAAGAAACTAAGAAACTAAGAAACTAAGAAACTAAGAAACTAAGAAACTAAGAAACTAAGAAACTAAGAAACTAAGAAACTAAGAAACTAAGAAACTAAGAAACTAAGAAACTAAGAAACTAAGAAACTAAGAAACTAAGAAACTAAGAAACTAAGAAACTAAGAAACTAAGAAACTAAGAAACTAAGAAACTAAGAAACTAAGAAACTAAGAAACTAAGAAACTAAGAAACTAAGAAACTAAGAAACTAAGAAACTAAGAAACTAAGGAACTAAGAAACTAAGAAACTAAGAAACTAAGAAACTAAGAAACTAAGAAACTAAGAAACTAAGAAACTAAGAAACTAAGAAACTAAGAAACTAAGAAACTAAGAAACTAAGAAACTAAGAAACTAAGAAACTAAGAAACTAAGAAACTAAGAAACTAAGAAACTAAGAAACTAAGAAACTAAGAAACTAAGAAACTAAGAAACTAAGAAACTAAGAAACTAAGAAACTAAGAAACTAAGAAACTAAGAAACTAAGAAACTAAGAAACTAAGAAACTAAGAAACTAAGAAACTAAGAAACTAAGAAACTAAGAAACTAAGAAACTAAGAAACTAAGAAACTAAGAAACTAAGAAACTAAGAGACTAAGAAACTAAGAAACTAAGAAACTAAGAAACTAAGAAACTAAGAAACTTAGAAACTAAGAAACTAAGAAACTAAGAAACTAAGAAACTAAGAAATTAAGAAACTAAGAAACTAAGAAACGAACAAACTGACAAACTAAGAAACGAACAAACTGACAAACTAAGAAACTAAGAAACTAAGAAACTAAGAAACTAAGAAACTAAGAAACTAAGAAACTAAGAAACTAAGAAACTAAGAAACTAAGAAACTAAGAAACTAAGAAACTAAGAAACTAAGAAACTAAGAAACTAAGAAACTAAGAAACTAAGAAACTAAGAAACTAAGAAACTAAGAAACTAAGAAACTAAGAAACTAAGAAACTAAGAAACTAAGAAACTAAGAAAATAAGAAACTAAGAAACTAAGAAACTAAGAAGCTAAGAATCTAAGAAACTAAGAAACTAAGAAACTAAGAAACTAAGAAACTAAGAAACTAAGAAACTAAGAAACTAAGAAACTAAGAAACTAAGAAACTAAGAAACTAAGAAACTATGAAACTAAGAAACTAAGAAACTAAGAAACTAAGAAACTAAGAAACTAAGAAACTAAGAAACTAAGAAACTAAGAAAATAAGAAACTAAGAAACTAAGAAACTAAGAAACTAAGAAACTAAGAAACTAAGAAACTAAGAAACTAAGAAACTAAGAGACTAAGAAACTAAGAAACTAGGAAACTAAGAAACTAAGAAACTAAGAAACTAAGAAACTAAGAAACTAAGAAACTAAGAAACTAAGAAACTAAGAAACTAAGAAACTAAGAAACTAAGAAACTAAGAAACTAAGAAACTAAGAAACTAAGAAACTAAGAAACTAAGAAACTAAGAAACTAAGAAACTAAGAAACTAAGAAACTAAGAAACTAAGAAACTAAGAAACTAAGAAACTAAGAAACTAAGAAACTAAGAAACTAAGAAACTAAGAAACTAAGAAACTAAGAAACTAAGAAACTAAGAAACTAAGAAACTAAGAAACTAAGAAACTAAGAAACTAAGAAACTAAGAAACTAAGAAACTAAGAAACTAAGAAAGTAAGAAACTGACAAACTAAGAAACTAAGAAACTAAGAAACTAAGAAACTAAGAAACTAAGAAACTAAGAAACTAAGAAACTAAGAAACTAAGAAACTAAGAAACTAAGAAACTAAGAAATTAAGAAATCAAGGAACTAAGAAACTAAGAAACTAAGAAACTAAGAAACGAACAAACTGACAAACTGACAAACTAAGAAACTAAGAAATTAAGAAACTAAGAAACTAAGAAACTAAGAAACTAAGAAACTAAGAAACTAAGAAACTAAGAAACTAAGAAACTAAGAAACTAAGAAACTAAGAAACTAAGAAACTAAGAAACTAAGAAACTAAGAAACTAAGAAACTAAGAAACTAAGAAACTAAGAAACTAAGAAACTAAGAAACTAAGAAACTAAGAAACTAAGAAACTAAGAAACTAAGAAACTAAGAAACTAAGAAACTAAGAAACTAAGAAACTAAGAAATTAAGAAATTAAGAAATTAAGAAAGTAAGAAACTAAGAAACTAAGAAACTAAGAAACTATGAAACTAAGAAACTAAGAAACTAAGAAACTAAGAAACTAAGAAACTAAGAAACTAAGAAACTAAGAAACTGAGAAACTGAGAAACTGAGAAACTGAGAAACTGAGAAACTGAGAAACTGAGAAACTAAGAAACTAAGAAACTAAGAAACTAAGAAACTTAGAAACTAAGAAACTAAGAAACTTAGAAACTAAGAAACTAAGAAACTAAGAAACTAAGAAACTAAGAAATTAAGAAACTAAGAAACTAAGAAACGAACAAACTGACAAACTAAGAAACTAAGAAACTAAGAAACTAAGAAACTAAGAAACTAAGAAACTAAGAAACTAAGAAACTAAGAAACTAAGAAACTAAGAAACTAAGAAACTAAGAAACTAAGAAACTAAGAAACTAAGAAACTAAGAAACTAAGAAACTAAGAAACTAAGAAACTAAGAAACTAAGAAACTAAGAAACTAAGAAACTAAGAAACTAAGAAACTAAGAAACTAAGAAACTAAGAAACTAAGAAACTAAGAAACTAAGAAACTAAGAAACTAAGAAACTAAGAAACTAAGAAACTAAGAAACTAAGAAACTAAGAAACTAAGAAACTAAGAAACTAAGAAACTAAGAAACTAAGAAACTAAGAAACTAAGAAACTAAGAAACTAAGAAACTAAGAAACTAAGAAACTAAGAAACTAAGAAACTAAGAAACTAAGAAACTAAGAAACTAAGAAACTAAGAAACTAAGAAACTAAGAAACTAAGAAACTAAGAAACTAAGAAACTAAGAAACTAAGAAAATAAGAAACTAAGAAACTAAGAAACTAAGAAGCTAAGAATCTAAGAAACTAAGAAACTAAGAAACTAAGAAACTAAGAAACTAAGAAACTAAGAAACTAAGAAACTAAGAAACTAAGAAACTAAGAAACTAAGAAACTAAGAAACTATGAAACTAAGAAACTAAGAAACTAAGAAACTAAGAAACTAAGAAACTAAGAAACTAAGAAACTAAGAAACTAAGAAACTAAGAAAATAAGAAACTAAGAAACTAAGAAACTAAGAAACTAAGAAACTAAGAAACTAAGAAACTAAGAAACTAAGAGACTAAGAAACTAAGAAACTAGGAAACTAAGAAACTAAGAAACTAAGAAACTAAGAAACTAAGAAACTAAGAAACTAAGAAACTAAGAAACTAAGAAACTAAGAAACTAAGAAACTAAGAAACTAAGAAACTAAGAAACTAAGAAACTAAGAAACTAAGAAACTAAGAAACTAAGAAACTAAGAAACTAAGAAACTAAGAAACTAAGAAACTAAGAAACTAAGAAACTAAGAAACTAAGAAACTAAGAAACTAAGAAACTAAGAAACTAAGAAACTAAGAAACTAAGAAACTAAGAAACTAAGAAACTAAGAAACTAAGAAACTAAGAAACTAAGAAACTAAGAAACTAAGAAACTAAGAAAGTAAGAAACTGACAAACTAAGAAACTAAGAAACTAAGAAACTAAGAAACTAAGAAACTAAGAAACTAAGAAACTAAGAAACTAAGAAACTAAGAAACTAAGAAACTAAGAAACTAAGAAACTAAGAAATTAAGAAATCAAGGAACTAAGAAACTAAGAAACTAAGAAACTAAGAAACGAACAAACTGACAAACTGACAAACTAAGAAACTAAGAAATTAAGAAACTAAGAAACTAAGAAACTAAGAAACTAAGAAACTAAGAAACTAAGAAACTAAGAAACTAAGAAACTAAGAAACTAAGAAACTAAGAAACTAAGAAACTAAGAAACTAAGAAACTAAGAAACTAAGAAACTAAGAAACTAAGAAACTAAGAAACTAAGAAACTAAGAAACTAAGAAACTAAGAAACTAAGAAACTAAGAAACTAAGAAACTAAGAAACTAAGAAACTAAGAAACTAAGAAATTAAGAAATTAAGAAATTAAGAAAGTAAGAAACTAAGAAACTAAGAAACTAAGAAACTATGAAACTAAGAAACTAAGAAACTAAGAAACTAAGAAACTAAGAAACTAAGAAACTAAGAAACTAAGAAACTGAGAAACTGAGAAACTGAGAAACTGAGAAACTGAGAAACTGAGAAACTGAGAAACTAAGAAACTAAGAAACTAAGAAACTAAGAAACTTAGAAACTAAGAAACTAAGAAACTTAGAAACTAAGAAACTAAGAAACTAAGAAACTAAGAAACTAAGAAATTAAGAAACTAAGAAACTAAGAAACGAACAAACTGACAAACTAAGAAACGAACAAACTGACAAACTAAGAAACTAAGAAACTAAGAAACTAAGAAACTAAGAAACTAAGAAACTAAGAAACTAAGAAACTAAGAAACTAAGAAACTAAGAAACTAAGAAACTAAGAAACTAAGAAACTAAGAAACTAAGAAACTAAGAAACTAAGAAACTAAGAAACTAAGAAACTAAGAAACTAAGAAACTAAGAAACTAAGAAACTAAGAAACTAAGAAACTAAGAAACTAAGAAACTAAGAAACTAAGAAACTAAGAAACTAAGAAACTAAGAAACTAAGAAACTAAGAAACTAAGAAACTAAGAAACTAAGAAACTAAGAAAATAAGAAACTAAGAAACTAAGAAACTAAGAAACTAAGAAACTAAGAAACTAAGAAACTAAGAAACTAAGAAACTAAGAAACTAAGAAACTAAGAAACTAAGAAACTAAGAAACTAAGAAACTAAGAAACTAAGAAACTAAGAAACTATTAAACTAAGAAACTAAGAAACTAAGAAACTAAGAAACTAAGAAACTAAGAAACTAAGAAACTAAGAAACTAAGAAACTAAGAAACTAAGAAACTAAGAAACTAAGAAACTAAGAAACTAAGAAACTAAGAAACTAAGAAACTAAGAAACTAAGAAACTAAGGAACTAAGAAACTAAGAAACTAAGAAACTAAGAAACTAAGAAACTAAGAAACTAAGAAACTAAGAAACTAAGAATCTAAGAAACTAAGAAACTAAGAAACTAAGAAACTAAGAAACTAAGAAACTAAGAAACTAAGAAACTAAGAAACTAAGAAACTAAGAAACTAAGAAACTAAGAAACTAAGAAACTATGAAACTAAGAAACTAAGAAACTAAGAAACTAAGAAACTAAGAAACTAAGAAACTAAGAAACTAAGAAACTAAGAAACTAAGAAACTAAGAAACTAAGAAACTAAGAAACTAAGAAACTAAGAAACTAAGAAACTAAGAAACTAAGAAACTAAGAAACTAAGAAACTAAGAAACTAAGAAACTAAGAAACTAAGAAACTAAGAAACTAAGAAACTAAGAAACTAAGAAACTAAGAAACTAAGAAACTAAGAAACTAAGAAACTAAGAAACTAAGAAACTAAGAAACTGAGAAACTATGAAACTAAGAAACTAAGAAACTGAGAAACTAAGAAACTGAGAAACTAAGAAACTAAGAAACTAAGAAACTAAGAAACTAAGAAACTAAGAAACTAAGAAACTAAGAAACTAAGAAACTAAGAAACTAAGAAACTAAGAAACTAAGAAACTGAGAAACTAAGAAACTGAGAAACTAAGAAACTAAGAAACTAAGAAACTAAGAAACTAAGAAACTAAGAAACTAAGAAACTAAGAAACTAAGAAACTAAGAAACTAAGAAACTAAGAAACTAAGAAACTAAGAAACTAAGAAACTAAGAAACGAAGAAACTAAGAAACTAAGAAACTAAGAAACTAAGAAACTAAGAAACTAAAAAACTAAGAAACTAAGAAACTAAGAAACTAAGAAACTAAGAAACTAAGAAACTAAGAAGCTAAGAAACTAAGAAACTAAGAAACTAAGAAACTAAGAAACTAAGAAACTAAGAAACTAAGAAACTGAGAAACTGAGAAACTGAGAAACTGAGAAACTGAGAAACTGAGAAACTGAGAAACTGAGAAACTGAGAAACTGAGAAACTGAGTAACTGAGTAACTGAGAAACTGAGAAACTGAGAAACTGAGAAACTGCGAAACTGAGCAACTGCGAAACTGAGAAACTGAGAAACTGAGAAACTGAGAAACTGAGAAACTGAGAAACTGAGAAACTGAGAAACTGAGAAACTAAGAAACTAATAAACGAACAAACTGACAAAATAAGAAACGATCAAACTGACAAACTAAGAAACTAAGAAACTAAGAAACTAAGAAACTAAGAAACTAAGAAACTAAGAAACTAAGAAACTAAGAAACTAAGAAACTAAGAAACTAAGAAACTAAGAAACTAAGAAACTAAGAAATTAAGAAACTAAGAAACTAGGAAACTGAGAAATTAAGAAACTAAGAAACTACGAAACGTACAAACTGACAAACTGACAAACTGACAAACTGACAAACTAAGAAACTAAGAAACTAAGAAACTGAGAAACTGAGAAACTGAGAAACTGAGAAACTGAGAAACTGAGAAACTGAGAAACTGAGAAACTGAGAAACTGAGAAACTAAGAAACTAAGAAACTAAGAAACGAACAAACTGACAAACTAAGAAACGATCAAACTGACAAACTAAGAAACTAAGAAACTAAGAAACTAAGAAACTAAGAAACTAAGAAACTAAGAAACTAAGAAACTAAGAAACTAAGAAACTAAGAAACTAAGAAACTAAGAAACTAAGAAACTAAGAAACTAAGAAACTAAGAAACTAAGAAACTAAGAAACTAAGAAACTAAGAAACTAAGAAACTAAGAAACTAAGAAACTAAGAAACTAAGAAACTAAGAAACTAAGAAACTAAGAAACTAAGAAACTAAGAAACTAAGAAACTAAGAAACTAAGAAACTAAGAAACTAAGAAACTAAGAAACTAAGAAACTAAGAAACTAAGAAACTAAGAAACTAAGAAACTAAGAAACTAAGAAACTAAGAAACTAAGAAACTAAGAAACTAAGAAACTAAGAAACTAAGAAACTAAGAAACTAAGAAACTAAGAAACTAAGAAACTAAGAAACTAAGAAACTAAGAAACTAAGAAACTAAGAAATTAAGAAACTAAGAAACTAAAAAACTAAGAAACTAAGAAACTAAGAAACTAAGAAACTAAGAAACTAAGAAACTAAGAAGCTAAGAAACTAAGAAACTAAGAAACTAAGAAACTAAGAAACTAAGAAACTAAGAAACTAAGAAACTGAGAAACTGAGAAACTGAGAAACTGAGAAACTGAGAAACTGAGAAACTGAGAAACTGAGAAACTGAGAAACTGAGTAACTGAGAAACTGAGAAACTGAGAAACTGAGAAACTGAGAAACTGCGAAACTGAGCAACTGCGAAACTGAGAAACTGAGAAACTGAGAAACTGAGAAACTGAGAAACTGAGAAACTGAGAAACTGAGAAACTGAGAAACTGAGAAACTGAGAAACTGAGAAACTGAGAAACTGAGAAACTGAGAAACTGAGAAACTGAGAAACTGAGAAACTAAGAAACTAAGAAATTAAGAAACTAAGAAACTAGGAAACTGAGAAATTAAGAAACTAAGAAACTAGGAAACTGAGAAATTAAGAAACTAAGAAACTACGAAACGTACAAACTGACAAACTGACAAACTGACAAACTGACAAACTAAGAAACTAAGAAACTAAGAAACTGAGAAACTAAGAAACTAAGAAACTAAGAAACTAAGAAATTAAGAAACTAAGAAACTAGGAAACTGAGAAATTAAGAAACTAAGAAACTACGAAACGTACAAACTGACAAACTGACAAACTGACAAACTGACAAACTAAGAAACTAAGAAACTAAGAAACTGAGAAACTGAGAAACTGAGAAACTGAGAAACTAAGAAACTAAGAAACTAAGAAACTAAGAAACTAAGAAACTAGGAAACTGAGAAATTAAGAAACTAAGAAACTACGAAACGTACAAACTGACAAACTGACAAACTGACAAACTGACAAACTGACAAACTAAGAAACTAAGAAACTAAGAAACTGAGAAACTGAGAAACTGAGAAACTGAGAAACTAAGAAACTAAGAAACTAAGAAACTAAGAAACTAAGAAACTAAGAAACTAAGAAACTAAGAAACTAAGAAACTAAGAAACTAAGAAACTAAGAAACTAAGAAACTAAGAAACTAAGAAACTAAGAAACTAAGAAACTAAGAAACTAAGAAACTAAGAAACTAAGAAACTAAGAAACTAAGAAACTAAGAAACTAAGAAACTAAGAAACTAAGAAACTAAGAAACTAAGAAACTAAGAAACTAAGAAACTAAGAAACTAAGAAACTAAGAAACTAAGAAACTAAGAAACTAAGAAACTAAGAAACTAAGAAACTAAGAAACTAAGAAACTAAGAAACTAAGAAACTAAGAAACTAAGAAACTAAGAAACTAAGAAACTAAGAAACTAAGAAACTAAGAAACTAAGAAACTAAGAAACTAAGAAACTAAGAAACGAAGAAACTAAGAAACTAAGAAACTAAGAAACTAAGAAACTGAGAAACTAAGAAACTAAGAAACTGAGAAACTAAGAAACTGAGAAACTGAGAAACTGAGAAACTGAGAAACTGAGAAACTGAGAAACTGAGAAACTGAGAAACTGAGAAACTGAGAAACTGAGAAACTGAGAAACTGAGAAACTGAGAAACTGAGAAACTGAGCAACTGCGAAACTGAGAAACTGAGAAACTGAGAAACTGAGAAACTGAGAAACTGAGAAACTGAGAAACTGAGAAACTGAGAAACTGAGAAACTGAGAAACTGAGAAACTGAGAAACTGAGAAACTAAGAAACTAAGAATCTAAGAAACTAAGAAACTAAGAAACTAAGAAACTAAGAAACTAAGAAACTAGGAAACTAAGAAACTAAGAAACTAAGAAATTAAGAAACTAAGAAACTAGGAAACTGAGAAATTAAGAAACTAAGAAACTACGAAACGTACAAACTGACAAACTGACAAACTGACAAACTGACAAACTAAGAAACTAAGAAACTAAGAAACTGAGAAACTGAGAAACTGAGAAACTGAGAAACTGAGAAACTGAGAAACTGAGAAACTGAGAAACTGAGAAACTGAGAAACTGAGAAACTGAGAACCTGAGAACCTGAGAAACTGAGAAACTGAGAAACTGAGAAACTGAGAAACTGAGAAACTGAGAAACTGAGAAACTGAGAAACTGAGAAACTGAGAAACTGAGAAACTGAGAAACTGAGAAACTGAGAAACTGAGAAACTGAGAAACTGAGAAACTGAGAAACTGAGAAACTGAGAAACTGAGAAACTGTGAAACTAAGAAACTAAGAAACTAAGAAACTAAGAAACTAAGAAATTAAGAAACTAAGAAACTAGGAAACTGAGGAATTAAGAAACTAAGAAACTACGAAACGTACAAACTGACAAACTGACAAACTGACAAACTGACAAACTGACAAACTAAGAAACTAAGAAACTAAGAAACTGAGAAACTGAGAAACTGAGAAACTGAGAAACTGAGAAACTAAGAAACTAAGAAACTAAGAAACGAACAAACTGACAAAATAAGAAACGATCAAACTGACAAACTAAGAAACTAAGAAACTAAGAAACTAAGAAACTAAGAAACTAAGAAACTAAGAAACTAAGAAACTAAGAAACTAAGAAACTAAGAAACTAAGAAATTAAGAAACTAACAAACTAGGAAACTGAGAAATTAAGAAACTAAGAAACTACGAAACGTACAAACTGACAAACTGACAAACTGACAAACTGACAAACTAAGAAACTAAGAAACTATGAAACTGAGAAACTGAGAAACTGAGAAACTGAGAAACTGAGAAACTGAGAAACTGAGAAACTGAGAAACTAAGAAACTAAGAAACTAAGAAACGAACAAACTGACAAACTAAGAAACGATCAAACTGACAAACTAAGAAACTAAGAAACTAAGAAACTAAGAAACTAAGAAACTAAGAAACTAAGAAACTAAGAAACTAAGAAACTAAGAAACTAAGAAACTAAGAAACTAAGAAACTAAGAAACTAAGAAACTAAGAAACTAAGAAACTAAGAAACTAAGAAACTAAGAAACTAAGAAACTAAGAAACTAAGAAACTAAGAAACTAAGAAACTAAGAAACTAAGAAACTAAGAAACTAAGAAACTAAGAAACTAAGAAACTAAGAAACTAAGAAACTAAGAAACTAAGAAACTAAGAAACTAAGAAACTAAGAAACTAAGAAACTAAGAAACTAAGAAACTAAGAAACTAAGAAACTAAGAAACTAAGAAACTAAGAAACTAAGAAACTAAGAAACTAAGAAACTAAGAAACTAAGAAACTAAGAAACGAAGAAACTAAGAAACTAAGAAACTAAGAAACTAAGAAACTAAGAAACTAAAAAACTAAGAAACTAAGAAACTAAGAAACTAAGAAACTAAGAAACTAAGAAGCTAAGAAACTAAGAAACTAAGAAACTAAGAAACTAAGAAACTAAGAAACTAAGAAACTAAGAAACTGAGAAACTGAGACACTGAGAAACTGAGAAACTGAGAAACTGAGAAACTGAGAAACTGAGAAACTGAGAAACTAAGAAACTAAGAAACTAAGAAACGAACAAACTGACAAACTAAGAAACGATCAAACTGACAAACTAAGAAACTAAGAAACTAAGAAACTAAGAAACTAAGAAACTAAGAAACTAAGAAACTAAGAAACTAAGAAACTAAGAAACTAAGAAACTAAGAAACTAAGAAACTAAGAAACTAAGAAACTAAGAAACTAAGAAACTAAGAAACTAAGAAACTAAGAAACTAAGAAACTAAGAAACTAAGAAACTAAGAAACTAAGAAACTAAGAAACTAAGAAACTAAGAAACTAAGAAACTAAGAAACTAAGAAACTAAGAAACTAAGAAACTAAGAAACTAAGAAACTAAGAAACTAAGAAACTAAGAAACTAAGAAACTAAGAAACTAAGAAACTAAGAAACTAAGAAACTAAGAAACTAAGAAACTAAGAAACTAAGAAACTAAGAAACTAAGAAACTAAGAAACTAAGAAACGAAGAAACTAAGAAACTAAGAAACTAAGAAACTAAGAAACTAAGAAACTAAAAAACTAAGAAACTAAGAAACTAAGAAACTAAGAAACTAAGAAACTAAGAAGCTAAGAAACTAAGAAACTAAGAAACTAAGAAACTAAGAAACTAAGAAACTAAGAAACTAAGAAACTGAGAAACTGAGACACTGAGAAACTGAGAAACTGAGAAACTGAGAAACTGAGAAACTGAGAAACTGTGTAACTGAGAAACTGAGAAACTGAGAAACTGAGAAACTGAGAAACTGCGAAACTGAGCAACTGCGAAACTGAGAAACTGAGAAACTGAGAAACTGAGAAACTGAAAAACTGAGAAACTGAGAAACTGAGAAACTGAGAAACTGAGAAACTGAGAAACTGAGAAACTGAGAAACTGAGAAACTGAGAAACTAAGAAACTAAGAAACTAAGAAACTAAGAAACTAAGAAACTAAGAAATTAAGAAACTAAGAAACTAGGAAACTGAGAAATTAAGAAACTAAGAAAATACGAAACGTACAAACTGACAAACTGACAAACTGACAAACTGACAAACTAAGAAACTAAGAAACTAAGAAACTGAGAAACTGAGAAACTGAGAAACTGAGAAACTGAGAAACTGAGAAACTGAGAAACTGAGAAACTGAGAAACTAAGAAACTAAGAAACTAAGAAACGAACAAACTGACAAAATAAGAAACGATCAAACTGACAAACTAAGAAACTAAGAAACTAAGAAACTAAGAAACTAAGAAACTAAGAAACTAAGAAACTAAGAAACTAAGAAACTAAGAAATTAAGAAACTAAGAAACTAGGAAACTGAGAAATTAAGAAACTAAGAAACTACGAAACGTACAAACTGACAAACTAAGAAACTAAGAAACTAAGAAACTGAGAAACTGAGAAACTGAGAAACTGAGAAACTGAGAAACTGAGAAACTGAGAAACTGAGAAACTGAGAAACTAAGAAACTAAGAAACTAAGAAACGAACAAACTGACAAACTAAGAAACGATCAAACTGACAAACTAAGAAACTAAGAAACTAAGAAACTAAGAAACTAAGAAACTAAGAAACTAAGAAACTAAGAAACTAAGAAACTAAGAAACTAAGAAACTAAGAAACTAAGAAACTAAGAAACTAAGAAACTAAGAAACTAAGAAACTAAGAAACTAAGAAACTAAGAAACTAAGAAACTAAGAAACTAGGAAACGAAGAAACTAAGAAACTAAGAAACTAAGAAACTAAGAAACTAAGAAACTAAAAAACTAAGAAACTAAGAAACTAAGAAACTAAGAAACTAAGAAACTAAGAAACTAAGAAGCTAAGAAACTAAGAAACTAAGAAACTAAGAAACTAAGAAACTAAGAAACTAAGAAACTAAGAAACTGAGAAACTGAGAAACTGAGAAACTGAGAAACTGAGAAACTGAGAAACTGAGAAACTGAGAAACTGTGTAACTGAGAAACTGAGAAACTGTGAAACTGAGAAACTGAGAAACTGCGAAACTGAGCAACTGCGAAACTGAGAAACTGAGAAACTGAGAAACTGAGAAACTGAAAAACTGAGAAACTGAGAAACTGAGAAACTGAGAAACTGAGAAACTGAGAAACTGAGAAACTGAGAAACTGAGAAACTGAGAAACTGAGAAACTAAGAAACTAATAAACTAAGAAACTAAGAAACTAAGAAACTAAGAAATTAAGAAACTAAGAAACTAGGAAACTGAGAAATTAAGAAACTAAGAAACTACGAAACGTACAAACTGACAAACTGACAAACTGACAAACTGACAAACTAAGAAACTAAGAAACTAAGAAACTGAGAAACTGAGAAACTGAGAAACTGAGAAACTGAGAAACTGAGAAACTGAGAAACTGAGAAACTGAGAAACTAAGAAACTAAGAAACTAAGAAACGAACAAACTGACAAAATAAGAAACGATCAAACTGACAAACTAAGAAACTAAGAAACTAAGAAACTAAGAAACTAAGAAACTAAGAAACTAAGAAACTAAGAAACTAAGAAACTAAGAAACTAAGAAACTAAGAAATTAAGAAACTAAGAAACTAGGAAACTGAGAAATTAAGAAACTAAGAAACTACGAAACGTACAAACTGACAAACTAAGAAACTAAGAAACTAAGAAACTGAGAAACTGAGAAACTGAGAAACTGAGAAACTGAGAAACTGAGAAACTGAGAAACTGAGAAACTGAGAAACTAAGAAACTAAGAAACTAAGAAACGAACAAACTGACAAACTAAGAAACGATCAAACTGACAAACTAAGAAACTAAGAAACTAAGAAACTAAGAAACTAAGAAACTAAGAAACTAAGAAACTAAGAAACTAAGAAACTAAGAAACTAAGAAACTAAGAAACTAAGAAACTAAGAAACTAAGAAACTAAGAAACTAAGAAACTAAGAAACTAAGAAACTAAGAAACTAAGAAACTAAGAAACTAAGAAACTAAGAAACTAAGAAACTAAGAAACTAAGAAACTAAGAAACTAAGAAACTAAGAAACTAAGAAACTAAGAAACTAAGAAACTAAGAAACTAAGAAACTAAGAAATTAAGAAACTAAGAAACTAGGAAACTGAGAAATTAAGAAACTAAGAAACTACGAAACGTACAAACTGACAAACTGACAAACTGACAAACTGACAAACTAAGAAACTAAGAAACTAAGAAACTGAGAAACTGAGAAACTGAGAAACTGAGAAACTGAGAAACTGAGAAACTGAGAAACTGAGAAACTGAGAAACTAAGAAACTAAGAAACTAAGAAACTAAGAAACTAAGATACTAAGAAACTAAGAAACTAAGAAACTAAGAAACTAAGAAACTAAGAAACTAAGAAACTAAGAAACTAAGAAACTAAGAAACTAAGAAACTAAGAAACTAAGAAACTAAGAAACTAAGAAACTAAGAAACGAAGAAACTAAGAAACTAAGAAACTAAGAAACTAAGAAACTAAGAAACTAAAAAACTAAGAAACTAAGAAACTAAGAAACTAAGAAACTAAGAAACTAAGAAACTAAGAAGCTAAGAAACTAAGAAACTAAGAAACTAAGAAACTAAGAAACTAAGAAACTAAGAAACTAAGAAACTGAGAAACTGAGAAACTGAGAAACTGAGAAACTGAGAAACTGAGAAACTGAGAAACTGAGAAACTGAGAAACTGAGTGACTGAGAAACTGAGAAACTGAGAAACTGAGAAACTGAGAAACTGCGAAACTGAGCAACTGCGAAACTGAGAAACTGAGAAACTGAGAAACTGAGAAACTGAGAAACTGAGAAACTGAGAAACTGAGAAACTGAGAAACTGAGAAACTGAGAAACTGAGAAACTGAGAAACTAAGAAACTGAGAAACTAAGAAACTAAGAAACTAAGAAACTAAGAAATTAAGAAACTAAGAAACTAGGAAACTGAGAAATTAAGAAACTAAGAAACTACGAAACGTACAAACTGACAAACTGACAAACTGACAAACTGACAAACTAAGAAACTAAGAAACTAAGAAACTGAGAAACTGAGAAACTGAGAAACTGAGAAACTGAGAAACTGAGAAACTGAGAAACTGAGAAACTGAGAAACTAAGAAACTAAGAAACGAACAAACTGACAAAATAAGAAACGATCAAACTGACAAACTAAGAAACTAAGAAACTAAGAAACTAAGAAACTAAGAAACTAAGAAACTAAGAAACTAAGAAACTAAGAAACTAAGAAACTAAGAAACTAAGAAATTAAGAAACTAAGAAACTAGGAAACTGAGAAATTAAGAAACTAAGAAACTACGAAACGTACAAACTGACAAACTGACAAACTGACACACTGACAAACTAAGAAACTAAGAAACTAAGAAACTGAGAAACTGAGAAACTGAGAAACTGAGAAACTGAGAAACTGAGAAACTGAGAAACTGAGAAACTAAGAAACTAAGAAACGAACAAACTGACAAACTAAGAAACGATCAAACTGACAAACTAAGAAACTAAGAAACTAAGAAACTAAGAAACTAAGAAACTAAGAAACTAAGAAACTAAGAAACTAAGAAACTAAGAAACTAAGAAACTAAGAAACTAAGAAACTAAGAAACTAAGAAACTAAGAAACTAAGAAACTAAGAAACTAAGAAACTAAGAAACTAAGAAACTAAGAAACTAAGGAACTAAGAAACTAAGAAACTAAGAAACTAAGAAACTAAGAAACTAAGAAACTAAGA
This sequence comes from Megalopta genalis, assembly GCF_051020955.1. Taxonomy (NCBI): domain Eukaryota; kingdom Metazoa; phylum Arthropoda; class Insecta; order Hymenoptera; family Halictidae; genus Megalopta; species Megalopta genalis. Next base: position 311,109 of record NW_027476159.1, read on the forward strand.
AACTAAGAAACTAAGAAACTAAGAAACTAAGAAACTAAGAAACTAAGAAACTGAGAAACTGAGAAACTGAGAAACTGAGAAACTGAGAAACTGAGAAACTGAGAAACTGAGAAACTGAGAAACTAAGAAACTAAGAAACTAAGAAACGAACAAACTGACAAACTAAGAAACGATCAAACTGACAAACTAAGAAACTAAGAAACTAAGAAACTAAGAAACTAAGAAACTAAGAAACTAAGAAACTAAGAAACTAAGAAACTAAGAAACTAAGAAACTAAGAAACTAAGAAACTAAGAAACTAAGAAACTAAGAAACTAAGAAACTAAGAAACTAAGAAACTAAGAAACTAAGAAACTAAGAAACTAAGAAACGAAGAAACTAAGAAACTAAGAAACTAAGAAACTAAGAAACTAAGAAACTACAAAACTAAGAAACTAAGAAACTAAGAAACTAAGAAACTAAGAAACTAAGAAACTAAGAAGCTAAGAAACTAAGAAACTAAGAAACTAAGAAACTAAGAAACTAAGAAACTAAGAAACTAAGAAACTGAGAAACTGAGAAACTGAGAAACTGAGAAACTGAGAAACTGAGAAACTGAGAAACTGAGAAACTGTGTAACTGAGAAACTGAGAAACTGAGAAACTGAGAAACTGCGAAACTGAGCAACTGCGAAACTGAGAAACTGAGAAACTGAGAAACTGAGAAACTGAAAAACTGAGAAACTGAGAAACTGAGAAACTGAGAAACTGAGAAACTGAGAAACTGAGAAACTGAGAAACTGAGAAACTGAGAAACTAAGAAACTAAGAAACTAAGAAACTAAGAAACTAAGAAACTAAGAAACTATGAAATTAAGAAACTAAGAAACTAGGAAACTGAGAAATTAAGAAACTAAGAAACTACGAAACGTACAAACTGACAAACTAAGAAACTAAGAAACTAAGAAACTGAGAAACTGAGAAACTGAGAAACTGAGAAACTGAGAAACTGAGAAACTGAGAAACTGAGAAACTGAGAAACTAAGAAACTAAGAAACTAAGAAACGAACAAACTGACAAACTAAGAAACGATCAAACTGACAAACTAAGAAACTAAGAAACTAAGAAACTAAGAAACTAAGAAACTAAGAAACTAAGAAACTAAGAAACTAAGAAACTAAGAAACTAAGAAACTAAGAAACTAAGAAACTAAGAAACTAAGAAACTAAGAAACTAAGAAACTAAGAAACTAAGAAACTAAGAAACTAAGAAACTAAGAAACTAAGAAACTAAGAAACTAAGAAACTAAGAAACTAAGAAACTAAGAAACTAAGAAACTAAGAAACTAAGAAACTAAGAAACTAAGAAACTAAGAAACTAAGAAACTAAGAAACTAAGAAACTAAGAAACTAAGAAACTAAGAAACTAAGAAACTAAGAAATTAAGAAACTAAGAAACTAGGAAACTGAGAAATTAAGAAACTAAGAAACTACGAAACGTACAAACTGACAAACTGACAAACTGACAAACTGACAAACTAAGAAACTAAGAAACTAAGAAACTGAGAAACTGAGAAACTGAGAAACTGAGAAACTGAGAAACTGAGAAACTGAGAAACTGAGAAACTGAGAAACTAAGAAACTAAGAAACTAAGAAACTAAGAAACTAAGATACTAAGAAACTAAGAAACTAAGAAACTAAGAAACTAAGAAACTAAGAAACTAAGAAACTAAGAAACTAAGAAACTAAGAAACTAAGAAACTAAGAAACTAAGAAACTAAGAAACTAAGAAACTAAGAAACGAAGAAACTAAGAAACTAAGAAACTAAGAAACTAAGAAACTAAGAAACTAAAAAACTAAGAAACTAAGAAACTAAGAAACTAAGAAACTAAGAAACTAAGAAACTAAGAAGCTAAGAAACTAAGAAACTAAGAAACTAAGAAACTAAGAAACTAAGAAACTAAGAAACTAAGAAACTGAGAAACTGAGAAACTGAGAAACTGAGAAACTGAGAAACTGAGAAACTGAGAAACTGAGAAACTGAGAAACTGAGTGACTGAGAAACTGAGAAACTGAGAAACTGAGAAACTGAGAAACTGCGAAACTGAGCAACTGCGAAACTGAGAAACTGAGAAACTGAGAAACTGAGAAACTGAGAAACTGAGAAACTGAGAAACTGAGAAACTGAGAAACTGAGAAACTGAGAAACTGAGAAACTGAGAAACTGAGAAACTGAGAAACTCAGAAACTAAGAAACTAAGAAACTAAGAAACTAAGAAACTAAGAAATTAAGAAACTAAGAAACTAGGAAACTGAGAAATTAAGAAACTAAGAAACTACGAAACGTACAAACTGACAAACTGACAAACTGACAAACTGACAAACTAAGAAACTAAGAAACTAAGAAACTGAGAAACTGAGAAACTGAGAAACTGAGAAACTGAGAAACTGAGAAACTGAGAAACTGAGAAACTGAGAAACTAAGAAACTAAGAAACGAACAAACTGACAAAATAAGAAACGATCAAACTGACAAACTAAGAAACTAAGAAACTAAGAAACTAAGAAACTAAGAAACTAAGAAACTAAGAAACTAAGAAACTAAGAAACTAAGAAACTAAGAAACTAAGAAATTAAGAAACTAAGAAACTAGGAAACTGAGAAATTAAGAAACTAAGAAACTACGAAACGTACAAACTGACAAACTGACAAACTGACACACTGACAAACTAAGAAACTAAGAAACTAAGAAACTGAGAAACTGAGAAACTGAGAAACTGAGAAACTGAGAAACTGAGAAACTGAGAAACTGAGAAACTAAGAAACTAAGAAACGAACAAACTGACAAACTAAGAAACGATCAAACTGACAAACTAAGAAACTAAGAAACTAAGAAACTAAGAAACTAAGAAACTAAGAAACTAAGAAACTAAGAAACTAAGAAACTAAGAAACTAAGAAACTAAGAAACTAAGAAACTAAGAAACTAAGAAACTAAGAAACTAAGAAACTAAGAAACTAAGAAACTAAGAAACTAAGAAACTAAGAAACTAAGAAACTAAGAAACTAAGAAACTAAGAAACTAAGAAACTAAGGAACTAAGAAACTAAGAAACTAAGAAACTAAGAAACTAAGAAACTAAGAAACTAAGAAACTAAGAAACTAAGAAACTAAGAAACTAAGAAACTAAGAAACTAAGAAACTAAGAAACTAAGAAACTAAGAAACTAAGAAACTAAGAAACTAAGAAACTAAGAAACTAAGAAACTAAGAAACTAAGAAACTAAGAAACTAAGAAACTAAGAAACTAAGAAACTAAGAAACTAAGAAACTAAGAAACTAAGAAACTAAGAAACTAAGAAACTGAGAAACTGAGAAACTGAGAAACTGAGAAACTGAGAAACTGAGAAACTGAGAAACTGAGAAACTGAGAAACTGAGAAACTGAGAAACTGAGAAACTGAGAAACTGAGAAACTGAGAAACTGAGAAACTGAGAAACTGAGAAACTGAGAAACTGAGAAACTGAGCAACTGCGAAACTGAGAAACTGTGAAACTGAGAAATTGAGAAACTGAGCAACTGCGAAACTGAGAAACTGAGAAACTGAGAAACTGAGAAACTGAGAAACTGAGAAACTGAGAAACTGAGAAACTGAGAAACTGAGAAACTGAGAAACTGAGAAACTGAGAAACTAAGAAACTAAGAAACTAAGAAACTAAGAAACTAAGAAACTAAGAAACTAAGAAACTAAGAAACTAGGAAACTAAGAAACTAAGAAACTAAGAAACTAAGAAACTAAGAAACTAAGAAACTAAGAAATTAAGAAACTAAGAAACTAGGAAACTGAGAAATTAAGAAACTAAGAAACTACGAAACGTACAAACTGACAAACTGACAAACTGACAAACTGACAAACTAAGAAACTAAGAAACTAAGAAACTGAGAAACTGAGAAACTGAGAAACTGAGAAACTGAGAAACTGAGAAACTGAGAAACTGAGAAACTGAGAAACTGAGAAACTGAGAAACTGAGAACCTGAGAACCTGAGAAACTGAGAAACTAAGAAACTGAGAAACTGAGAAACTGAGAAACTGAGAAACTGAGAAACTGAGAAACTGAGAAACTGAGAAACTGAGAAACTGAGAAACTGAGAAACTGAGAAACTGAGAAAGTGAGAACCTGAGAAACTGAGAAACTGAGAAACTAAGAAACTAAGAAACTAAGAAACTAAGAAACTAAGAAACTAAGAAACTAAGAAACTAAGAAACTAAGAAACTAAGAAACTAAGAAACTAAGAAACTAAGAAATTAAGAAACTAAGAAACTAGGAAACTGAGAAATTAAGAAACTAAGAAACTACGAAACGTACAAACTGACAAACTGACAAACTGACAAACTGACAAACTAAGAAACTAAGAAACTAAGAAACTGAGAAACTGAGAAACTAAGAAACTAAGAAACTAAGAAACTAAGAAACTAAGAAACTAAGAAACTAAGAAACTAAGAAACTAAGAAACTAAGAAACTAAGAAACTAAGAAACTAAGAAACTAAGAAACTAAGAAAATATGATATTAAGAAACTGAGAAACTAAGAAACTAAGAAACTAAGAAACTAAGAAACTAAGAAACTAAGAAACTAAGAAACTAAGAAACTAAGAAACTAAGAAACTAAGAAACTAAGAAACTAAGAAACTAAGAAACTAAGAAACTAAGAAACTAAGAAACTAAGAAACTAAGAAACTAAGAAACTATGAAACTAAGAAAATAAGAAACTAATAAACTAAGAAACTAAGAAACTAAGAAACTAAGAAACTAAGAAACTAAGAAACTAAGAAACTAAGAAACTAAGAAACTAAGAAACTAAGAAACTAAGAAACTAAGAAACTAAGAAACTAAGAAACTAAGAAACTAAGACACTAAGAAACTAAGAAACTAAGAAACTAAGAAACTAAGAAACTAAGAAACTAAGAAACTAAGAAACTAAGAAACTAAGAAACTAAGAAACTAAGAAACTAAGAAACTAAGAAACTAAGAAACTAAGAAACTAAGAAACTAAGAAACTAAGAAACTAAGAAACTAAGAAACTAAGAAACTAAGAAACTAAGAAACTAAGAAACTAAGAAACTAAGAAACTAAGAAACTAAGAAACTAAGAAACTAAGAAACTAAGAAACTAAGAAACTAAGAAACTAAGAAACTAAGAAACTAAGAAACTAAGAAACTAAGAAACTAAGAAACTAAGAAACTAAGAAACTAAGAAACTAAGAAACTAAGAAACTAAGAAACTAAGAAACTAAGGAACTAAGAAACTGAGAAACTGAGAAACTGAGAAACTGAGAAACTGAGAAACCGAGAAACTGAGAAACTTAGAAACTGAGAAACTGAGAAACTGAGAAACTGAGAAACTGAGAAACTGAGAAACTGAGAAACTGCGAAACTGAGCAACTGCGAAACTGAGAAACTGTGAAACTGAGAAACTGAGAAACTGAGCAACTGCGAAACTGAGAAACTGAGAAACTGAGAAACTGAGAAACTGAGAAACTGAGAAACTGAGAAACTGAGAAACTGAGAAACTGAGAAACTGAGAAACTGAGAACCTGAGAACCTGAGAAACTGAGAAACTAAGAAACTGAGAAACTGAGAAACTGAGAAACTGAGAAACTGAGAAACTGAGAAACTGAGAAACTGAGAAACTGAGAAACTGAGAAACTGAGAAACTGAGAAACTGAGAAACTGAGAAACTGAGAAACTGAGAAACTGAGAAACTGAGAACCTGAGAAACTGAGAAACTGAGAAACTAAGAAACTAAGAAACTAAGAAACTAAGAAACTAAGAAACTAAGAAACTAAGAAACTAAGAAAATAGGAAACTAGGAAACTAGGAAACTAAGAAACTAAGAAACTAAGAAACTAAGAAACTAATAAACTAAGAAACTAAGAAACTAAGAAACTAAGAAACTAAGAAACTAAGAAACTAAGAAACTAAGAAACTAAGAAACTAAGAAACTAAGAAACTAAGAAACTAAGAAACTAAGAAACTAAGAAACTAAGAAACTAAGAAACTAAGAAACTAAGAAACTAAGAAACTAAGAAACTAAGAAACTAAGAAACTAAGAAACTAAGAAACTAAGAAACTAAGAAACTAAGAAACTAAGAAACTAAGAAACTAAGAAACTAAGAAACTAAGAAACTAAGAAACTAAGAAACTAAGAAACTAAGAAACTGAGAAACTGAGAAACTGAGAAACTGAGAAACTGAGAAACTGAGAAACTGAGAAACTGAGAAACTTAGAAACTGAGAAACTGAGAAACTGAGAAACTGAGAAACTGCGAAACTGAGCAACTGCGAAAATGAGAAACTGTGAAACTGAGAAACTGAGAAACTGAGCAACTGCGAAACTGAGAAACTGAGAAACTGAGAAACTGAGAAACTGAGAAACTGAGAAACTGAGAAACTGAGAAACTGAGAAACTGAGAAACTGAGAAACTGAGAAACTGAGAAACTGAGAAACTGAGAAACTGAGAAACTAAGAAACTAAGAAACTAAGAAACTAAGAAACTAAGAAACCAAGAAACTAAGAAACTAAGAAACTAAGAAACTAAGAAACTAAGAAACTAAGAAACTAGGAAACTGAGAAATTAAGAAACTAAGAAACTACGAAACGTACAAACTGACAAACTGACAAACTGACAAACTGACAAACTAAGAAACTAAGAAACTAAGAAACTGAGAAACTGAGAAACTGAGAAACTGAGAAACTGAGAAACTGAGAAACTGAGAAACTGAGAAACTGAGAAACAGAGAAACTGAGAAACTGAGAAACTGAGAAACTGAGAAACTGAGAAACTGAGAAACTGAGAAACTGAGAAACTGAGAAACTGAGAAACTGAGAAACTGAGAACCTGAGAACCTGAGAAACTGAGAAACTAAGAAACTGAGAAACTGAGAAACTGAGAAACTGAGAAACTGAGAAACTGAGAAACTGAGAAACTGAGAAACTGAGAAACTGAGAAACTGAGAAACTGAGAAACTGAGAAACTGAGAAACTGAGAACGTGAGAAACTGAGAAACTGAGAAACTAAGAAACTAAGAAACTAAGAAACTAAGAAACTAAGAAACTAAGAAACTAGGAAACTAGGAAACTAGGAAACTAAGAAACTAAGAAACTAAGAAACTAAGAAACTAAGAAACTAAGAAACTAAGAAATTAAGTAACTAAGAAACTAGGAAACTGAGATATTAAGAAACTAAGAAACTACGAAACGTACAAACTGGCAAACTGACAAACTGACAAACTGACAAACTAAGAAACTAAGAAACTAAGAAACTGAGAAACTGAGAAACTAAGAAACTAAGAAACTAAGAAACTAAGAAACTAAGAAACTAAGAAACTAAGAAACTAAGAAACTAAGAAACTAAGAAACTAAGAAACTAAGAAACTAAGAAACTAAGAAACTAAGAAACTAAGAAACTAAGAAACTAAGAAACTAAGAAACTAAGAAACTAAGAAACTAAGAAACTAAGAAACTAAGAAACTAAGAAACTAAGAAACTAAGAAACTAAGAAACTAAGAAACTAAGAAACTAAGAAACTAAGAAACTAAGAAACTAAGAAACTAAGAAACTAAGAAACTAAGAAACTAAGAAACTAAGAAACTAAGAAACTAAGAAACTAAGAAACTAAGAAACTAAGAAACTAAGAAACTAAGAAACTAAGAAACTAAGAAACTAAGAAACTAAGAAACTAAGAGACTAAGAAACTAAGAAACTAAGAAACTAAGAAACTAAGAAACTAAGAAACTAAGAAACTTAGAAACTAAGAAACTAAGAAACTAAGAAACTAAGAAACTAAGAAACTAAGAAACTGAGAAACTAAGAAACTAAGAAACTAAGAAACTAAGAAACTAAGAAACTAAGAAACTAAGAAACGAACAAACTGACAAACTGACAAACTGACAAACTGACAAACTAAGAAACTAAGAAACTAAGAAACTAAGAAACTAAGAAACTAAGAAAGTAAGAAACTAAGAAACTAAGAAACTAAGAAACTAAGAAACTAAGAAACTAAGAAACTAAGAAACTAAGAAACTATGAAACTAAGAAACTAAGAAACTAAGAAACTAAGAAACTAAGAAACTAAGAAACTAAGAAACTAAGAAACTAAGAAACTAAGAAACTACGAAACTAAGAAACTAAGAAACTAAGAAACTAAGAAACTAAGAAACTAAGAAACTAAGAAACTAAGAAACTAAGAAACTAAGAAACTAAGAAACTAAGAAACTAAGAAACTAAGAAACTAAGAAACTAAGAAACTAAGAAACTAAGAAACTAAGAAACTAAGAGACTAAGAAACTAAGAAACTAAGAAACTAAGAAACTAAGAAACTAAGAAACTTAGAAACTAAGAAACTAAGAAACTAAGAAACTAAGAAACTAAGAAATTAAGAAACTAAGAAACTAAGAAACGAACAAACTGACAAACTAAGAAACTAACAAACTGACAAACTAAGAAACTAAGAAACTAAGAAGCTAAGAAACTAAGAAACTAAGAAACTAAGAAACTAAGAAACTAAGAAACTAAGAAACTAAGAAACTAAGAAACGAAGAAACTAAGAAACTAAGAAACTAAGAAACTAAGAAACTAAGAAACTAAGAAACTAAGAAACTAAGAAACTAAGAAACTAAGAAACTAAGAAACTAAGAAACTAAGAAACTAAGAAACTAAGAAACTAAGAAACTAAGAAACTAAGAAACTAAGAAACTAAGAAACTAAGAAACTAAGAAACTAAGAAACTAAGAAACTAAGAAACTAAGAAACTAAGAAACTAAGAAACTAAGAAACTAAGAAACTAAGAAACTAAGAAACTAAGAAACTAAGAAACTAAGAAACTAAGAAAATAAGAAACTAAGAAACTAAGAAACTAAGAAACTAAGAATCTAAGAAACTAAGAAACTAAGAAACTAAGAAACTAAGAAACTAAGAAACTAAGAAACTAAGAAACTAAGAAACTAAGAAACTAAGAAACTAAGAAACTATGAAACTAAGAAACTAAGAAACTAAGAAACTAAGAAACTAAGAAACTAAGAAACTAAGAAACTAAGAAACTAAGAAAATAAGAAACTAAGAAACTAAGAAACTAAGAAACTAAGAACTAAGAAACTAAGAAACTAAGAAACTAAGAAACTAAGAAACTAAGAAACTAAGAAACTAAGAAAACTAAGAACAAGAAACTAAGAAACTAAGAAACTAAGAAACTAAGAAACTAAGAAACTAAGGAAACTAAGAAACTAAGAAACTAAGAAACTAAGAAACTAAGAAACTAAGAAACTAAGAAACTAAGAAACTAAGAAACTAAGAAACTAAGAAACTAAGAAACTAAGAAACTAAGAAACTAAGAAACTAAGAAAACTAAGAAACTAAGAAACTAGAACTAAGAAACTAAGAAACTGAGAAACTAAGAAACTAAGAAACTAAGAAACTAAGAAAATAAGAAACTAAGAAACTAAGAAACTAAGAAACTAAGAAACTAAGAAACTAAGAAACTAAGAAACTAAGAAACTAAGAAACTAAGAAACTAAGAAACTAAGAAACTAAGAAACTAAGAAACTAAGAAACTAAGAAACTAAGAAACTAAGAAACTAAGAAACTAAGAAACTAAGAAACTAAGAAACTAAGAAACTAAGAAACTAAGAAACTAAGAAACTAAGAAACTAAGAAACTGAGAAACTAAGAAACTGAGAACTAAGAAACTGAGAAACTAAGAAACTGAGAAACTAAGAAACTAAGAAACTAAGAAACTAAGAAACTAAGAAACTAAGAAACTAAGAAACTAAGAAACTAAGAAACTAAGAAACTGAGAAACTAAGAAACTGAGAAACTAAGAAACTAAGAAACTAAGAAACTAAGAAACTAAGAAACTAAGAAACTAAGAAACTAAGAAACTAAGAAACTAAGAAACTAAGAAACTAAGAAACTAAGAAACTAAGAAACTAAGAAACGAAGAAACTAAGAAACTAAGAAACTAAGAAACTAAGAAACTAAAAAACTAAGAAACTAAGAAACTAAGAAACTAAGAAACTAAGAAACTAAGAAACTAAGAAGCTAAGAAACTAAGAAACTAAGAAACTAAGAAACTAAGAAACTAAGAAACTGAGAAACTGAGAAACTGAGAAACTGAGAAACTGAGAAACTGAGAAACTGAGAAACTGAGAAACTGAGAAACTGAGTAACTGAGAAACTGAGAAACTGAGAAACTGAGAAACTGAGAAACTGCGAAACTGAGCAACTGCGAAACTGAGAAACTGAGAAACTGAGAAACTGAGAAACTGAGAAACTGAGAAACTGAGAAACTGAGAACTGAGAAACTGAGAAACTGAGAAACTGAGAAACTGAGAAACTGAGAAACTAAGAAACTAAGAAACTAAGAAACTAAGAAACGAACAAACTGACAAACTAAGAAACGATCAAACTGACAAACTAAGAAACTAAGAAACTAAGAAACTAAGAAACTAAGAAACTAAGAAACTAAGAAACTAAGAAACTAAGAAACTAAGAAATTAAGAAACTAAGAAACTAGGAAACTGAGAAATTAAGAAACTAAGAAACTACGAAACGTACAAACTGACAAACTGACAACTGACAAACTGACAAACTAAGAAACTAAGAAACTAAGAAACTGAGAAACTGAGAAACTGAGAAACTGAGAAACTGAGAAACTGAGAAACTGAGAAACTGAGAAACTAAGAAACTAAGAAACTAAGAAACTAAGAAAATAAGAAACTAAGAAACTAAGAAACTAAGAAACTGAGAAACTAAGAAACTAAGAAACTAAGAAACTAAGAAACTAAGAAACTAAGAACTAAGAACTAAGAAACTAAGAAACTAAGAAACTAAGAACTAAGAAACTAAGAAACTAAGAAACTAAGAAACTAAGAAACTAAGAAACTAAGAAACTAAGAAACTAAGAAACTAAGAAACTAAGAAACTAAGAAACTAAGAAACTAAGAAACTAAGAAACTAAGAAACTAAGAAACTAAGAACTAAGAAACTAAGAAACTAAGAAACTAAGAAACTAAGAAACTAAGAAACTAAGAAACTAAGAAACTAAGAAACTAAGAAACTAAGAAACTAAGAAACTAAGAAACTAAGAAACTAAGAAACTAAGAAACTAAGAAACTAAGAAACTAAGAAACTAAGAAACTAAGAAACTAAGAAACTAAGAAACTAAGAAACTAAGAACTAAGAAACTAAGAAACTAAGAAACTAAAGAAACTAAGAAACTAAGAAACTAAGAAACTAAGAAACTAAGAAACTAAGAAACTAAGAAACTAAGAAACTAAGAAACTAAGAAACTAAGAAATAGACTAAGAAACTAAGAAACTAAGAAACTAAGAAACTAAGAAACTAAGAAACTAAGAAACTAAGAACTAAGAAACTAAGAAACTAAGAAACTAAGAAACTAAGAAACTAAGAAACTAAGAAACTAAGAAACTAAGAAGAAACTAAGAAACTAGAAACTAAGAAACTAAGAAACTAAGAAACTAAGAAACTAAGAAACTAAGAAACTAAGAAACTAAGAAACTAAGAAACTAAGAAACTAAGAAACTAAGAAACTAAGAAACTAAGAAACTAAGAAACTAAGAAACTAAGAAACTAAGAAACTAAGAAACTAAGAAACTAAGAAACTAAGAAACTAGAAACTAAGAAACTAAGAAACTAAGAAACTAAGAAACTAAGAAACTAAGAAACTAAGAAACTAAGAAACTAAGAAACTAAGAAACTAAGAAACTAAGAAACTAAGAAACTAAGAAACTAAGAAACTAAGAAACTAAGAAACTAAGAAACTAAGAAACTAAGAAACTAAGAAACTAAGAAACTAAGAAACTAAGAAACTAAGAAACTAAGAAACTAAGAAACTAAGAACTAAGAAACTAAGAAACTAAGAAACTAAGAAACTGAGAAACTAAGAAACTGAGAAACTAAGAAACTGAGAAACTAAGAAACTGAGAAACTAAGAAACTAAGAAACTAAGAAACTAAGAAACTAAGAAACTAAGAAACTAAGAAACTAAGAAACTGAGAAACTAAGAAACTGAGAAACTAAGAAACTAAGAAACTAAGAAACTAAGAAACTAAGAAACTAAGAAACTAAGAAACTAAGAAACTAAGAAACTAAGAAACTAAGAAACTAAGAAACTAAGAAACTAAGAAACGAAGAAACTAAGAAACTAAGAAACTAAGAAACTAAGAAACTAAAAAACTAAGAAACTAAGAAACTAAGAAACTAAGAAACTAAGAAACTAAGAAACTAAGAAGCTAAGAAACTAAGAAACTAAGAAACTAAGAAACTAAGAAACTGAGAAACTGAGAAACTGAGAAACTGAGAAACTGAGAAACTGAGAAACTGAGAAACTGAGAAACTGAGAAACTGAGAAACTGAGAAACTGAGTAACTGAGAAACTGAGAAACTGAGAAACTGAGAAACTGAGAAACTGCGAAACTGAGCAACTGCGAAACTGAGAAACTGAGAAACTGAGAAACTGAGAAACTGAGAAACTGAGAAACTGAGAAACTGAGAAACTGAGAAACTGAGAAACTGAGAAACTGAGAAACTGAGAAACTGAGAAACTAAGAAACTAAGAAACTAAGAAACTAAGAAACGAACAAACTGACAAACTAAGAAACGATCAAACTGACAAACTAAGAAACTAAGAAACTAAGAAACTAAGAAACTAAGAAACTAAGAAACTAAGAAACTAAGAAACTAAGAAACTAAGAAATTAAGAAACTAAGAAAATAGGAAACTGAGAAATTAAGAAACTAAGAAACTACGAAACGTACAAACTGACAAACTGACAAACTGACAAACTAAGAAACTAAGAAACTAAGAAACTGAGAAACTGAGAAACTGAGAAACTGAGAAACTGAGAAACTGAGAAACTGAGAAACTGAGAAACTAAGAAACTAAGAAACTAAGAAACTAAGAAACTAAGAAACTAAGAAACTAAGAAACTAAGAAACTGAGAAACTAAGAAACTAAGAAACTAAGAAACTAAGAAACTAAGAAACTGAGAAACTAAGAAACTAAGAAACTAAGAAACTAAGAAACTAAGAAACTAAGAAACTAAGAAACTAAGAAACTAAGAAACTAGGAAACTAAGAAACTAAGAAACTAAGAAACTAAGAAACTAAGAAACTAAGAAACTAAGAAATTAAGAAACTAAGAAACTAGGAAACTGAGAAATTAAGAAACTAAGAAACTACGAAACGTACAAACTGACAAACTGACAAACTGACAAACTAAGAAACTAAGAAACTAAGAAACTGAGAAACTGAGAAACTGAGAAACTGAGAAACTGAGAAACTGAGAAACTGAGAAACTGAGAAACTGAGAAACTGAGAAACTGAGAAACTGAGAAACTGAGAAACTGAGAAACTGAGAAACTGAGAAACTGAGAACCTGAGAACCTGAGAAACTGAGAAACTAAGAAACTGAGAAACTGAGAAACTGAGAAACTGAGAAACTGAGAAACTGAGAAACTGAGAAACTGAGAAACTGAGAAACTGAGAAACTGAGAAACTGAGAAACTGAGAAACTGAGAACCTGAGAAACTGAGAAACTGAGAAACTAAGAAACTAAGAAACTAAGAAACTAAGAAACTAAGAAACTAAGAAACTAAGAAACTAAGAAATTAAGAAACTAAGAAACTAGGAAACTGAGAAATTAAGAAACTAAGAAACTACGAAACGTACAAACTGACAAACTGACAAACTGACAAACTGACAAACTGACAAACTAAGAAACTAAGAAACTAAGAAACTGAGAAACTGAGAAACTAAGAAACTAAGAAACTAAGAAACTAAGAAACTAAGATACTAAGAAACTAAGAAACTAAGAAACTAAGAAACTAAGAAACTAAGAAACTAAGAAACTAAGAAACTAAGAAACTAAGAAACTAAGAAACTAAGAAACTAAGAAACTAAGAAACTAAGAAACTAAGAAACTAAGAAACTAAGAAACTAAGAAACTAAGAAACTAAGAAACTAAGAAACTAAGAAACTAAGAAACTAAGAAACTAAGAAACTAAGAAACTAAGAAACTAAGAAACTAAGAAACTAAGAAACTAAGAAACTAAGAAACTAAGAAACTAAGAAACTAAGAAACTAAGAAACTAAGAAACTAAGAAACTAAGAAACTAAGAAACTTAGAAACTAAGAAACTGAGAAACTGAGAAACTGAGAAACTGAGAAACTGAGAAACTGAGAAACTGAGAAACTTAGAAACTGAGAAACTGAGAAACTGAGAAACTGAGAAACTGAGAAACTGAGAAACTGCGAAACTGAGCAACTGCGAAACTGAGAAACTGTGAAACTGAGAAACTGAGAAACTGAGCAACTGCGAAACTGAGAAACTGAGAAACTGAGAAACTGAGAAACTGAGAAACTGAGAAACTGAGAAACTGAGAAACTGAGAAACTGAGAAACTGAGAAACTGAGAAACTGAGAAACTGAGAAACTGAGAAACTGAGAAACTGAGAACCTGAGAACCTGAGAAACTGAGAAACTGAGAAACTGAGAAACTGAGAAACTGAGAAACAGAGAAACTGAGAAACTGAGAAACTGAGAAACTGAGAAACTGAGAAACTGAGAAACTGAGAAACTGAGAAACTGAGAACCTGAGAAACTGAGAAACTGAGAAACTAAGAAACTAAGAAACTAAGAAACTAAGAAACTAAGAAACTAAGAAACTAAGAAACTAAGAAATTAAGAAACTAAGAAACTAGGAAACTGAGAAATTAAGAAACTAAGAAACTACGAAACGTACAAACTGACAAACTGACAAACTGACAAACTGACAAACTAAGAAACTAAGAAACTAAGAAACTGAGAAACTGAGAAACTAAGAAACTAAGAAACTAAGAAACTAAGAAACTAAGAAACTAAGAAACTAAGAAACTAAGAAACTAAGAAACTAAGAAACTAAGAAACTAAGAAACTAAGAAACTAAGAAACTAAGAAACTAAGAAACTAAGAAACTAAGAAACTAAGAAACTAAGAAACTAAGAAACTAAGAAACTAAGAAACTAAGAAACTAAGAAACTAAGAAACTAAGAAACTAAGAAACTAAGAAACTAAGAAACTAAGAAACTAAGAAACTAAGAAACTAAGAAACTAAGAAACTAAGAAACTAAGAAACTAAGAAACTAAGAAACTGAGAAACTGAGAAACTGAGAAACTGAGAAACTGAGAAACTGAGAAACTGAGAAACTGAGAAACTGAGAAACTGAGAAACTTAGAAACTGAGAAACTGAGAAACTGAGAAACTGAGAAACTGAGAAACTGAGAAACTGCGAAACTGAGCAACTGCGAAACTGAGAAACTGAGAAACTGAGCAACTGCGAAACTGAGAAACTGAGAAACTGAGAAACTGAGAAATTGAGATACTGAGAAACTGAGAAACTGAGAAACTGAGAAACTGAGAAACTGAGAAACTGAGAAACTAAGAAACTAAGAAACTAAGAAACTAAGAAACTAAGAAACTACGAAACTAAGAAACTAAGAAACTAAGAAACTAAGAAACTAAGAAACTAGGAAACTAGGAAACTAGGAAACTAGGAAACTAGGAAACTAAGAAACTAAGAAACTAAGAAACTAAGAAACTAAGAAACTAAGAAACTAAGAAACTAAGAAATATAGAAACTAAGAAACTAAGAAACTAAGAAACTAAGAAACAAAGAAACTAAGAAACAAAGAAACTAAAAACTAAGAAACTAAGAAACTAAGAAACTAAGAAACTAAGAAACTAAGAAACTAAGAAACTAAGAAACTAAGAAACTAAGAAACTAAGAAACTATGAAACTAAGAAACTAAGAAACTAAGAAACTAAGAAACTGACAAACTAAGAAACTAAGAAACTAAGAAACTAAGAAACTAAGAATCTAAGAAACTAAGAAACTAAGAAACTAAGAAACTAAGAAACTAAGAAACTAAGAAACTAAGAAACTAAGAAACTAAGAAACTAAGAAACTAAGAAACTAAGAAACTAAGAAACTAAGAAACTAAGAAACTAAGAAACTAAGAAATTAAGAAACTAAGAAACTAAGAAACTAAGAAACTAAGAAACTAATAAACTAAGAAACTAAGAAACTAAGAAACTAAGAAACTAAGAAACTAAGAAACTAAGAAACTAAGAAACTAAGAAACTAAGAAACTAAGAAACTAGGAGACTAAGAGACTAAGAAACTAAGAAACTAAGAAACTAAGAAACTAAGAAACTAAGAAACTAAGAAACTAAGAAACTAAGAAACTAAGAAACTAAGAAACTAAGAAACTAAGAAACTAAGAAACTAAGAAACTAAGAAACTAAGAAACTAAGAAACTAAGAAACTTAGAAACTAAGAAACTGAGAAACTGAGAAACTGAGAAACTGAGAAACTGAGAAACTGAGAAACTGAGAAACTGAGAAACTTAGAAACTGAGAAACTGAGAAACTGAGAAACTGAGAAACTGAGAAACTGCGAAACTGAGAAACTGAGAAACTTAGAAACTGAGAAACTGAGAAACTGAGAAACTGAGAAACTGAGAAACTGCGAAACTGAGCAACTGCGAAACTGAGAAACTGTGAAACTGAGAAACTGAGAAACTGAGCAACTGCGAAACTGAGAAACTGAGAAACTGAGAAACTGAGAAACTGAGAAACTGAGAAACTGAGAAACTGAGAAACTGAGAAACTGAGAAACTGAGAAACTGAGAAACTAAGAAACTAAGAAACTAGGAAACTAAGAAACTAAGAAACTAAGAAACTAAGAAACTAAGAAACTAAGAAACTAAGAAACTAAGAAACTAAGAAACTAAGAAACTAGGAAACTAAGAAACTAAGAAACTAAGAAACTAAGAAACTAAGAAACTAAGAAACTAAGAAATTAAGAAACTAAGAAACTAGGAAACTGAGAAATTAAGAAACTAAGAAACTAAGAAACTAAGAAACTAAGAAACTAAGAAACTAAGAAACTAAGAAACTAAGAAACTAAGAAACTAAGAAACTAAGAAACTAAGAAACTAGGAAACTAAGAAACTAAGAAACTAAGAAACTAAGAAACTAAGAAACTAAGAAATTAAGAAACTAAGAAACTAGGAAACTGAGAAATTAAGAAACTAAGAAACTACGAAACGTACAAACTGACAAACTGACAAACTGACAAACTGACAAACTAAGAAACTAAGAAACTAAGAAACTGAGAAACTGAGAAACTGAGAAACTGAGAAACTGAGAAACTGAGAAACTGAGAAACTGAGAAACTGAGAAACTGAGAAACTGAGAAACTGAGAAACTGAGAAACTGAGAAACTGAGAAACTGAGAAACTGAGAAACTGAGAAACTGAGAACCTGAGAACCTGAGAAACTGAGAAACTGAGAAACTGAGAAACTGAGAAACTGAGAAACTGAGAAACTGAGAAACTGAGAAACTGAGAAACTGAGAAACTGAGAAACTAAGAAACTAAGAAACTAAGAAACTAAGAAACTAAGAAACTACGAAACTAAGAAACTAAGAAACTAAGAAACTAAGAAACTAAGAAACTAGGAAACTAGGAAACTAGGAAACTAGGAAACTAGGAAACTAAGAAACTAAGAAACTAAGAAACTAAGAAACTAAGAAACTAAGAAACTAAGAAACTAAGAAATATAGAAACTAAGAAACTAAGAAACTAAGAAACAAAGAAACTAAGAAACAAAGAAACTAAAAACTAAGAAACTAAGAAACTAAGAAACTAAGAAACTAAGAAACTAAGAAACTAAGAAACTAAGAAACTAAGAAACTAAGAAACTAAGAAACTATGAAACTAAGAAACTAAGAAACTAAGAAACTAAGAAACTGACAAACTAAGAAACTAAGAAACTAAGAAACTAAGAAACTAAGAATCTAAGAAACTAAGAAACTAAGAAACTAAGAAACTAAGAAACTAAGAAACTAAGAAACTAAGAAACTAAGAAACTAAGAAACTAAGAAACTAAGAAACTAAGAAACTAAGAAACTAAGAAACTAAGAAACTAAGAAACTAAGAAACTAAGAAATTAAGAAACTAAGAAACTAAGAAACTAAGAAACTAAGAAACTAATAAACTAAGAAACTAAGAAACTAAGAAACTAAGAAACTAAGAAACTAAGAAACTAAGAAACTAAGAAACTAAGAAACTAAGAAACTAAGAAACTAAGAAACTAAGAAACTAGGAGACTAAGAGACTGAGAAACTAAGAGACTGAGAAACTGAGAAACTAAGAAACGAACAAGCTGTCAAACTAAGAAACTAAGAAACTAAGGAACTAAGAAACGAACAAACTGACAAACTTACAAACTGACAAACTAAGAAACTAAGAAACTAAGAAACGAACAAACTGACAAACTGACAAAATAAGAAAGTAAGAAATTAAGAAACTAAGAAACTAAGAAACTAAGAAACGAACAAACTAAGAAACTAAGAAACTAAGAAACTAAGAAACTAAAAAACTAAGAAACTAAGAAAGTAAGAAACTAAGAAACTAAGAAACTAAGAAACTAAGAAACTAAGAAACTAAGACACTAAGAAACTAAGACACTAAGAAACTAAGAAACTAAGAAACTAAGAAACTAAGAAACAAAGAAACTAAGAAACTGAGAAACTGAGAAACTGAGAAACTGAGAAACTGAGAAACTGAGAAACTGAGAAACTGAGAAACTGAGAAACTGGGAAACTGAGAAACTGAGAAACTGCGAAACTGAGAAACTGCGAAACTAAGAAACTGAGAAACTGAGAAACTGAGAAACTGAGAAACTGAGAAACTGAGAAACTGAGAAACTGAGAAACTGAGAAACTGAGAAACTGAGAAACTGAGAAACTGAGAAACTGAGAAACTGAGATACTGAGAAACTGAGAAACTGAGAAACTGAGAAACTGAGAAACTGCGAAACTGAGAAACTGAGAAACTGAGAAACTGAGAAACTGAGAAACTGAGAACCTGAGAAACTGAGAAACTGAGAAACTGAGAAACTGAGAAACTGAGAAACTGAGAAACCGAGAAACTGAGAAAATGAGAAACTGAGAAACTGAGAAACTGAGAAACTAAGAAACTAAGAAACTAAGAAACTAAGAAACTAAGAAATTAAGAAACTAAGAAACTAAGAAACTAAGAAACTAAGAAACTAAGAAACTAAGAAACTAGGAAACTAAGAAACTAGGAAACTAAGAAACTAAGAAACTAAGAAACTAAGAAACTAAGAAACTAAGAAACTAAGAAACTAAGAAACTGAGAAACTGAGAAACTGAGAAACTGAGAAACTGAGAAACTGAGAAACTGAGAAACTGAGAAACTGCGAAACTGAGAAACTGAGAAACTGAGAAACTGAGAAACTGAGAAACTGAGAAACTGCGAAACTGAGAAACTGAGAAACTGAGAAACTGAGAAACTGAGAAACTGAGAACCTGAGAAACTGAGAAACTGAGAAACTGAGAAACTGAGAAACTGAGAAACTGAGAAACTGAGAAAATGAGAAACTGAGAAACTGAGAAACTGAGAAACTGAGAAACTAAGAAACTAAGAAACTAAGAAACTAAGAAACTAAGAAACTAAGAAACTAAGAAACTAGGAAACTAGGAAACTAGGAAACTAAGAAACTAAGAAACTAAGAAACTAAGAAACTAAGAAACTAAGAAACTAAGAAATTAAGAAACTAAGAAACTAGGAAACTGAGAAATTAAGAAACTAAGAAACTAAGAAACGTACAAACTGACAAACTGACAAACTGACAAACTAAGAAACTAAGAAACTAAGAAACTAAGAAACTAAGAAACTAAGAAACTAAGAAACTAAGAAACTAAGAAACTAAGAAACTAAGAAACTAAGAAACTATGAAACTAAGAAACTAAGAAACTAAGAAACTAAGAAACTGACAAACTAAGAAACTAAGAAACTAAGAAACTAAGAAACTAAGAATCTAAGAAACTAAGAAACTAAGAAACTAAGAAACTAAGAAACTAAGAAACTAAGAAACTAAGAAACTAAGAAACTAAGAAACTAAGAAACTAAGAAACTAAGAAACTAAGAAACTAAGAAACTAAGAAACTAAGAAACTAAGAAACTAAGAAACTAAGAAATTAAGAAACTAAGAAACTAAGAAACTAAGAAACTAAGAAACTAATAAACTAAGAAACTAAGAAACTAAGAAACTAAGAAACTAAGAAACTAAGAAACTAAGAAACTAAGAAACTAAGAAACTAAGAAACTAAGAAACTAGGAGACTAAGAGACTGAGAAACTAAGAGACTGAGAAACTGAGAAACTAAGAAACGAACAAGCTGTCAAACTAAGAAACTAAGAAACTAAGGAACTAAGAAACGAACAAACTGACAAACTTACAAACTGACAAACTAAGAAACTAAGAAACTAAGAAACGAACAAACTGACAAACTGACAAAATAAGAAAGTAAGAAATTAAGAAACTAAGAAACTAAGAAACGAACAAACTAAGAAACTAAGAAACTAAGAAACTAAGAAACTAAAAAACTAAGAAACTAAGAAAGTAAGAAACTAAGAAACTAAGAAACTAAGAAACTAAGAAACTAAGAAACTAAGACACTAAGAAACTAAGACACTAAGAAACTAAGAAACTAAGAAACTAAGAAACTAAGAAACAAAGAAACTAAGAAACTGAGAAACTGAGAAACTGAGAAACTGAGAAACTGAGAAACTGAGAAACTGAGAAACTGAGAAACTGAGAAACTGGGAAACTGAGAAACTGAGAAACTGCGAAACTGAGAAACTGCGAAACTAAGAAACTGAGAAACTGAGAAACTGAGAAACTGAGAAACTGAGAAACTGAGAAACTGAGAAACTGAGAAACTGAGAAACTGAGAAACTGAGAAACTGAGAAACTGAGAAACTGAGAAACTGAGAAACTGAGAAACTGAGAAACTGAGAAACTGAGAAACTGAGAAACTAAGAAACTAAGAAACTAAGAAACTAAGAAACTAGGAAACTAGGAAACTAGGAAACTAGGAAACTAAGAAACTAAGAAACTAAGAAACTAAGAAACTAAGAAACTAAGAAACTAAGAAACTAAGAAACTAAGAAACTAAGAAACTAAGAAACTAAGAAACAAAGAAACTAAGAAACTAAGACACTAAGAAACTAAGAAACTAAGAAACTAAGAAACTAAGAAACTAAGAAACTGAGAAACTGAGAGACTGAGAGACTGAGAAACTGAGAAACTGAGAAACTGAGAAACTGAGAAACTGAGAAACTGAGAAACTGAGAAACTGAGAAACTGAGAAACTGAGAAACTTAGAAACTGAGAAACTGAGAAACTGAGAAACTGAGAAACTGAGAAACTGAGAAACTGCGAAACTGAGCAACTGCGAAACTGAGAAACTGAGAAACTGAGCAACTGCGAAACTGAGAAACTGAGAAACTGAGAAACTGAGAAACTGAGATACTGAGAAACTGAGAAACTGAGAAACTGAGAAACTGAGAAACTGAGAAACTGAGAAACTAAGAAACTAAGAAACTAAGAAACTAAGAAACTAAGAAACTACGAAACTAAGAAACTAAGAAACTAAGAAACTAAGAAACTAAGAAACTAGGAAACTAGGAAACTAGGAAACTAGGAAACTAGGAAACTAAGAAACTAAGAAACTAAGAAACTAAGAAACTAAGAAACTAAGAAACTAAGAAACTAAGAAATATAGAAACTAAGAAACTAAGAAACTAAGAAACTAAGAAACAAAGAAACTAAGAAACAAAGAAACTAAAAACTAAGAAACTAAGAAACTAAGAAACTAAGAAACTAAGAAACTAAGAAACTAAGAAACTAAGAAACTAAGAAACTAAGAAACTAAGAAACTATGAAACTAAGAAACTAAGAAACTAAGAAACTAAGAAACTGACAAACTAAGAAACTAAGAAACTAAGAAACTAAGAAACTAAGAATCTAAGAAACTAAGAAACTAAGAAACTAAGAAACTAAGAAACTAAGAAACTAAGAAACTAAGAAACTAAGAAACTAAGAAACTAAGAAACTAAGAAACTAAGAAACTAAGAAACTAAGAAACTAAGAAACTAAGAAACTAAGAAATTAAGAAACTAAGAAACTAAGAAACTAAGAAACTAAGAAACTAATAAACTAAGAAACTAAGAAACTAAGAAACTAAGAAACTAAGAAACTAAGAAACTAAGAAACTAAGAAACTAAGAAACTAAGAAACTAAGAAACTAGGAGACTAAGAGACTAAGAAACTAAGAAACTAAGAAACTAAGAAACTAAGAAACTAAGAAACTAAGAAACTAAGAAACTAAGAAACTAAGAAACTAAGAAACTAAGAAACTAAGAAACTAAGAAACTAAGAAACTAAGAAACTAAGAAACTAAGAAACTAAGAAACTTAGAAACTAAGAAACTGAGAAACTGAGAAACTGAGAAACTGAGAAACTGAGAAACTGAGAAACTGAGAAACTGAGAAACTTAGAAACTGAGAAACTGAGAAACTGAGAAACTGAGAAACTGAGAAACTGCGAAACTGAGAAACTGAGAAACTTAGAAACTGAGAAACTGAGAAACTGAGAAACTGAGAAACTGAGAAACTGCGAAACTGAGCAACTGCGAAACTGAGAAACTGTGAAACTGAGAAACTGAGAAACTGAGCAACTGCGAAACTGAGAAACTGAGAAACTGAGAAACTGAGAAACTGAGAAACTGAGAAACTGAGAAACTGAGAAACTGAGAAACTGAGAAACTGAGAAACTGAGAAACTAAGAAACTAAGAAACTAGGAAACTAAGAAACTAAGAAACTAAGAAACTAAGAAACTAAGAAACTAAGAAACTAAGAAACTAAGAAACTAAGAAACTAAGAAACTAGGAAACTAAGAAACTAAGAAACTAAGAAACTAAGAAACTAAGAAACTAAGAAACTAAGAAATTAAGAAACTAAGAAACTAGGAAACTGAGAAATTAAGAAACTAAGAAACTAAGAAACTAAGAAACTAAGAAACTAAGAAACTAAGAAACTAAGAAACTAAGAAACTAAGAAACTAAGAAACTAAGAAACTAAGAAACTAGGAAACTAAGAAACTAAGAAACTAAGAAACTAAGAAACTAAGAAACTAAGAAATTAAGAAACTAAGAAACTAGGAAACTGAGAAATTAAGAAACTAAGAAACTACGAAACGTACAAACTGACAAACTGACAAACTGACAAACTGACAAACTAAGAAACTAAGAAACTAAGAAACTGAGAAACTGAGAAACTGAGAAACTGAGAAACTGAGAAACTGAGAAACTGAGAAACTGAGAAACTGAGAAACTGAGAAACTGAGAAACTGAGAAACTGAGAAACTGAGAAACTGAGAAACTGAGAAACTGAGAAACTGAGAACCTGAGAACCTGAGAAACTGAGAAACTGAGAAACTGAGAAACTGAGAAACTGAGAAACTGAGAAACTGAGAAACTGAGAAACTGAGAAACTGAGAAACTGAGAAACTAAGAAACTAAGAAACTAAGAAACTAAGAAACTAAGAAACTACGAAACTAAGAAACTAAGAAACTAAGAAACTAAGAAACTAAGAAACTAGGAAACTAGGAAACTAGGAAACTAGGAAACTAGGAAACTAAGAAACTAAGAAACTAAGAAACTAAGAAACTAAGAAACTAAGAAACTAAGAAACTAAGAAATATAGAAACTAAGAAACTAAGAAACTAAGAAACAAAGAAACTAAGAAACAAAGAAACTAAAAACTAAGAAACTAAGAAACTAAGAAACTAAGAAACTAAGAAACTAAGAAACTAAGAAACTAAGAAACTAAGAAACTAAGAAACTAAGAAACTATGAAACTAAGAAACTAAGAAACTAAGAAACTAAGAAACTGACAAACTAAGAAACTAAGAAACTAAGAAACTAAGAAACTAAGAATCTAAGAAACTAAGAAACTAAGAAACTAAGAAACTAAGAAACTAAGAAACTAAGAAACTAAGAAACTAAGAAACTAAGAAACTAAGAAACTAAGAAACTAAGAAACTAAGAAACTAAGAAACTAAGAAACTAAGAAACTAAGAAACTAAGAAATTAAGAAACTAAGAAACTAAGAAACTAAGAAACTAAGAAACTAATAAACTAAGAAACTAAGAAACTAAGAAACTAAGAAACTAAGAAACTAAGAAACTAAGAAACTAAGAAACTAAGAAACTAAGAAACTAAGAAACTAAGAAACTAAGAAACTAGGAGACTAAGAGACTGAGAAACTAAGAGACTGAGAAACTGAGAAACTAAGAAACGAACAAGCTGTCAAACTAAGAAACTAAGAAACTAAGGAACTAAGAAACGAACAAACTGACAAACTTACAAACTGACAAACTAAGAAACTAAGAAACTAAGAAACGAACAAACTGACAAACTGACAAAATAAGAAAGTAAGAAATTAAGAAACTAAGAAACTAAGAAACTAAGAAACGAACAAACTAAGAAACTAAGAAACTAAGAAACTAAGAAACTAAAAAACTAAGAAACTAAGAAAGTAAGAAACTAAGAAACTAAGAAACTAAGAAACTAAGAAACTAAGAAACTAAGACACTAAGAAACTAAGACACTAAGAAACTAAGAAACTAAGAAACTAAGAAACTAAGAAACAAAGAAACTAAGAAACTGAGAAACTGAGAAACTGAGAAACTGAGAAACTGAGAAACTGAGAAACTGAGAAACTGAGAAACTGAGAAACTGGGAAACTGAGAAACTGAGAAACTGCGAAACTGAGAAACTGCGAAACTAAGAAACTGAGAAACTGAGAAACTGAGAAACTGAGAAACTGAGAAACTGAGAAACTGAGAAACTGAGAAACTGAGAAACTGAGAAACTGAGAAACTGAGAAACTGAGAAACTGAGAAACTGAGAAACTAAGAAACTAAGAAACTAAGAAACTAAGAAACTAGGAAACTAGGAAACTAGGAAACTAGGAAACTAAGAAACTAAGAAACTAAGAAACTAAGAAACTAAGAAACTAAGAAACTAAGAAACTAAGAAACTAAGAAACTAAGAAACTAAGAAACAAAGAAACTAAGAAACTAAGACACTAAGAAACTAAGAAACTAAGAAACTAAGAAACTAAGAAACTAAGAAACTGAGAAACTGAGAGACTGAGAGACTGAGAAACTGAGAAACTGAGATACTGAGAAACTGAGAAACTGAGATACTGAGAAACTGAGAAACTGAGAAACTGAGAAACTGAGAAACTGCGAAACTGAGAAACTGAGAAACTGAGAAACTGAGAAACTGAGAAACTGAGAACCTGAGAAACTGAGAAACTGAGAAACTGAGAAACTGAGAAACTGAGAAACTGAGAAACCGAGAAACTGAGAAAATGAGAAACTGAGAAACTGAGAAACTGAGAAACTAAGAAACTAAGAAACTAAGAAACTAAGAAACTAAGAAATTAAGAAACTAAGAAACTAAGAAACTAAGAAACTAAGAAACTAAGAAACTAAGAAACTAGGAAACTAAGAAACTAGGAAACTAAGAAACTAAGAAACTAAGAAACTAAGAAACTAAGAAACTAAGAAACTAAGAAACTAAGAAACTGAGAAACTGAGAAACTGAGAAACTGAGAAACTGAGAAACTGAGAAACTGAGAAACTGAGAAACTGCGAAACTGAGAAACTGAGAAACTGAGAAACTGAGAAACTGAGAAACTGAGAAACTGCGAAACTGAGAAACTGAGAAACTGAGAAACTGAGAAACTGAGAAACTGAGAACCTGAGAAACTGAGAAACTGAGAAACTGAGAAACTGAGAAACTGAGAAACTGAGAAACTGAGAAAATGAGAAACTGAGAAACTGAGAAACTGAGAAACTGAGAAACTAAGAAACTAAGAAACTAAGAAACTAAGAAACTAAGAAACTAAGAAACTAAGAAACTAGGAAACTAGGAAACTAGGAAACTAAGAAACTAAGAAACTAAGAAACTAAGAAACTAAGAAACTAAGAAACTAAGAAATTAAGAAACTAAGAAACTAGGAAACTGAGAAATTAAGAAACTAAGAAACTAAGAAACGTACAAACTGACAAACTGACAAACTGACAAACTAAGAAACTAAGAAACTAAGAAACTAAGAAACTAAGAAACTAAGAAACTAAGAAACTAAGAAACTAAGAAACTAAGAAACTAAGAAACTAAGAAACTATGAAACTAAGAAACTAAGAAACTAAGAAACTAAGAAACTGACAAACTAAGAAACTAAGAAACTAAGAAACTAAGAAACTAAGAATCTAAGAAACTAAGAAACTAAGAAACTAAGAAACTAAGAAACTAAGAAACTAAGAAACTAAGAAACTAAGAAACTAAGAAACTAAGAAACTAAGAAACTAAGAAACTAAGAAACTAAGAAACTAAGAAACTAAGAAACTAAGAAACTAAGAAACTAAGAAATTAAGAAACTAAGAAACTAAGAAACTAAGAAACTAAGAAACTAATAAACTAAGAAACTAAGAAACTAAGAAACTAAGAAACTAAGAAACTAAGAAACTAAGAAACTAAGAAACTAAGAAACTAAGAAACTAAGAAACTAGGAGACTAAGAGACTGAGAAACTAAGAGACTGAGAAACTGAGAAACTAAGAAACGAACAAGCTGTCAAACTAAGAAACTAAGAAACTAAGGAACTAAGAAACGAACAAACTGACAAACTTACAAACTGACAAACTAAGAAACTAAGAAACTAAGAAACGAACAAACTGACAAACTGACAAAATAAGAAAGTAAGAAATTAAGAAACTAAGAAACTAAGAAACGAACAAACTAAGAAACTAAGAAACTAAGAAACTAAGAAACTAAAAAACTAAGAAACTAAGAAAGTAAGAAACTAAGAAACTAAGAAACTAAGAAACTAAGAAACTAAGAAACTAAGACACTAAGAAACTAAGACACTAAGAAACTAAGAAACTAAGAAACTAAGAAACTAAGAAACAAAGAAACTAAGAAACTGAGAAACTGAGAAACTGAGAAACTGAGAAACTGAGAAACTGAGAAACTGAGAAACTGAGAAACTGAGAAACTGGGAAACTGAGAAACTGAGAAACTGCGAAACTGAGAAACTGCGAAACTAAGAAACTGAGAAACTGAGAAACTGAGAAACTGAGAAACTGAGAAACTGAGAAACTGAGAAACTGAGAAACTGAGAAACTGAGAAACTGAGAAACTGAGAAACTGAGAAACTGAGAAACTGAGAAACTGAGAAACTGAGAAACTGAGAAACTGAGAAACTGAGAAACTAAGAAACTAAGAAACTAAGAAACTAAGAAACTAGGAAACTAGGAAACTAGGAAACTAGGAAACTAAGAAACTAAGAAACTAAGAAACTAAGAAACTAAGAAACTAAGAAACTAAGAAACTAAGAAACTAAGAAACTAAGAAACTAAGAAACTAAGAAACAAAGAAACTAAGAAACTAAGACACTAAGAAACTAAGAAACTAAGAAACTAAGAAACTAAGAAACTAAGAAACTGAGAAACTGA
The DNA here is from genome assembly GCF_051020955.1 of Megalopta genalis. NCBI lineage: Eukaryota > Metazoa > Arthropoda > Insecta > Hymenoptera > Halictidae > Megalopta > Megalopta genalis. The sequence continues at coordinate 338,601 of NW_027476159.1, forward strand.
GAGACTGAGAGACTGAGAAACTGAGAAACTGAGATACTGAGAAACTGAGAAACTGAGATACTGAGAAACTGAGAAACTGAGAAACTGAGAAACTGAGAAACTGCGAAACTGAGAAACTGAGAAACTGAGAAACTGAGAAACTGAGAAACTGAGAACCTGAGAAACTGAGAAACTGAGAAACTGAGAAACTGAGAAACTGAGAAACTGAGAAACCGAGAAACTGAGAAAATGAGAAACTGAGAAACTGAGAAACTGAGAAACTGAGAAACTAAGAAACTAAGAAACTAAGAAACTAAGAAACTAAGAAATTAAGAAACTAAGAAACTAAGAAACTAAGAAACTAAGAAACTAAGAAACTAAGAAACTAGGAAACTAAGAAACTAGGAAACTAAGAAACTAAGAAACTAAGAAACTAAGAAACTAAGAAACTAAGAAACTAAGAAACTAAGAAACTGAGAAACTGAGAAACTGAGAAACTGAGAAACTGAGAAACTGAGAAACTGGGAAACTGAGAAACTAAGAAACTAAGAAACTAAGAAACAAAGAAACTAAGAAACTAAGACACTAAGAAACTAAGAAACTAAGAAACTAAGAAACTAAGAAACTGAGAAACTGAGAGACTGAGAGACTGAGAAACTGAGAAACTGAGATACTGAGAAACTGAGAAACTGAGATACTGAGAAACTGAGAAACTGAGAAACTGAGAAACTGAGAAACTGCGAAACTGAGAAACTGAGAAACTGAGAAACTGAGAAACTGAGAAACTGAGAACCTGAGAAACTGAGAAACTGAGAAACTGAGAAACTGAGAAACTGAGAAACTGAGAAACCGAGAAACTGAGAAAATGAGAAACTGAGAAACTGAGAAACTGAGAAACAGAGAAACTAAGAAACTAAGAAACTAAGAAACTAAGAAACTATGAAATTATGAAACTAAGAAACTAAGAAACTAAGAAACTAAGAAACTAAGAAACTAAGAAACTAGGAAACTAAGAAACTAGGAAACTAAGAAACTAAGAAACTAAGAAACTAAGAAACTAAGAAACTAAGAAACTAAGAAACTAAGAAACTGAGAAACTGAGAAACTGAGAAACTGAGAAACTGAGAAACTGAGAAACTGGGAAACTGAGAAACTGCGAAACTGAGAAACTGAGAAACTGAGAAACTGAGAAACTGAGAAACTGAGAAACTGCGAAACTGAGAAACTGAGAAACTGAGAAACAGAGAAACTGAGAAACTGAGAACCTGAGAAACTGAGAAACTGAGAAACTGAGAAACTGAGAAACTGAGAAACTGAGAAACTGAGAAAATGAGAAACTGAGAAACTGAGAAACTGAGAAACTGAGAAACTAAGAAACTAAGAAACTAAGAAACTAAGAAACTAAGAAACTAAGAAACTAAGAAACTAGGAAACTAGGAAACTAGGAAACTAAGAAACTAAGAAACTAAGAAACTAAGAAACTAAGAAACTAAGAAACTAAGAAATTAAGAAACTAAGAAACTAGGAAACTGAGAACTTAAGAAACTAAGAAACTAAGAAACGTACAAACTGACAAACTGACAAACTGACAAACTAAGAAACTAAGAAACTAAGAAACTGAGCAACTGAGAAACTGAGAAACTGAGAAACTGAGAAACTGAGAAACTGAGAAACTGAGAAACTGAGATACTGAGAAACTGAGAAACTGAGAAACTGAGAAACTGAGAAACTGAGAAACTGAGAAACTGAGAACCTGAGAAACTGAGAAACTGAGAAACTGAGAAACTGAGAAACTGAGAAACTGAGAAACTGAGAAACTGAGAAAATGAGAAACTGAGAAACTGAGAAACTGAGGAACTGAGAAACTAAGAAAATTAGAAACTAAGAAACAAAGAAACTAAGAAACTAAGAAACTAAGAAACTAAGAAACTAAGAAACTAAGAAACTAAGAAACTAAGAAACTAAGAAACTAAGAAACTAAGAAACTAAGAAACTAAGAAACGAACAAACTGACAAACTGACAAACTGACAAACTAAGAAACTAAGAGACTAAGAAACTATGAAACTAAGAAACTAAGAATCTAAGAAACTAAGAAACTAAGAAACTAAGAAACTAAGAAACTAAGAAACTAAGAAACTAAGAAACTAAGAAACTAAGAAACTAAGAAACTAAGAAACTAAGAAACTAAGAATCTAAGACACTAGGAAACTAAGAAACTAAGAAACTAAGAAACTAAGAAACTCAGAAACTGAGAAACTAAGAGACTGAGAAACTGAGAAACTGAGAAACTGAGATACTCAGAAACTGAGAAACTGAGAAACTGAGAAACTGCGAAACTGAGAAACTGAGAAACTGAGAAACTTAGAAACTGAGAACCTGAGAAACTGAGAAACTGAGAAACTGAGAAACTTAGAAACTGAGAAACTGAGAAACTAAGAAACTAAGAAACTAAGGAACTAAGAAACTAAGAAACTAAGAAAATAAGAAATTAAGAAACTAAGAAACTAGGAAACTGAGAAATTAAGAAACTAAGAAACTAAGAAACGTACAAACTGACAAACTGACAAACTGACAAACTAAGAAACTAAGAAACTAAGAAACTGAGCAACTGAGAAACTGAGAAACTGAGAAACTGAGAAACTGAGAAACTGAGAAACTGAGAAACTGAGAAACTGAGAAACTGAGAAACTGAGAAACTGAGAAACTGAGAAACTGAGAAACTGCGAAACTGAGAAACTGAGAAACTGAGAAACTGAGAAACTGAGAAACTGAGAACCTGAGAAACTGAGAAACTGAGAAACTGAGAAACTGAGAAACTGAGAAACTGAGAAACTGAGAAAATGAGAAACTGAGAAACTGAGAAACTGAGAAGCTGAGAAACTGAGAAACTGAGAAACTGAGAAACTGAGAACCTGAGAAACTGAGAAACTGAGAAACTGAGAAACTGAGAAACTGAGAAACTGAGAAACTGAGAAACTGAGAAAATGAGAAACTGAGAAACTGAGAAACTGAGGAACTGAGAAACTAAGAAAATTAGAAACTAAGAAACAAAGTAACTAAGAAACTAAGAAACTAAGAAACTAAGAAACTAAGAAACTAAGAAACTAAGAAACTAAGAAACTAAGAAACTAAGAAACTAAGAAACTAAGAAACTAAGAAACTAAGAAACTAAGAAACTAAGAAACTAAGAAACTAAGAAACTAAGAAACTAAGAAACTAAGAAACTAAGAAACTAAGAAACTAAGAAACTAAGAAACTAAGAAACTAAGAAACTAAGAAACTAAGAAACTAAGAAACTAAGAAACTAAGAAACTAAGAAACGAACAAACTAAGAAACTAAGAGACTAAGAAACTAAGAAACTAAGAAACTAAGAATCTAAGAAACTAAGAAACTAAGAAACTAAGAAACTAAGAAACTAAGAAACTAAGAAACTAAGAAACTAAGAAACTAAGAAACTAAGAATCTAAGACACTAGGAAACTAAGAAACTAAGAAACTAAGAAACTAAGAAACTCAGGGACTGAGAAACTAAGAGACTGAGAAACTGAGAAACTGAGAAACTGAGATACTCAGAAACTGAGAAACTGCGAAACTGAGAAACTGAGAAACTGCGAAACTGAGAAACTGAGAAACTGAGAAACTTAGAAACTGAGAACCTGAGAAACTGAGAAACTGAGAAACTGAGAAACTTAGAAACTGAGAAACTGAGAAACTAAGAAACTAAGAAACTAAGAAACTAAGGAACTAAGAAACTAAGAAACTAAGAAAATAAGAAATTAAGAAACTAAGAAACTAGGAAACTGAGAAATTAAGAAACTAAGAAACTAAGAAACGTACAAACTGACAAACTGACAAACTGACAAACTAAGAAACTAAGAAACTAAGAAACTGAGCAACTGAGAAACTGAGAAACTGAGAAACTGAGAAACTGAGAAACTGAGAAACTGAGAAACTGAGAAACTGAGAAACTGAGAAACTGAGAAACTGAGAAACTGAGAAACTGAGAAACTGAGAAACTGCGAAACTGAGAAACTGAGAAACTGAGAAACTGAGAAACTGAGAACCTGAGAAACTGAGAAACTGAGAAACTGAGAAACTGAGAAACTGAGAAACTGAGAAACTGAGAAACTGAGAAATTGATATACTGAGAAACTGAGATACTGAGAAACTGAGAAACTGAGAAACTGAGAAACTGGGAAACTGAAAAACTAAGAAACTAAGAAACTAAGAAACTAAGAAACTAAGAAACTAAGAAACTAAGAAACTGAGAAACTGAGAAACTGAGAAACTGAGAAACTGAGAAATTGATATACTGAGAAACTGAGATACTGAGAAACTGAGAAACTGAGAAACTGAGAAACTCGGAAACTGAAAAACTGAGAAACTGAGAAACTGAGAAACTGAGAAACTGAGAAACTGAGAAACTGAGAAACTGAGAAACTGAGAAACTGAGAAACTGAGAAAATGAGAAACTGAGAAACTGAGAAACTGAGAAGCTGAGAAACTGAGAAACTGAGAAACTGAGAACCTGAGAAACTGAGAAACTGAGAAACTGAGAAACTGAGAAACTGAGAAACTGAGAAACTGAGAAACTGAGAAACTGAGAAAATGAGAAACTGAGAAACTGAGAAACTGAGGAACTGAGAAACTAAGAAAATTAGAAACTAAGAAACAAAGAAACTAAGAAACTAAGAAACTAAGAAACTAAGAAACTAAGAAACTAAGAAACTAAGAAACTAAGAAACTAAGAAACTAAGAAACTAAGAAACTAAGAAACTAAGAAACTAAGAAACTAAGAAACTAAGAAACTAAGAAACTAAGAAACTAAGAAAATAAGAAACTAAGAAACTAAGAAACTAAGAAACTAAGAAACTAAGAAACTAAGAAACTAAGAAACTAAGAAACTAAGAAACTAAGAAACTAAGAAACTAAGAAACTAAGAAACTAAGAAACTAAGAAACTAAGAAACTAAGAAACGAACAAACTGACAAACTGACAAACTGACAAACTAAGAAACTAAGAGACTAAGAAACTAAGAAACTAAGAAACTAAGAATCTAAGAAACTAAGAAACTAAGAAACTAATAAACTAAGAAACTAAGAAACTAAGAAACTAAGAAACTAAGAAACTAAGAAACTAAGAAACTAAGAATCTAAGACACTAGGAAACTAAGAAACTAAGAAACTAAGAAACTAAGAAACTCAGAGACTGAGAAACTAAGAGACTGAGAAACTGAGAAACTGAGAAACTGAGATACTCAGAAACTGAGAAACTGAGAAACTGAGAAACTGAGAAACTGCGAAACTGAGAAACTGAGAAACTGAGAAACTTAGAAACTGAGAACCTGAGAAACTGAGAAACTGAGAAACTGAGAAACTTAGAAACTGAGAAACTGAGAAACTAAGAAACTAAGAAACTAAGAAACTAAGGAACTAAGAAACTAAGAAACTAAGAAAATAAGAAATTAAGAAACTAAGAAACTAGGAAACTGAGAAATTAAGAAACTAAGAAACTAAGAAACGTACAAACTGACAAACTGACAAACTGACAAACTAAGAAACTAAGAAACTAAGAAACTGAGCAACTGAGAAACTGAGAAACTGAGAAACTGAGAAACTGAGAAACTGAGAAACTGAGAAACTGAGAAACTGAGAAACTGAGAAACTGAGAAACTGAGAAACTGAGAAACTGAGAAACTGCGAAACTGAGAAACTGAGAAACTGAGAAACTGAGAAACTGAGAACCTGAGAAACTGAGAAACTGAGAAACTGAGAAACTGAGAAACTGAGAAACTGAGAAACTGAGAAACTGAGAAACTGAGAAATTGATATACTGAGAAACTGAGATACTGAGAAACTGAGAAACTGAGAAACTGAGAAACTGGGAAACTGAAAAACTAAGAAACTAAGAAACTAAGAAACTAAGAAACTAAGAAACTAAGAAACTAAGAAACTAAGAAACTGAGAAACTGAGAAACTGAGAAACTGAGAAACTGAGAAATTGATATACTGAGAAACTGAGATACTGAGAAACTGAGAAACTGAGAAACTGAGAAACTGGGAAACTGAAAAACTGAGAAACTGAGAAACTGAGAAACTGAGAAACTGAGAAACTGAGAAACTAAGAAACTAAGAAATTAAGGAACTAAGAAACTCAGAAACTAAGAAAATAAGAAACTAAGAAACTAAGAAACTAAGAAACTAAGAAACTGAGAAACTGCGAAACTGAGAAACTGAGAAACTGAGAAACTGAGAAACTGAGAACCTGAGAAACTGAGAAACTGAGAAACTGAGAAACTGAGAAACTGAGAAACTGAGAAACTGAGAAACTGAGAAACTAAGAAACTAAGAAACTAAGAAACTAAGAAACTAAGAAATGAAGAAACTAAGAAAGTAAGAAACTAAGAAACTAAGAAACTAAGAAACTAAGAAACTAGGAAACTAAGAAACTAGGAAACTAAGAAACTGAGAAACTAAGAAACTAAGAAACTAAGAAACTAAGAAACTAAGAAACTAAGAAACTAAGAAACTAAGAAACTAAGAAACTAAGAAACTAAGAAACTAAGAAACTAAGAAACTAAGAATCTAAGACACTAGGAAACTAAGAAACTAAGAAACTAAGAAACTAAGAAACTAAGAAACTAAGAAACTAAGAAACTAAGAAACTAAGAAACTGAGAAACTGAGAAACTGAGAAACTGAGAAACTGAGAAATTGATATACTGAGAAACTGAGATACTGAGAAACTGAGAAACTGAGAAACTGAGAAACTGGGAAACTGAAAAACTGAGAAACTGAGAAACTGAGAAACTGAGAAACTGAGAAACTGAGAAACTGAGAAACTAAGAAACTAAGAAATTAAGGAACTAAGAAACTCAGAAACTAAGAAAATAAGAAACTAAGAAACTAAGAAACTAAGAAACTAAGAAACTAAGAAACTAAGAAACTAAGAAACTAAGAAACTAAGAAACTAGGAAACTACGAAACTAAGAAACTAAGAAACTAAGAAACTAAGAAACTAAGAAACTAAGAAACTAGGAAACTAAGAAACTAAGAAACAAAGAAACTAAGAAACTAAGACACTAAGAAACTAAGAAACTAAGAAACTAAGAAACTAAGAAACTAAGAAACTAAGAAACTAAGAAACTAAGAAACTAAGAAACTAAGAAACTAAGAAACTAAGAAACTAAGAAACTAAGAAACTAAGAAACTAAGAAACTAAGAAACTAAGAAACTAAGAAACTAAGAAACTAAGAAACTAAGAAACTAAGAAACTAAGAAACTAAGAAACTAAGAAACTAAGAAACTAAGAAACTAAGAAACTAAGAAACTGACAAACTAAGAAACTAAGAAACTAAGAAACTAAGAAACTAAGAAACTAAGAAACTAAGAAACTAAGAAACTAAGAAACTAAGAAACTAAGAAACTAAGAAACTAAGAAACTAAGAAACTAAGAAACTAAGAAACTAAGAAACTAAGAAACTAAGAAACTAAGAAACTAAGAAACTAAGAAACTAAGAAACTAAGAAAGTAAGAAACTAAGAAACTAAGAAACTAAGAAACTAAGAAACGAAGAAACTAAGAAACTAAGAAACTAAGAAACTAAGAAACTAAGAAACTAAGAAACTAAGAAGCTAAGAAACTAAGAAACTAAGAAACTAAGAAACTAGGAAACTAGGAAACTAGGAAACTAAGAAACTAAGAAACTAAGAAACTAAGAAACTAAGAAACTAAGAAACTAAGAAATTAAGAAACTAAGAAACTAGGAAACTGAGAAATTAAGAAACTAAGAAACTAAGAAACGTACAAACTGACAAACTGACAAACTGACAAACTAAGAAACTAAGAATCTAAGAAACTGAGCAACTGAGAAACTGAGAAACTGAGAAACTGAGAAACTGAGAAACTGAGAAACTGAGTAACTGAGAAACTGAGAAACTGAGAAACTGAGAAACTGAGAAACTGAGAAACTGAGAAACTGAGAAACTGAGAAACTGAGAACCTGAGAAACTGAGAAACTGAGAAACTGAGAAACTGAGAAACTGAGAAAGTGAGAAACTGAGAAACTGAGAAACAGAGAAACTGAGAAACTGAGAAACTGAGAAACTAAGAAACAAAGAAACTAAGAAACTAAGAAACTAAGAAACTAAGAAACTAAGAAACTAAGAATCTAAGAAACTAAGAAACTAAGAAACTAAGAAACTAAGAAACTAAGAAACTAAGAAACAAAGAAACTAAGAAACTAAGAAACTAAGAAACTAAGAAACTACGAAACGTACAAACTGACAAACTGACAAACTGACAAACTGACAAACTAAGAAACTAAGAAACTAAGAAACTGAGAAACTGAGAAACTAAGAAACTAAGAAACTAAGAAACTAAGAAACTAAGAAACTAAGAAACTAAGAAACTAAGAAACTAAGAAACTAAGAAACTAAGAAACTAAGAAACTAAGAAACTAAGAAACTAAGAAACTAAGAAACTAAGAAACTAAGAAACTAAGAAACTAAGAAACTAAGAAACTAAGAAACTAAGAAACTAAGAAACTAAGAAACTAAGAAACTAAGAAACTAAGAAACTAAGAAACTAAGAAACTAAGAAACTAAGAAACTAAGAAACTAAGAAACTAAGAAACTAAGAAACTAAGAAACTAAGAAACTAAGAAACTTAGAAACTAAGAAACTGAGAAACTGAGAAACTGAGAAACTGAGAAACTGAGAAACTGAGAAACTGAGAAACTGAGAAACTTAGAAACTGAGAAACTGAGAAACTGAGAAACTGAGAAACTGAGAAACTGAGAAACTGAGAAACTGCGAAACTGAGCAACTGCGAAACTGAGAAACTGTGAAACTAAGAAACTAAGAAACTAAGAAACTAAGAAACTAAGAAACTAAGAAACTAAGAAACTGACAAACTAAGAAACTAAGAAACTAAGAAACTAAGAAACTAAGAAACTAAGAAACTAAGAAACTAAGAAACTAAGAAACTAAGAAACTAAGAAACTAAGAAACTAAGAAACTAAGAAACTAAGAAACTAAGAAACTAAGAAACTAAGAAACTAAGAATCTAAGACACTAGGAAACTAAGAAACTAAGAAACTAAGAAACTAAGAAACTCAGAGACTGAGAAACTAAGAGACTGAGAAACTGAGAAACTGAGAAACTGAGATACTGAGAAACTGAGATACTGAGAAACTGAGAAACTGAGAAACTGAGAAACTGAGAAACTGAGAAACTGAGAAACTGAGAAACTGAGAAACTGAGAAACTGAGAAACTGAGAAACTGAGAAACTGAGAAACTGAGAAACTGAGAAACTGAGAACCTGAGAACCTGAGAAACTGAGAAACTGAGAACCTGAGAAACTGAGAAACTGAGAAACTGAGAAACTGAGAAACTGAGAAACTGAGAAACTGAGAAACTGAGAAACTGAGAAACTGAGAAACTGAGAAACTAAGAAACTAAGAAACTAAGAAACTAAGAAACTAAGAAACTACGAAACTAAGAAACTAAGAAACTAAGAAACTAAGAAACTAAGAAACTAGGAAACTAGGAAACTAGGAAACTAGGAAACTAGGAAACTAAGAAACTAAGAAACTAAGAAACTAAGAAACTAAGAAACTAAGAAACTAAGAAACTAAGAAATATAGAAACTAAGAAACTAAGAAACTAAGAAACAAAGAAACTAAGAAACAAAGAAACTAAAAACTAAGAAACTAAGAAACTAAGAAACTAAGAAACTAAGAAACTAAGAAACTAAGAAACTAAGAAACTAAGAAACTAAGAAACTAAGAAACTATGAAACTAAGAAACTAAGAAACTAAGAAACTAAGAAACTGACAAACTAAGAAACTAAGAAACTAAGAAACTAAGAAACTAAGAATCTAAGAAACTAAGAAACTAAGAAACTAAGAAACTAAGAAACTAAGAAACTAAGAAACTAAGAAACTAAGAAACTAAGAAACTAAGAAACTAAGAAACTAAGAAACTAAGAAACTAAGAAACTAAGAAACTAAGAAACTAAGAAACTAAGAAATTAAGAAACTAAGAAACTAAGAAACTAAGAAACTAATAAACTAAGAAACTAAGAAACTAAGAAACTAAGAAACTAAGAAACTAAGAAACTAAGAAACTAAGAAACTAAGAAACTAAGAAACTAGGAGACTAAGAGACTGAGAAACTAAGAGACTGAGAAACTGAGAAACTAAGAAACGAACAAGCTGTCAAACTAAGAAACTAAGAAACTAAGGAACTAAGAAACGAACAAACTGACAAACTTACAAACTGACAAACTAAGAAACTAAGAAACTAAGAAACGAACAAACTGACAAACTGGCAAAATAAGAAAGTAAGAAATTAAGAAACTAAGAAACTAAGAAACTAAGAAACGAACAAACTAAGAAACTAAGAAACTAAGAAACTAAGAAACTAAAAAACTAAGAAACTAAGAAAGTAAGAAACTAAGAAACTAAGAAACTAAGAAACTAAGAAACTAAGAAACTAAGACACTAAGAAACTAAGACACTAAGAAACTAAGAAACTAAGAAACTAAGAAACTAAGAAACTAAGAAACAAAGAAACTAAGAAACTGAGAAACTGAGAAACTGAGAAACTGAGAAACTGAGAAACTGAGAAACTGAGAAACTGAGAAACTGAGAAACTGGGAAACTGAGAAACTGAGAAACTGCGAAACTGAGAAACTGCGAAACTAAGAAACTGAGAAACTGAGAAACTGAGAAACTGAGAAACTGAGAAACTGAGAAACTGAGAAACTGAGAAACTGAGAAACTGAGAAACTGAGAAACTGAGAAACTGAGAAACTGAGAAACTGAGAAACTGAGAAACTGAGAAACTGAGAAACTGAGAAACTAAGAAACTAAGAAACTAAGAAACTAAGAAACTAGGAAACTAGGAAACTAGGAAACTAGGAAACTAAGAAACTAAGAAACTAAGAAACTAAGAAACTAAGAAACTAAGAAACTAAGAAACTAAGAAACTAAGAAACTAAGAAACAAAGAAACTAAGAAACTAAGACACTAAGAAACTAAGAAATTAAGAAACTAAGAAACTAAGAAACTAAGAAACTGAGAAACTGAGAGACTGAGAGACTGAGAAACTGAGAAACTGAGATACTGAGAAACTGAGAAACTGAGATACTGAGAAACTGAGAAACTGAGAAACTGAGAAACTGAGAAACTGCGAAACTGAGAAACTGAGAAACTGAGAAACTGAGAAACTGAGAAACTGAGAACCTGAGAAACTGAGAAACTGAGAAACTGAGAAACTGAGAAACTGAGAAACTGAGAAACCGAGAAACTGAGAAAATGAGAAACTGAGAAACTGAGAAACTGAGAAACTGAGAAACTAAGAAACTAAGAAACTAAGAAACTAAGAAACTAAGAAATTAAGAAACTAAGAAACTAAGAAACTAAGAAACTAAGAAACTAAGAAACTAAGAAACTAGGAAACTAAGAAACTAGGAAACTAAGAAACTAAGAAACTAAGAAACTAAGAAACTAAGAAACTAAGAAACTAAGAAACTAAGAAACTGAGAAACTGAGAAACTGAGAAACTGAGAAACTGAGAAACTGAGAAACTGAGAAACTGAGAAACTGCGAAACTGAGAAACTGAGAAACTGAGAAACTGAGAAACTGAGAAACTGAGAAACTGCGAAACTGAGAAACTGAGAAACTGAGAAACTGAGAAACTGAGAAACTGAGAACCTGAGAAACTGAGAAACTGAGAAACTGAGAAACTGAGAAACTGAGAAACTGAGAAACTGAGAAAATGAGAAACTGAGAAACTGAGAAACTGAGAAACTGAGAAACTAAGAAACTAAGAAACTAAGAAACTAAGAAACTAAGAAACTAAGAAACTAAGAAACTAGGAAACTAGGAAACTAGGAAACTAAGAAACTAAGAAACTAAGAAACTAAGAAACTAAGAAACTAAGAAATTAAGAAACTAAGAAACTAGGAAACTGAGAAATTAAGAAACTAAGAAACTAAGAAACGTACAAACTGACAAACTGACAAACTGACAAACTAAGAAACTAAGAAACTAAGAAACTAAGAAACTAAGAAACTAAGAAACTAAGAAACTAAGAAACTAAGAAACTAAGAAACTAAGAAACTATGAAACTAAGAAACTAAGAAACTAAGAAACTAAGAAACTGACAAACTAAGAAACTAAGAAACTAAGAAACTAAGAAACTAAGAATCTAAGAAACTAAGAAACTAAGAAACTAAGAAACTAAGAAACTAAGAAACTAAGAAACTAAGAAACTAAGAAACTAAGAAACTAAGAAACTAAGAAACTAAGAAACTAAGAAACTAAGAAACTAAGAAACTAAGAAACTAAGAAACTAAGAAACTAAGAAACTAAGAAATTAAGAAACTAAGAAACTAAGAAACTAAGAAACTAAGAAACTAATAAACTAAGAAACTAAGAAACTAAGAAACTAAGAAACTAAGAAACTAAGACACTAAGAAACTAAGACACTAAGAAACTAAGAAACTAAGAAACTAAGAAACTAAGAAACAAAGAAACTAAGAAACTGAGAAACTGAGAAACTGAGAAACTGAGAAACTGAGAAACTGAGAAACTGAGAAACTGAGAAACTGAGAAACTGAGAAACTGGGAAACTGAGAAACTGAGAAACTGCGAAACTGAGAAACTGCGAAACTAAGAAACTGAGAAACTGAGAAACTGAGAAACTGAGAAACTGAGAAACTGAGAAACTGAGAAACTGAGAAACTGAGAAACTGAGAAACTGAGAAACTGAGAAACTGAGAAACTGAGAAACTGAGAAACTGAGAAACTGAGAAACTGAGAAACTGAGAAACTGAGAAACTGAGAAACTAAGAAACTAAGAAACTAAGAAACTAAGAAACTAGGAAACTAGGAAACTAGGAAACTAGGAAACTAAGAAACTAAGAAACTAAGAAACTAAGAAACTAAGAAACTAAGAAACTAAGAAACTAAGAAACTAAGAAACTAAGAAACTAAGAAACAAAGAAACTAAGAAACTAAGACACTAAGAAACTAAGAAACTAAGAAACTAAGAAACTAAGAAACTAAGAAACTGAGAAACTGAGAGACTGAGAGACTGAGAAACTGAGAAACTGAGATACTGAGAAACTGAGAAACTGAGATACTGAGAAACTGAGAAACTGAGAAACTGAGAAACTGAGAAACTGCGAAACTGAGAAACTGAGAAACTGAGAAACTGAGAAACTGAGAAACTGAGAACCTGAGAAACTGAGAAACTGAGAAACTGAGAAACTGAGAAACTGAGAAACTGAGAAACCGAGAAACTGAGAAAATGAGAAACTGAGAAACTGAGAAACTGAGAAACTGAGAAACTAAGAAACTAAGAAACTAAGAAACTAAGAAATTAAGAAACTAAGAAACTAAGAAACTAAGAAACTAAGAAACTAAGAAACTAAGAAACTAAGAAACTAAGAAACTAGGAAACTAAGAAACTAGGAAACTAAGAAACTAAGAAACTAAGAAACTAAGAAACTAAGAAACTAAGAAACTAAGAAACTAAGAATCTGAGAAACTGAGAAACTGAGAAACTGAGAAACTGAGAAACTGAGAAACTGAGAAACTGAGAAACTGCGAAACTGAGAAACTGAGAAACTGAGAAACTGAGAAACTGAGAAACTGAGAAACTGCGAAACTGAGAAACTGAGAAACTGAGAAACTGAGAAACTGAGAAACTGAGAACCTGAGAAACTGAGAAACTGAGAAACTGAGAAACTGAGAAACTGAGAAACTGAGAAACTGAGAAAATGAGAAACTGAGAAACTGAGAAACTGAGAAACTGAGAAACTAAGAAACTAAGAAACTAAGAAACTAAGAAACTAAGAAACTAAGAAACTAAGAAACTAGGAAACTAGGAAACTAGGAAACTAAGAAACTAAGAAACTAAGAAACTAAGAAACTAAGAAACTAAGAAATTAAGAAACTAAGAAACTAGGAAACTGAGAAATTAAGAAACTAAGAAACTAAGAAACGTACAAACTGACAAACTGACAAACTGACAAACTAAGAAACTAAGAAACTAAGAAACTAAGAAACTAAGAAACTAAGAAACTAAGAAACTAAGAAACTAAGAAACTAAGAAACTAAGAAACTAAGAAACTATGAAACTAAGAAACTAAGAAACTAAGAAACTAAGAAACTGACAAACTAAGAAACTAAGAAACTAAGAAACTAAGAAACTAAGAATCTAAGAAACTAAGAAACTAAGAAACTAAGAAACTAAGAAACTAAGAAACTAAGAAACTAAGAAACTAAGAAACTAAGAAACTAAGAAACTAAGAAACTAAGAAACTAAGAAACTAAGAAACTAAGAAACTAAGAAACTAAGAAACTAAGAAACTAAGAAATTAAGAAACTAAGAAACTAAGAAACTAAGAAACTAAGAAACTAATAAACTAAGAAACTAAGAAACTAAGAAACTAAGAAACTAAGAAACTAAGAAACTAAGAAACTAAGAAACTAAGAAACTAAGAAACTAAGAAACTAGGAGACTAAGAGACTGAGAAACTAAGAGACTGAGAAACTGAGAAACTAAGAAACGAACAAGCTGTCAAACTAAGAAACTAAGAAACTAAGGAACTAAGAAACGAACAAACTGACAAACTTACAAACTGACAAACTAAGAAACTAAGAAACTAAGAAACGAACAAACTGACAAACTGACAAAATAAGAAAGTAAGAAATTAAGAAACTAAGAAACTAAGAAACGAACAAACTAAGAAACTAAGAAACTAAGAAACTAAGAAACTAAAAAACTAAGAAACTAAGAAAGTAAGAAACTAAGAAACTAAGAAACTAAGAAACTAAGAAACTAAGAAACTAAGACACTAAGAAACTAAGACACTAAGAAACTAAGAAACTAAGAAACTAAGAAACTAAGAAACAAAGAAACTAAGAAACTGAGAAACTGAGAAACTGAGAAACTGAGAAACTGAGAAACTGAGAAACTGAGAAACTGAGAAACTGAGAAACTGAGAAACTGGGAAACTGAGAAACTGAGAAACTGCGAAACTGAGAAACTGCGAAACTAAGAAACTGAGAAACTGAGAAACTGAGAAACTGAGAAACTGAGAAACTGAGAAACTGAGAAACTGAGAAACTGAGAAACTGAGAAACTGAGAAACTGAGAAACTGAGAAACTGAGAAACTGAGAAACTGAGAAACTGAGAAACTAAGAAACTAAGAAACTAAGAAACTAAGAAACTAGGAAACTAGGAAACTAGGAAACTAGGAAACTAAGAAACTAAGAAACTAAGAAACTAAGAAACTAAGAAACTAAGAAACTAAGAAACTAAGAAACTAAGATACTAAGAAACTAAGAAACAAAGAAACTAAGAAACTAAGACACTAAGAAACTAAGAAACTAAGAAACTAAGAAACTAAGAAACTAAGAAACTGAGAAACTGAGAGACTGAGAGACTGAGAAACTGAGAAACTGAGATACTGAGAAACTGAGAAACTGAGATACTGAGAAACTGAGAAACTGAGAAACTGAGAAACTGAGAAACTGCGAAACTGAGAAACTGAGAAACTGAGAAACTGAGAAACTGAGAAACTGAGAACCTGAGAAACTGAGAAACTGAGAAACTGAGAAACTGAGAAACTGAGAAACTGAGAAACCGAGAAACTGAGAAACTGAGAAACTGAGAAACTGAGAAACTGAGAAACTGAGAAACTAAGAAACTAAGAAACTAAGAAACTAAGAAACTAAGAAATTAAGAAACTAAGAAACTAAGAAACTAAGAAACTAAGAAACTAGGAAACTAAGAAACTAGGAAACTAAGAAACTAAGAAACTAAGAAACTAAGAAACTAAGAAACTAAGAAACTAAGAAACTAAGAAACTGAGAAACTGAGAAACTGAGAAACTGAGAAACTGAGAAACTGAGAAACTGAGAAACTGAGAAACTGCGAAACTGAGAAACTGAGAAACTGAGAAACTGAGAAACTGAGAAACTGAGAAACTGCGAAACTGAGAAACTGAGAAACTGAGAAACTGAGAAACTGAGAAACTGAGAACCTGAGAAACTGAGAAACTGAGAAACTGAGAAACTGAGAAACTGAGAAACTGAGAAACTGAGAAAATGAGAAACTGAGAAACTGAGAAACTGAGAAACTGAGAAACTAAGAAACTAAGAAACTAAGAAACTAAGAAACTAAGAAACTAAGAAACTAGGAAACTAGGAAACTAGGAAACTAAGAAACTAAGAAACTAAGAAACTAAGAAACTAAGAAACTAAGAAACTAAGAAATTAAGAAACTAAGAAACTAGGAAACTGAGAAATTAAGAAACTAAGAAACTAAGAAACGTACAAACTGACAAACTGACAAACTGACAAACTAAGAAACTAAGAAACTAAGAAACTGAGCAACTGAGAAACTGAGAAACTGAGAAACTGAGAAACTGAGAAACTGAGAAACTGAGAAACTGAGATACTGAGAAACTGAGAAACTGAGAAACTGAGAAACTGAGAAACTGAGAAACTGAGAAACTGAGAACCTGAGAAACTGAGAAACTGAGAAACTGAGAAACTGAGAAACTGAGAAACTGAGAAACTGAGAAACTGAGAAAATGAGAAACTGAGAAACTGAGAAACTGAGGAACTGAGAAACTAAGAAAATTAGAAACTAAGAAACAAAGAAACTAAGAAACTAAGAAACTAAGAAACTAAGAAACTAAGAAACTAAGAAACTAAGAAACTAAGAAACTAAGAAACTAAGAAACTAAGAAACTAAGATACTAAGAAACGAACAAACTGACAAACTGACAAACTGACAAACTGACAAACTAAGAAACTAAGAGACTAAGAAACTATGAAACTAAGAAACTAAGAATCTAAGAAACTAAGAAACTAAGAAACTAAGAAACTAAGAAACTAAGAAACTAAGAAACTAAGAAACTAAGAAACTAAGAAACTAAGAAACTAAGAAACTAAGAATCTAAGACACTAGGAAACTAAGAAACTAAGAAACTAAGAAACTAAGAAACTCAGAAACTGAGAAACTAAGAGACTGAGAAACTGAGAAACTGAGAAACTGAGATACTCAGAAACTGAGAAACTGAGAAACTGAGAAACTGCGAAACTGAGAAACTGAGAAACTGAGAAACTTAGAAACTGAGAACCTGAGAAACTGAGAAACTGAGAAACTGAGAAACTTAGAAACTGAGAAACTGAGAAACTAAGAAACTAAGAAACTAAGAAACTAAGGAACTAAGAAACTAAGAAACTAAGAAAATAAGAAATTAAGAAACTAAGAAACTAGGAAACTGAGAAATTAAGAAACTAAGAAACTAAGAAACGTACAAACTGACAAACTGACAAACTGACAAACTAAGAAACTAAGAAACTAAGAAACTGAGCAACTGAGAAACTGAGAAACTGAGAAACTGAGAAACTGAGAAACTGAGAAACTGAGAAACTGAGAAACTGAGAAACTGAGAAACTGAGAAACTGAGAAACTGAGAAACTGAGAAACTGAGAAACTGCGAAACTGAGAAACTGAGAAACTGAGAAACTGAGAAACTGAGAAACTGAGAACCTGAGAAACTGAGAAACTGAGAAACTGAGAAACTGAGAAACTGAGAAACTGAGAAACTGAGAAAATGAGAAACTGAGAAACTGAGAAACTGAGAAGCTGAGAAACTGAGAAACTGAGAAACTGAGAACCTGAGAAACTGAGAAACTGAGAAACTGAGAAACTGAGAAACTGAGAAACTGTGAAACTGAGAAACTGAGAAAATGAGAAACTGAGAAACTGAGAAACTGAGGAACTGAGAAACTAAGAAAATTAGAAACTAAGAAACAAAGAAACTAAGAAACTAAGAAACTAAGAAACTAAGAAACTAAGAAACTAAGAAACTAAGAAACTAAGAAACTAAGAAACTAAGAAACTAAGAAACTAAGAAACTAAGAAACTAAGAAACTAAGAAACTAAGAAACTAAGAAACTAAGAAACTAAGAAACTAAGAAACTAAGAAACTAAGAAACTAAGAAACTAAGAAACTAAGAAACTAAGAAACTAAGAAACTAAGAAACTAAGAAACTAAGAAACTAAGAAACGAACAAACTGACAAACTGACAAACTGACAAACTAAGAAACTAAGAGACTAAGAAACTAAGAAACTAAGAAACTAAGAATCTAAGAAACTAAGAAACTAAGAAACTAAGAAACTAAGAAACTAAGAAACTAAGAAACTAAGAAACTAAGAAACTAAGAAACTAAGAAACTAAGAATCTAAGACACTAGGAAACTAAGAAACTAAGAAACTAAGAAACTAAGAAACTCAGAGACTGAGAAACTAAGAGACTGAGAAACTGAGAAACTGAGAAACTGAGATACTCAGAAACTGAGAAACTGAGAAACTGAGAAACTGAGAAACTGCGAAACTGAGAAACTGAGAAACTGAGAAACTTAGAAACTGAGAACCTGAGAAACTGAGAAACTGAGAAACTGAGAAACTTAGAAACTGAGAAACTGAGAAACTAAGAAACTAAGAAACTAAGAAACTAAGGAACTAAGAAACTAAGAAACTAAGAAAATAAGAAATTAAGAAACTAAGAAACTAGGAAACTGAGAAATTAAGAAACTAAGAAACTAAGAAACGTACAAACTGACGAACTGACAAACTGACAAACTAAGAAACTAAGAAACTAAGAAACTGAGCAACTGAGAAACTGAGAAACTGAGAAACTGAGAAACTGAGAAACTGAGAAACTGAGAAACTGAGAAACTGAGAAACTGAGAAACTGAGAAACTGAGAAACTGAGAAACTGAGAAACTGAGAAACTGCGAAACTGAGAAACTGAGAAACTGAGAAACTGAGAAACTGAGAACCTGAGAAACTGAGAAACTGAGAAACTGAGAAACTGAGAAACTGAGAAACTGAGAAACTGAGAAACTGAGAAACTGAGAAATTGATATACTGAGAAACTGAGATACTGAGAAACTGAGAAACTGAGAAACTGAGAAACTGGGAAACTGAAAAACTAAGAAACTAAGAAACTAAGAAACTAAGAAACTAAGAAACTAAGAAACTAAGAAACTGAGAAACTGAGAAACTGAGAAACTGAGAAACTGAGAAATTGATATACTGAGAAACTGAGATACTGAGAAACTGAGAAACTGAGAAACTGAGAAACTGGGAAACTGAAAAACTGAGAAACTGAGAAACTGAGAAACTGAGAAACTGAGAAACTGAGAAACTAAGAAACTAAGAAATTAAGGAACTAAGAAACTCAGAAACTAAGAAAATAAGAAACTAAGAAACTAAGAAACTAAGAAACTAAGAAACTGAGAAACTGCGAAACTGAGAAACTGAGAAACTGAGAAACTGAGAAACTGAGAACCTGAGAAACTGAGAAACTGAGAAACTGAGAAACTGAGAAACTGAGAAACTGAGAAACTGAGAAACTGAGAAACTGAGAAACTAAGAAACTAAGAAACTAAGAAACTAAGAAACTAAGAAATGAAGAAACTAAGAAAGTAAGAAACTAAGAAACTAAGAAACTAAGAAACTAAGAAACTAGGAAACTAAGAAACTAGGAAACTAAGAAACTGAGAAACTAAGAAACTAAGAAACTAAGAAACTAAGAAACTAAGAAACTAAGAAACTAAGAAACTAAGAAACTAAGAAACTAAGAAACTAAGAAACTAAGAATCTAAGACACTAGGAAACTAAGAAACTAAGAAACTAAGAAACTAAGAAACTAAGAAACTAAGAAACTAAGAAACTAAGAAACTAAGAAACTGAGAAACTGAGAAACTGAGAAACTGAGAAACTGAGAAATTGATATACTGAGAAACTGAGATACTGAGAAACTGAGAAACTGAGAAACTGAGAAACTGGGAAACTGAAAAACTGAGAAACTGAGAAACTGAGAAACTGAGAAACTGAGAAACTGAGAAACTGAGAAACTGAGAAACTAAGAAACTAAGAAATTAAGGAACTAAGAAACTCAGAAACTAAGAAAATAAGAAACTAAGAAACTAAGAAACTAAGAAACTAAGAAACTAAGAAACTAAGAAACTAAGAAACTAAGAAACTAGGAAACTACGAAACTAAGAAACTAAGAAACTAAGAAACTAAGAAACTAAGAAACTAAGAAACTAGGAAACTAAGAAACTAAGAAACAAAGAAACAAAGAAACTAAGAAACTAAGACACTAAGAAACTAAGAAACTAAGAAACTAAGAAACTAAGAAACTAAGAAACTAAGAAACTAAGAAACTAAGAAACTAAGAAACTAAGAAACTAAGAAACTAAGAAACTAAGAAACTAAGAAACTAAGAAACTAAGAAACTAAGAAACTAAGAAACTAAGAAACTAAGAAACTAAGAAACTAAGAAACTAAGAAACTAAGAAACTAAGAAACTAAGAAACTAAGAAACTAAGAAACTAAGAAACTAAGAAACTAAGAAACTGACAAACTAAGAAACTAAGAAACTAAGAAACTAAGAAACTAAGAAACTAAGAAACTAAGAAACTAAGAAACTAAGAAACTAAGAAACTAAGAAACTAAGAAACTAAGAAACTAAGAAACTAAGAAACTAAGAAACTAAGAAACTAAGAAACTAAGAAACTAAGAAACTAAGAAAGTAAGAAACTAAGAAACTAAGAAACTAAGAAACTAAGAAACTAAGAAACGAAGAAACTAAGAAACTAAGAAACTAAGAAACTAAGAAACTAAGAAACTAAGAAACTAAGAAACTAAGAAGCTAAGAAACTAAGAAACTAAGAAACTAAGAAACTAGGAAACTAGGAAACTAGGAAACTAAGAAACTAAGAAACTAAGAAACTAAGAAACTAAGAAACTAAGAAACTAAGAAATTAAGAAACTAAGAAACTAGGAAACTGAGAAATTAAGAAACTAAGAAACTAAGAAACGTACAAACTGACAAACTGACAAACTGACAAACTAAGAAACTAAGAAACTAAGAAACTGAGCAACTGAGAAACTGAGAAACTGAGAAACTGAGAAACTGAGAAACTGAGAAACTGAGTAACTGAGAAACTGAGAAACTGAGAAACTGAGAAACTGAGAAACTGAGAAACTGAGAAACTGAGAAACTGAGAAACTGAGAACCTGAGAAACTGAGAAACTGAGAAACTGAGAAACTGAGAAACTGAGAAAATGAGAAACTGAGAAACTGAGAAACTGAGGAAGTGAGAAACTAAGAAAATTAGAAACTAAGAAACAAAGAAACTAAGAAACTAAGAAACTAAGAAACTAAGAAACTAAGAAACTAAGAAACTAAGAAACTAAGAAACTAAGAATCTAAGAAACTAAGAAACTAAGAAACTAAGAAACTAAGAAACTAAGAAACTAAGAAACAAAGAAACTAAGAAACTAAGAAACTAAGAAACTAAGAAACGAACAAACTGACAAACTGACAAACTGACAAACTAAGAAACTAAGAGACTAAGAAACTAAGAAACTAAGAAACTAAGAATCTAAGAAACTAAGAAACTAAGAAACTAAGAAACTAAGAAACTAAGAAACTAAGAAACTAAGAAACTAAGAAACTAAGAATCTAAGACACTAGGAAAGTAAGAAACTAAGAAACTAAGAAACTAAGAAACTCAGAGACTGAGAAACTAAGAGACTGAGAAACTGAGAAACTGAGAAACTGAGATACTCAGAAACTGAGAAACTGAGAAACTGAGAAACTAAGAAACTAAGAAACTAAGGAACTAAGAAACTAAGAAACTAAGAAAATAAGAAATTAAGAAACTAAGAAACTAGGAAACTGAGAAATTAAGAAACTAAGAAACTAAGAAACGTACAAACTGACAAACTGACAAACTGACAAACTAAGAAACTAAGAAACTAAGAAACTGAGCAACTGAGAAACTGAGAAACTGAGAAACTGAGAAACTGAGAAACTGAGAAACTGAGAAACTGAGAAACTGAGAAACTGAGAAGCTGAGAAACTGAGAAACTGAGAAACTGAGAAACTGCGAAACTGAGAAACTGAGAAACTGAGAAACTGAGAAACTGAGAACCTGAGAAACTGAGAAACTGAGAAACTGAGAAACTGAGAAACTGAGAAACTGAGAAACTGAGAAACTGAGAAACTGAGAAAATGAGAAACTGAGAAACTGAGAAACTGAGAAACTGAGAAACTGAGAAACTAAGAAACTAAGAAACTAAGAAACTAAGAAACTAAGAAACAAAGAAATGAAGAAACTAAGAAAGTAAGAAACTAAGAAACTAAGAAACTAAGAAACTAAGAAACTAGGAAACTAAGAAACTAGGAAACTAAGAAACTGAGAAACTAAGAAACTAAGAAACTAAGAAACTAAGAAACTAAGAAACTAAGAAACTAAGAAACTAAGAAACTAAGAAACTAAGAAACTAAGAAACTAAGAAACTAAGAAACTAAGAAACTAAGAATCTAAGACACTAGGAAACTAAGAAACTAAGAAACTAAGAAACTAAGAAACTAAGAAACTAAGAAACTAAGTAACTAAGAAACTAAGAAACTGAGAAACTGAGAAACTGAGAAACTGAGAAATTGATATACTGAGAAACTGAGATACTGAGAAACTGAGAAACTGAGAAACTGAGAAACTGGGAAACTGAAAAACTGAGAAACTGAGAAACTGAGAAACTGAGAAACTGAGAAACTGAGAAACTGAGAAACTAAGAAACTAAGAAATTAAGGAACTAAGAAACTCAGAAACTAAGAAAATAAGAAACTAAGAAACTAAGAAACTAAGAAACTAAGAAACTAAGAAACTAGGAAACTAAGAAACTAGGAAACTAAGAAACTAAGAAACTAAGAAACTAAGAAACTAAGAAACTAAGAAACTAAGAAACTAAGAAACTAAGAAACTAGGAAACTAAGAAACTAAGAAACAAAGAAACTAAGAAACTAAGACACTAAGAAACTAAGAAACTAAGAAACTAAGAAACTAAGAAACTAAGAAACTAAGAAACTAAGAAACTAAGAAACTAAGAAACTAAGAAACTAAGAAACTAAGAAACTAAGAAACTAAGAAACTAAGAAACTAAGAAACTAAGAAACTAAGAAACTAAGAAACTAAGAAACTAAGAAACTAAGAAACTAAGAAACTAAGAAACTAAGAAACTAAGAAACTGACAAACTAAGAAACTAAGAAACTAAGAAACTATGAAACTAAGAAACTAAGAAACTAAGAAACTAAGAAACTAAGAAACTAAGAAACTAAGAAACTAAGAAACTAAGAAACTAAGAAACTAAGAAACTAAGAAACTAAGAAACTAAGAATCTAAGACACTAGGAAACTAAGAAACTAAGAAACTAAGAAACTAAGAAACTCAGAGACTGAGAAACTAAGAGACTGAGAAACTGAGAAACTGAGAAACTGAGATACTGAGAAACTGAGAAACTGAGAAACTGAGAAACTGCGAAACTGAGAAACTGAGAAACTGAGAAACTTAGAAACTGAGAACCTGATAAACTGAGAAACTGAGAAACTGAGAAACTTAGAAACTGAGAAACTGAGAAACTAAGAAACTAAGAAACTAAGGAACTAAGAAACTAAGAAACTAAGAAAATAAGAAATTAAGAAACTAAGAAACTAGGAAACTGAGAAATTAAGAAACTAAGAAACTAAGAAACGTACAAACTGACAAACTGACAAACTGACAAACTAAGAAACTAAGAAACTAAGAAACTGAGCAACTGAGAAACTGAGAAACTGAGAAACTGAGAAACTGAGAAACTGAGAAACTGAGAAACTGAGAAACTGAGAAACTGAGAAATTGCGAAACTGAGAAACTGAGAAACTGAGAAACTGAGAAACTGAGAAACTGAGAACCTGAGAAACTGAGAAACTGAGAAACTGAGAAACTGAGAAACTGAGAAACTGAGAAACTGAGAAAATGAGAAACTGAGAAACTGAGAAACTGAGAAACTGAGAAACTGAGAAACTAAGAAACTAAGAAACTAAGAAATTAAGAAACTAAGAAAGTAAGAAACTAAGAAACTAAGAAACTAAGAAACTAAGAACCTAGGAAACTAAGAAACTAGGAAACTAAGAAACTAAGAAACTAAGAAACTAAGAAACTAAGAAACTAAGAAACTAAGAAACTAAGAAACTAAGAAACTAAGAAACTAAGAAACTAAGAAACTAAGAAACTAAGAAACTAAGAATCTAAGACACTAGGAAACTAAGAAACTAAGAAACTAAGAAACTAAGAAACTAAGAAACTCAGAAACTGAGAAACTAAGAGACTGAGAAACTGAGAAACTAAGAAACGAACAAACTGACAAACTAAGAAACTAAGAAACTAAGAAACTAAGGAACTAAGAACCGAACAAACTTACAAACTAAGAAACTAAGAAACTAAGAAACTAAGAAACTAAGAAACTAAGAAACGAACAAACTGACAAACTGACAAACTGACAAACTAAGAAACTAAGAAACTAAGAAACTAAGAAACTAAGAAACTAAGAAACGAACAAACTGACAAACTGACAAACTGACAAACTAAGAAACTAAGAAACTAAGAAACTAAGAAACTAAGAAACTAAGAAACTAAGAAACTATGAAACTAAGAAACTAAGAAACTGAGAAACTGAGAAACTGAGAAATTGATATACTGAGAAACTGAGATACTGAGAAACTGAGAAACTGAGAAACTGAGAAACTGGGAAACTGAAAAACTGAGAAACTGGGAAACTGAGAAACTGAGAAACTGAGAAACTGAGAAACTGAGAAACTAAGAAACTAAGAAATTAAGGAACTAAGAAACTCAGAAACTAAGACAATAAGAAACTAAGAAACTAAGAAACTAAGAAACTAAGAAACTAAGAAACTAAGAAACTAAGAAACTAGGAAACTAAGAAACTAGGAAACTAAGAAACTAAGAAACTAAGAAACTAAGAAACTAAGAAACTAAGAAACTAAGAAACTAAGAAACTAGGAAACTAAGAAACTAAGAAACAAAGAAACTAAGAAACTAAGACACTAAGAAACTAAGAAACTAAGAAACTAAGAAACTAAGAAACTAAGAAACTAAGAAACTGAGAAACTGAGAAACTGAGAGACTGAGAGACTGAGAAACTGAGAAACTGAGATACTGAGAAACTGAGAAACTGAGAAACTGCGAATCTGAGGAACTGAGAAACTAAGAAAATTAGAAACTAAGAAACAAAGAAACAAAGAAACTAAGAAACTAAGAAACTAAGAAACTAAGAAACTAAGAAACTAAGAAACTAAGAAACTAAGAAACTAAGAAACTAAGAAACTAACAAACTAAGAAACTTAGAAACTAAGAAACTAAGAAACTAAGAAACTTAGAAACTAAGAAACTAAGAAACTAAGAAACTCAGAAACTAAGAAACTAACAAACTAAGAAACTGGGAAACTAAGAAACTAAGAAACTAAGAAACTAAGAAACTTAGAAACTAAGAAACTAAGAAACTAAGAAACTAAGAAACTAAGAAACTAAGAAACTAAGAAACTAAGAAACGAACAAACTGACAAACTGACAAACTGACAAACTAAGAAACTAAGAAACTAAGAAAATAAGAAACTAAGAAACGAACAAACTGACAAACTGACAAACTGACAAACTAAGAAACTAAGAAACTAAGAAACTTAGAAACTAAGAAACTAAGAAACTAAGAAACTAAGAAACTAAGAAACTAAGAAACTAAGAAACTTAGAAACTAAGAAACTAAGAAACTAAGAAACTAAGAAACTAAGAAACTTAGAAACTAAGAAACTAAGAAACTAAGAAACTAAGAAACGAACAAACTGACAAACTGACAAACTGACAAACTAAGAAACTAAGTAACTAAGAAACTAAGAAACTAAGAAACTAAGAAACTAAGAAACAAAGAAACTAAGAAACTAAGAAACTAAGAAACTAAGAAACTAAGAAACTAAGACACTAGGAAACTAAGAAACTAAGAAACTAAGAAACTAAGAAACTCAGAGACTGAGAAACTAAGAGACTGAGAAACTGAGAAACTAAGAAACGAACAAACTGACAAACTAAGAAACTAAGAAACTAAGAAACTAAGGAACTAAGAAACGAACAAACTGACAAACTAAGAAACTAAGAAACTAAGAAACTAAGAAATTAAGAAACTAAGAAACTAAGAAACTAAGAAACTAAGAAACTAAGAAACGAACAAACTGACAAACTGACAAACTGACAAACTAAGAAACTAAGAAACTAAGAAACTAAGAAACTATGAAACGAACAAACTGACAAACTAAGAAACTAAGAAACTAAGAAACTAAGAAACTAAGAAACTAAGAAACTAAGAAACTAAGAAACTAAGAAACTAAGAAACTAAGAAACTAAGAAACCAAGAAACTAAGAAACGAACAAACTGACAAACTGACAAACTGGCAAACTAAGAAACTAAGAAACTAACAAACTAAGAAACTTAGAAACTAAGAAACTAAGAAACGTAGAAACGTAGAAACTAAGAAACTAAGAAACTAAGAAACTAAGAAACTAAGAAACTAAGAAACTAAGAAACTAAGAAACTGAGAAACTGAGAAACTAAGAGACTGAGGAACTGAGAAACTAAGAAACGAACAAACTGACAAACTAAGAAACTAAGAAACTAAGAAACGATCAAACTGATAAACTGACAAACTGACAAACTAAGAAACTAAGAAACTAAGAAACTAAGAAACTAAGAAACTAAGAAACTAAGAAACGAACAAACTGACAAACTGACAAACTAAGAAACTAAGAAACTAAGAAACTAAGAAACTAAGAAACTAAGAAACTTAGAAACTAAGAAACTAAGAAACTAAGAAACTAAGAAACTAAGAAACTAAGAAACTAAGAAACTAAGAAACTTAGAAACTTAGAAACTAAGAAACTAAGAAACTAAGAAACTAAGAAACTAAGAAACTGAGAAACTAAGAAACTAAGAAACTAAGGAACTAAGAAACTAAGAAACTAAGAAACTAAGAAACTAACAAACTAAGAAACTGAGAAACGAGGCAACTAAGAAACTAAGAAACTAAGAAACTTAGAAACTAAGAAACTAAGAAACGAACAAACTGACAAACTGACAAACTGACAAACTAAGAAACTAAGAAACCAAGAAACTAAGAAACTAAGAAACTAAGAAACGAAGAAACTGACAAACTGACAAACTGACAAACTAAGAAACTAAGAAACTAAGAAACTAAGAAACTAAGAAACTAAGAAACTAAGAAACTTAGAAACTAAGAAACTAAGAAACTAAGAAACTAAGAAACTAAGAAACTAAGAAACTAAGAAACTTAGAAACTAAGAAACTAGGAAACTAAGAAACTAAGAAACTAAGAAACTGAGAAACTGAGAAACTAAGAGACTGAGGAACTGAGAAACTAAGAAACGAACAAACTGACAAACTAAGAAACTAAGAAACTAAGAAACGAACAAACTGATAAACTGACAAACTGACAAACTAAGAAACTAAGAAACTAAGAAACTAAGAAACTAAGAAACTAAGAAACTAAGAAACTAAGAAACTAAGAAACTAAGAAACTAAGAAACTAAGAAACGAACAAACTGACAAACTGACAAACTGACAAACTGACAAACTAAGAAACTAAGAAACTAAGAAACTAAGAAACTTAGAAACTAAGAAACTAAGAAACTAAGAAACTAAGAAACTAAGAAACTTAGAAACTTAGAAACTAAGAAACTAAGAAACTAAGAAACTAAGAAACTAAGAAACTAAGAAACTAAGAAACTGAGAAACTGAGAAACTGAGAAACTGAGAAACTGAGAAACTGAGAAACTGAGAAACTGAGAAACTAAGAAACTAAGAAACTGAGAAACTAAGAAACTTAGATACTAAGAAACTAAGAAACTAAGAAACTAAGAAACTAAGAAACTAAGAAACTAAGAAACTAAGAAACTAAGAAACTGAGAAACTGAGAAACTGAGAAACTGAGAAACTGAGAAACTGAGAAACTGAGAAACTGAGAAACTGAGAAACTGAGAAACTGAGAAACTGAGAAACTGAGAAACTAAGAAACTAAGAAACTAAGAAACTAAGAAACTAAGAAACTAAGAAACTAAGAAACTAAGAAACTAAGAAACTAAGAAACTAAGAAACTAAGAAACTAAGAAACTAAGAAACTGAGAAACTAAGAAACTAAGAAACTAAGAAACTAAGAAACTAAGAAACTAAGAAACTAAGAAACTAAGAAACTAAGAAATTAAGAAACTAAGAAACTAAGAAACTAAGAAACTAAGAAACTAATAAACTAAGAAACTAAGAAACTAAGAAACTAAGAAACTAAGAAACTAAGAAACTAAGAAACTAAGAAACTAAGAAACTAAGAAACTAAGAAACTAGGAGACTAAGAGACTGAGAAACTAAGAGACTGAGAAACTGAGAAACTAAGAAACGAACAAGCTGTCAAACTAAGAAACTAAGAAACTAAGGAACTAAGAAACGAACAAACTGACAAACTTACAAACTGACAAACTAAGAAACTAAGAAACTAAGAAACGAACAAACTGACAAACTGACAAAATAAGAAAGTAAGAAATTAAGAAACTAAGAAACTAAGAAACGAACAAACTAAGAAACTAAGAAACTAAGAAACTAAGAAACTAAAAAACTAAGAAACTAAGAAAGTAAGAAACTAAGAAACTAAGAAACTAAGAAACTAAGAAACTAAGAAACTAAGACACTAAGAAACTAAGACACTAAGAAACTAAGAAACTAAGAAACTAAGAAACTAAGAAACAAAGAAACTAAGAAACTGAGAAACTGAGAAACTGAGAAACTGAGAAACTGAGAAACTGAGAAACTGAGAAACTGAGAAACTGAGAAACTGAGAAACTGGGAAACTGAGAAACTGAGAAACTGCGAAACTGAGAAACTGCGAAACTAAGAAACTGAGAAACTGAGAAACTGAGAAACTGAGAAACTGAGAAACTGAGAAACTGAGAAACTGAGAAACTGAGAAACTGAGAAACTGAGAAACTGAGAAACTGAGAAACTGAGAAACTGAGAAACTGAGAAACTGAGAAACTGAGAAACTGAGAAACTGAGAAACTAAGAAACTAAGAAACTAAGAAACTAAGAAACTAGGAAACTAGGAAACTAGGAAACTAGGAAACTAAGAAACTAAGAAACTAAGAAACTAAGAAACTAAGAAACTAAGAAACTAAGAAACTAAGAAACTAAGAAACTAAGAAACTAAGAAACTAAGAAACAAAGAAACTAAGAAACTAAGACACTAAGAAACTAAGAAACTAAGAAACTAAGAAACTAAGAAACTAAGAAACTGAGAAACTGAGAGACTGAGAGACTGAGAAACTGAGAAACTGAGATACTGAGAAACTGAGAAACTGAGATACTGAGAAACTGAGAAACTGAGAAACTGAGAAACTGAGAAACTGCGAAACTGAGAAACTGAGAAACTGAGAAACTGAGAAACTGAGAAACTGAGAACCTGAGAAACTGAGAAACTGAGAAACTGAGAAACTGAGAAACTGAGAAACTGAGAAACCGAGAAACTGAGAAAATGAGAAACTGAGAAACTGAGAAACTGAGAAACTGAGAAACTAAGAAACTAAGAAACTAAGAAACTAAGAAACTAAGAAATTAAGAAACTAAGAAACTAAGAAACTAAGAAACTAAGAAACTAAGAAACTAAGAAACTAGGAAACTAAGAAACTAGGAAACTAAGAAACTAAGAAACTAAGAAACTAAGAAACTAAGAAACTAAGAAACTAAGAAACTAAGAAACTGAGAAACTGAGAAACTGAGAAACTGAGAAACTGAGAAACTGAGAAACTGAGAAACTGAGAAACTGCGAAACTGAGAAACTGAGAAACTGAGAAACTGAGAAACTGAGAAACTGAGAAACTGCGAAACTGAGAAACTGAGAAACTGAGAAACTGAGAAACTGAGAAACTGAGAACCTGAGAAACTGAGAAACTGAGAAACTGAGAAACTGAGAAACTGAGAAACTGAGAAACTGAGAAAATGAGAAACTGAGAAACTGAGAAACTGAGAAACTGAGAAACTAAGAAACTAAGAAACTAAGAAACTAAGAAACTAAGAAACTAAGAAACTAAGAAACTAGGAAACTAGGAAACTAGGAAACTAAGAAACTAAGAAACTAAGAAACTAAGAAACTAAGAAACTAAGAAACTAAGAAATTAAGAAACTAAGAAACTAGGAAACTGAGAAATTAAGAAACTAAGAAACTAAGAAACGTACAAACTGACAAACTGACAAACTGACAAACTAAGAAACTAAGAAACTGAGAAACTGATAAACTGAGAAACTGTGAAACTGAGAAACTGAGAAACTGAGAAACTGAGATACTGAGAAACTGAGAAACTGAGAAACTGAGAAACTGAGAAACTGAGAAACTGAGAAACTGAGAACCTGAGAAACTGAGAAACTGAGAAACTGAGAAACTGAGAAACTGAGAAACTGAGAAACTGAGAAACTGAGAAAATGAGAAACTGAGAAACTGAGAAACTGAGGAACTGAGAAACTAAGAAAATTAGAAACTAAGAAACAAAGAAACTAAGAAACTAAGAAACTAAGAAACTAAGAAACTAAGAAACTAAGAAACTAAGAAACTAAGAAACTAAGAAACTAAGAAACTAAGAAACTAAGAAACTAAGAAACTAAGAAACGAACAAACTGACAAACTGACAAACTGACAAACTAAGAAACTAAGAGACTAAGAAACTATGAAACTAAGAAACTAAGAATCTAAGAAACTAAGAAACTAAGAAACTAAGAAACTAAGAAACTAAGAAACTAAGAAACTAAGAAACTAAGAAACTAAGAAACTAAGAAACTAAGAAACTAAGAATCTAAGACACTAGGAAACTAAGAAACTAAGAAACTAAGAAACTAAGAAACTCAGAAACTGAGAAACTAAGAGACTGAGAAACTGAGAAACTGAGAAACTGAGATACTCAGAAACTGAGAAACTGAGAAACTGAGAAACTGCGAAACTGAGAAACTGAGAAACTGAGAAACTTAGAAACTGAGAACCTGAGAAACTGAGAAACTGAGAAACTGAGAAACTTAGAAACTGAGAAACTGAGAAACTAAGAAACTAAGAAACTAAGAAACTAAGGAACTAAGAAACTAAGAAACTAAGAAAATAAGAAATTAAGAAACTAAGAAACTAGGAAACTGAGAAATTAAGAAACTAAGAAACTAAGAAACGTACAAACTGACAAACTGACAAACTGACAAACTAAGAAACTAAGAAACTAAGAAACTGAGCAACTGAGAAACTGAGAAACTGAGAAACTGAGAAACTGAGAAACTGAGAAACTGAGAAACTGAGAAACTGAGAAACTGAGAAACTGAGAAACTGAGAAACTGAGAAACTGAGAAACTGAGAAACTGCGAAACTGAGAAACTGAGAAACTGAGAAACTGAGAAACTGAGAAACTGAGAACCTGAGAAACTGAGAAACTGAGAAACTGAGAAACTGAGAAACTGAGAAACTGAGAAACTGAGAAAATGAGAAACTGAGAAACTGAGAAACTGAGAAGCTGAGAAACTGAGAAACTGAGAAACTGAGAACCTGAGAAACTGAGAAACTGAGAAACTGAGAAACTGAGAAACTGAGAAACTGAGAAACTGAGAAACTGAGAAAATGAGAAACTGAGAAACTGAGAAACTGAGGAACTGAGAAACTAAGAAAATTAGAAACTAAGAAACAAAGAAACTAAGAAACTAAGAAACTAAGAAACTAAGAAACTAAGAAACTAAGAAACTAAGAAACTAAGAAACTAAGAAACTAAGAAACTAAGAAACTAAGAAACTAAGAAACTAAGAAACTAAGAAACTAAGAAACTAAGAAACTAAGAAACTAAGAAACTAAGAAACTAAGAAACTAAGAAACTAAGAAACTAAGAAACTAAGAAACTAAGAAACTAAGAAACTAAGAAACTAAGAAACTAAGAAACTAAGAAACTAAGAAACGAACAAACTGACAAACTGACAAACTGACAAACTAAGAAACTAAGAGACTAAGAAACTAAGAAACTAAGAAACTAAGAATCTAAGAAACTAAGAAACTAAGAAACTAAGAAACTAAGAAACTAAGAAACTAAGAAACTAAGAAACTAAGAAACTAAGAAACTAAGAATCTAAGACACTAGGAAACTAAGAAACTAAGAAACTAAGAAACTAAGAAACTCAGAGACTGAGAAACTAAGAGACTGAGAAACTGAGAAACTGAGAAACTGAGATACTCAGAAACTGAGAAACTGAGAAACTGAGAAACTGAGAAACTGCGAAACTGAGAAACTGAGAAACTGAGAAACTTAGAAACTGAGAACCTGAGAAACTGAGAAACTGAGAAACTTAGAAACTGAGAAACTGAGAAACTAAGAAACTAAGAAACTAAGAAACTAAGGAACTAAGAAACTAAGAAACTAAGAAAATAAGAAATTAAGAAACTAAGAAACTAGGAAACTGAGAAATTAAGAAACTAAGAAACTAAGAAACGTACAAACTGACGAACTGACAAACTGACAAACTAAGAAACTAAGAAACTAAGAAACTGAGCAACTGAGAAACTGAGAAACTGAGAAACTGAGAAACTGAGAAACTGAGAAACTGAGAAACTGAGAAACTGAGAAACTGAGAAACTGAGAAACTGAGAAACTGAGAAACTGAGAAACTGAGAAACTGCGAAACTGAGAAACTGAGAAACTGAGAAACTGAGAAACTGAGAACCTGAGAAACTGAGAAACTGAGAAACTGAGAAACTGAGAAACTGAGAAACTGAGAAACTGAGAAACTGAGAAACTGAGAAATTGATATACTGAGAAACTGAGATACTGAGAAACTGAGAAACTGAGAAACTGAGAAACTGGGAAACTGAAAAACTAAGAAACTAAGAAACTAAGAAACTAAGAAACTAAGAAACTAAGAAACTAAGAAACTGAGAAACTGAGAAACTGAGAAACTGAGAAACTGAGAAATTGATATACTGAGAAACTGAGATACTGAGAAACTGAGAAACTGAGAAACTGAGAAACTGGGAAACTGAAAAACTGAGAAACTGAGAAACTGAGAAACTGAGAAACTGAGAAACTGAGAAACTAAGAAACTAAGAAATTAAGGAACTAAGAAACTCAGAAACTAAGAAAATAAGAAACTAAGAAACTAAGAAACTAAGAAACTAAGAAACTGAGAAACTGCGAAACTGAGAAACTGAGAAACTGAGAAACTGAGAAACTGAGAACCTGAGAAACTGAGAAACTGAGAAACTGAGAAACTGAGAAACTGAGAAACTGAGAAACTGAGAAACTGAGAAACTGAGAAACTAAGAAACTAAGAAACTAAGAAACTAAGAAACTAAGAAATGAAGAAACTAAGAAAGTAAGAAACTAAGAAACTAAGAAACTAAGAAACTAAGAAACTAGGAAACTAAGAAACTAGGAAACTAAGAAACTGAGAAACTAAGAAACTAAGAAACTAAGAAACTAAGAAACTAAGAAACTAAGAAACTAAGAAACTAAGAAACTAAGAAACTAAGAAACTAAGAAACTAAGAAACTAAGAATCTAAGACACTAGGAAACTAAGAAACTAAGAAACTAAGAAACTAAGAAACTAAGAAACTAAGAAACTAAGAAACTAAGAAACTAAGAAACTGAGAAACTGAGAAACTGAGAAACTGAGAAACTGAGAAATTGATATACTGAGAAACTGAGATACTGAGAAACTGAGAAACTGAGAAACTGGGAAACTGAAAAACTGAGAAACTGAGAAACTGAGATACTCAGAAACTGAGAAACTGAGAAACTGAGAAACTAAGAAACTAAGAAACTAAGGAACTAAGAAACTAAGAAACTAAGAAAATAAGAAATTAAGAAACTAAGAAACTAGGAAACTGAGAAATTAAGAAACTAAGAAACTAAGAAACGTACAAACTGACAAACTGACAAACTGACAAACTGACAAACTAAGAAACTAAGAAACTAAGAAACTGAGCAACTGAGAAACTGAGAAACTGAGAAACTGAGAAACTGAGAAACTGAGAAACTGAGAAACTGAGAAACTGAGAAACTGAGAAGCTGAGAAACTGAGAAACTGAGAAACTGAGAAACTGCGAAACTGAGAAACTGAGAAACTGAGAAACTGAGAAACTGAGAACCTGAGAAACTGAGAAACTGAGAAACTGAGAAACTGAGAAACTGAGAAACTGAGAAACTGAGAAAATGAGAAAATGAGAAACTGAGAAACTGAGAAACTGAGAAACTGAGAAACTGAGAAACTAAGAAACTAAGAAACTAAGAAACTAAGAAACAAAGAAATGAAGAAACTAAGAAAGTAAGAAACTAAGAAACTAAGAAACTAAGAAACTAAGAAACTAGGAAACTAAGAAACTAGGAAACTAAGAAACTGAGAAACTAAGAAACTAAGAAACTAAGAAACTAAGAAACTAAGAAACTAAGAAACTAAGAAACTAAGAAACTAAGAAACTAAGAAACTAAGAAACTAAGAAACTAAGAAACTAAGAAACTAAGAAACTAAGAATCTAAGACACTAGGAAACTAAGAAACTAAGAAACTAAGAAACTAAGAAACTAAGAAACTAAGAAACTAAGTAACTAAGAAACTAAGAAACTGAGAAACTGAGAAACTGAGAAACTGAGAAATTGATATACTGAGAAACTGAGATACTGAGAAACTGAGAAACTGAGAAACTGAGAAACTGGGAAACTGAAAAACTGAGAAACTGAGAAACTGAGAAACTGAGAAACTGAGAAACTGAGAAACTGAGAAACTGAGAAACTAAGAAACTAAGAAATTAAGGAACTAAGAAACTCAGAAACTAAGAAAATAAGAAACTAAGAAACTAAGAAACTAAGAAACTAAGAATCTAAGAAACTAGGAAACTAAGAAACTAGGAAACTAAGAAACTAAGAAACTAAGAAACTAAGAAACTAAGAAACTAAGAAACTAAGAAACTAAGAAACTAAGAAACTAAGAAACTAGGAAACTAAGAAACTAAGAAACAAAGAAACTAAGAAACTAAGACACTAAGAAACTAAGAAACTAAGAAACTAAGAAACTAAGAAACTAAGAAACTAAGAAACTATGAAACTAAGAAACTAAGAAACTGAGAAACTGAGAAACTGAGAAATTGATATACTGAGAAACTGAGATACTGAGAAACTGAGAAACTGAGAAACTGAGAAACTGGGAAACTGAAAAACTGAGAAACTGGGAAACTGAGAAACTGAGAAACTGAGAAACTGAGAAACTGAGAAACTAAGAAACTAAGAAACTAAGAAACTAAGAAACTAAGAAACTAAGAAACTAAGAAACTAAGAAACTAGGAAACTAAGAAACTAGGAAACTAAGAAACTAAGAAACTAAGAAACTAAGAAACTAAGAAACTAAGAAACTAAGAAACTAAGAAACTAGGAAACTAAGAAACTAAGAAACAAAGAAACTAAGAAACTAAGACACTAAGAAACTAAGAAACTAAGAAACTAAGAAACTAAGAAACTAAGAAACTAAGAAACTGAGAAACTGAGAAACTGAGAGACTGAGAGACTGAGAAACTGAGAAACTGAGATACTGAGAAACTGAGAAACTGAGAAACTGCGAATCTGAGGAACTGAGAAACTAAGAAAATTAGAAACTAAGAAACAAAGAAACAAAGAAACTAAGAAACTAAGAAACTAAGAAACTAAGAAACTAAGAAACTAAGAAACAAAGAAACTAAGAAACTAAGAAACTAAGAAACTAAGAAACTAAGAAACTAAGAAACTAAGAAACTAAGAAACTAAGAAACTAAGAAACTAACAAACTAAGAAACTTAGAAACTAAGAAACTAAGAAACTAAGAAACTTAGAAACTAAGAAACTAAGAAACTAAGAAACTCAGAAACTAAGAAACTAACAAACTAAGAAACTGGGAAACTAAGAAACTGGGAAACTAAGAAACTAAGAAACTAAGAAACTAAGAAACTTAGAAACTAAGAAACTAAGAAACTAAGAAACTAAGAAACTAAGAAACTAAGAAACTAAGAAACGAACAAACTGACAAACTGACAAACTGACAAACTAAGAAACTAAGAAACTAAGAAAATAAGAAACTAAGAAACGAACAAACTGACAAACTGACAAACTGACAAACTAAGAAACTAAGAAACTAAGAAACTTAGAAACTAAGAAACTAAGAAACTAAGAAACTAAGAAACTAAGAAACTAAGAAACTAAGAAACTTAGAAACTAAGAAACTAAGAAACTAAGAAACTAAGAAACTAAGAAACTTAGAAACTAAGAAACTAAGAAACTAAGAAACTAAGAAACGAACAAACTGACAAACTGACAAACTGACAAACTAAGAAACTAAGAAACTAAGAAACTAAGAAACTAAGAAACTAAGAAACTAAGAAACAAAGAAACTAAGAAACTAAGAAACTAAGAAACTAAGAAACTAAGAAACTAAGACACTAGGAAACTAAGAAACTAAGAAACTAAGAAACTAAGAAACTCAGAGACTGAGAAACTAAGAGACTGAGAAACTGAGAAACTAAGAAACGAACAAACTGACAAACTAAGAAACTAAGAAACTAAGAAACTAAGGAACTAAGAAACGAACAAACTGACAAACTAAGAAACTAAGAAACTAAGAAACTAAGAAATTAAGAAACTAAGAAACTAAGAAACTAAGAAACTAAGAAACTAAGTAACGAACAAACTGACAAACTGACAAACTGACAAACTAAGAAACTAAGAAACTAAGAAACTAAGAAACTATGAAACGAACAAACTGACAAACTAAGAAACTAAGAAACTAAGAAACTAAGAAACTAAGAAACTAAGAAACTAAGAAACTAAGAAACTAAGAAACTAAGAAACTAAGAAACTAAGAAACTAAGAAACTAAGAAACCAAGAAACTAAGAAACGAACAAACTGACAAACTGACAAACTGGCAAACTAAGAAACTAAGAAACTAACAAACTAAGAAACTTAGAAACTAAGAAACTAAGAAACGTAGAAACGTAGAAACTAAGAAACTAAGAAACTAAGAAACTAAGAAACTAAGAAACTAAGAAACTAAGAAACTAAGAAACTGAGAAACTGAGAAACTAAGAGACTGAGGAACTGAGAAACTAAGAAACGAACAAACTGACAAACTAAGAAACTAAGAAACTAAGAAACGATCAAACTGATAAACTGACAAACTGACAAACTAAGAAACTAAGAAACTAAGAAACTAAGAAACTAAGAAACTAAGAAACTAAGAAACGAACAAACTGACAAACTGACAAACTAAGAAACTAAGAAACTAAGAAACTAAGAAACTAAGAAACTAAGAAACTTAGAAACTAAGAAACTAAGAAACTAAGAAACTAAGAAACTAAGAAACTAAGAAACTAAGAAACTAAGAAACTTAGAAACTTAGAAACTAAGAAACTAAGAAACTAAGAAACTAAGAAACTAAGAAACTGAGAAACTAAGAAACTAAGAAACTAAGGAACTAAGAAACTAAGAAACTAAGAAACTAAGAAACTAACAAACTAAGAAACTGAGAAACGAGGCAACTAAGAAACTAAGAAACTAAGAAACTTAGAAACTAAGAAACTAAGAAACGAACAAACTGACAAACTGACAAACTGACAAACTAAGAAACTAAGAAACCAAGAAACTAAGAAACTAAGAAACTAAGAAACGAAGAAACTGACAAACTGACAAACTGACAAACTAAGAAACTAAGAAACTAAGAAACTAAGAAACTAAGAAACTAAGAAACTAAGAAACTAAGAAACTTAGAAACTAAGAAACTAAGAAACTAAGAAACTAAGAAACTAAGAAACTAAGAAACTAAGAAACTTAGAAACTAAGAAACTAGGAAACTAAGAAACTAAGAAACTAAGAAACTGAGAAACTGAGAAACTAAGAGACTGAGGAACTGAGAAACTAAGAAACGAACAAACTGACAAACTAAGAAACTAAGAAACTAAGAAACGAACAAACTGATAAACTGACAAACTGACAAACTAAGAAACTAAGAAACTAAGAAACTAAGAAACTAAGAAACTAAGAAACTAAGAAACGAACAAACTGACAAACTGACAAACTGACAAACTGACAAACTAAGAAACTAAGAAACTAAGAAACTAAGAAACTTAGAAACTAAGAAACTAAGAAACTAAGAAACTAAGAAACTAAGAAACTAAGAAACTTAGAAACTTAGAAACTAAGAAACTAAGAAACTAAGAAACTAAGAAACTAAGAAACTAAGAAACTGAGAAACTGAGAAACTGAGAAACTGAGAAACTGAGAAACTGAGAAACTGAGAAACTGAGAAACTAAGAAACTAAGAAACTGAGAAACTAAGAAACTTAGATACTAAGAAACTAAGAAACTAAGAAACTAAGAAACTAAGAAACTAAGAAACTAAGAAACTAAGAAACTAAGAAACTGAGAAACTGAGAAACTGAGAAACTGAGAAACTGAGAAACTGAGAAACTGAGAAACTGAGAAACTGAGAAACTGAGAAACTGAGAAACTGAGAAACTAAGAAACTAAGAAACTAAGAAACTAAGAAACTAAGAAACTAAGAAACTAAGAAACTAAGAAACTAAGAAACTAAGAAACTAAGAAACTAAGAAACTAAGAAACTAAGAAACTAAGAAACTAAGAAACTAAGAAACTAAGAAACTAAGAAACTAAGAAACTAAGAAACTAAGAAACTAAGAAACTAAGAAACTAAGAAACTAAGAAACTATGAAACTAAGAAACTGAGAAACTAAGAAACTAAGAAACTAAGAAACTAAGAAGCTAAGAAACTAAGAAACTAAGAAACTAAGAAACGAACAAACTGACAAACTGACAAACTGACAAACTAAGAAACTAAGAAACTAAGAAACTAAGAAACTAAGAAACGAACAAACTGACAAACTGACAAACTGACAAACTAAGAAACTAAGAAACTAAGAAACTAAGAAACTAAGAAACTAAGAAACTAAGAAACTAAGAAACTAAGAAACTAAGAAACTAAGAAACTAAGAAACTAAGAAACGAACAAACTGACAAACTGACAAACTGGCAAACTAAGAAACTAAGAAACTAACAAACTAAGAAACTTAGAAACTAAGAAACTATGAAACTAAGAAACTAAGAAACTTAGAAACTAAGAAACTAAGAAACTAAGAAACTAAGAAACTAAGAAACTGAGAAACTGAGAAACTAAGAGACTGAGGAACTGAGAAACTAAGAAACGAACAAACTGACAAACTAAGAAACTAAGAAACTAAGAAACGAACAAACTGATAAACTGACAAACTGACAAACTAAGAAACTAAGAAACTAAGAAACTAAGAAACGAACAAACTGACAAACTGACAAACTGACAAACTGACAAACTAAGAAACTAAGAAACTAAGAAACTAAGAAACTTAGAAACTAAGAAACTAAGAAACTAAGAAACTAAGAAACTAAGAAACTTAGAAACTGAGAAACTAAGAAACTAAGAAACTAAGAAACTAAGAAACTAAGAAACTGAGAAACTGAGGAACTGAGAAACTGAGAAACTGAGAAACTGAGAAACTGAGAAACTGAGAAACTAAGAAACTAAGGAACTAAGAAACTAAGAAACTTAGATACTAAGAAACTAAGAAACTAAGAAACTAGGAAACTAAGAAACTAGGATACTAAGAAACTAAGAAACTAAGAAACTAAGAAACTAAGAAACTAAGAAACTAAGAAACTAAGAAACTAGGAAACTGAGAAACTGAGAAACTGAGAAACTGAGAAACTGAGAAACTGAGAAACTGAGAAACTGAGAAACTGAGATACTGAGAAACTGAGATACTGAGAAACTGAGAAACTGAGAAACTGAGAAACTGAGAAACTGAGGAACTGAGAAACTAAGAAAATTAGAAACTAAGAAACTAAGAAACTAAGAAACGAACAAACTGACAAACTGACAAACTAAGAAACTAAGAAACTAAGAAACTAAGAAACTAAGAAACTAAGAAACTAAGAAATTAAGAAACTAAGAAACTAGGAAACTGAGAAATTAAGAAACTAAGAAACTACGAAACGTACAAACTGACAAACTGACAAACTGACAAACTGACAAACTAAGAAACTAAGAAACTAAGAAACTGAGAACTGAGAAACTGAGAAACTGAGAAACTGAGAAACTGAGAAACTAAGAAACTAAGAAACTAAGAAACGAACAAACTGACAAACTAAGAAACGATCAAACTGACAAACCAAGAAACTAAGAAACTAAGAAACTAAGAAACTAAGAAACTAAGAAACTAAGAAACTAAGAAACTAAGAAACTAAGAAACTAAGAAACTAAGAAACTAAGAAACTAAGAAACTAAGAAACTAAGAAACTAAGAAACTAAGAAACTAAGAAACTAAGAAACTAAGAAACTAAGAAACTAAGAAACTAAGAAACTAAGAAACTAAGAAACTAAGAAACTAAGAAACTAAGAAACTAAGAAACTAAGAAACTAAGAAACTAAGAAACTAAGAAACTAAGAAACTAAGAAACTAAGAAACTAAGAAACTAAGAAACTAAGAAACTAAGAAACTAAGAAACTAAGAAACTAAGAAACTAAGAAACTAAGAAACTAAGAAACTAAGAAACTAAGAAACTAAGAAACTAAGAAACTCAGAAACTGAGAAACTGAGAAACTGAGAAACTGAGAAACTGAGAAACTGAGAAACTGAGAAACTGAGAAACTGAGAAACTGAGAAACTGAGAAACTTAGAAACTGAGAAACTGAGAAACTGAGAAACTGAGAAACTGAGAAACTGCGAAACTGAGCAACTGCGAAACTGAGAAACTGTGAAACTGAGAAACTGCGAAACTGAGCAACTGCGAAACTGAGAAACTGAGAAACTGAGAAACTGAGAAACTGAGAAACTGAGAAACTGAGAAACTGAGAAACTGAGAAACTGAGAAACTGAGAAACTAAGAAACTAAGAAACTAAGAAACTAAGAAACTAAGAAACTAAGAAACTAAGAAACTAAGAAACTAAGAAACTAAGAAACTAAGAAACTAGGAAACTAAGAAACTAAGAAACTAAGAAACTAAGAAACTAAGAAACTAAGAAACTAAGAAATTAAGAAACTAAGAAACTAGGAAACTGAGAAATTAAGAAACTAAGAAACTACGAAACGTACAAACTGACAAACTGACAAACTGACAAACTGACAAACTAAGAAACTAAGAAACTAAGAAACTGAGAAACTGAGAAACTGAGAAACTGAGAAACTGAGAAACTGAGAAACTGAGAAACTGAGAAACTGAGAAACTGAGAAACTGAGAAACTGAGAAACTGAGAAACTGAGAAACTTAGAAACTGAGAAACTGAGAAACTGAGAAACTGAGAAACTGAGAAACTGCGAAACTGAGCAACTGCGAAACTGAGAAACTGTGAAACTGAGAAACTGCGAAACTGAGCAACTGCGAAACTGAGAAACTGAGAAACTGAGAAACTGAGAAACTGAGAAACTGAGAAACTGAGAAACTGAGAAACTGAGAAACTGAGAAACTGAGAAACTAAGAAACTAAGAAACTAAGAAACTAAGAAACTAAGAAACTAAGAAACTAAGAAACTAAGAAACTAAGAAACTAAGAAACTAAGAAACTAGGAAACTAAGAAACTAAGAAACTAAGAAACTAAGAAACTAAGAAACTAAGAAACTAAGAAATTAAGAAACTAAGAAACTAGGAAACTGAGAAATTAAGAAACTAAGAAACTAAGAAACTAAGAGACTAAGAGACTGAGAAACTAAGAGACTGAGAAACTGAGAAACTAAGAAACGAACAAACTGACAAACTTACAAACTGACAAACTAAGAAACTAAGAAACTAAGAAACTAAGAAACTAAGAAACTAAGAAACGAACAAACTGACAAACTGACAAACTGACAAAATAAGAAAGTAAGAAATTAAGAAACTAAGAAACTAAGAAACGAACAAACTAAGAAACTAAGAAACTAAGAAACTAAGGAACTAAAAAACTAAGAAACTAAGAAACTAAGAAACTAAGAAACTAAGAAACTAAGAAACTAAGAAACTAAGAAACTAAGAAACTAAGACACTAAGAAACTAAGAAACTAAGAAACTAAGAAACTAAGAAACTAAGAAACTAAGAAACTGAGAAACTGAGAAACTGAGAAACTGAGAAACTGAGAAACTGAGAAACTGAGAAACTGGGAAACAGAGAAACTGAGAAACTGCGAAACTGAGAAACTGCGAAACTAAGAAACTGAGAAACTGAGAAACTGAGAAACTGAGAAACTGAGAAACTGAGAAACTGAGAAACTGAGAAACTGAGAAACTGAGAAACTGAGAAACTAAGAAACTAAGAAACTAAGAAACGAAGAAACTAAGAAACTGACAAACTGACAAACTAAGAAACTAAGAAACTAAGAAACTAAGAAACTAAGAATCTAAGAAACTAAGAAACTAAGAAACTAAGAAACTAAGAAACTAAGAAACTGACAAACTAAGAAACTAAGAAACTAAGCAACTAAGAAACTAAGAATCTAAGAAACTAAGAAACTAAGAAACTAAGAAACTAAGAAACTAAGTAACTAAGAAACTAAGAAACTAAGAAACTAAGAAACTAAGAAACTAAGAAACTAAGAAACTAAGAAACTAAGAAACTAAGAAACAAAGAAACTAAGAAACTAAGAAACTAAGAAACTAAGAAACTAAGAAACTAAGAAACTAAGAGACTAAGAGACTGAGAAACTAAGAGACTGAGAAACTGAGAAACTAAGAAACGAACAAACTGTCAAACTAAGAAACTAAGAAACTAAGGAACTAAGAAACGAACAAACTGACAAACTTACAAACTGACAAACTAAGAAACTAAGAAACTAAGAAACTAAGAAACTAAGAAACGAACAAACTGACAAACTGACAAACTGACAAAATAAGAAAGTAAGAAATTAAGAAACTAAGAAACTAAGAAACGAACAAACTAAGAAACTAAGAAACTAAGAAACTAAGAAATTAAGAAACTAAGAAAGTAAGAAACTAAGAAACTAAGAAACTAAGAAACTAAGAAACTAGGAAACTAAGAAACTAGGAAACTAAGAAACTAAGAAACTAAGAAACTAAGAAACTAAGAAACTAAGAAACTAAGAAACTAAGAAACTAAGAAACTAAGAAACTAAGAAACTAAGAAACTAAGAAACTAAGAAACTAAGAAACTGAGAAACTGAGAAACTGAGAAACTGAGAAACTGAGAAACTGAGAAACTGAGAAACTGAGAAACTGAGAAACTGAGAAAATGAGAAACTGAGAAGCTGAGAAACTGAGGAACTGAGAAACTAAGAAAATTAGAAACTAAGAAACAAAGAAACTAAGAAACTAAGAAACTAAGAAACTAAGAAACTAAGAAACTAAGAAACTAAGAAACTAAGAAACTAAGAAACTAAGAAACTAACAAACTAACAAACTAAGAAACTAACAAACTAAGAAACTGAGAAACGAGGAAACTAAGAAACTAAGAAACTAAGAAACTTAGAAACTAAGAAACTAAGAAACGAACAAACTGACAAACTGACAAACTGACAAACTAAGAAACTAAGAAACTAAGAAACTGAGAAACTAAGAAACTAAGAAACGAAGAAACTGACAAACTGACAAACTGACAAACTAAGAAACTAAGAAACTAAGAAACTAAGAAACTAAGAAACTAAGAAACTTAGAAACTAAGAAACTAAGAAACTAAGAAACTAAGAAACTAAGAAACTAAGAAACTAAGAAACTTAGAAACTAAGAAACTAGGAAACTAAGAAACTAAGAAACTAAGAAACTGAGAAACTGGGAAACTAAGAGACTGAGGAACTGAGAAACTAAGAAACGAACAAACTGACAAACTAAGAAACTAAGAAACTAAGAAACGAACAAACTGATAAACTGACAAACTGACAAACTAAGAAACTAAGAAACTAAGAAACTAAGAAACTTAGAAACTAAGAAACTAAGAAACTAAGAAACTAAGAAACTAAGAAACTAAGAAACTTAGAAACTTAGAAACTAAGAAACTAAGAAACTAAGAAACTAAGAAACTAAGAAACTAAGAAACTAAGAAACGAACAAACTGACAAACTGACAAACTGACAAACTGACAAACTAAGAAACTAAGAAACTAAGAAACTAAGAAACTTAGAAACTAAGAAACTAAGAAACTAAGAAACTAAGAAACTAAGAAACTAAGAAACTTAGAAACTTAGAAACTAAGAAACTAAGAAACTAAGAAACTAAGAAACTAAGAAACTAAGAAACTAAGAAACTGAGAAACTGAGAAACTGAGAAACTGAGAAACTGAGAAACTGAGAAACTGAGAAACTGAGAAACTAAGAAACTAAGAAACTGAGAAACTAAGAAACTTAGATACTAAGAAACTAAGAAATTAA
The DNA here is from genome assembly GCF_051020955.1 of Megalopta genalis. NCBI lineage: Eukaryota > Metazoa > Arthropoda > Insecta > Hymenoptera > Halictidae > Megalopta > Megalopta genalis. The sequence continues at coordinate 383,007 of NW_027476159.1, forward strand.
GAAACTAAGAAACTAAGAAACTAAGAAACTAAGAAACTAAGAAACTAAGAAACTAAGAAACTAAGAAACTAAGAAACTGAGAAACTGAGAAACTGAGAAACTGAGAAACTGAGAAACTGAGAAACTGAGAAACTGAGAAACTGAGAAACTGAGAAACTGAGAAACTGAGAAACTAAGAAACTAAGAAACTAAGAAACTAAGAAACTAAGAAACTAAGAAACTAAGAAACTAAGAAACTAAGAAACTAAGAAACTAAGAAACTAAGAAACTAAGAAACTAAGAAACTAAGAAACTAAGAAACTAAGAAACTATGAAACTAAGAAACTGAGAAACTAAGAAACTAAGAAACTAAGAAACTAAGAAGCTAAGAAACTAAGAAACTAAGAAACTAAGAAACGAACAAACTGACAAACTGACAAACTGACAAACTAGGAAACTAAGAAACTAAGAAACTAAGAAACTAAGAAACGAACAAACTGACAAACTGACAAACTGACAAACTAAGAAACTAAGAAACTAAGAAACTAAGAAACTAAGAAACTAAGAAACTAAGAAACTAAGAAACGAACAAACTGACAAACTGACAAACTGGCAAACTAAGAAACTAAGAAACTAGGAAACTAAGAAACTTAGAAACTAAGAAACTAAGAAACTAAGAAACTTAGAAACTAAGAAACTAAGAAACTAAGAAACTAAGAAACTAAGAAACTAAGAAACTGAGAAACTGAGAAACTAAGAGACTGAGGAACTGAGAAACTAAGAAACGAACAAACTGACAAACTAAGAAACTAAGAAACTAAGAAACGAACAAACTGATAAACTGACAAACTGACAAACTAAGAAACTAAGAAACTAAGAAACTAAGAATCTAAGAAACTAAGAAACGAACAAACTGACAAACTGACAAACTAACAAACTAAGAAACTAAGAAACTAAGAAACTAAGAAACTTAGAAACTAAGAAACTAAGAAACTAAGAAACTAAGAAACTAAGAAACTAAGAAACTAAGAAACTTAGAAACTGAGAAACTAAGAAACTAAGAAACTAAGAAACTAAGAAACTAAGAAACTAAGAAACTAAGAAACTAAGAAACTAGTAAACTAAGAAACTAGGAAACTAAGAAACTAAGAAACTAAGAAACTAAGAAACTAAGAAACTAAGAAACTAAGAAACTAAGAAACTAAGAAACTGAGAAACTGAGAAACTGAGAAACTGAGAAACTGAGAAACTGAGAAACTGAGAAACTGAGGAACTGAGAAACTAAGAAAATTAGATACTAAGAAACTAAGAAACTAAGAAACTAAGAAACTAAGAAACGAACAAACTGACAAACTGACAAACTAAGAAACTAAGAAACTAAGAAACTAAGAAACTAAGAAACTAAGAAACTAAGAAACTAAGAAACTAAGAAACTAAGAAACTGAGAAACTGAGATACTGAGAAACTGAGAAACTGAGAAACTGAGAAACTGAGAAACTGAGGAACTGAGAAACTAAGAAAATTAGAAACTAAGAAACTAAGAAACTAAGAAACTAAGAAACTAAGAAACGAACAAACTGACAAACTGACAAACTAAGAAACTAAGAAACTAAGAAACTAAGAAACTAAGAAACTAAGAAATTAAGAAACTAAGAAACTAGGAAACTGAGAAATTAAGAAACTAAGAAACTACGAAACGTACAAACTGACAAACTGACAAACTGACAAACTGACAAACTAAGAAACTAAGAAACTAAGAAACTGAGAAACTGAGAAACTGAGAAACTGAGAAACTAAGAAACTAAGAAACTAAGAAACTAAGAAACTAAGAAACTAAGAAACTAAGAAACTAAGAAACTAAGAAACTAAGAAACTAAGAAACTAAGAAACTAAGAAACTAAGAAACTAAGAAACTAAGAAACTAAGAAACTAAGAAACTAAGAAACTAAGAAACTAAGAAACTAAGAAACTAAGAAACTAAGAAACTAAGAAACTAAGAAACTAAGAAACTAAGAAACTAAGAAACTAAGAAACTAAGAAACTAAGAAACTAAGAAACTAAGAAACTAAGAAACTAAGAAACTAAGAAACTAAGAAACTAAGAAACTAAGAAACTAAGAAACTAAGAAACTAAGAAACTAAGAAACTAAGAAACTAAGAAACTAAGAAACTAAGAAACTGAGAAACTGAGAAACTGAGAAACTGAGAAACTGAGAAACTGAGAAACTGAGAAACTGAGAAACTTAGAAACTGAGAAACTGAGAAACTGAGAAACTGAGAAACTGAGAAACTGAGAAACTGCGAAACTGAGCAACTGCGAAACTGAGAAACTGTGAAACTGAGAAACTGCGAAACTGAGCAACTGCGAAACTGAGAAACTGAGAAACTGAGAAACTGAGAAACTGAGAAACTGAGAAACTGAGAAACTGAGAAACTGAGAAACTGAGAAACTGAGAAACTGAGAAACTGAGAAACTGAGAAACTAAGAAACTAAGAAACTAAGAAACTAAGAAACTAAGAAACTAAGAAACTAAGAAACTAAGAAACTAAGAAACTAAGAAACTAAGAAACTAAGAAACTAGGAAACTAAGAAACTAAGAAACTAAGAAACTAAGAAACTAAGAAACTAAGAAACTAAGAAACTAAGAAATTAAGAAACTAAGAAACTAGGAAACTGAGAAATTAAGAAACTAAGAAACTACGAAACGTACAAACTGACAAACTGACAAACTGACAAACTGACAAACTAAGAAACTAAGAAACTAAGAAACTGAGAAACTGAGAAACTGAGAAACTGAGAAACTGAGAAACTGAGAAACTGAGAAACTGAGAAACTGAGAAACTGAGAAACTGAGAAACTGAGAAACTGAGAAACTGAGAAACTGAGAAACTGAGAAACTGAGAAACTGAGAAACTGAGAAACTGAGAAACTGAGAAACTGAGAAACTGAGAAACTAAGAAACTAAGAAACTAAGAAACGAAGAAACTAAGAAACTGACAAACTGACAAACTAAGAAACTAAGAAACTAAGAAACTAAGAAACTAAGAATCTAAGAAACTAAGAAACTAAGAAACTAAGAAACTAAGAGACTAAGAGACTGAGAAACTAAGAGACTGAGAAACTGAGAAACTAAGAAACGAACAAACTGTCAAACTAAGAAACTAAGAAACTAAGGAACTAAGAAACGAACAAACTGACAAACTTACAAACTGACAAACTAAGAAACTAAGAAACTAAGAAACTAAGAAACTAAGAAACGAACAAACTGACAAACTGACAAACTGACAAAATAAGAAAGTAAGAAATTAAGAAACTAAGAAACTAAGAAACGAACAAACTAAGAAACTAAGAAACTAAGAAACTAAGAAACTAAGAAACTAAAAAACTAAGAAACTAAGAAACTGAGAAACTGAGAAACTGAGAAACTGCGAAACTGAGAAACTGCGAAACTAAGAAACTGAGAAACTGAGAAACTGAGGAACTGAGAAACTGAGAAACTGAGAAACTGAGAAACTGAGAAACTGAGAAACTGAGAAACTGAGAAACTGAGAAACTGAGAAACTGAGAAACTGAGAAACTGAGAAACTGAGAAACTGAGAAACTGAGAAACTGAGAAACTGAGAAACTGAGAAACTAAGAAACTGAGAAACTAAGAAACTAAGAAACTAAGAAACTAAGAAACTAAGAAACTAAGAAACTAAGAAACTAAGAAACTAAGAAACTAGGAAACTAGGAAACTAGGAAACTAGGAAACTAAGAAACTAAGAAACTGAGAAACTAAGAAACTAAGAAACTAAGAAACTAAGAAACTAAGAAACTAAGAAACAAAGAAACTAAGAAACTAAGACACTAAGAAACTAAGAAACTAAGAAACTAAGAAACTAAGAAACTAAGAAACTAAGAAACTGAGAAACTGAGAGACTGAGAGACTGAGAAACTGAGAAACTGAGATACTGAGAAACTGAGAAACTGAGATACTGAGAAACTGAGAAACTGAGAAACTGAGAAACTGAGAAACTGCGAAACTGAGAAACTGAGAAACTGAGAAACTGAGAAACTGAGAAACTGAGAAACTGAGAACCTGAGAAACTGAGAAACTGAGAAACTGAGAAACTGAGAAACTGAGAAACTGAGAAACTGAGAAACTGAGAAACTGAGAAACTGAGAAACTGAGAAACTGAGAAACTGAGAAACTGAGAAACTGAGAAACTGAGAAACTGAGAAACTGAGAAACTAAGAAACTGAGAAACTAAGAAACTAAGAAACTAAGAAACTAAGAAACTAAGAAACTAAGAAACTAAGAAACTAAGAAACTAAGAAACTAGGAAACTAGGAAACTAGGAAACTAGGAAACTAAGAAACTAAGAAACTGAGAAACTAAGAAACTAAGAAACTAAGAAACTAAGAAACTAAGAAACTAAGAAACAAAGAAACTAAGAAACTAAGACACTAAGAAACTAAGAAACTAAGAAACTAAGAAACTAAGAAACTAAGAAACTAAGAAACTGAGAAACTGAGAGACTGAGAGACTGAGAAACTGAGAAACTGAGATACTGAGAAACTGAGAAACTGAGATACTGAGAAACTGAGAAACTGAGAAACTGAGAAACTGAGAAACTGCGAAACTGAGAAACTGAGAAACTGAGAAACTGAGAAACTGAGAAACTGAGAAACTGAGAACCTGAGAAACTGAGAAACTGAGAAACTGAGAAACTGAGAAACTGAGAAACTGAGAAACCGAGAAACTGAGAAAATGAGAAACTGAGAAACTGAGAAACTGAGAAACTGAGAAACTAAGAAACTAAGAAACTAAGAAACTAAGAAACTAAGAAATTAAGAAACTAAGAAACTAAGAAACTAAGAAACTAAGAAACTAAGAAACTAAGAAACTAAGAAACTAGGAAACTAAGAAACTAGGAAACTAAGAAACTAAGAAACTAAGAAACTAAGAAACTAAGAAACTAAGAAACTAAGAAACTAAGAAACTGAGAAACTGAGAAACTGAGAAACTGAGAAACTGAGAAACTGAGAAACTGAGAAACTGAGAAACTGCGAAACTGAGAAACTGAGAAACTGAGAAACTGAGAAACTGAGAACCTGAGAAACTGAGAAACTGAGAAACTGAGAAACTGAGTAACTGAGAAACTGAGAAACTGAGAAACTGAGAAACTGAGAAACTGAGAAACTGAGAAAATGAGAAACTGAGAAACTGAGAAACTGAGGAACTGAGAAACTAAGAAAATTAGAAACTAAGAAACAAAGAAACTAAGAAACTAAGAAACTAAGAAACTAAGAAACTAAGAAACTAAGAAACTAAGAAACTAAGAAACTAAGAAACTAAGAAACTAAGAAACTAAGAAACGAACAAACTGACAAACTGACAAACTGACAAACTAAGAAACTAAGAAACTAAGAAACTAAGAATCTAAGACACTAGGAAACTAAGAAACTAAGAAACTAAGAAACTAAGAAACTAAGAAACTCAGAGACTGAGAAACTAAGAGACTGAGAAACTGAGAAACTGAGAAACAGAGATACTCAGAAACTGAGAAACTGAGAAACTGAGAAACTGCGAAACTGAGAAACTGAGAAACTGAGAAACTTAGAAACTGAGAACCTGAGAAACTGAGAAACTGAGAAACTGAGAAACTTAGAAACTGAGAAACTGGGAAACTAAGAAACTAAGAAACTAAGGAACTAAGAAACTAAGAAACTAAGAAAATAAGAAATTAAGAAACTAAGAAACTAGGAAACTGAGAAATTAAGAAACTAAGAAACTAAGAAACGTACAAACTGACAAACTGACAAACTGACAAACTAAGAAACTAAGAAACTAAGAAACTGAGCAACTGAGAAACTGAGAAACTGAGAAACTGAGAAACTGAGAAACTGAGAAACTGAGAAACTGAGAAACTGAGAAACTGAGAAAGTGAGAAACTGAGAAACTGAGAAACTGAGAAACTGAGAAACTGAGAAACTGAGAAACTGAGAAACTGAGAACCTGAGAAACTGAGAAACTGAGAAACTGAGAAACTGAGAAACTGAGAAACTGAGAAACTGCGAAACTGAGAAACTGAGAAACTGAGAAACTGAGAAACTAAGAAACTAAGAAACTAAGAAACTAAGAAACTAAGAAACTAAGAAAGTAAGATATATAGAAACTAAGAAACTAAGAAACTAAGAAACTAAGAAACTAAGAAACTAAGAAACTAAGAAACTAAGAAACTAAGAAACTAAGAAACTAACAAACTAAGAAACTAAGAAACTAACAAACTAACATACTAAGAAACTAACAAACTAAGAATCTGAGAAACGAGGAAACTAAGAAACTAAGAAACTAAGAAACTTAGAAACTAAGAAACTAAGAAACGAACAAACTGACAAACTGACAAACTGACAAACTAAGAAACTAAGAAACTAAGAAACTGAGAAACTAAGAAACTAAGAAACGAAGAAACTGACAAACTGACAAACTGACAAACTAAGAAACTAAGAAACTAAGAAACTAAGAAACTAAGAAACTAAGAAACTTAGAAACTAAGAAACTAAGAAACTAAGAAACTAAGAAACTAAGAAACTAAGAAACTAAGAAACTTAGAAACTAAGAAACTAGGAAACTAAGAAACTAAGAAACTAAGAAACTGAGAAACTGAGAAACTAAGAGACTGAGGAACTGAGAAACTAAGAAACGAACAAACTGACAAACTAAGAAACTAAGAAACTAAGAAACGAACAAACTGATAAACTGACAAACTGACAAACTAAGAAACTAAGAAACTAAGAAACTAAGAAACTAAGAAACTAAGAAACTAAGAAACTAAGAAACTAAGAAACTAAGAAACTAAGAAACTAAGAAACTAAGAAACTAAGAAACTAAGAAACTAAGAAACTAAGAATCGAACAAACTGACAAACTGACAAACTGACAAACTGACAAACTGACAAACTAAGAAACTAAGAAACTAAGAAACTAAGAAACTTAGAAACTAAGAAACTAAGAAACTAAGAAACTAAGAAACTAAGAAACTTAGAAAGTTAGAAACTAAGAAACTAAGAAACTAAGAAACTAAGAAACTAAGAAACTAAGAAACTAAGAAACTGAGAAACTGAGAAACTGAGAAACTGAGAAACTGAGAAACTGAGAAACTGAGAAACTGAGAAACTGAGAAACTAAGAAACTAAGAAACTGAGAAACTAAGAAACTTAGATACTAAGAAACTAAGAAATTAAGAAACTAAGAAACTAAGAAACTAAGAAACTAAGAAACTAAGAAACTAAGAAACTAAGAAACTAAGAAACTAAGAAACTGAGAAACTGAGAAACTGAGAAACTGAGAAACTGAGAAACTGAGAAACTGAGAAACTGAGAAACTGAGAAACTAAGAAACTAAGAAACTAAGAAACTAAGAAACTAAGAAACTAAGAAACTAAGAAACTAAGAAACTAAGAAACTAAGAAACTAAGAAACTAAGAAACTAAGAAACTAAGAAACTAAGAAACTAAGAAACTAAGAAACTAAGAAACTAAGAAACTAAGAAACTATGAAACTAAGAAACTGAGAAACTAAGAAACTAAGAAACTAAGAAACTAAGAAGCTAAGAAACTAAGAAACTAAGAAACTAAGAAACGAACAAACTGACAAACTGACAAACTGACAAACTAAGAAACTAAGAAACTAAGAAACTAAGAAACTAAGAAACTAAGAAACGAACAAACTGACAAACTGACAAACTGACAAACTAAGAAACTAAGAAACTAAGAAACTAAGAAACTAAGAAACTAAGAAACTAAGAAACTAAGAAACTAAGAAACTAAGAAACGAACAAACTGACAAACTGACAAACTGGCAAACTAAGAAACTAAGAAACTAACAAACTAAGAAACTTAGAAACTAAGAAACTAAGAAACTAAGAAACTTAGAAACTAAGAAACTAAGAAACTAAGAAACTAAGAAACTAAGAAACTAAGAAACTGAGAAACTGAGAAACTAAGAGACTGAGGAACTGAGAAACTAAGAAACGAACAAACTGACAAACTAAGAAACTAAGAAACTAAGAAACGAACAAACTGATAAACTGACAAACTGACAAACTAAGAAACTAAGAAACTAAGAAACGAACAAACTGATAAACTGACAAACTGACAAACTAAGAAACTAAGAAACTAAGAAACTAAGAAACTAAGAAACTAAGAAACGAACAAACTGACAAACTGACAAACTAACAAACTAAGAAACTAAGAAACTAAGAAACTAAGAAACTTAGAAACTAAGAAACTAAGAAACTAAGAAACTAAGAAACTTAGAAACTGAGAAACTAAGAAACTAAGAAACTAAGAAACTAAGAAACTGAGAAACTGAGAAACTGAGAAACTGAGAAACTGAGAAACTGAGAAACTGAGAAACTAAGAAACTAAGGAACTAAGAAACTAAGAAACTTAGATACTAAGAAACTAAGAAACTAAGAAACTAGGAAACTAAGAAACTAGGATACTAAGAAACTAAGAAACTAAGAAACTAAGAAACTAAGAAACTAAGAAACTAAGAAACGAACAAACTGACAAACTGACAAACTGGCAAACTAAGAAACTAAGAAACTAACAAACTAAGAAACTTAGAACCTAAGAAACTAAGAAACTAAGAAACTTAGAAACTAAGAAACTAAGAAACTAAGAAACTAAGAAACTAAGAAACTAAGAAACTGAGAAACTGAGAAACTAAGAGACTGAGGAACTGAGAAACTAAGAAACGAACAAACTGACAAACTAAGAAACTAAGAAACTAAGAAACGAACAAACTGATAAACTGACAAACTGACAAACTAAGAAACTAAGAAACTAAGAAACTAAGAAACTAAGAAACTAAGAAACTAAGAAACTAAGAAACGAACAAACTGACAAACTGACAAACTGACAAACTAAGAAACTAAGAAACTAAGAAACTAAGAAACTTAGAAACTAAGAAACTAAGAAACTAAGAAACTAAGAAACTAAGAAACTAAGAAACTTAGAAACTGAGAAACTAAGAAACTAAGAAACTAAGAAACTAAGAAACTGAGAAACTGAGAAACTGAGAAACTGAGAAACTGAGAAACTGAGAAACTGAGAAACTGAGAAACTAAGAAACTAAGGAACTAAGAAACTAAGAAACTTAGATACTAAGAAACTAAGAAACTAAGAAACTAGGAAACTAAGAAACTAGGATACTAAGAAACTAAGAAACTAAGAAACTAAGAAACTAAGAAACTAAGAAACTAAGAAACTAAGAAACTAAGAAACTAGGAAACTGAGAAACTGAGAAACTGAGAAACTGAGAAACTGAGAAACTGAGAAACTGAGAAACTGAGATACTGAGAAACTGAGAAACTGAGAAACTGAGAAACTGAGAAACTGAGGAACTGAGAAACTAAGAAAATTAGAAACTAAGAAACTAAGAAACTAAGAAACTAAGAAACGAACAAACTGACAAACTGACAAACTAAGAAACTAAGAAACTAAGAAACTAAGAAACTAAGAAACTAAGAAATTAAGAAACTAAGAAACTAGGAAACTGAGAAATTAAGAAACTAAGAAACTACGAAACGTACAAACTGACAAACTGACAAACTGACAAACTGACAAACTAAGAAACTAAGAAACTAAGAAACTGAGAAACTGAGAAACTGAGAAACTGAGAAACTAAGAAACTAAGAAACTAAGAAACTAAGAAACTAAGAAACTAAGAAACTAAGAAACTAAGAAACTAAGAAACTAAGAAACTAAGAAACTAAGAAACTAAGAAACTAAGAAACTAAGAAACTAAGAAACTAAGAAACTAAGAAACTAAGAAACTAAGAAACTAAGAAACTAAGAAACTAAGAAACTAAGAAACTAAGAAACTAAGAAACTAAGAAACTAAGAAACTAAGAAACTAAGAAACTAAGAAACTAAGAAACTAAGAAACTAAGAAACTAAGAAACTAAGAAACTAAGAAACTAAGAAACTAAGAAACTAAGAAACTAAGAAACTGAGAAACTGAGAAACTGAGAAACTGAGAAACTGAGAAACTGAGAAACTGAGAAACTGAGAAACTTAGAAACTGAGAAACTGAGAAACTGAGAAACTGAGAAACTGAGAAACTGCGAAACTGAGCAACTGCGAAACTGAGAAACTGTGAAACTGAGAAACTGCGAAACTGAGCAACTGCGAAACTGAGAAACTGAGAAACTGAGAAACTGAGAAACTGAGAAACTGAGAAACTGAGAAACTGAGAAACTGAGAAACTGAGAAACTGAGAAACTGAGAAACTGAGAAACTAAGAAACTAAGAAACTAAGAAACTAAGAAACTAAGAAACTAAGAAACTAAGAAACTAAGAAACTAAGAAACTAAGAAACTAAGAAACTAAGAAACTAGGAAACTAAGAAACTAAGAAACTAAGAAACTAAGAAACTAAGAAACTAAGAAACTAAGAAATTAAGAAACTAAGAAACTAGGAAACTGAGAAATTAAGAAACTAAGAAACTACGAAACGTACAAACTGACAAACTGACAAACTGACAAACTGACAAACTAAGAAACTAAGAAACTAAGAAACTGAGAAACTGAGAAACTGAGAAACTGAGAAACTGAGAAACTGAGAAACTGAGAAACTGAGAAACTGAGAAACTGAGAAACTGAGAAACTGAGAAACTGAGAAACTGAGAAACTGAGAAACTGAGAACCTGAGAAACTGAGAAACTAAGAAACTGAGAAACTGAGAAACTGAGAAACTGAGAAACTGAGAAACTGAGAAACTGAGAAACTGAGAAACTGAGAAACTGAGAAACTGAGAAACTGAGAAACTGAGAAACTGAGAAACTGAGAAACTGAGAAACTGAGAAACTGAGAACCTGAGAAACTGAGAAACTGAGAAACTAAGAAACTAAGAAACTAAGAAACTAAGAAACTAAGAAACTAAGAAACTGAGAAACTGAGAAACTGAGAAACTGAGAAACTGAGAAACTGAGAAACTGAGAAACTGAGAAACTGAGAAACTAAGAAACTAAGGAACTAAGAAACTAAGAAACTTAGATACTAAGAAACTAAGAAACTAAAAAACTAGGAAACTAAGAAACTAGGATACTAAGAAACTAAGAAACTAAGAAACTAAGAAACTAAGAAACTAAGAAACTAAGAAACTAAGAAACTAAGAAACTAAGAAACTAAGAAACTAAGAAACTAAGAAACTGAGAAACTGAGAAACTGAGAAACTGAGAAACTGAGAAACTGAGAAACTGAGAAACTGAGAAACTGAGAAACTGAGAAACTTAGAAACTGAGAAACTGAGAAACTGAGAAACTGAGAAACTGAGAAACTGAGAAACTGCGAAACTGAGCAACTGCGAAACTGAGAAACTGTGAAACTGAGAAACTGCGAAACTGAGCAACTGCGAAACTGAGAAACTGAGAAACTGACAAACTGACAAACTGACAAACTAAGAAACTAAGAAACTAAGAAACTAAGAAACTTAGAAACTAAGAAACTAAGAAACTAAGAAACTAAGAAACTAAGAAACTAAGAAACTTAGAAACTGAGAAACTAAGAAACTAAGAAACTAAGAAACTAAGAAACTAAGAAACTAAGAAACTAAGAAACTAAGAAACTAAGAAACTAGGAAACTGAGAAACTGAGAAACTGAGAAACTGAGAAACTGAGAAACTGAGAAACTGAGAAACTGAGAAACTGAGAAACTGAGATACTGAGAAACTGAGATACTGAGAAACTGAGAAACTGAGAAACTGAGAAACTGAGAAACTAAGAAAATTAGAAACTAAGAAACTAAGAAACTAAGAAACGAACAAACTGATAAACTGACAAACTGACAAACTAAGAAACTAAGAAACTAAGAAACTAAGAAACTAAGAAACTAAGAAACGAACAAACTGACAAACTGACAAACTGACAAACTAAGAAACTAAGAAACTAAGAAACTAAGAAACTTAGAAACTAAGAAACTAAGAAACTAAGAAACTAAGAAACTAAGAAACTAAGAAACTTAGAAACTGAGAAACTAAGAAACTAAGAAACTAAGAAACTAAGAAACTGAGAAACTGAGAAACTGAGAAACTGAGAAACTGAGAAACTGAGAAACTGAGAAACTGAGAAACTAAGAAACTAAGGAACTAAGAAACTAAGAAACTTAGATACTAAGAAACTAAGAAACTAAGAAACTAGGAAACTAAGAAACTAGGATACTAAGAAACTAAGAAACTAAGAAACTAAGAAACTAAGAAACTAAGAAACTAAGAAACTAAGAAACTAAGAAACTAAGAAACTAGGAAACTGAGAAACTGAGAAACTGAGAAACTGAGAAACTGAGAAACTGAGAAACTGAGAAACTGAGATACTGAGAAACTGAGAAACTGAGAAACTGAGAAACTGAGAAACTGAGGAACTGAGAAACTAAGAAAATTAGAAACTAAGAAACTAAGAAACTAAGAAACTAAGAAACGAACAAACTGACAAACTGACAAACTAAGAAACTAAGAAACTAAGAAACTAAGAAACTAAGAAACTAAGAAATTAAGAAACTAAGAAACTAGGAAACTGAGAAATTAAGAAACTAAGAAACTACGAAACGTACAAACTGACAAACTGACAAACTGACAAACTGACAAACTAAGAAACTAAGAAACTAAGAAACTGAGAAACTGAGAAACTGAGAAACTGAGAAACTAAGAAACTAAGAAACTAAGAAACTAAGAAACTAAGAAACTAAGAAACTAAGAAACTAAGAAACTAAGAAACTAAGAAACTAAGAAACTAAGAAACTAAGAAACTAAGAAACTAAGAAACTAAGAAACTAAGAAACTAAGAAACTAAGAAACTAAGAAACTAAGAAACTAAGAAACTAAGAAACTAAGAAACTAAGAAACTAAGAAACTAAGAAACTAAGAAACTAAGAAACTAAGAAACTAAGAAACTAAGAAACTAAGAAACTAAGAAACTAAGAAACTAAGAAACTAAGAAACTAAGAAACTAAGAAACTAAGAAACTAAGAAACTAAGAAACTGAGAAACTGAGAAACTGAGAAACTGAGAAACTGAGAAACTGAGAAACTGAGAAACTGAGAAACTTAGAAACTGAGAAACTGAGAAACTGAGAAACTGAGAAACTGCGAAACTGAGCAACTGCGAAACTGAGAAACTGTGAAACTGAGAAACTGCGAAACTGAGCAACTGCGAAACTGAGAAACTGAGAAACTGAGAAACTGAGAAACTGAGAAACTGAGAAACTGAGAAACTGAGAAACTGAGAAACTGAGAAACTGAGAAACTGAGAAACTAAGAAACTAAGAAACTAAGAAACTAAGAAACTAAGAAACTAAGAAACTAAGAAACTAAGAAACTAAGAAACTAAGAAACTAAGAAACTAAGAAACTAGGAAACTAAGAAACTAAGAAACTAAGAAACTAAGAAACTAAGAAACTAAGAAACTAAGAAATTAAGAAACTAAGAAACTAGGAAACTGAGAAATTAAGAAACTAAGAAACTACGAAACGTACAAACTGACAAACTGACAAACTGACAAACTGACAAACTAAGAAACTAAGAAACTAAGAAACTGAGAAACTGAGAAACTGAGAAACTGAGAAACTGAGAAACTGAGAAACTGAGAAACTGAGAAACTGAGAAACTGAGAAACTGAGAAACTGAGAAACTGAGAAACTGAGAAACTGAGAAACTGAGAAACTGAGAAACTGAGAAACTGAGAAACTGAGAACCTGAGAACCTGAGAAACTAAGAAACTGAGAAACTGAGAAACTGAGAAACTGAGAAACTGAGAAACTGAGAAACTGAGAAACTGAGAAACTGAGAAACTGAGAAACTGAGAAACTGAGAAACTGAGAAACTGAGAAACTGAGAAACTGAGAAACTGAGAACCTGAGAAACTGAGAAACTGAGAAACTAAGAAACTAAGAAACTAAGAAACTAAGAAACTAAGAAACTAAGAAACTGAGAAACTGAGAAACTGAGAAACTGAGAAACTGAGAAACTGAGAAACTGAGAAACTGAGAAACTGAGAAACTAAGAAACTAAGGAACTAAGAAACTAAGAAACTTAGATACTAAGAAACTAAGAAACTAAAAAACTAGGAAACTAAGAAACTAGGATACTAAGAAACTAAGAAACTAAGAAACTAAGAAACTAAGAAACTAAGAAACTAAGAAACTAAGAAACTAAGAAACTAAGAAACTAAGAAACTAAGAAACTAAGAAACTAAGAAACTAAGAAACTGAGAAACTGAGAAACTGAGAAACTGAGAAACTGAGAAACTGAGAAACTGAGAAACTGAGAAACTGAGAAACTGAGAAACTTAGAAACTGAGAAACTGAGAAACTGAGAAACTGAGAAACTGAGAAACTGAGAAACTGCGAAACTGAGCAACTGCGAAACTGAGAAACTGTGAAACTGAGAAACTGCGAAACTGAGCAACTGCGAAACTGAGAAACTGAGAAACTGACAAACTGACAAACTGACAAACTAAGAAACTAAGAAACTAAGAAACTAAGAAACTTAGAAACTAAGAAACTAAGAAACTAAGAAACTAAGAAACTAAGAAACTAAGAAACTTAGAAACTGAGAAACTAAGAAACTAAGAAACTAAGAAACTAAGAAACTAAGAAACTAAGAAACTAAGAAACTAAGAAACTAAGAAACTAGGAAACTGAGAAACTGAGAAACTGAGAAACTGAGAAACTGAGAAACTGAGAAACTGAGAAACTGAGAAACTGAGATACTGAGAAACTGAGATACTGAGAAACTGAGAAACTGAGAAACTGAGAAACTGAGAAACTAAGAAAATTAGAAACTAAGAAACTAAGAAACTAAGAAACTAAGAAACGAACAAACTGACAAACTGACAAACTAAGAAACTAAGAAACTAAGAAACTAAGAAACTAAGAAACTAAGAAACTAAGAAACTGAGAAACTAAGAAATTAAGAAACTAAGAAACTAGGAAACTGAGAAATTAAGAAACTAAGAAACTACGAAACGTACAAACTGACAAACTGACAAACTGACAAACTGACAAACTAAGAAACTAAGAAACTAAGAAACTGAGAAACTGAGAAACTGAGAAACTGAGAAACTGAGAAACTGAGAAACTGAGAAACTGAGAAACTGAGAAACTGAGAAACTGAGAAACTGAGAAACTGAGAAACTGAGAAACTGAGAAACTGAGAAACTAAGAAACTAAGAAACTAAGAAACTAAGAAACTAAGAAACTAAGAAACTAAGAAACTAAGAAACTAAGAAACTAAGAAACTAAGAAACTAAGAAACTAGGAAACTAAGAAACTAAGAAACTAAGAAACTAAGAAACTAAGAAACTAAGAAACTAAGAAATTAAGAAACTAAGAAACTAGGAAACTGAGAAATTAAGAAACTAAGAAACTACGAAACGTACAAACTGACAAACTGACAAACTGACAAACTGACAAACTAAGAAACTAAGAAACTAAGAAACTGAGAAACTGAGAAACTGAGAAACTGAGAAACTGAGAAACTGAGAAACTGAGAAACTGAGAAACTGAGAAACTGAGAAACTGAGAAACTGAGAAACTGAGAAACTGAGAAACTGAGAAACTGAGAAACTGAGAAACTGAGAACCTGAGAACCTGAGAAACTAAGAAACTGAGAAACTGAGAAACTGAGAAACTGAGAAACTGAGAAACTGAGAAACTGAGAAACTGAGAAACTGAGAAACTGAGAAACTGAGAAACTGAGAAACTGAGAAACTGAGAAACTGAGAAACTGAGAAACTGTGAACCTGAGAAACTGAGAAACTGAGAAACTAAGAAACTAAGAAACTAAGAAACTAAGAAACTAAGAAACTAAGAAACTGAGAAACTGAGAAACTGAGAAACTGAGAAACTGAGAAACTGAGAAACTGAGAAACTGAGAAACTGAGAAACTAAGAAACTAAGGAACTAAGAAACTAAGAAACTTAGATACTAAGAAACTAAGAAACTAAAAAACTAGGAAACTAAGAAACTAGGATACTAAGAAACTAAGAAACTAAGAAACTAAGAAACTAAGAAACTAAGAAACTAAGAAACTAAGAAACTAAGAAACTAAGAAACTAAGAAACTAAGAAACTAAGAAACTGAGATACTGAGAAACTGAGAAACTGAGAAACTGAGAAACTGAGAAACTGAGAAACTGAGAAACTGAGAAACTGAGAAACTTAGAAACTTAGAAACTGAGAAACTGAGAAACTGAGAAACTGAGAAACTGAGAAACTGAGAAACTGCGAAACTGAGCAACTGCGAAACTGAGAAACTGTGAAACTGAGAAACTGCGAAACTGAGCAACTGCGAAACTGAGAAACTGAGAAACTGACAAACTGACAAACTGACAAACTAAGAAACTAAGAAACTAAGAAACTAAGAAACTTAGAAACTAAGAAACTAAGAAACTAAGAAACTAAGAAACTAAGAAACTAAGAAACTTAGAAACTGAGAAACTAAGAAACTAAGAAACTAAGAAACTAAGAAACTAAGAAACTAAGAAACTAAGAAACTAAGAAACTAAGAAACTAGGAAACTGAGAAACTGAGAAACTGAGAAACTGAGAAACTGAGAAACTGAGAAACTGAGAAACTGAGAAACTGAGATACTGAGAAACTGAGATACTGAGAAACTGAGAAACTGAGAAACTGAGAAACTGAGAAACTAAGAAAATTAGAAACTAAGAAACTAAGAAACTAAGAAACGAACAAACTGACAAACTGACAAACTAAGAAACTAAGAAACTAAGAAACTAAGAAACTAAGAAACTAAGAAACTAAGAAACTGAGAAACTAAGAAATTAAGAAACTAAGAAACTAGGAAACTGAGAAATTAAGAAACTAAGAAACTACGAAACGTACAAACTGACAAACTGACAAACTGACAAACTGACAAACTAAGAAACTAAGAAACTAAGAAACTGAGAAACTGAGAAACTGAGAAACTGAGAAACTGAGAAACTGAGAAACTGAGAAACTGAGAAACTGAGAAACTGAGAAACTGAGAAACTAAGAAACTAAGAAACTAAGAAACGAACAAACTGACAAACTAAGAAACGATCAAACTGACAAACTAAGAAACTAAGAAACTAAGAAACTAAGAAACTAAGAAACTAAGAAACTAAGAAACTAAGAAACTAAGAAACTAAGAAACTAAGAAACTAAGAAACTAAGAAACTAAGAAACTAAGAAACTAAGAAACTAAGAAACTAAGAAACTAAGAAACTAAGAAACTAAGAAACTAAGAAACTAAGAAACTAAGAAACTAAGAAACTAAGAAACTAAGAAACTAAGAAACTAAGAAACTAAGAAACTAAGAAACTAAGAAACTAAGAAACTAAGAAACTAAGAAACTAAGAAACTAAGAAACTAAGAAACTAAGAAACTAAGAAACTAAGAAACTAAGAAACTAAGAAACTAAGAAACTAAGAAACTAAGAAACTAAGAAACTAAGAAACTAAGAAACTAAGAAACTGAGAAACTGAGAAACTGAGAAACTGAGAAACTGAGAAACTGAGAAACTGAGAAACTGAGAAACTTAGAAACTGAGAAACTGAGAAACTGAGAAACTGAGAAACTGAGAAACTGCGAAACTGAGCAACTGCGAAACTGAGAAACTGTGAAACTGAGAAACTGCGAAACTGAGCAACTGCGAAACTGAGAAACTGAGAAACTGACAAACTGACAAACTGACAAACTAAGAAACTAAGAAACTAAGAAACTAAGAAACTTAGAAACTAAGAAACTAAGAAACTAAGAAACTAAGAAACTAAGAAACTAAGAAACTTAGAAACTGAGAAACTAAGAAACTAAGAAACTAAGAAACTAAGAAACTAAGAAACTAAGAAACTAAGAAACTAAGAAACTAAGAAACTAGGAAACTGAGAAACTGAGAAACTGAGAAACTGAGAAACTGAGAAACTGAGAAACTGAGAAACTGAGAAACTGAGATACTGAGAAACTGAGATACTGAGAAACTGAGAAACTGAGAAACTGAGAAACTGAGAAACTAAGAAAATTAGAAACTAAGAAACTAAGAAACTAAGAAACTAAGAAACGAACAAACTGACAAACTGACAAACTAAGAAACTAAGAAACTAAGAAACTAAGAAACTAAGAAACTAAGAAACTAAGAAACTGAGAAACTAAGAAATTAAGAAACTAAGAAACTAGGAAACTGAGAAATTAAGAAACTAAGAAACTACGAAACGTACAAACTGACAAACTGACAAACTGACAAACTGACAAACTAAGAAACTAAGAAACTAAGAAACTGAGAAACTGAGAAACTGAGAAACTGAGAAACTGAGAAACTGAGAAACTGAGAAACTGAGAAACTGAGAAACTGAGAAACTGAGAAACTGAGAAACTGAGAAACTGAGAAACTGAGAAACTAAGAAACTAAGAAACTAAGAAACTAAGAAACTAAGAAACTAAGAAACTAAGAAACTAAGAAACTAAGAAACTAAGAAACTAAGAAACTAAGAAACTAGGAAACTAAGAAACTAAGAAACTAAGAAACTAAGAAACTAAGAAACTAAGAAACTAAGAAATTAAGAAACTAAGAAACTAGGAAACTGAGAAATTAAGAAACTAAGAAACTACGAAACGTACAAACTGACAAACTGCCAAACTGACAAACTGACAAACTAAGAAACTAAGAAACTAAGAAACTGAGAAACTGAGAAACTGAGAAACTGAGAAACTGAGAAACTGAGAAACTGAGAAACTGAGAAACTGAGAAACTGAGAAACTGAGAAACTGAGAAACTGAGAAACTGAGAAACTGAGAAACTGAGAAACTGAGAAACTGAGAAACTGAGAAACTGAGAACCTGAGAACCTGAGAAACTAAGAAACTGAGAAACTGAGAAACTGAGAAACTGAGAAACTGAGAAACTGAGAAACTGAGAAACTGAGAAACTGAGAAACTGAGAAACTGAGAAACTGAGAAACTGAGAAACTGAGAAACTGAGAAACTGAGAAACTGAGAACCTGAGAAACTGAGAAACTGAGAAACTAAGAAACTAAGAAACTAAGAAACTAAGAAACTAAGAAACTAAGAAACTAAGAAACTGAGAAACTGAGAAACTGAGAAACTGAGAAACTGAGAAACTGAGAAACTGAGAAACTGAGAAACTGAGAAACTAAGAAACTAAGGAACTAAGAAACTAAGAAACTTAGATACTAAGAAACTAAGAAACTAAAAAACTAGGAAACTAAGAAACTAGGATACTAAGAAACTAAGAAACTAAGAAACTAAGAAACTAAGAAACTAAGAAACTAAGAAACTAAGAAACTAAGAAACTAAGAAACTAAGAAACTAAGAAACTAAGAAACTGAGAAACTGAGAAACTGAGAAACTGAGAAACTGAGAAACTGAGAAACTGAGAAACTGAGAAACTGAGAAACTGAGAAACTTAGAAACTTAGAAACTGAGAAACTGAGAAACTGAGAAACTGAGAAACTGAGAAACTGAGAAACTGCGAAACTGAGCAACTGCGAAACTGAGAAACTGTGAAACTGAGAAACTGCGAAACTGAGCAACTGCGAAACTGAGAAACTGAGAAACTGACAAACTGACAAACTGACAAACTAAGAAACTAAGAAACTAAGAAACTAAGAAACTTAGAAACTAAGAAACTAAGAAACTAAGAAACTAAGAAACTAAGAAACTAAGAAACTTAGAAACTGAGAAACTAAGAAACTAAGAAACTAAGAAACTAAGAAACTAAGAAACTAAGAAACTAAGAAACTAAGAAACTAAGAAACTAGGAAACTGAGAAACTGAGAAACTGAGAAACTGAGAAACTGAGAAACTGAGAAACTGAGAAACTGAGAAACTGAGATACTGAGAAACTGAGATACTGAGAAACTGAGAAACTGAGAAACTGAGAAACTGAGAAACTAAGAAAATTAGAAACTAAGAAACTAAGAAACTAAGAAACTAAGAAACGAACAAACTGACAAACTGACAAACTAAGAAACTAAGAAACTAAGAAACTAAGAAACTAAGAAACTAAGAAACTAAGAAACTGAGAAACTAAGAAATTAAGAAACTAAGAAACTAGGAAACTGAGAAATTAAGAAACTAAGAAACTACGAAACGTACAAACTGACAAACTGACAAACTGACAAACTGACAAACTAAGAAACTAAGAAACTAAGAAACTGAGAAACTGAGAAACTGAGAAACTGAGAAACTGAGAAACTGAGAAACTGAGAAACTGAGAAACTGAGAAACTGAGAAACTGAGAAACTAAGAAACTAAGAAACTAAGAAACGAACAAACTGACAAACTAAGAAACGATCAAACTGACAAACTAAGAAACTAAGAAACTAAGAAACTAAGAAACTAAGAAACTAAGAAACTAAGAAACTAAGAAACTAAGAAACTAAGAAACTAAGAAACTAAGAAACTAAGAAACTAAGAAACTAAGAAACTAAGAAACTAAGAAACTAAGAAACTAAGAAACTAAGAAACTAAGAAACTAAGAAACTAAGAAACTAAGAAACTAAGAAACTAAGAAACTAAGAAACTAAGAAACTAAGAAACTAAGAAACTAAGAAACTAAGAAACTAAGAAACTAAGAAACTAAGAAACTAAGAAACTAAGAAACTAAGAAACTAAGAAACTAAGAAACTAAGAAACTAAGAAACTAAGAAACTAAGAAACTAAGAAACTAAGAAACTGAGAAACTGAGAAACTGAGAAACTGAGAAACTGAGAAACTGAGAAACTGAGAAACTGAGAAACTGAGAAACTTAGAAACTGAGAAACTGAGAAACTGAGAAACTGAGAAACTGAGAAACTGCGAAACTGAGCAACTGCGAAACTGAGAAACTGTGAAACTGAGAAACTGCGAAACTGAGCAACTGCGAAACTGAGAAACTGAGAAACTGAGAAACTGAGAAACTGAGAAACTGAGAAACTGAGAAACTGAGAAACTGAGAAACTGAGAAACTGAGAAACTAAGACACTAAGAAACTAAGAAACTAAGAAACTAAGAAACTAAGAAACTAAGAAACTAAGAAACTGAGAAACTGAGAGACTGAGAGACTGAGAAACTGAGAAACTGAGATACTGAGAAACTGAGAAACTGAGATACTGAGAAACTGAGAAACTGAGAAACTGAGATACTGAGAAACTGAGAAACTGAGAAACTGAGAACCTGAGAAACTGAGAAACTGAGAAACTGAGAAACTGAGAAACTGAGAAACTGAGAAACCGAGAAACTGAGAAAATGAGAAACTGAGAAACTGAGAAACTGAGAAACTGAGAAACTAAGAAACTAAGAAACTAAGAAACTAAGAAACTAAGAAATTAAGAAACTAAGAAACTAAGAAACTAAGAAACTAAGAAACTAAGAAACTAAGAAACTAAGAAACTAGGAAACTAAGAAACTAGGAAACTAAGAAACTAAGAAACTAAGAAACTAAGAAACTAAGAAACTAAGAAACTAAGAAACTAAGAAACTGAGAAACTGAGAAACTGAGAAACTGAGAAACTGAGAAACTGAGAAACTGAGAAACTGAGAAACTGCGAAACTGAGAAACTGAGAAACTGAGAAACTGAGAAACTGAGAACCTGAGAAACTGAGAAACTGAGAAACTGAGAAACTGAGTAACTGAGAAACTGAGAAACTGAGAAACTGAGAAACTGAGAAACTGAGAAACTGAGAAAATGAGAAACTGAGAAACTGAGAAACTGAGGAACTGAGAAACTAAGAAAATTAGAAACTAAGAAACAAAGAAACTAAGAAACTAAGAAACTAAGAAACTAAGAAACTAAGAAACTAAGAAACTAAGAAACTAAGAAACTAAGAAACTAAGAAACTAAGAAACTAAGAAACTAAGAAACGAACAAACTGACAAACTGACAAACTGACAAACTAAGAAACTAAGAAACTAAGAAACTAAGAATCTAAGACACTAGGAAACTAAGAAACTAAGAAACTAAGAAACTAAGAAACTAAGAAACTCAGAGACTGAGAAACTAAGAGACTGAGAAACTGAGAAACTGAGAAACAGAGATACTCAGAAACTGAGAAACTGAGAAACTGAGAAACTGCGAAACTGAGAAACTGAGAAACTGAGAAACTTAGAAACTGAGAACCTGAGAAACTGAGAAACTGAGAAACTGAGAAACTTAGAAACTGAGAAACTGGGAAACTAAGAAACTAAGAAACTAAGGAACTAAGAAACTAAGAAACTAAGAAAATAAGAAATTAAGAAACTAAGAAACTAGGAAACTGAGAAATTAAGAAACTAAGAAACTAAGAAACGTACAAACTGACAAACTGACAAACTGACAAACTAAGAAACTAAGAAACTAAGAAATTAAGAAACTAAGAAACTAGGAAACTGAGAAATTAAGAAACTAAGAAACTACGAAACGTACAAACTGACAAACTGCCAAACTGACAAACTGACAAACTAAGAAACTAAGAAACTAAGAAACTGAGAAACTGAGAAACTGAGAAACTGAGAAACTGAGAAACTGAGAAACTGAGAAACTGAGAAACTGAGAAACTGAGAAACTGAGAAACTGAGAAACTGAGAAACTGAGAAACTGAGAAACTGAGAAACTGAGAAACTGAGAAACTGAGAAACTGAGAACCTGAGAACCTGAGAAACTAAGAAACTGAGAAACTGAGAAACTGAGAAACTGAGAAACTGAGAAACTGAGAAACTGAGAAACTGAGAAACTGAGAAACTGAGAAACTGAGAAACTGAGAAACTGAGAAACTGAGAAACTGAGAAACTGAGAAACTGAGAACCTGAGAAACTGAGAAACTGAGAAACTAAGAAACTAAGAAACTAAGAAACTAAGAAACTAAGAAACTAAGAAACTGAGAAACTGAGAAACTGAGAAACTGAGAAACTGAGAAACTGAGAAACTGAGAAACTGAGAAACTGAGAAACTAAGAAACTAAGGAACTAAGAAACTAAGAAACTTAGATACTAAGAAACTAAGAAACTAAAAAACTAGGAAACTAAGAAACTAGGATACTAAGAAACTAAGAAACTAAGAAACTAAGAAACTAAGAAACTAAGAAACTAAGAAACTAAGAAACTAAGAAACTAAGAAACTAAGAAACTAAGAAACTAAGAAACTGAGAAACTGAGAAACTGAGAAACTGAGAAACTGAGAAACTGAGAAACTGAGAAACTGAGAAACTGAGAAACTGAGAAACTTAGAAACTTAGAAACTGAGAAACTGAGAAACTGAGAAACTGAGAAACTGAGAAACTGAGAAACTGCGAAACTGAGCAACTGCGAAACTGAGAAACTGTGAAACTGAGAAACTGCGAAACTGAGCAACTGCGAAACTGAGAAACTGAGAAACTGACAAACTGACAAACTGACAAACTAAGAAACTAAGAAACTAAGAAACTAAGAAACTTAGAAACTAAGAAACTAAGAAACTAAGAAACTAAGAAACTAAGAAACTAAGAAACTTAGAAACTGAGAAACTAAGAAACTAAGAAACTAAGAAACTAAGAAACTAAGAAACTAAGAAACTAAGAAACTAAGAAACTAAGAAACTAGGAAACTGAGAAACTGAGAAACTGAGAAACTGAGAAACTGAGAAACTGAGAAACTGAGAAACTGAGAAACTGAGATACTGAGAAACTGAGATACTGAGAAACTGAGAAACTGAGAAACTGAGAAACTGAGAAACTAAGAAAATTAGAAACTAAGAAACTAAGAAACTAAGAAACTAAGAAACGAACAAACTGACAAACTGACAAACTAAGAAACTAAGAAACTAAGAAACTAAGAAACTAAGAAACTAAGAAACTAAGAAACTGAGAAACTAAGAAATTAAGAAACTAAGAAACTAGGAAACTGAGAAATTAAGAAACTAAGAAACTACGAAACGTACAAACTGACAAACTGACAAACTGACAAACTGACAAACTAAGAAACTAAGAAACTAAGAAACTGAGAAACTGAGAAACTGAGAAACTGAGAAACTGAGAAACTGAGAAACTGAGAAACTGAGAAACTGAGAAACTGAGAAACTGAGAAACTAAGAAACTAAGAAACTAAGAAACGAACAAACTGACAAACTAAGAAACGATCAAACTGACAAACTAAGAAACTAAGAAACTAAGAAACTAAGAAACTAAGAAACTAAGAAACTAAGAAACTAAGAAACTAAGAAACTAAGAAACTAAGAAACTAAGAAACTAAGAAACTAAGAAACTAAGAAACTAAGAAACTAAGAAACTAAGAAACTAAGAAACTAAGAAACTAAGAAACTAAGAAACTAAGAAACTAAGAAACTAAGAAACTAAGAAACTAAGAAACTAAGAAACTAAGAAACTAAGAAACTAAGAAACTAAGAAACTAAGAAACTAAGAAACTAAGAAACTAAGAAACTAAGAAACTAAGAAACTAAGAAACTAAGAAACTAAGAAACTAAGAAACTAAGAAACTAAGAAACTAAGAAACTAAGAAACTGAGAAACTGAGAAACTGAGAAACTGAGAAACTGAGAAACTGAGAAACTGAGAAACTGAGAAACTGAGAAACTTAGAAACTGAGAAACTGAGAAACTGAGAAACTGAGAAACTGAGAAACTGCGAAACTGAGCAACTGCGAAACTGAGAAACTGTGAAACTGAGAAACTGCGAAACTGAGCAACTGCGAAACTGAGAAACTGAGAAACTGAGAAACTGAGAAACTGAGAAACTGAGAAACTGAGAAACTGAGAAACTGAGAAACTGAGAAACTGAGAAACTAAGACACTAAGAAACTAAGAAACTAAGAAACTAAGAAACTAAGAAACTAAGAAACTAAGAAACTGAGAAACTGAGAGACTGAGAGACTGAGAAACTGAGAAACTGAGATACTGAGAAACTGAGAAACTGAGATACTGAGAAACTGAGAAACTGAGAAACTGAGATACTGAGAAACTGAGAAACTGAGAAACTGAGAACCTGAGAAACTGAGAAACTGAGAAACTGAGAAACTGAGAAACTGAGAAACTGAGAAACCGAGAAACTGAGAAAATGAGAAACTGAGAAACTGAGAAACTGAGAAACTGAGAAACTAAGAAACTAAGAAACTAAGAAACTAAGAAACTAAGAAATTAAGAAACTAAGAAACTAAGAAACTAAGAAACTAAGAAACTAAGAAACTAAGAAACTAAGAAACTAGGAAACTAAGAAACTAGGAAACTAAGAAACTAAGAAACTAAGAAACTAAGAAACTAAGAAACTAAGAAACTAAGAAACTAAGAAACTGAGAAACTGAGAAACTGAGAAACTGAGAAACTGAGAAACTGAGAAACTGAGAAACTGAGAAACTGCGAAACTGAGAAACTGAGAAACTGAGAAACTGAGAAACTGAGAACCTGAGAAACTGAGAAACTGAGAAACTGAGAAACTGAGTAACTGAGAAACTGAGAAACTGAGAAACTGAGAAACTGAGAAACTGAGAAACTGAGAAAATGAGAAACTGAGAAACTGAGAAACTGAGGAACTGAGAAACTAAGAAAATTAGAAACTAAGAAACAAAGAAACTAAGAAACTAAGAAACTAAGAAACTAAGAAACTAAGAAACTAAGAAACTAAGAAACTAAGAAACTAAGAAACTAAGAAACTAAGAAACTAAGAAACTAAGAAACGAACAAACTGACAAACTGACAAACTGACAAACTAAGAAACTAAGAAACTAAGAAACTAAGAATCTAAGACACTAGGAAACTAAGAAACTAAGAAACTAAGAAACTAAGAAACTAAGAAACTCAGAGACTGAGAAACTAAGAGACTGAGAAACTGAGAAACTGAGAAACAGAGATACTCAGAAACTGAGAAACTGAGAAACTGAGAAACTGCGAAACTGAGAAACTGAGAAACTGAGAAACTTAGAAACTGAGAACCTGAGAAACTGAGAAACTGAGAAACTGAGAAACTTAGAAACTGAGAAACTGGGAAACTAAGAAACTAAGAAACTAAGGAACTAAGAAACTAAGAAACTAAGAAAATAAGAAATTAAGAAACTAAGAAACTAGGAAACTGAGAAATTAAGAAACTAAGAAACTAAGAAACGTACAAACTGACAAACTGACAAACTGACAAACTAAGAAACTAAGAAACTAAGAAACTGAGCAACTGAGAAACTGAGAAACTGAGAAACTGAGAAACTGAGAAACTGAGAAACTGAGAAACTGAGAAACTGAGAAACTGAGAAAGTGAGAAACTGAGAAACTGAGAAACTGAGAAACTGAGAAACTGAGAAACTGAGAAACTGAGAAACTGAGAACCTGAGAAACTGAGAAACTGAGAAACTGAGAAACTGAGAAACTGAGAAACTGAGAAACTGCGAAACTGAGAAACTGAGAAACTGAGAAACTGAGAAACTAAGAAACTAAGAAACTAAGAAACTAAGAAACTAAGAAACTAAGAAAGTAAGATATATAGAAACTAAGAAACTAAGAAACTAAGAAACTAAGAAACTAAGAAACTAAGAAACTAAGAAACTAAGAAACTAAGAAACTAAGAAACTAACAAACTAAGAAACTAAGAAACTAACAAACTAACATACTAAGAAACTAACAAACTAAGAATCTGAGAAACGAGGAAACTAAGAAACTAAGAAACTAAGAAACTTAGAAACTAAGAAACTAAGAAACGAACAAACTGACAAACTGACAAACTGACAAACTAAGAAACTAAGAAACTAAGAAACTGAGAAACTAAGAAACTAAGAAACGAAGAAACTGACAAACTGACAAACTGACAAACTAAGAAACTAAGAAACTAAGAAACTAAGAAACTAAGAAACTAAGAAACTTAGAAACTAAGAAACTAAGAAACTAAGAAACTAAGAAACTAAGAAACTAAGAAACTAAGAAACTTAGAAACTAAGAAACTAGGAAACTAAGAAACTAAGAAACTAAGAAACTGAGAAACTGAGAAACTAAGAGACTGAGGAACTGAGAAACTAAGAAACGAACAAACTGACAAACTAAGAAACTAAGAAACTAAGAAACGAACAAACTGATAAACTGACAAACTGACAAACTAAGAAACTAAGAAACTAAGAAACTAAGAAACTAAGAAACTAAGAAACTAAGAAACTAAGAAACTAAGAAACTAAGAAACTAAGAAACTAAGAAACTAAGAATCGAACAAACTGACAAACTGACAAACTGACAAACTGACAAACTGACAAACTAAGAAACTAAGAAACTAAGAAACTAAGAAACTTAGAAACTAAGAAACTAAGAAACTAAGAAACTAAGAAACTAAGAAACTTAGAAAGTTAGAAACTAAGAAACTAAGAAACTAAGAAACTAAGAAACTAAGAAACTAAGAAACTAAGAAACTGAGAAACTGAGAAACTGAGAAACTGAGAAACTGAGAAACTGAGAAACTGAGAAACTGAGAAACTGAGAAACTAAGAAACTAAGAAACTGAGAAACTAAGAAACTTAGATACTAAGAAACTAAGAAATTAAGAAACTAAGAAACTAAGAAACTAAGAAACTAAGAAACTAAGAAACTAAGAAACTAAGAAACTAAGAAACTAAGAAACTGAGAAACTGAGAAACTGAGAAACTGAGAAACTGAGAAACTGAGAAACTGAGAAACTGAGAAACTGAGAAACTAAGAAACTAAGAAACTAAGAAACTAAGAAACTAAGAAACTAAGAAACTAAGAAACTAAGAAACTAAGAAACTAAGAAACTAAGAAACTAAGAAACTAAGAAACTAAGAAACTAAGAAACTAAGAAACTAAGAAACTAAGAAACTAAGAAACTAAGAAACTATGAAACTAAGAAACTGAGAAACTAAGAAACTAAGAAACTAAGAAACTAAGAAGCTAAGAAACTAAGAAACTAAGAAACTAAGAAACGAACAAACTGACAAACTGACAAACTGACAAACTAAGAAACTAAGAAACTAAGAAACTAAGAAACTAAGAAACTAAGAAACGAACAAACTGACAAACTGACAAACTGACAAACTAAGAAACTAAGAAACTAAGAAACTAAGAAACTAAGAAACTAAGAAACTAAGAAACTAAGAAACTAAGAAACTAAGAAACGAACAAACTGACAAACTGACAAACTGGCAAACTAAGAAACTAAGAAACTAACAAACTAAGAAACTTAGAAACTAAGAAACTAAGAAACTAAGAAACTTAGAAACTAAGAAACTAAGAAACTAAGAAACTAAGAAACTAAGAAACTAAGAAACTGAGAAACTGAGAAACTAAGAGACTGAGGAACTGAGAAACTAAGAAACGAACAAACTGACAAACTAAGAAACTAAGAAACTAAGAAACGAACAAACTGATAAACTGACAAACTGACAAACTAAGAAACTAAGAAACTAAGAAACGAACAAACTGATAAACTGACAAACTGACAAACTAAGAAACTAAGAAACTAAGAAACTAAGAAACTAAGAAACTAAGAAACGAACAAACTGACAAACTGACAAACTAACAAACTAAGAAACTAAGAAACTAAGAAACTAAGAAACTTAGAAACTAAGAAACTAAGAAACTAAGAAACTAAGAAACTTAGAAACTGAGAAACTAAGAAACTAAGAAACTAAGAAACTAAGAAACTGAGAAACTGAGAAACTGAGAAACTGAGAAACTGAGAAACTGAGAAACTGAGAAACTAAGAAACTAAGGAACTAAGAAACTAAGAAACTTAGATACTAAGAAACTAAGAAACTAAGAAACTAGGAAACTAAGAAACTAGGATACTAAGAAACTAAGAAACTAAGAAACTAAGAAACTAAGAAACTAAGAAACTAAGAAACGAACAAACTGACAAACTGACAAACTGGCAAACTAACAAACTAAGAAACTTAGAACCTAAGAAACTAAGAAACTAAGAAACTTAGAAACTAAGAAACTAAGAAACTAAGAAACTAAGAAACTAAGAAACTAAGAAACTGAGAAACTGAGAAACTAAGAGACTGAGGAACTGAGAAACTAAGAAACGAACAAACTGACAAACTAAGAAACTAAGAAACTAAGAAACGAACAAACTGATAAACTGACAAACTGACAAACTAAGAAACTAAGAAACTAAGAAACTAAGAAACTAAGAAACTAAGAAACTAAGAAACTAAGAAACGAACAAACTGACAAACTGACAAACTGACAAACTAAGAAACTAAGAAACTAAGAAACTAAGAAACTTAGAAACTAAGAAACTAAGAAACTAAGAAACTAAGAAACTAAGAAACTAAGAAACTTAGAAACTGAGAAACTAAGAAACTAAGAAACTAAGAAACTAAGAAACTGAGAAACTGAGAAACTGAGAAACTGAGAAACTGAGAAACTGAGAAACTGAGAAACTGAGAAACTAAGAAACTAAGGAACTAAGAAACTAAGAAACTTAGATACTAAGAAACTAAGAAACTAAGAAACTAGGAAACTAAGAAACTAGGATACTAAGAAACTAAGAAACTAAGAAACTAAGAAACTAAGAAACTAAGAAACTAAGAAACTAAGAAACTAAGAAACTAGGAAACTGAGAAACTGAGAAACTGAGAAACTGAGAAACTGAGAAACTGAGAAACTGAGAAACTGAGATACTGAGAAACTGAGAAACTGAGAAACTGAGAAACTGAGAAACTGAGGAACTGAGAAACTAAGAAAATTAGAAACTAAGAAACTAAGAAACTAAGAAACTAAGAAACGAACAAACTGACAAACTGACAAACTAAGAAACTAAGAAACTAAGAAACTAAGAAACTAAGAAACTAAGAAATTAAGAAACTAAGAAACTAGGAAACTGAGAAATTAAGAAACTAAGAAACTACGAAACGTACAAACTGACAAACTGACAAACTGACAAACTGACAAACTAAGAAACTAAGAAACTAAGAAACTGAGAAACTGAGAAACTGAGAAACTGAGAAACTAAGAAACTAAGAAACTAAGAAACTAAGAAACTAAGAAACTAAGAAACTAAGAAACTAAGAAACTAAGAAACTAAGAAACTAAGAAACTAAGAAACTAAGAAACTAAGAAACTAAGAAACTAAGAAACTAAGAAACTAAGAAACTAAGAAACTAAGAAACTAAGAAACTAAGAAACTAAGAAACTAAGAAACTAAGAAACTAAGAAACTAAGAAACTAAGAAACTAAGAAACTAAGAAACTAAGAAACTAAGAAACTAAGAAACTAAGAAACTAAGAAACTAAGAAACTAAGAAACTAAGAAACTAAGAAACTAAGAAACTGAGAAACTGAGAAACTGAGAAACTGAGAAACTGAGAAACTGAGAAACTGAGAAACTGAGAAACTTAGAAACTGAGAAACTGAGAAACTGAGAAACTGAGAAACTGAGAAACTGCGAAACTGAGCAACTGCGAAACTGAGAAACTGTGAAACTGAGAAACTGCGAAACTGAGCAACTGCGAAACTGAGAAACTGAGAAACTGAGAAACTGAGAAACTGAGAAACTGAGAAACTGAGAAACTGAGAAACTGAGAAACTGAGAAACTGAGAAACTGAGAAACTGAGAAACTAAGAAACTAAGAAACTAAGAAACTAAGAAACTAAGAAACTAAGAAACTAAGAAACTAAGAAACTAAGAAACTAAGAAACTAAGAAACTAAGAAACTAGGAAACTAAGAAACTAAGAAACTAAGAAACTAAGAAACTAAGAAACTAAGAAACTAAGAAATTAAGAAACTAAGAAACTAGGAAACTGAGAAATTAAGAAACTAAGAAACTACGAAACGTACAAACTGACAAACTGACAAACTGACAAACTGACAAACTAAGAAACTAAGAAACTAAGAAACTGAGAAACTGAGAAACTGAGAAACTGAGAAACTGAGAAACTGAGAAACTGAGAAACTGAGAAACTGAGAAACTGAGAAACTGAGAAACTGAGAAACTGAGAAACTGAGAAACTGAGAAACTGAGAACCTGAGAAACTGAGAAACTAAGAAACTGAGAAACTGAGAAACTGAGAAACTGAGAAACTGAGAAACTGAGAAACTGAGAAACTGAGAAACTGAGAAACTGAGAAACTGAGAAACTGAGAAACTGAGAAACTGAGAAACTGAGAAACTGAGAAACTGAGAAACTGAGAACCTGAGAAACTGAGAAACTGAGAAACTAAGAAACTAAGAAACTAAGAAACTAAGAAACTAAGAAACTAAGAAACTGAGAAACTGAGAAACTGAGAAACTGAGAAACTGAGAAACTGAGAAACTGAGAAACTGAGAAACTGAGAAACTAAGAAACTAAGGAACTAAGAAACTAAGAAACTTAGATACTAAGAAACTAAGAAACTAAAAAACTAGGAAACTAAGAAACTAGGATACTAAGAAACTAAGAAACTAAGAAACTAAGAAACTAAGAAACTAAGAAACTAAGAAACTAAGAAACTAAGAAACTAAGAAACTAAGAAACTAAGAAACTAAGAAACTGAGAAACTGAGAAACTGAGAAACTGAGAAACTGAGAAACTGAGAAACTGAGAAACTGAGAAACTGAGAAACTGAGAAACTTAGAAACTGAGAAACTGAGAAACTGAGAAACTGAGAAACTGAGAAACTGAGAAACTGAGAAACTGCGAAACTGAGCAACTGCGAAACTGAGAAACTGTGAAACTGAGAAACTGCGAAACTGAGCAACTGCGAAACTGAGAAACTGAGAAACTGACAAACTGACAAACTGACAAACTAAGAAACTAAGAAACTAAGAAACTAAGAAACTTAGAAACTAAGAAACTAAGAAACTAAGAAACTAAGAAACTAAGAAACTAAGAAACTTAGAAACTGAGAAACTAAGAAACTAAGAAACTAAGAAACTAAGAAACTAAGAAACTAAGAAACTAAGAAACTAAGAAACTAAGAAACTAGGAAACTGAGAAACTGAGAAACTGAGAAACTGAGAAACTGAGAAACTGAGAAACTGAGAAACTGAGAAACTGAGAAACTGAGATACTGAGAAACTGAGATACTGAGAAACTGAGAAACTGAGAAACTGAGAAACTGAGAAACTAAGAAAATTAGAAACTAAGAAACTAAGAAACTAAGAAACGAACAAACTGATAAACTGACAAACTGACAAACTAAGAAACTAAGAAACTAAGAAACTAAGAAACTAAGAAACTAAGAAACGAACAAACTGACAAACTGACAAACTGACAAACTAAGAAACTAAGAAACTAAGAAACTAAGAAACTTAGAAACTAAGAAACTAAGAAACTAAGAAACTAAGAAACTAAGAAACTAAGAAACTTAGAAACTGAGAAACTAAGAAACTAAGAAACTAAGAAACTAAGAAACTGAGAAACTGAGAAACTGAGAAACTGAGAAACTGAGAAACTGAGAAACTGAGAAACTGAGAAACTAAGAAACTAAGGAACTAAGAAACTAAGAAACTTAGATACTAAGAAACTAAGAAACTAAGAAACTAGGAAACTAAGAAACTAGGATACTAAGAAACTAAGAAACTAAGAAACTAAGAAACTAAGAAACTAAGAAACTAAGAAACTAAGAAACTAAGAAACTAAGAAACTAGGAAACTGAGAAACTGAGAAACTGAGAAACTGAGAAACTGAGAAACTGAGAAACTGAGAAACTGAGATACTGAGAAACTGAGAAACTGAGAAACTGAGAAACTGAGAAACTGAGGAACTGAGAAACTAAGAAAATTAGAAACTAAGAAACTAAGAAACTAAGAAACTAAGAAACGAACAAACTGACAAACTGACAAACTAAGAAACTAAGAAACTAAGAAACTAAGAAACTAAGAAACTAAGAAATTAAGAAACTAAGAAACTAGGAAACTGAGAAATTAAGAAACTAAGAAACTACGAAACGTACAAACTGACAAACTGACAAACTGACAAACTGACAAACTAAGAAACTAAGAAACTAAGAAACTGAGAAACTGAGAAACTGAGAAACTGAGAAACTAAGAAACTAAGAAACTAAGAAACTAAGAAACTAAGAAACTAAGAAACTAAGAAACTAAGAAACTAAGAAACTAAGAAACTAAGAAACTAAGAAACTAAGAAACTAAGAAACTAAGAAACTAAGAAACTAAGAAACTAAGAAACTAAGAAACTAAGAAACTAAGAAACTAAGAAACTAAGAAACTAAGAAACTAAGAAACTAAGAAACTAAGAAACTAAGAAACTAAGAAACTAAGAAACTAAGAAACTAAGAAACTAAGAAACTAAGAAACTAAGAAACTAAGAAACTAAGAAACTAAGAAACTAAGAAACTAAGAAACTAAGAAACTAAGAAACTGAGAAACTGAGAAACTGAGAAACTGAGAAACTGAGAAACTGAGAAACTGAGAAACTGAGAAACTTAGAAACTGAGAAACTGAGAAACTGAGAAACTGAGAAACTGCGAAACTGAGCAACTGCGAAACTGAGAAACTGTGAAACTGAGAAACTGCGAAACTGAGCAACTGCGAAACTGAGAAACTGAGAAACTGAGAAACTGAGAAACTGAGAAACTGAGAAACTGAGAAACTGAGAAACTGAGAAACTGAGAAACTGAGAAACTGAGAAACTAAGAAACTAAGAAACTAAGAAACTAAGAAACTAAGAAACTAAGAAACTAAGAAACTAAGAAACTAAGAAACTAAGAAACTAAGAAACTAAGAAACTAGGAAACTAAGAAACTAAGAAACTAAGAAACTAAGAAACTAAGAAACTAAGAAACTAAGAAATTAAGAAACTAAGAAACTAGGAAACTGAGAAATTAAGAAACTAAGAAACTACGAAACGTACAAACTGACAAACTGACAAACTGACAAACTGACAAACTAAGAAACTAAGAAACTAAGAAACTGAGAAACTGAGAAACTGAGAAACTGAGAAACTGAGAAACTGAGAAACTGAGAAACTGAGAAACTGAGAAACTGAGAAACTGAGAAACTGAGAAACTGAGAAACTGAGAAACTGAGAAACTGAGAAACTGAGAAACTGAGAAACTGAGAAACTGAGAACCTGAGAACCTGAGAAACTAAGAAACTGAGAAACTGAGAAACTGAGAAACTGAGAAACTGAGAAACTGAGAAACTGAGAAACTGAGAAACTGAGAAACTGAGAAACTGAGAAACTGAGAAACTGAGAAACTGAGAAACTGAGAAACTGAGAAACTGAGAACCTGAGAAACTGAGAAACTGAGAAACTAAGAAACTAAGAAACTAAGAAACTAAGAAACTAAGAAACTAAGAAACTGAGAAACTGAGAAACTGAGAAACTGAGAAACTGAGAAACTGAGAAACTGAGAAACTGAGAAACTGAGAAACTAAGAAACTAAGGAACTAAGAAACTAAGAAACTTAGATACTAAGAAACTAAGAAACTAAAAAACTAGGAAACTAAGAAACTAGGATACTAAGAAACTAAGAAACTAAGAAACTAAGAAACTAAGAAACTAAGAAACTAAGAAACTAAGAAACTAAGAAACTAAGAAACTAAGAAACTAAGAAACTAAGAAACTGAGAAACTGAGAAACTGAGAAACTGAGAAACTGAGAAACTGAGAAACTGAGAAACTGAGAAACTGAGAAACTGAGAAACTGAGAAACTTAGAAACTGAGAAACTGAGAAACTGAGAAACTGAGAAACTGAGAAACTGAGAAACTGCGAAACTGAGCAACTGCGAAACTGAGAAACTGTGAAACTGAGAAACTGCGAAACTGAGCAACTGCGAAACTGAGAAACTGAGAAACTGACAAACTGACAAACTGACAAACTAAGAAACTAAGAAACTAAGAAACTAAGAAACTTAGAAACTAAGAAACTAAGAAACTAAGAAACTAAGAAACTAAGAAACTAAGAAACTTAGAAACTGAGAAACTAAGAAACTAAGAAACTAAGAAACTAAGAAACTAAGAAACTAAGAAACTAAGAAACTAAGAAACTAAGAAACTAGGAAACTGAGAAACTGAGAAACTGAGAAACTGAGAAACTGAGAAACTGAGAAACTGAGAAACTGAGAAACTGAGATACTGAGAAACTGAGATACTGAGAAACTGAGAAACTGAGAAACTGAGAAACTGAGAAACTAAGAAAATTAGAAACTAAGAAACTAAGAAACTAAGAAACTAAGAAACGAACAAACTGACAAACTGACAAACTAAGAAACTAAGAAACTAAGAAACTAAGAAACTAAGAAACTAAGAAACTAAGAAACTGAGAAACTAAGAAATTAAGAAACTAAGAAACTAGGAAACTGAGAAATTAAGAAACTAAGAAACTACGAAACGTACAAACTGACAAACTGACAAACTGACAAACTGACAAACTAAGAAACTAAGAAACTAAGAAACTGAGAAACTGAGAAACTGAGAAACTGAGAAACTGAGAAACTGAGAAACTGAGAAACTGAGAAACTGAGAAACTGAGAAACTGAGAAACTGAGAAACTGAGAAACTGAGAAACTGAGAAACTGAGAAACTAAGAAACTAAGAAACTAAGAAACTAAGAAACTAAGAAACTAAGAAACTAAGAAACTAAGAAACTAAGAAACTAAGAAACTAAGAAACTAAGAAACTAGGAAACTAAGAAACTAAGAAACTAAGAAACTAAGAAACTAAGAAACTAAGAAACTAAGAAATTAAGAAACTAAGAAACTAGGAAACTGAGAAATTAAGAAACTAAGAAACTACGAAACGTACAAACTGACAAACTGACAAACTGACAAACTGACAAACTAAGAAACTAAGAAACTAAGAAACTGAGAAACTGAGAAACTGAGAAACTGAGAAACTGAGAAACTGAGAAACTGAGAAACTGAGAAACTGAGAAACTGAGAAACTGAGAAACTGAGAAACTGAGAAACTGAGAAACTGAGAAACTGAGAAACTGAGAAACTGAGAACCTGAGAACCTGAGAAACTAAGAAACTGAGAAACTGAGAAACTGAGAAACTGAGAAACTGAGAAACTGAGAAACTGAGAAACTGAGAAACTGAGAAACTGAGAAACTGAGAAACTGAGAAACTGAGAAACTGAGAAACTGAGAAACTGAGAAACTGAGAACCTGAGAAACTGAGAAACTGAGAAACTAAGAAACTAAGAAACTAAGAAACTAAGAAACTAAGAAACTAAGAAACTGAGAAACTGAGAAACTGAGAAACTGAGAAACTGAGAAACTGAGAAACTGAGAAACTGAGAAACTGAGAAACTAAGAAACTAAGGAACTAAGAAACTAAGAAACTTAGATACTAAGAAACTAAGAAACTAAAAAACTAGGAAACTAAGAAACTAGGATACTAAGAAACTAAGAAACTAAGAAACTAAGAAACTAAGAAACTAAGAAACTAAGAAACTAAGAAACTAAGAAACTAAGAAACTAAGAAACTAAGAAACTAAGAAACTGAGATACTGAGAAACTGAGAAACTGAGAAACTGAGAAACTGAGAAACTGAGAAACTGAGAAACTGAGAAACTGAGAAACTTAGAAACTTAGAAACTGAGAAACTGAGAAACTGAGAAACTGAGAAACTGAGAAACTGAGAAACTGCGAAACTGAGCAACTGCGAAACTGAGAAACTGTGAAACTGAGAAACTGCGAAACTGAGCAACTGCGAAACTGAGAAACTGAGAAACTGACAAACTGACAAACTGACAAACTAAGAAACTAAGAAACTAAGAAACTAAGAAACTTAGAAACTAAGAAACTAAGAAACTAAGAAACTAAGAAACTAAGAAACTAAGAAACTTAGAAACTGAGAAACTAAGAAACTAAGAAACTAAGAAACTAAGAAACTAAGAAACTAAGAAACTAAGAAACTAAGAAACTAAGAAACTAGGAAACTGAGAAACTGAGAAACTGAGAAACTGAGAAACTGAGAAACTGAGAAACTGAGAAACTGAGAAACTGAGATACTGAGAAACTGAGATACTGAGAAACTGAGAAACTGAGAAACTGAGAAACTGAGAAACTAAGAAACTAAGAAAATTAGAAACTAAGAAACTAAGAAACTAAGAAACTAAGAAACGAACAAACTGACAAACTGACAAACTAAGAAACTAAGAAACTAAGAAACTAAGAAACTAAGAAACTAAGAAACTAAGAAACTGAGAAACTAAGAAATTAAGAAACTAAGAAACTAGGAAACTGAGAAATTAAGAAACTAAGAAACTACGAAACGTACAAACTGACAAACTGACAAACTGACAAACTGACAAACTAAGAAACTAAGAAACTAAGAAACTGAGAAACTGAGAAACTGAGAAACTGAGAAACTGAGAAACTGAGAAACTGAGAAACTGAGAAACTGAGAAACTGAGAAACTGAGAAACTAAGAAACTAAGAAACTAAGAAACGAACAAACTGACAAACTAAGAAACGATCAAACTGACAAACTAAGAAACTAAGAAACTAAGAAACTAAGAAACTAAGAAACTAAGAAACTAAGAAACTAAGAAACTAAGAAACTAAGAAACTAAGAAACTAAGAAACTAAGAAACTAAGAAACTAAGAAACTAAGAAACTAAGAAACTAAGAAACTAAGAAACTAAGAAACTAAGAAACTAAGAAACTAAGAAACTAAGAAACTAAGAAACTAAGAAACTAAGAAACTAAGAAACTAAGAAACTAAGAAACTAAGAAACTAAGAAACTAAGAAACTAAGAAACTAAGAAACTAAGAAACTAAGAAACTAAGAAACTAAGAAACTAAGAAACTAAGAAACTAAGAAACTAAGAAACTAAGAAACTAAGAAACTAAGAAACTAAGAAACTAAGAAACTAAGAAACTAAGAAACTGAGAAACTGAGAAACTGAGAAACTGAGAAACTGAGAAACTGAGAAACTGAGAAACTGAGAAACTTAGAAACTGAGAAACTGAGAAACTGAGAAACTGAGAAACTGAGAAACTGCGAAACTGAGCAACTGCGAAACTGAGAAACTGTGAAACTGAGAAACTGCGAAACTGAGCAACTGCGAAACTGAGAAACTGAGAAACTGACAAACTGACAAACTGACAAACTAAGAAACTAAGAAACTAAGAAACTAAGAAACTTAGAAACTAAGAAACTAAGAAACTAAGAAACTAAGAAACTAAGAAACTAAGAAACTTAGAAACTGAGAAACTAAGAAACTAAGAAACTAAGAAACTAAGAAACTAAGAAACTAAGAAACTAAGAAACTAAGAAACTAAGAAACTAGGAAACTGAGAAACTGAGAAACTGAGAAACTGAGAAACTGAGAAACTGAGAAACTGAGAAACTGAGAAACTGAGATACTGAGAAACTGAGATACTGAGAAACTGAGAAACTGAGAAACTGAGAAACTGAGAAACTAAGAAAATTAGAAACTAAGAAACTAAGAAACTAAGAAACTAAGAAACGAACAAACTGACAAACTGACAAACTAAGAAACTAAGAAACTAAGAAACTAAGAAACTAAGAAACTAAGAAACTAAGAAACTGAGAAACTAAGAAATTAAGAAACTAAGAAACTAGGAAACTGAGAAAT
Organism: Megalopta genalis; assembly: GCF_051020955.1. Taxonomy (NCBI): domain Eukaryota; kingdom Metazoa; phylum Arthropoda; class Insecta; order Hymenoptera; family Halictidae; genus Megalopta; species Megalopta genalis. Next base: position 421,452 of record NW_027476159.1, read on the forward strand.
TAAGAAACTAAGAAACTACGAAACGTACAAACTGACAAACTGACAAACTGACAAACTGACAAACTAAGAAACTAAGAAACTAAGAAACTGAGAAACTGAGAAACTGAGAAACTGAGAAACTGAGAAACTGAGAAACTGAGAAACTGAGAAACTGAGAAACTGAGAAACTGAGAAACTGAGAAACTGAGAAACTGAGAAACTGAGAAACTAAGAAACTAAGAAACTAAGAAACTAAGAAACTAAGAAACTAAGAAACTAAGAAACTAAGAAACTAAGAAACTAAGAAACTAAGAAACTAAGAAACTAGGAAACTAAGAAACTAAGAAACTAAGAAACTAAGAAACTAAGAAACTAAGAAACTAAGAAATTAAGAAACTAAGAAACTAGGAAACTGAGAAATTAAGAAACTAAGAAACTACGAAACGTACAAACTGACAAACTGCCAAACTGACAAACTGACAAACTAAGAAACTAAGAAACTAAGAAACTGAGAAACTGAGAAACTGAGAAACTGAGAAACTGAGAAACTGAGAAACTGAGAAACTGAGAAACTGAGAAACTGAGAAACTGAGAAACTGAGAAACTGAGAAACTGAGAAACTGAGAAACTGAGAAACTGAGAAACTGAGAAACTGAGAAACTGAGAACCTGAGAACCTGAGAAACTAAGAAACTGAGAAACTGAGAAACTGAGAAACTGAGAAACTGAGAAACTGAGAAACTGAGAAACTGAGAAACTGAGAAACTGAGAAACTGAGAAACTGAGAAACTGAGAAACTGAGAAACTGAGAAACTGAGAAACTGAGAACCTGAGAAACTGAGAAACTGAGAAACTAAGAAACTAAGAAACTAAGAAACTAAGAAACTAAGAAACTAAGAAACTGAGAAACTGAGAAACTGAGAAACTGAGAAACTGAGAAACTGAGAAACTGAGAAACTGAGAAACTGAGAAACTGAGAAACTAAGAAACTAAGGAACTAAGAAACTAAGAAACTTAGATACTAAGAAACTAAGAAACTAAAAAACTAGGAAACTAAGAAACTAGGATACTAAGAAACTAAGAAACTAAGAAACTAAGAAACTAAGAAACTAAGAAACTAAGAAACTAAGAAACTAAGAAACTAAGAAACTAAGAAACTAAGAAACTAAGAAACTGAGAAACTGAGAAACTGAGAAACTGAGAAACTGAGAAACTGAGAAACTGAGAAACTGAGAAACTGAGAAACTGAGAAACTTAGAAACTTAGAAACTGAGAAACTGAGAAACTGAGAAACTGAGAAACTGAGAAACTGAGAAACTGCGAAACTGAGCAACTGCGAAACTGAGAAACTGTGAAACTGAGAAACTGCGAAACTGAGCAACTGCGAAACTGAGAAACTGAGAAACTGACAAACTGACAAACTGACAAACTAAGAAACTAAGAAACTAAGAAACTAAGAAACTTAGAAACTAAGAAACTAAGAAACTAAGAAACTAAGAAACTAAGAAACTAAGAAACTTAGAAACTGAGAAACTAAGAAACTAAGAAACTAAGAAACTAAGAAACTAAGAAACTAAGAAACTAAGAAACTAAGAAACTAAGAAACTAGGAAACTGAGAAACTGAGAAACTGAGAAACTGAGAAACTGAGAAACTGAGAAACTGAGAAACTGAGAAACTGAGATACTGAGAAACTGAGATACTGAGAAACTGAGAAACTGAGAAACTGAGAAACTGAGAAACTAAGAAAATTAGAAACTAAGAAACTAAGAAACTAAGAAACTAAGAAACGAACAAACTGACAAACTGACAAACTAAGAAACTAAGAAACTAAGAAACTAAGAAACTAAGAAACTAAGAAACTAAGAAACTGAGAAACTGAGAAATTAAGAAACTAAGAAACTACGAAACGTACAAACTGACAAACTGACAAACTGACAAACTGACAAACTAAGAAACTAAGAAACTAAGAAACTGAGAAACTGAGAAACTGAGAAACTGAGAAACTGAGAAACTGAGAAACTGAGAAACTGAGAAACTGAGAAACTGAGAAACTGAGAAACTAAGAAACTAAGAAACTAAGAAACGAACAAACTGACAAACTAAGAAACGATCAAACTGACAAACTAAGAAACTAAGAAACTAAGAAACTAAGAAACTAAGAAACTAAGAAACTAAGAAACTAAGAAACTAAGAAACTAAGAAACTAAGAAACTAAGAAACTAAGAAACTAAGAAACTAAGAAACTAAGAAACTAAGAAACTAAGAAACTAAGAAACTAAGAAACTAAGAAACTAAGAAACTAAGAAACTAAGAAACTAAGAAACTAAGAAACTAAGAAACTAAGAAACTAAGAAACTAAGAAACTAAGAAACTAAGAAACTAAGAAACTAAGAAACTAAGAAACTAAGAAACTAAGAAACTAAGAAACTAAGAAACTAAGAAACTAAGAAACTAAGAAACTAAGAAACTAAGAAACTAAGAAACTAAGAAACTAAGAAACTAAGAAACTGAGAAACTGAGAAACTGAGAAACTGAGAAACTGAGAAACTGAGAAACTGAGAAACTGAGAAACTGAGAAACTTAGAAACTGAGAAACTGAGAAACTGAGAAACTGAGAAACTGAGAAACTGCGAAACTGAGCAACTGCGAAACTGAGAAACTGTGAAACTGAGAAACTGCGAAACTGAGCAACTGCGAAACTGAGAAACTGAGAAACTGAGAAACTGAGAAACTGAGAAACTGAGAAACTGAGAAACTGAGAAACTGAGAAACTGAGAAACTGAGAAACTAAGAAAATTAGAAACTAAGAAACTAAGAAACTAAGAAACTAAGAAACTAAGAAACTAAGAAACTAAGAAACTAAGAAACTAAGAAACTGAGAAACTGAGAAACTGAGAAACTGAGAAACTGAGAAACTGAGAAACTGAGAAACTGAGAAACTGAGAAACTGAGAAACTTAGAAACTGAGAAACTGAGAAACTGAGAAACTGAGAAACTGAGAAACTGAGAAACTGCGAAACTGAGCAACTGCGAAACTGAGAAACTGTGAAACTGAGAAACTGCGAAACTGAGCAACTGCGAAACTGAGAAACTGAGAAACTGACAAACTGACAAACTGACAAACTAAGAAACTAAGAAACTAAGAAACTAAGAAACTTAGAAACTAAGAAACTAAGAAACTAAGAAACTAAGAAACTAAGAAACTAAGAAACTTAGAAACTGAGAAACTAAGAAACTAAGAAACTAAGAAACTAAGAAACTAAGAAACTAAGAAACTAAGAAACTAGGAAACTGAGAAACTGAGAAACTGAGAAACTGAGAAACTGAGAAACTGAGAAACTGAGAAACTGAGAAACTGAGATACTGAGAAACTGAGATACTGAGAAACTGAGAAACTGAGAAACTGAGAAACTGAGAAACTAAGAAAATTAGAAACTAAGAAACTAAGAAACTAAGAAACTAAGAAACGAACAAACTGACAAACTGACAAACTAAGAAACTAAGAAACTAAGAAACTAAGAAACTAAGAAACTAAGAAACTAAGAAACTGAGAAACTAAGAAATTAAGAAACTAAGAAACTAGGAAACTGAGAAATTAAGAAACTAAGAAACTACGAAACGTACAAACTGACAAACTGACAAACTGACAAACTGACAAACTAAGAAACTAAGAAACTAAGAAACTGAGAAACTGAGAAACTGAGAAACTGAGAAACTGAGAAACTGAGAAACTGAGAAACTGAGAAACTGAGAAACTGAGAAACTGAGAAACTAAGAAACTAAGAAACTAAGAAACGAACAAACTGACAAACTAAGAAACGATCAAACTGACAAACTAAGAAACTAAGAAACTAAGAAACTAAGAAACTAAGAAACTAAGAAACTAAGAAACTAAGAAACTAAGAAACTAAGAAACTAAGAAACTAAGAAACTAAGAAACTAAGAAACTAAGAAACTAAGAAACTAAGAAACTAAGAAACTAAGAAACTAAGAAACTAAGAAACTAAGAAACTAAGAAACTAAGAAACTAAGAAACTAAGAAACTAAGAAACTAAGAAACTAAGAAACTAAGAAACTAAGAAACTAAGAAACTAAGAAACTAAGAAACTAAGAAACTAAGAAACTAAGAAACTAAGAAACTAAGAAACTAAGAAACTAAGAAACTAAGAAACTAAGAAACTGAGAAACTGAGAAACTGAGAAACTGAGAAACTGAGAAACTGAGAAACTGAGAAACTGAGAAACTTAGAAACTTAGAAACTGAGAAACTGAGAAACTGAGAAACTGAGAAACTGAGAAACTGCGAAACTGAGCAACTGCGAAACTGAGAAACTGTGAAACTGAGAAACTGCGAAACTGAGCAACTGCGAAACTGAGAAACTGAGAAACTGAGAAACTGAGAAACTGAGAAACTGAGAAACTGAGAAACTGAGAAACTGAGAAACTGAGAAACTGAGAAACTAAGAAACTAAGAAACTAAGAAACTAAGAAACTAAGAAACTAAGAAACTAAGAAACTAAGAAACTAAGAAACTAAGAAACTAAGAAACTAGGAAACTAAGAAACTGAGAAACTGAGAAACTGAGAAACTGAGAAACTGAGAAACTGAGAAACTGAGAAACTTAGAAACTGAGAAACTGAGAAACTGAGAAACTGAGAAACTGAGAAACTGCGAAACTGAGCAACTGCGAAACTGAGAAACTGTGAAACTGAGAAACTGCGAAACTGAGCAACTGCGAAACTGAGAAACTGAGAAACTGAGAAACTGAGAAACTGAGAAACTGAGAAACTGAGAAACTGAGGAACTGAGAAACTGAGAAACTGAGAAACTGAGAAACTGAGAAACTAAGAAACTAAGAAACTAAGAAACTAAGAAACTAAGAAACTAAGAAACTAAGAAACTAAGAAACTAAGAAACTAGGAAACTAAGAAACTAAGAAACTAAGAAACTAAGAAACTAAGAAACTAAGAAATTAAGAAACTAAGAAACTAGGAAACTGAGAAATTAAGAAACTAAGAAACTACGAAACGTACAAACTGACAAACTGACAAACTGACAAACTGACAAACTAAGAAACTAAGAAACTAAGAAACTGAGAAACTGAGAAACTGAGAAACTGAGAAACTGAGAAACTGAGAAACTGAGAAACTGAGAAACTGAGAAACTGAGAAACTGAGAAACTGAGAAACTGAGAAACTGAGAAACTGAGAAACTGAGAAACTGAGAAACTGAGAAACTGAGAAACTGAGAAACTGAGAAACTGAGAAACTGAGAAACTGAGAAACTGAGAACCTGAGAAACTGAGAAACTAAGAAACTGAGAAACTGAGAAACTGAGAAACTGAGAAACTGAGAAACTGAGAAACTGAGAAACTGAGAAACTGAGAAACTGAGAAACTGAGAAACTGAGAAACTGAGAAACTGAGAAACTGAGAAACTGAGAAACTGAGAAACTGAGAACCTGAGAAACTGAGAAACTGAGAAACTAAGAAACTAAGAAACTAAGAAACTAAGAAACTAAGAAACTAAGAAACTAAGAAACTGAGAAACTAGGAAACTAGGAAACTAGGAAACTAAGAAACTAAGAAACTAAGAAACTAAGAAACTAAGAAACTAAGAAACTAAGAAACTAAGAAACTAGGAAACTGAGAAATTAAGAAACTAAGAAACTACGAAACGTACAAACTGTCAAACTGACAAACTGACAAACTGACAAACTAAGAAACTAAGAAACTAAGAAACTGAGAAACTGAGAAACTAAGAAACTAAGAAACTAAGAAACTAAGAAACTAAGAAACTAAGAAACTAAGAAACTAAGAAACTAAGAAACTAAGAAACTAAGAAACTAAGAAACTAAGAAACTAAGAAACTAAGAAACTAAGAAACTAAGAAACTATGATATTAAGAAACTGAGAAACTAAGAAACTAAGAAACTAAGTAACTAAGAAACTAAGAAACTAAGAAACTAAGAAACTAAGAAACTAAGAAACTAAGAAACTAAGAAACTAAGAAACTAAGAAACTAAGAAACTAAGAAACTAAGAAACTAAGAAACTAAGAAACAAAGAAACTAAGAAACTAAGAAACTAAGAAACTAAGAAACTAAGAAACTAAGAAACTAAGAAACTAAGAGACTAAGAGACTGAGAAACTAAGAGACTGAGAAACTGAGAAACTAAGAAACGAACAAACTGTCAAACTAAGAAACTAAGAAACTAAGGAACTAAGAAACGAACAAACTGACAAACTTACAAACTGACAAACTAAGAAACTAAGAAACTAAGAAACTAAGAAACTAAGAAACTAAGAAACGAACAAACTGACAAACTGACAAACTGACAAAATAAGAAAGTAAGAAATTAAGAAACTAAGAAACTAAGAAACGATCAAACTAAGAAACTAAGAAACTAAGAAACTAAGAAACTAAAAAACTAAGAAACTAAGAAACTAAGAAACTAAGAAACTAAGAAACTAAGAAACTAAGAAACTAAGAAACTAAGAAACTAAGACACTAAGAAACTAAGAAACTAAGAAACTAAGAAACTAAGAAACTAAGAAACTAAGAAACTGAGAAACTGAGAAACTGAGAAACTGAGAAACTGAGAAACTGAGAAACTGAGAAACTGAGAAACTGAGAAACTGGGAAACAGAGAAACTGAGAAACTGCGAAACTGAGAAACTGCGAAACTAAGAAACTGAGAAACTGAGAAACTGAGAAACTGAGAAACTGAGAAACTGAGAAACTGAGAAACTGAGAAACTGAGAAACTTAGAAACTGAGAAACTGAGAAACTGAGAAACTGAGAAACTGAGAAACTGAGAAACTGAGAAACTGAGAAACTGAGAAACTGAGAAACTGAGAAACTGAGAAACTGAGAAACTGAGAAACTGAGAAACTGAGAAACTAAGAAACTAAGAAACTAAGAAACTAAGAAACTAAGAAACTAAGAAACTAAGAAACTAAGAAACTAAGAAACTAAGAAACTAAGAAACTAAGAAACTAGGAAACTAGGAAACTAGGAAACTAGGAAACTAGGAAACTAAGAAACTAAGAAACTAAGAAACTAAGAAACTAAGAAACCTAGAAACTAAGAAACTAAGAAACTAAGAAACTAAGAAACTAAGAAACTAAGAAACTAAGAAACTAAGAAACTAAGAAACTAAGAAACTAAGAAACTAAGAAACTAAGAAACTAAGAAACTAAGAAACTAAGAAACTAAGAAACTAAGAAACTAAGAAACTAAGAAACTAAGAAACTAAGAAACGAAGAAACTAAGAAACTGACAAACTGACAAACTAAGAAACTAAGAAACTAAGAAACTAAGAAACTAAGAAACTAAGAATCTAAGAAACTAAGAAACTAAGAAACTAAGAAACTAAGAAACTAAGAAACTAAGAAACTGACTAACTAAGAAACTAAGAAACTAAGAAACTAAGAAACTAAGAATCTAAGAAACTAAGAAACTAAGAAACTAAGTAACTAAGAAACTAAGAAACTAAGAAACTAAGAAACTAAGAAACTAAGAAACTAAGAAACTAAGAAACTAAGAAACTAAGAAACTAAGAAACAAAGAAACTAAGAAACTAAGAAACTAAGAAACTAAGAAACTAAGAAACTAAGAAACTAAGAGACTAAGAGACTGAGAAACTAAGAGACTGAGAAACTGAGAAACTAAGAAACGAACAAACTGTCAAACTAAGAAACTAAGAAACTAAGGAACTAAGAAACGAACAAACTGACAAACTTACAAACTGACAAACTAAGAAACTAAGAAACTAAGAAACGAACAAACTGACAAACTGACAAACTGACAAAATAAGAAAGTAAGAAATTAAGAAACTAAGAAACGAACAAACTAAGAAACTAAGAAACTAAGAAACTAAGAAACTAAAAAACTAAGAAACTGCGAAACTAAGAAACTGAGAAACTGAGAAACTGCGAAACTGAGAAACTGCGAAACTAAGAAACTGAGAAACTGAGAAACTGAGAAACTGAGAAACTGAGAAACTGAGAAACTGAGAAACTGAGAAACTGAGAAACTGAGAAACTGAGAAACTGAGAAACTGAGAAACTGAGAAACTGAGAAACTGAGAAACTGAGAAACTGAGAAACTGAGAAACTGAGAAACTGAGAAACTGAGAAACTGAGAAACTGAGAAACTAAGAAACTAAGAAACTAAGAAACTAAGAAACTAAGAAACTAAGAAACTAAGAAACTAAGAAACTAAGAAACTAAGAAACTAAGAAACTAGGAAACTAGGAAACTAGGAAACTAGGAAACTAAGAAACTAAGAAACTGAGAAACTAAGAAACTAAGAAACTAAGAAACTAAGAAACTAAGAAACTAAGAAACTAAGAAACAAAGAAACTAAGAAACTGAGAAACTGAGAGACTGAGAGACTGAGAAACTGAGAAACTGAGATACTGAGAAACTGAGAAACTGAGATACTGAGAAACTGAGAAACTGAGAAACTGAGAAACTGCGAAACTGAGAAACTGAGAAACTGAGAAACTGAGAAACTGAGAACCTGAGAAACTGAGAAACTGAGAAACTGAGAAACTGAGAAACTGAGAAACTGAGAAACCGAGAAACTGAGAAACTGAGAAACTGAGAAACTGAGAAACTGAGAAACTGAGAAACTAAGAAACTAAGAAACTAAGAAACTAAGAAACTAAGAAACGAACAAACTGACAAACTGACAAACTGACAAACTAAGAAACTAAGAAACTAAGAAACTAAGAAACTAAGAAACTAAGAAACTAAGAAACTAAGAAACCAAGACACTAAGAAACTGAGAAACTGAGAAACTGAGAAACTGAGAAACTGAGAAACTGAGAAACTGAGAAACTGAGAAACTGAGAAACTGAGAAACTGCGAAACTGAGAAACTGAGAAACTGAGAAACTGAGAAACTGAGAACCTGAGAAACTGAGAAACTGAGAAACTGAGAAACTGAGAAACTGAGAAACTGAGAAAATGAGAAACTGAGAAACTGAGAAACTGAGAAACTGAGAAACTGAGAAACTAAGAAACTAAGAAACTAAGAAACTAAGAAATTAAGAAACTAAGAAACTAAGAAAGTAAGAAACTAAGAAACTAAGAAACTAAGAAACTAAGAAACTAAGAAACTAGGAAACTAAGAAACTAGGAAACTAAGAAACTAAGAAACTAAGAAACTAAGAAACTAAGAAACTAAGAAACTAAGAAACTAAGAAACTAAGAAACTAAGAAACTAAGAAACTAAGAAACTAAGAAACTAAGAAACTAAGAAACTAAGAAACTAAGAAACTAAGAAACTAAGAAACTAAGAAACTAAGAAACTAGGAAACTAGGAAACTAGGAAACTAGGAAACTAAGAAACTAAGAAACTAAGAAACTAAGAAACTAAGAAACTAAGAAATTAAGAAACTAAGAAACTAGGAAACTGAGAAATTAAGAAACTAAGAAACTAAGAAACTAAGAAACTAGGAAACTAAGAAACTAGGAAACTAAGAAACTAAGAAACTAAGAAGCTAAGAAACTAAGAAACTAAGAAACTAAGAAACTAAGAAACTAAGAAACTAAGAAACTAAGAAACTAAGAAACTAAGAAACTAAGAAACTAAGAAACTAAGAAACTAAGAAACTAAGAAACTAAGAAACTAAGAAACTAAGAAACTAAGAAACTAAGAAACTAAGAAACTAAGAAACTAGGAAACTAAGAAACTAGGAAACTAAGAAACTAAGAAACTAAGAAACTAAGAAACTAAGAAACTAAGAAACTAAGAAATTAAGAAACTAAGAAACTAGGAAACTGAGTAATTAAGAAACTAAGAAACTAAGAAACATACAAACTGACAAACTGACAAACTGACAAACTAAGAAACTAAGAAACTAAGAAACTGAGCAACTGAGAAACTGAGAAACTGAGAAACTGAGAAACTGAGAAACTGAGAAACTGAGAAACTGAGAAACTGAGAAACTGAGAAACTGAGAAACTGAGAAACTGAGAAACTGAGAAACTGAGAAACTGAGAAACTGAGAACCTGAGAAACTGAGAAACTGAGAAACTGAGAAACTGAGAAACTGAGAAACTGAGAAACTGAGAAACTGAGAAAATGAGAAACTAAGAAACTGAGAAACTGAGGAACTGAGAAACTAAGAAAATTAGAAACTAAGAAACAAAGAAACTAAGAAACTAAGAAACTAAGAAACTAAGAAACTAAGAAACTAAGAAACTAAGAAACTAAGAAACTAAGAAACTAAGAAACTAAGAAACTAAGAAACTAAGAAACTAAGAAACTAAGAAACTAAGAAACTAAGAAACTAAGAAACTAAGAAACTAAGAAACTAAGAAACTAAGAAACTAAGAAACGAGCAAACTGTCAAACTGACAAACTGACAAACTAAGAAACTAAGAGACTAAGAAACTAAGAAACTAAGAAACTAAGAAACTAAGAATCTAAGAAACTAAGAAACTAAGAAACTAAGAAACTAAGAAACTAAGAAACTAAGAAACTAAGAAACTAAGAAACTAAGAAACTAAGAATCTAAGACACTAGGAAACTAAGAAACTAAGAAACTAAGAAACTAAGAAACTCAGAGACTGAGAAACTAAGAGACTGAGAAACTGAGAAACTGAGAAACTGAGATACTCAGAAACTGAGAAACTGAGAAACTGAGAAACTGAGAAACTGAGATACTCAGAAACTGAGAAACTGAGAAACTGAGAAACTGCGAAACTGAGAAACTGAGAAACTGAGAAACTGAGAACCTGAGAAACTGAGAAACTGAGAAACTTAGAAACTGAGAAACTGAGAAACTAAGAAACTAAGAAACTAAGGAACTAAGAAACTAAGAAACTAAGAAAATAAGAAATTAAGAAACTAAGAAACTAGGAAACTGAGAAATTAAGAAACTAAGAAACTAAGAAACGTACAAACTGACAAACTGACAAACTGACAAACTAAGAAACTAAGAAACTAAGAAACTGAGCAACTGAGAAACTGAGAAACTGAGAAACTGAGAAACTGAGAAACTGAGAAACTGAGAAACTGAGAAACTGAGAAACTGAGAAACTGAGAAACTGAGAAAGTGAGAAACTGAGAAACTGAGAAACTGAGAAACTGCGAAACTGAGAAACTGAGAAACTGAGAAACTGAGAAACTGAGAAACTGAGAAACTGAGAACCTGAGAAACTGAGAAACTGAGAAACTGAGAAACTGAGAAACTGAGAAACTGAGAAACTGAGAAAATGAGAAACTGAGCAACTGAGAAACTGAGAAACTGAGAAACTGAGAAACTAAGAAACTAAGAAACTAAGAAACTAAGAAACTAAGAAACTAAGAAACTAATAAACTAAGAAACTAAGAAACTAAGAAATATAGAAACTAAGAAACTAAGAAACTAAGAAACTAAGAAACTAAGAAACTAAGAAACAAAGAAACTAAGAAACTAAGAAACTAAGAAACTAAGAAACAAAGAAACTAAGAAACAAAGAAACAAAGAAACTAAAAACTAAGAAACTAAGAAACTAAGAAACTAAGAAACTAAGAAACTAAGAAACTAAGAAACTAAGAAACTAAGAAACTAAGAAACTATGAAACTAAGAAACTAAGAAACTAAGAAACTAAGAAACTAAGAAACTAAGAAACTAAGAAACTAAGAAACTAAGAAACTAAGAAACTAAGAAACTAAGAAACTAAGAAACTAGGAAACTAAGAAACTAGGAAACTAAGAAACTAAGAAACTAAGAAACTAAGAAACTAAGAAACTAAGAAACTAAGAAATTAAGAAACTAAGAAACTAGGAAACTGAGTAATTAAGAAACTAAGAAACTAAGAAACATACAAACTGACAAACTGACAAACTGACAAACTAAGAAACTAAGAAACTAAGAAACTGAGCAACTGAGAAACTGAGAAACTGAGAAACTGAGAAACTCAGAAACTGAGAAACTGAGAAACTGAGAAACTGAGAAACTGAGAAACTGAGAAACTGAGAAACTGAGAAACTGAGAAACTGAGAAACTGAGAAACTGAGAAACTGAGAACCTGAGAAACTGAGAAACTGAGAAACTGAGAAACTGAGAAACTGAGAAACTGAGAAAATGAGAAACTAAGAAACTGAGAAACTGAGGAACTGAGAAACTAAGAAAATTAGAAACTAAGAAACAAAGAAACTAAGAAACTAAGAAACTAAGAAACTAAGAAACTAAGAAACTAAGAAACTAAGAAACTAAGAAACTAAGAAACTAAGAAACTAAGAAACTAAGAAACTAAGAAACTAAGAAACTAAGAAACTAAGAAACTAAGAAACTAAGAAACTAAGAAACTAAGAAACTAAGAAACTAAGAAACGAGCAAACTGTCAAACTGACAAACTGACAAACTAAGAAACTAAGAGACTAAGAAACTAAGAAACTAAGAAACTAAGAATCTAAGAAACTAAGAAACTAAGAAACTAAGAAACTAAGAAACTAAGAAACTAAGAAACTAAGAAACTAAGAAACTAAGAAACTAAGAATCTAAGACACTAGGAAACTAAGAAACTAAGAAACTAAGAAACTAAGAAACTCAGAGACTGAGAAACTAAGAGACTGAGAAACTGAGAAACTGAGAAACTGAGATACTCAGAAACTGAGAAACTGAGAAACTGAGAAACTGCGAAACTGAGAAACTGAGAAACTGAGAAACTGAGAACCTGAGAAACTGAGAAACTGAGAAACTGAGAAACTTAGAAACTGAGAAACTGAGAAACTAAGAAACTAAGAAACTAAGGAACTAAGAAACTAAGAAACTAAGAAAATAAGAAATTAAGAAACTAAGAAACTAGGAAACTGAGAAATTAAGAAACTAAGAAACTAAGAAACGTACAAACTGACAAACTGACAAACTGACAAACTAAGAAACTAAGAAACTAAGAAACTGAGCAACTGAGAAACTGAGAAACTGAGAAACTGAGAAACTGAGAAACTGAGAAACTGAGAAACTGAGAAACTGAGAAACTGAGAAACTGAGAAACTGAGAAAGTGAGAAACTGAGAAACTGAGAAACTGCGAAACTGAGAAACTGAGAAACTGAGAAACTGAGAAACTGAGAAACTGAGAAACTGAGAACCTGAGAAACTGAGAAACTGAGAAACTGAGAAACTGAGAAACTGAGAAACTGAGAAACTGAGAAAATGAGAAACTGAGCAACTGAGAAACTGAGAAACTGAGAAACTGAGAAACTAAGAAACTAAGAAACTAAGAAACTAAGAAACTAAGAAACTAAGAAACTAAGAAACTAAGAAACTAAGAAACTAAGAAACTAAGAAATATAGAAACTAAGAAACTAAGAAACTAAGAAACTAAGAAACTAAGAAACTAAGAAACAAAGAAACTAAGAAACTAAGAAACTAAGAAACTAAGAAACAAAGAAACTAAGAAACAAAGAAACTAAAAACTAAGAAACTAAGAAACTAAGAAACTAAGAAACTAAGAAACTAAGAAACTAAGAAACTAAGAAACTAAGAAACTATGAAACTAAGAAACTAAGAAACTAAGAAACTAAGAAACTGACAAACTAAGAAACTAAGAAACTAAGAAACTAAGAAACTAAGAATCTAAGAAACTAAGAAACTAAGAAACTAAGTAACTAAGAAACTAAGAAACTAAGAAACTAAGAAACTAAGAAACTAAGAAACTAAGAAACTAAGAAACTAAGAAACTAAGAAACTAAGAGACTAAGAGACTGAGAAACTAAGAGACTGAGAAACTGAGAAACTGAGAAACTAAGAAACTAAGAAACTAAGAAACTAAGAAACTAAGAAACTAAGAAACTAAGAAACTAAGAAACTAAGAAACTAAGAAATATAGAAACTAAGAAACTAAGAAACTAAGAAACTAAGAAACTAAGAAACTAAGAAACTAAGAAACAAAGAAACTAAGAAACTAAGAAACTAAGAAACTAAGAAACAAAGAAACTAAGAAACAAAGAAACTAAAAACTAAGAAACTAAGAAACTAAGAAACTAAGAAACTAAGAAACTAAGAAACTAAGAAACTAAGAAACTAAGAAACTAAGAAACTATGAAACTAAGAAACTAAGAAACTAAGAAACTAAGAAACTAAGAAACTGACAAACTAAGAAACTAAGAAACTAAGAAACTAAGAAACTAAGAATCTAAGAAACTAAGAAACTAAGAAACTAAGTAACTAAGAAACTAAGAAACTAAGAAACTAAGAAACTAAGAAACTAAGAAACTAAGAAACTAAGAAACTAAGAAACTAAGAAACTAAGAGACTAAGAGACTGAGAAACTAAGAGACTGAGAAACTGAGAAACTAAGAAACGAACAATCTGTCAAACTAAGAAACTAAGAAACTAAGGAACTAAGAAACGAACAAACTGACAAACTTACAAACTGACAAACTAAGAAACTAAGAAACTAAGAAACTAAGAAACTAAGAAACGAACAAACTGACAAACTGACAAACTGACAAAATAAAGAAAGTAAGAAATTAAGAAACTAAGAAACTAAGAAACGAACAAACTAAGAAACTAAGAAACTAAGAAACTAAGAAACTAAGAAACTAAAAAACTAAGAAACTAAGAAACTAAGAAACTAAGAAACTAAGAAACTAAGAAACTAAGAAACTAAGAAACTAAGAAACTAAGAAACTAAGAAACTAAGAAACTAAGACACTAAGAAACTAAGAAACTAAGAAACTAAGAAACTAAGAAACTAAGAAACTAAGAAACTGAGAAACTGAGAAACTGAGAAACTGAGAAACTGAGAAACTGAGAAACTGAGAAACTGAGAAACTGGGAAACTGAGAAACTGAGAAACTGCGAAACTGAGAAACTGCGAAACTAAGAAACTGAGAAACTGAGAAACTGAGAAACTGAGAAACTGAGAAACTGAGAAACTGAGAAACTGAGAAACTGAGAAACTGAGAAACTGAGAAACTGAGAAACTGAGAAACTGAGAAACTGAGAAACTGAGAAACTGAGAAACTGAGAAACTGAGAAACTAAGAAACTAAGAAACTAAGAAACTAAGAAACTAAGAAACTAAGATACTAAGAAACTAAGAAACTAAGAAACTAATAAACTAAGAAACTAAGAAACTAAGAAACTAATAAACTAAGAAACTAAGAAACTAAGAAACAAAGAAACTAAGAAACTAAGAAACTAAGAAACTAAGAAACTAAGAAACTAAGAAACTAAGAAACTAAGAAACTAAGAAACTAAGAAACTAAGAGACTAAGAGACTGAGAAACTAAGAGACTGAGAAACTGAGAAACTAAGAAACGAACAAACTGTCAAACTAAGAAACTAAGAAACTAAGGAACTAAGAAACGAACAAACTGACAAACTTACAAACTGACAAACTAAGAAACTAAGAAACTAAGAAACTAAGAAACTAAGAAACTAAGAAACGAACAAACTGACAAACTGACAAACTGACAAAATAAGAAAGTAAGAAATTAAGAAACTAAGAAACTAAGAAACGAACAAACTAAGAAACTAAGAAACTAAGAAACTGAGAAACTAAAAAACTAAGAAACTAAGACAGTAAGAAACTAAGAAACTAAGAAACAAAGAAACTAAGAAACTAAGAAACTAAGACACTAAGAAACTAAGAAACTAAGAAACTAAGATACTAAGAAACTAAGAAACTAAGAAACTGAGAAACTGAGAAACTGAGAAACTGAGAAACTGAGAAACTGAGAAACTGAGAAACTGAGAAACTGGGAAACTGAGAAACTGAGAAACTGCGAAACTGAGAAACTGCGAAACTAAGAAACTGAGAAACTGAGAAACTGAGAAACTAAGAAACTAAGAAACTAAGAAACTAAGAAACTAAGAAATTAAGAAACTAAGAAAGTAAGAAACTAAGAAACTAAGAAACTAAGAAACTAAGAAACTAGGAAACTAAGAAACTAGGAAACTAAGAAACTAAGAAACTAAGAAACTAAGAAACTAAGAAACTAAGAAACTAAGAAACTAAGAAACTAAGAAACTAAGAAACTAAGAAACTAAGAAACTAAGAAACTAAGAAACTAAGAAACTAAGAAACTAAGAAACTAAGAAACTAAGAAACTAAGAAACTAAGAAAGTAAGAAACTAAGAAACTAAGAAACTAAGAAACTAAGAAACTAAGAAACTAGGAAACTAAGAAACTAGGAAACTAAGAAACTAAGAAACTAAGAAACTAAGAAACTAAGAAACTAAGAAACTAAGAAACTAAGAAACTAAGAAACTAAGAAACTAAGAAACTAAGAAACTAAGAAACTAAGAAACTAAGAAACTAAGAAACTAAGAAACTAAGAAACTAAGAAACTAAGAAACTAAGAAACTAAGAAACTAGGAAACTAGGAAACTAGGAAACTAAGAAACTAAGAAACTAAGAAACTAAGAAACTAAGAAACTAAGAAATTAAGAAACTAAGAAACTAGGAAACTGAGAAATTAAGAAACTAAGAAACTAAGAAACTAAGAAACTAGGAAACTAAGAAACTAGGAAACTAAGAAACTAAGAAACTAAGAAGCTAAGAAACTAAGAAACTAAGAAACTAAGAAACTAAGAAACTAAGAAACTAAGAAACTAAGAAACTAAGAAACTAAGAAACTAAGAAACTAAGAAACTAAGAAACTAAGAAACTAAGAAACTAAGAAACTAAGAAACTAAGAAACTAAGAAACTAAGAAACTAAGAAACTAAGAAACTAAGAAACTAGGAAACTAAGAAACTAGGAAACTAAGAAACTAAGAAACTAAGAAACTAAGAAACTAAGAAACTAAGAAACTAAGAAATTAAGAAACTAAGAAACTAGGAAACTGAGTAATTAAGAAACTAAGAAACTAAGAAACATACAAACTGACAAACTGACAAACTGACAAACTAAGAAACTAAGAAACTAAGAAACTGAGCAACTGAGAAACTGAGAAACTGAGAAACTGAGAAACTGAGAAACTGAGAAACTGAGAAACTGAGAACCTGAGAAACTGAGAAACTGAGAAACTGAGAAACTGAGAAACTGAGAAACTGAGAAACTGAGAAAATGAGAAACTAAGAAACTGAGAAACTGAGGAACTGAGAAACTAAGAAAATTAGAAACTAAGAAACAAAGAAACTAAGAAACTAAGAAACTAAGAAACTAAGAAACTAAGAAACTAAGAAACTAAGAAACTAAGAAACTAAGAAACTAAGAAACTAAGAAACTAAGAAACTAAGAAACTAAGAAACTAAGAAACTAAGAAACTAAGAAACTAAGAAACTAAGAAACTAAGAAACTAAGAAACTAAGAAACTAAGAAACGAGCAAACTGTCAAACTGACAAACTGACAAACTAAGAAACTAAGAGACTAAGAAACTAAGAAACTAAGAAACTAAGAAACTAAGAATCTAAGAAACTAAGAAACTAAGAAACTAAGAAACTAAGAAACTAAGAAACTAAGAAACTAAGAAACTAAGAAACTAAGAATCTAAGACACTAGGAAACTAAGAAACTAAGAAACTAAGAAACTAAGAAACTCAGAGACTGAGAAACTAAGAGACTGAGAAACTGAGAAACTGAGAAACTGAGATACTCAGAAACTGAGAAACTGAGAAACTGAGAAACTGCGAAACTGAGAAACTGAGAAACTGAGAAACTGAGAACCTGAGAAACTGAGAAACTGAGAAACTTAGAAACTGAGAAACTGAGAAACTAAGAAACTAAGAAACTAAGGAACTAAGAAACTAAGAAACTAAGAAAATAAGAAATTAAGAAACTAAGAAACTAGGAAACTGAGAAATTAAGAAACTAAGAAACTAAGAAACGTACAAACTGACAAACTGACAAACTGACAAACTAAGAAACTAAGAAACTAAGAAACTGAGAAACTGAGAAACTGAGAAACTGAGAAACTGAGAAACTGAGAAACTGAGAAACTGAGAAACTGAGAAACTGAGAAACTGAGAAACTGAGAAACTGAGAAAGTGAGAAACTGAGAAACTGAGAAACTGAGAAACTGCGAAACTGAGAAACTGAGAAACTGAGAAACTGAGAAACTGAGAAACTGAGAAACTGAGAACCTGAGAAACTGAGAAACTGAGAAACTGAGAAACTGAGAAACTGAGAAACTGAGAAACTGAGAAAATGAGAAACTGAGCAACTGAGAAACTGAGAAACTGAGAAACTGAGAAACTAAGAAACTAAGAAACTAAGAAACTAAGAAACTAAGAAACTAATAAACTAAGAAACTAAGAAACTAAGAAATATAGAAACTAAGAAACTAAGAAACTAAGAAACTAAGAAACTAAGAAACTAAGAAACAAAGAAACTAAGAAACTAAGAAACTAAGAAACTAAGAAACAAAGAAACTAAGAAACAAAGAAACTAAAAACTAAGAAACTAAGAAACTAAGAAACTAAGAAACTAAGAAACTAAGAAACTAAGAAACTAAGAAACTAAGAAACTATGAAACTAAGAAACTAAGAAACTAAGAAACTAAGAAACTAAGAAACTAAGAAACTAAGAAACTAAGAAACTAAGAAACTAAGAAACTAAGAAACTAAGAAACTAAGAAACTAGGAAACTAAGAAACTAGGAAACTAAGAAACTAAGAAACTAAGAAACTAAGAAACTAAGAAACTAAGAAACTAAGAAATTAAGAAACTAAGAAACTAGGAAACTGAGTAATTAAGAAACTAAGAAACTAAGAAACATACAAACTGACAAACTGACAAACTGACAAACTAAGAAACTAAGAAACTAAGAAACTGAGCAACTGAGAAACTGAGAAACTGAGAAACTGAGAAACTCAGAAACTGAGAAACTGAGAAACTGAGAAACTGAGAAACTGAGAAACTGAGAAACTGAGAAACTGAGAAACTGAGAAACTGAGAAACTGAGAAACTGAGAAACTGAGAACCTGAGAAACTGAGAAACTGAGAAACTGAGAAACTGAGAAACTGAGAAACTGAGAAAATGAGAAACTAAGAAACTGAGAAACTGAGGAACTGAGAAACTAAGAAAATTAGAAACTAAGAAACAAAGAAACTAAGAAACTAAGAAACTAAGAAACTAAGAAACTAAGAAACTAAGAAACTAAGAAACTAAGAAACTAAGAAACTAAGAAACTAAGAAACTAAGAAACTAAGAAACTAAGAAACTAAGAAACTAAGAAACTAAGAAACTAAGAAACTAAGAAACTAAGAAACTAAGAAACGAGCAAACTGTCAAACTGACAAACTGACAAACTAAGAAACTAAGAGACTAAGAAACTAAGAAACTAAGAAACTAAGAATCTAAGAAACTAAGAAACTAAGAAACTAAGAAACTAAGAAACTAAGAAACTAAGAAACTAAGAAACTAAGAATCTAAGACACTAGGAAACTAAGAAACTAAGAAACTAAGAAACTAAGAAACTCAGAGACTGAGAAACTAAGAGACTGAGAAACTGAGAAACTGAGAAACTGAGATACTCAGAAACTGAGAAACTGAGAAACTGAGAAACTGCGAAACTGAGAAACTGAGAAACTGAGAAACTGAGAACCTGAGAAACTGAGAAACTGAGAAACTGAGAAACTTAGAAACTGAGAAACTGAGAAACTAAGAAACTAAGAAACTAAGGAACTAAGAAACTAAGAAACTAAGAAAATAAGAAATTAAGAAACTAAGAAACTAGGAAACTGAGAAATTAAGAAACTAAGAAACTAAGAAACGTACAAACTGACAAACTGACAAACTGACAAACTAAGAAACTAAGAAACTAAGAAACTGAGCAACTGAGAAACTGAGAAACTGAGAAACTGAGAAACTGAGAAACTGAGAAACTGAGAAACTGAGAAACTGAGAAACTGAGAAACTGAGAAACTGAGAAAGTGAGAAACTGAGAAACTGAGAAACTGAGAAACTGCGAAACTGAGAAACTGAGAAACTGAGAAACTGAGAAACTGAGAAACTGAGAAACTGAGAACCTGAGAAACTGAGAAACTGAGAAACTGAGAAACTGAGAAACTGAGAAACTGAGAAACTGAGAAAATGAGAAACTGAGCAACTGAGAAACTGAGAAACTGAGAAACTGAGAAACTAAGAAACTAAGAAACTAAGAAACTAAGAAACTAAGAAACTAAGAAACTAAGAAACTAAGAAACTAAGAAACTAAGAAACTAAGAAACTAAGAAATATAGAAACT
Source organism: Megalopta genalis (assembly GCF_051020955.1). Classification (NCBI taxonomy): domain Eukaryota; kingdom Metazoa; phylum Arthropoda; class Insecta; order Hymenoptera; family Halictidae; genus Megalopta; species Megalopta genalis. Next base: position 441,570 of record NW_027476159.1, read on the forward strand.
AAGAAACTAAGAAACTAAGAAACTAAGAAACTAAGAAACAAAGAAACTAAGAAACTAAGAAACTAAGAAACTAAGAAACAAAGAAACTAAGAAACAAAGAAACTAAAAACTAAGAAACTAAGAAACTAAGAAACTAAGAAACTAAGAAACTAAGAAACTAAGAAACTAAGAAACTAAGAAACTATGAAACTAAGAAACTAAGAAACTAAGAAACTAAGAAACTGACAAACTAAGAAACTAAGAAACTAAGAAACTAAGAAACTAAGAATCTAAGAAACTAAGAAACTAAGAAACTAAGTAACTAAGAAACTAAGAAACTAAGAAACTAAGAAACTAAGAAACTAAGAAACTAAGAAACTAAGAAACTAAGAAACTAAGAAACTAAGAGACTAAGAGACTGAGAAACTAAGAGACTGAGAAACTGAGAAACTGAGAAACTAAGAAACTAAGAAACTAAGAAACTAAGAAACTAAGAAACTAAGAAACTAAGAAACTAAGAAACTAAGAAACTAAGAAATATAGAAACTAAGAAACTAAGAAACTAAGAAACTAAGAAACTAAGAAACTAAGAAACTAAGAAACAAAGAAACTAAGAAACTAAGAAACTAAGAAACTAAGAAACAAAGAAACTAAGAAACAAAGAAACTAAAAACTAAGAAACTAAGAAACTAAGAAACTAAGAAACTAAGAAACTAAGAAACTAAGAAACTAAGAAACTAAGAAACTAAGAAACTATGAAACTAAGAAACTAAGAAACTAAGAAACTAAGAAACTGACAAACTAAGAAACTAAGAAACTAAGAAACTAAGAAACTAAGAATCTAAGAAACTAAGAAACTAAGAAACTAAGTAACTAAGAAACTAAGAAACTAAGAAACTAAGAAACTAAGAAACTAAGAAACTAAGAAACTAAGAAACTAAGAAACTAAGAAACTAAGAGACTAAGAGACTGAGAAACTAAGAGACTGAGAAACTGAGAAACTAAGAAACGAACAATCTGTCAAACTAAGAAACTAAGAAACTAAGGAACTAAGAAACGAACAAACTGACAAACTTACAAACTGACAAACTAAGAAACTAAGAAACTAAGAAACTAAGAAACTAAGAAACTAAGAAACGAACAAACTGACAAACTGACAAACTGACAAAATAAAGAAAGTAAGAAATTAAGAAACTAAGAAACTAAGAAACGAACAAACTAAGAAACTAAGAAACTAAGAAACTAAGAAACTAAGAAACTAAAAAACTAAGAAACTAAGAAACTAAGAAACTAAGAAACTAAGAAACTAAGAAACTAAGAAACTAAGAAACTAAGAAACTAAGAAACTAAGAAACTAAGACACTAAGAAACTAAGAAACTAAGAAACTAAGAAACTAAGAAACTAAGAAACTAAGAAACTGAGAAACTGAGAAACTGAGAAACTGAGAAACTGAGAAACTGAGAAACTGAGAAACTGAGAAACTGGGAAACTGAGAAACTGAGAAACTGCGAAACTGAGAAACTGCGAAACTAAGAAACTGAGAAACTGAGAAACTGAGAAACTGAGAAACTGAGAAACTGAGAAACTGAGAAACTGAGAAACTGAGAAACTGAGAAACTGAGAAACTGAGAAACTGAGAAACTGAGAAACTGAGAAACTGAGAAACTGAGAAACTGAGAAACTGAGAAACTAAGAAACTAAGAAACTAAGAAACTAAGAAACTAAGAAACTAAGATACTAAGAAACTAAGAAACTAAGAAACTAATAAACTAAGAAACTAAGAAACTAAGAAACTAATAAACTAAGAAACTAAGAAACAAAGAAACTAAGAAACTAAGAAACTAAGAAACTAAGAAACTAAGAAACTAAGAAACTAAGAAACTAAGAAACTAAGAAACTAAGAAACTAAGAGACTAAGAGACTGAGAAACTAAGAGACTGAGAAACTGAGAAACTAAGAAACGAACAAACTGTCAAACTAAGAAACTAAGAAACTAAGGAACTAAGAAACGAACAAACTGACAAACTTACAAACTGACAAACTAAGAAACTAAGAAACTAAGAAACTAAGAAACTAAGAAACTAAGAAACGAACAAACTGACAAACTGACAAACTGACAAAATAAGAAAGTAAGAAATTAAGAAACTAAGAAACTAAGAAACGAACAAACTAAGAAACTAAGAAACTAAGAAACTGAGAAACTAAAAAACTAAGAAACTAAGACAGTAAGAAACTAAGAAACTAAGAAACAAAGAAACTAAGAAACTAAGAAACTAAGACACTAAGAAACTAAGAAACTAAGAAACTAAGATACTAAGAAACTAAGAAACTAAGAAACTGAGAAACTGAGAAACTGAGAAACTGAGAAACTGAGAAACTGAGAAACTGAGAAACTGAGAAACTGGGAAACTGAGAAACTGAGAAACTGCGAAACTGAGAAACTGCGAAACTAAGAAACTGAGAAACTGAGAAACTGAGAAACTAAGAAACTAAGAAACTAAGAAACTAAGAAACTAAGAAATTAAGAAACTAAGAAAGTAAGAAACTAAGAAACTAAGAAACTAAGAAACTAAGAAACTAGGAAACTAAGAAACTAGGAAACTAAGAAACTAAGAAACTAAGAAACTAAGAAACTAAGAAACTAAGAAACTAAGAAACTAAGAAACTAAGAAACTAAGAAACTAAGAAACTAAGAAACTAAGAAACTAAGAAACTAAGAAACTAAGAAACTAAGAAACTAAGAAACTAAGAAACTAAGAAACTAAGAAACTAAGAAACTAAGAAACTAAGAAACTAAGAAACTACGAAACTAAGAAACTAAGAAACTAAGAAACTAAGAAACTAAGAAAATAAGAAAATAAGAAACTAAGAAACTAAGAAACTAAGAAACTAAGAAACTAAGAAACTAAGAAACTAAGAAACTAAGAGACTAAGAAACTAAGAAACTAGGAAACTAAGAAACTAAGAAACTAAGAAACTAAGAAACTAAGAAACTAAGAAACTAAGAAACGAACAAACTGACAAACTGACAAACTAAGAAACTAAGAAACTAAGAAACTAAGAAACTAAGAAGCTAAGAAACTAAGAAACTAAGAAACTAAGAAACTAAGAAACTAAGAAACTAAGAAACTAAGAAACTAAGAAACTAAGAAACTAAGAAACTAAGAAACTAAGAAACTAAGAAATTAAGAAACCAAGGAACTAAGAAACTAAGAAACTAAGAAACTATGAAACTAAGAAACTAAGAAACTAAGAAACTAAGAAACTAAGAAACTAAGAAAATTAAGAAACTAAGAAACTAAGAAACTAAGAAACTAAGAAACTAAGAAACTGAGAAACTAAGAAACTGAGAAACTAAGAAACTAAGAAACTAAGAAACTAAGAAACAAAGAAACTAAGAAACTAAGAAACTAAGAAACTAAGAAACTAAGAAACTAAGAAACTAAGAAACTAAGAAACTAAGAAACTAAGAAACTAAGAAACTAAGAAACTAAGAAACTAAGAAACTAAGAAATTGAGAAACTAAGAAACTAAGAAACTAAGAAACTAAGAAACTAAGAAACTAAGAAACTAAGAAACTAAGAAACTAAGAAACTAAGAAACTAAGAAACTAAGAAACTAAGAAACTAAGAAACTAAGAAACTAAGAAACTAAGAAACTAAGAAACTAAGAAACTAAGAAACTAAGAAACTAAGAAACTAAGAAACTAAGAAACTAAGAAACTAAGAAACTAAGAAACTAAGAAACTAAGAAACTAAGAAACTAAGAAACTAAGAAACTAAGAAACTAAGAAACTAAGAAACTAAGAAACTAAGAAACTAAGAAACTAAGAAACTAAGAAACTAAGAAACCAAGAAACTAAGAAACTAAGAAACTAAGAAACTAAGAAACTAAGAAACTAAGAAACGAACAAACTGACAAACTAAGAAACTAAGAAACTAAGAAACTAAGAAACTAAGAAACTAAGAAACTAAGAAACTAAGAAACTAAGAAACTATGAAACTAAGAAACCAAGAAACTAAGAAACTAAGAAACTAAGAAACTAAGAAACTAAGAAACTAAGAAACTAAGAAACTAAGAAACTAAGAAACTAAGAATCTAAGAAACTAAGAAACTAAGAAACGAACAAACTGACAAACTAAGAAACGATCAAACTGACAAACTAAGAAACTAAGAAACTAAGAAACTAAGAAACTAAGAAACTAAGAAACTAAGAAACGAACAAATTGACAAACTGACATACTAAGAAACTAAGAAACTAAGAAACTAAGAAACTAAGCAACTAAGAAACTAAGAAACTAAGAAACTAAGAAACTAAGAAACTATGAAACTAAGAAACTAAGAAACTAAGAAACTAAGGAACTAAGAAACTAAGAAACTAAGAAACTAAGAAACTAAGAAACTAAGAAACTAAGAAACTAAGAAACTAAGAAACTAAGAATCTAAGAAACTAAGAAACTAAGAAACTAAGAAACGAACAAACTGACAAACTAAGAAACGATCAAACTGACAAACTAAGAAACTAAGAAACTAAGAAACTAAGAAACTAAGAAACTAAGAAACTAAGAAACTAAGAAACTAAGAAACTAAGAAACTAAGAAACTAAGAAACTAAGAAACTAAGAAACTAAGAAACTAAGAAACTAAGAAACTAAGAAACTAAGAAACTAAGAAACTAAGAAACTAAGAAACTAAGAAACTAAGAAACTAAGAAACTAAGAAACTAAGAAACTAAGAAACTAAGAAACTAAGAAACTAAGAAACTAAGAAACTAAGAAACTAAGAAACTAAGAAACTAAGAAACTAAGAAACTAAGAAACTGAGAAACTAAGAAACTAAGAAACTAAGAAACGAAGAAACTAAGAAACTGACAAACTGACAAACTAAGAAACTAAGAAACTAAGAAACTAAGAAACTAAGAATCTAAGAAACTAAGAAACTAAGAAACTAAGTAACTAAGAAACTAAGAAACTAAGAAACTAAAAAACTAAGATACTAAGAAACTAAGAAACTAAGAAACAAAGAAACTAAGAAACTATGAAACTAAGAAACTAAGAAACTAAGAAACTAAGAAACTAATAAACTAAGAAACTAAGAAACTAAGAAACAAAGAAACTAAGAAACTAAGAAACTAAGAAACTAAGAAACTAAGAAACTAAGAAACTAAGAAACTAAGAGACTAAGAGACTGAGAAACTAAGAGACTGAGAAACTGAGAAACTAAGAAACGAACAAACTGTCAAACTAAGAAACTAAGAAACTAAGGAACTAAGAAACGAACAAACTGACAAACTTACAAACTGACAAACTAAGAAACTAAGAAACTAAGAAACTAAGAAACTAAGGAACTAAGAAACTAAGAAACTAAGAAACTAAGAAACTAAGAAACTAAGAAACTAAGAAACTAAGAAACTAAGAAACTAAGAATCTAAGAAACTAAGAAACTAAGAAACTAAGAAACGAACAAACTGACAAACTAAGAAACGATCAAACTGACAAACTAAGAAACTAAGAAACTAAGAAACTAAGAAACTAAGAAACTAAGAAACTAAGAAACTAAGAAACTAAGAAACTAAGAAACTAAGAAACTAAGAAACTAAGAAACTAAGAAACTAAGAAACTAAGAAACTAAGAAACTAAGAAACTAAGAAACTAAGAAACTAAGAAACTAAGAAACTAAGAAACTAAGAAACTAAGAAACTAAGAAACTAAGAAACTAAGAAACTAAGAAACTAAGAAACTAAGAAACTAAGAAACTAAGAAACTAAGAAACTAAGAAACGAAGAAACTAAGAAACTGACAAACTGACAAACTAAGAAACTAAGAAACTAAGAAACTAAGAAACTAAGAATCTAAGAAACTAAGAAACTAAGAAACTAAGTAACTAAGAAACTAAGAAACTAAGAAACTAAAAAACTAAGATACTAAGAAACTAAGAAACTAAGAAACAAAGAAACTAAGAAACTATGAAACTAAGAAACTAAGAAACTAAGAAACTAAGAAACTAATAAACTAAGAAACTAAGAAACTAAGAAACAAAGAAACTAAGAAACTAAGAAACTAAGAAACTAAGAAACTAAGAAACTAAGAAACTAAGAAACTAAGAGACTAAGAGACTGAGAAACTAAGAGACTGAGAAACTGAGAAACTAAGAAACGAACAAACTGTCAAACTAAGAAACTAAGAAACTAAGGAACTAAGAAACGAACAAACTGACAAACTTACAAACTGACAAACTAAGAAACTAAGAAACTAAGAAACTAAGAAACTAAGAAACGAACAAACTGACAAACTGACAAACTGACAAAATAAGAAAGTAAGAAATTAAGAAACTAAGAAACTAAGAAACGAACAAACTAAGAAACTAAGAAACTAAGAAACTAAGAAACTAAAAAACTAAGAAACTAAGAAACTAAGAAACTAAGAAACTAAGAAACTAAGAAACTAAGAAACTAAGAAACTAAGAAACTAAGAAACTAAGACACTAAGAAACTAAGAAACTAAGAAACTAAGAAACTAAGAAACTAAGAAACTAAGAAACTAAGAAACTGAGAAACTGAGAAACTGAGAAACTGAGAAACTGAGAAACTGAGAAACTGAGAAACTGGGAAACAGAGAAACTGAGAAACTGCGAAACTGAGAAACTGCGAAACTAAGAAACTGAGAAACTGAGAAACTGAGAAACTGAGAAACTGAGAAACTGAGAAACTGAGAAACTGAGAAACTGAGAAACTGAGAAACTGAGAAACTGAGAAACTGAGAAACTGAGAAACTGAGAAACTGAGAAACTGAGAAACTGAGAAACTGAGAAACTGAGAAACTGAGAAACTGAGAAACTGAGAAACTGAGAAACTGAGAAACTAAGAAACTAAGAAATTAAGAAACTAAGAAACTAAGAAACTAAGAAACTAAGAAACTAAGAAACTAAGAAACTAAGAAACTAAGAAACTAGGAAACTAGGAAACTAGGAAACTAAGAAACTAAGAAACTAAGAAACTAAGAAACTAAGAAACTAAGAAACTAAGAAACTAAGAAACTAAGAAACTAAGAAATATAGAAACTAAGAAATATAGAAACTAAGAAACTAAGAAACTAAGAAACTAAGAAACTAAGAAACTAAGAAACTAAGAAACTAAGAAACTAAAAAACTAAGAAACTGCGAAACTAAGAAACTGAGAAACTGAGAAACTGCGAAACTGAGAAACTGCGAAACTGCGAAACTGAGAAACTGAGAAACTGAGAAACTGAGAAACTGAGAAACTGAGAAACTGAGAAACTGAGAAACTGAGAAACTGAGAAACTGAGAAACTGAGAAACTGAGAAACTGAGAAACTGAGAAACTGAGAAACTGAGAAACTGAGAACCTGAGAAACTGAGAAACTGAGAAACTGAGAAACTGAGAAACTGAGAAACTGAGAAACTGAGAAACCGAGAAACTGAGAAAATGAGAAACTGAGAAACTGAGAAACTGAGAAACTGAGAAACTAAGAAACTAAGAAACTAAGAAACTAAGAAACTAAGAAACTAAGAAATTAAGAAACTAAGAAACTAAGAAACTAAGAAACTAAGAAACTAAGAAACTAAGAAACTAAGAAACTAGGAAACTAAGAAACTAGGAAACTAAGAAACTAAGAAACTAAGAAACTAAGAAACTAAGAAACTAAGAAACTAAGAAACTAAGAAACTGAGAAACTGAGAAACTGAGAAACTGAGAAACTGAGAAACTGAGAAACTGAGAAACTGCGAAACTGAGAAACTGAGAAACTGAGAAACTGAGAAACTGAGAAACTGAGAAACTGAGAAACTGAGAAACTGAGAAACTGAGAAACTGAGAAACTGAGAAACTGAGAAAATGAGAAACTGAGAAACTGAGAAACTGAGAAACTGAGAAACTGAGAAACTAAGAAACTAAGAAACTAAGAAACTAAGAAATTAAGAAACTAAGAAAGTAAGAAACTAAGAAACTAAGAAACTAAGAAACTAAGAAACTAAGAAACTAGGAAACTAAGAAACTAGGAAACTAAGAAACTAAGAAAGTAAGAAACTAAGAAACTAAGAAACTAAGAAACTAAGAAACTAAGAAACTAAGAAACTAAGAAACTAAGAAACTAAGAAACTAAGAAACTAAGAAACTAAGAAACTAAGAAACTAAGAAACTAAGAAACTAAGAAACTAAGAAACTAAGAAACTAAGAAACTAAGAAACTAGGAAACTAGGAAACTAGGAAACTAAGAAACTAAGAAACTAAGAAACTAAGAAACTAAGAAACTAAGAAACTAAGAAATTAAGAAACTAAGAAACTAGGAAACTGAGAAATTAAGAAACTGAGAAACTAAGAAACTAAGAAACTAGGAAACTAAGAAACTAGGAAACTAAGAAACTAAGAAACTAAGAAACTAAGAAACTAAGAAACTAAGAAACTAAGGAACTAAGAAACTAAGAAACTAAGAAAATAAGAAATTAAGAAACTAAGAAACTAGGAAACTGAGAAATTAAGAAACTAAGAAACTAAGAAACGTACAAACTGACAAACTGACAAACTGACAAACTAAGAAACTAAGAAACTAAGAAACTGAGCAACTGAGAAACTGAGAAACTGACAAACTAAGAAACTAAGAAACTAAGAAACTGAGCAACTGAGAAACTGAGAAACTGAGAAACTGAGAAACTGAGAAACTGAGAAACTGAGAAACTGAGAAACTGAGAAACTGAGAAACTGAGAAACTGAGAAAGTGAGAAACTGAGAAACTGAGAAACTGAGAAACTGCGAAACTGAGAAACTGAGAAACTGAGAAACTGAGAAACTGAGAAACTGAGAAACAGAACCTGAGAAACTGAGAAACTGAGAAACTGAGAAACTGAGAAACTGAGAAACTGAGAAACTGAGAAAATGAGAAACTGAGCAACTGAGAAACTGAGAAACTGAGGAACTGAGAAACTAAGAAACTGAGAAACTAAGAAACTAAGAAACTAAGAAACTAAGAAACTAAGAAACTAAGAAACTAAGAAACTAAGAAATATAGAAACTAAGAAACTAAGAAACTAAGAAACTAAGAAACTAAGAAACTAAGAAACTAAGAAACAAAGAAACTAAGAAACTAAGAAACAAAGAAACTAAGAAACAAAGAAACTAAGAAACTAAGAAACTAAGAAACTAAGAAACTAAGAAACTAAGAAACTAAGAAACTAAGAAACTATGAAACTAAGAAACTAAGAAACTAAGAAACTAAGAAACTGACAAACTAAGAAACTAAGAAACTAAGAAACTAAGAAACTAAGAATCTAAGAAACTAAGAAACTAAGAAACTAAGTAACTAAGAAACTAAGAAACTAAGAAACTAAGAAACTAAGAAACTAAGAAACTAAGAAACTAAGAAACTAAGAAACTAAGAAACAAAGAAACTAAGAAACTAAGAAACTAAGAAACTAAGAAACTAAGAAACTAAGAAACTAATAAACTAAGAAACTAAGAAACTAAGAAACAAAGAAACTAAGAAACTAAGAAACTAAGAAACTAAGAAACTAAGAAACTAAGAAACTAAGAGACTAAGAGACTGAGAAACTAAGAGACTGAGAAACTGAGAAACTAAGAAACGAACAAACTGTCAAACTAAGAAACTAAGAAACTAAGGAACTAAGAAACGAACAAACTGACAAACTTACAAACTGACAAACTAAGAAACTAAGAAACTAAGAAACAAAGAAACTAAGAAACGAACAAACTGACAAACTGACAAACTGACAAAATAAAGAAAGTAAGAAATTAAGAAACTAAGAAACTAAGAAACGAACAAACTAAGAAACTAAGAAACTAAGAAACTAAGAAACTAAGAAACTAAAAAACTAGGAAACTAAGAAACTAAGAAACTAAGAAACTAAGAAACTAAGAAACTAAGAAACTAAGAAACTAAGAAACTAAGAAACTAAGAAACTAAGACACTAAGAAACTAAGAAACTAAGAAACTAAGAAACTAAGAAACTAAGAAACTGAGAAACTGAGAAACTGAGAAACTGAGAAACTGAGAAACTGAGAAACTGAGAAACTGAGAAACTGAGAAACTGGGAAACTGAGAAACTGAGAAACTGCGAAACTGAGAAACTGCGAAACTAAGAAACTGAGAAACTGAGAAACTGAGAAACTGAGAAACTGAGAAACTGAGAAACTGAGAAACTGAGAAACTGAGAAACTGAGAAACTGAGAAACTGAGAAACTGAGAAACTGAGAAACTGAGAAACTGAGAAACTGAGAAACTGAGAAACTAAGAAACTAAGAAACTAAGAAACTCAGAAACTAAGAAACTAAGAAACTAAGAAACTAAGATACTAAGAAACTAAGAAACTAAGAAACTAATAAACTAAGAAACTAAGAAACTAAGAAACAAAGAAACTAAGAAACTAAGAAACTAAGAAACTAAGAAACTAAGAAACTAAGAAACTAAGAAACTAAGAAACTAAGAAACTAAGAAACTAAGAAACTAAGAAACTAAGAAACTAAGAAACTAATAAACTAAGAAACTAAGAAACTAAGAAACAAAGAAACTAAGAAACTAAGAAACTAAGAAACTAAGAAACTAAGAAACTAAGAAACTAAGAGACTAAGAGACTGAGAAACTAAGAGACTGAGAAACTGAGAAACTAAGAAACGAACAAACTGTCAAACTAAGAAACTAAGAAACTAAGGAACTAAGAAACGAACAAACTGACAAACTTACAAACTGACAAACTAAGAAACTAAGAAACTAAGAAACTAAGAAACTAAGAAACGAACAAACTGACAAACTGACAAACTGACAAAATAAAGAAAGTAAGAAATTAAGAAACTAAGAAACTAAGAAACGAACAAACTAAGAAACTAAGAAACTAAGAAACTAAGAAACTAAGAAACTAAAAAACTAGGAAACTAAGAAACTAAGAAACTAAGAAACTAAGAAACTAAGAAACTAAGAAACTAAGAAACTAAGAAACTAAGAAACTAAGACACTAAGAAACTAAGAAACTAAGAAACTAAGAAACTAAGAAACTAAGAAACTAAGAAACTGAGAAACTGAGAAACTGAGAAACTGAGAAACTGAGAAACTGAGAAACTGAGAAACTGAGAAACTGAGAAACTGGGAAACTGAGAAACTGAGAAACTGCGAAACTGAGAAACTGCGAAACTAAGAAACTGAGAAACTGAGAAACTAAGAAACTGAGAAACTGAGAAACTGAGAAACTGAGAAACTGAGAAACTGAGAAACTGAGAAACTGAGAAACTGAGAAACTGAGAAACTGAGAAACTGAGAAACTGAGAAACTAAGAAACTAAGAAACTAAGAAACTCAGAAACTAAGAAACTAAGAAACTAAGAAACTAAGATACTAAGAAACTAAGAAACTAAGAAACTAATAAACTAAGAAACTAAGAAACTAAGAAACAAAGAAACTAAGAAACTAAGAAACTAAGAAACTAAGAAACTAAGAAACTAAGAAACTAAGAAACTAAGAAACTAAGAAACTAAGAGACTAAGAGACTGAGAAACTAAGAGACTGAGAAACTGAGAAACTAAGAAACGAACAAACTGTCAAACTAAGAAACTAAGAAACTAAGGAACTAAGAAACGAACAAACTGACAAACTTACAAACTGACAAACTAAGAAACTAAGAAACTAAGAAACTAAGAAACGAACAAACTGACAAACTGACAAACTGACAAAATAAGAAAGTAAGAAATTAAGAAACTAAGAAACTAAGAAACTAAGAAACTAAGAAACTAAGAAACTAAGAAACTAAGAAACTAAGAAACTAAGAAACTAAGAAACTAAGAAACTAAGAAACTAAGAAACTAAGAAACTAAGAAACTAAGAAACTAAGAAACTAAGAAACTAAGAAACTAAGAAACTAAGAAACTAAGAAACTAAGAAACTAAGAAACTAAGAAACTAAGAAACTAAGAAACTAAGAAACTAAGAAACTAAGAAACTAAGAAACTAAGAAACTAAGAAACTAAGAAACTAAGAAACTAAGAAACGAACAAACTGACAAACTGACAAACTGACAAACTAAGAAACTAAGAGACTAAGAAACTAAGAAACTAAGAAACTAAGAATCTAAGACACTAGGAAACTAAGAAACTAAGAAACTAAGAAACTAAGAAACTCAGAGACTGAGAAACTAAGAGACTGAGAAACTGAGAAACTGAGAAACTGAGATACTCAGAAACTGAGAAACTGAGAAACTGAGAAACTGCGAAACTGAGAAACTGAGAAACTGAGAAACTTAGAAACTGAGAACCTGAGAAACTGAGAAACTGAGAAACTGAGAAACTTAGAAACTGAGAAACTGAGAAACTATGAAACTAAGAAACTAAGGAACTAAGAAACTAAGAAACTAAGAAAATAAGAAATTAAGAAACTAAGAAACTAGGAAACTGAGAAATTAAGAAACTAAGAAACTAAGAAACGTACAAACTGACAAACTAAGAAACTAAGAAACTAAGAAACTGAGCAACTGAGAAACTGAGAAACTGAGAAACTGAGAAACTGAGACACTGAGAAACTGAGAAACTGAGAAACTGAGAAACTGAGAAAGTGAGAAACTGAGAAACTGAGAAACTGCGAAACTGAGAAACTGGGAAACTGAGAAACTGAGAAACTGAGAAACTGAGAAACTGAGAACCTGAGAAACTGAGAAACTGAGAAACTGAGAAACTGAGAAACTGAGAAACTGAGAAACTGAGAAAATGAGAAACTGAGAAACTGAGAAACTGAGAAACTGAGAATCTGAGAAACTGAGAAACTAAGAAACTAAGAAACTAAGAAACTAAGAAACTAAGAAACTAAGAAACTAAGAAACTAAGAAACTAAGAAACTAAGAAACTAAGAAACTAAGAAATATAGAAACTAAGAAACTAAGAAACTAAGAAACTAAGAAACTAAGAAACTAAGAAACTAAGAATCTAAGAAACTAAGAAACTAAGAAACTAAGAAACTAAGAAACTAAGAAACGAACAAACTGACAAACTTACAAACTGACAAAATATGAAAGTAAGAAATTAAGAAACTAAGAAACTAAGAAACGAACAAATTAAGAAACTAAGAAACTAAGAAACTAAGAAACTAAGAAACTAAAAAACTAAGAAACTAAGAAACTAAGAAACTAAGAAACTAAGAAACTAAGAAACTAAGAAACTAAGAAACTAAGGAACTAAGAAACTAAGAAACTAAGACACTAAGAAACTAAGAAACTAAGAAACTAAGAAACTAAGAAACTGAGAAACTGAGAAACTGAGAAACTGAGAAACTGAGAAACTAAGAGACTGAGAAACTGAGAAACTGAGAAACTGAGATACTCAGAAACTGAGAAACTGAGAAACTGAGAAACTGCGAAACTGAGAAACTGAGAAACTGAGAAACTTAGAAACTGAGAACCTGAGAAACTGAGAAACTGAGAAACTGAGAAACTTAGAAACTGAGAAACTGAGAAACTAAGAAACTAAGAAACTAAGGAACTAAGAAACTAAGAAACTAAGAAAATAAGAAATTAAGAAACTAAGAAACTAGGAAACTGAGAAATTAAGAAACTAAGAAACTAAGAAACGTACAAACTGACAAACTAAGAAACTAAGAAACTAAGAAACTGAGCAACTGAGAAACTGAGAAACTGAGAAACTGAGAAACTGAGACACTGAGAAACTGAGAAACTGAGAAACTGAGAAACTGAGAAAGTGAGAAACTGAGAAACTGAGAAACTGCGAAACTGAGAAACTGGGAAACTGAGAAACTGAGAAACTGAGAAACTGAGAAACTGAGAACCTGAGAAACTGAGAAACTGAGAAACTGAGAAACTGAGAAACTGAGAAACTGAGAAACTGAGAAAATGAGAAACTGAGAAACTGAGAAACTGAGAATCTGAGAAACTGAGAAACTAAGAAACTAAGAAACTAAGAAACTAAGAAACTAAGAAACTAAGAAACTAAGAAACTAAGAAACTAAGAAACTAAGAAATATAGAAACTAAGAAACTAAGAAACTAAGAAACTAAGAAACTAAGAAACTAAGAAACTAAGAATCTAAGAAACTAAGAAACTAAGAAACTAAGAAACTAAGAAACTAAGAAACGAACAAACTGACAAACTTACAAACTGACAAAATATGAAAGTAAGAAATTAAGAAACTAAGAAACTAAGAAACGAACAAACTAAGAAACTAAGAAACTAAGAAACTAAGAAACTAAGAAACTAAAAAACTAAGAAACTAAGAAACTAAGAAACTAAGAAACTAAGAAACTAAGAAACTAAGAAACTAAGAAACTAAGAAACTAAGAAACTAAGAAACTAAGACACTAAGAAACTAAGAAACTAAGAAACTAAGAAACTAAGAAACTGAGAAACTGAGAAACTGAGAAACTGAGAAACTGAGAAACTGAGAAACTGAGAAACTGAGAAACTGAGAAACTGGGAAACTGAGAAACTGCGAAACTAAGAAACTGAGAAACTGAGAAACTGAGAACCTGAGAAACTGAGAAACTGAGAAACTGAGAAACTGAGAAACTGAGAAACTGAGAAACTGAGAAACTGAGAAACTGAGAAACTGAGAAACTAAGAAACTAAGAAACTAAGAAACTAAGAAACTAAGAAACTAAGAAACTAAGAAACTAAGAAACTAAGAAACTAAGAAACTAAGAAACTAAGAAACTAAGAAACTAAGAAACTAAGAAACTAAGAAACTAAGAAACTAAGAAACAAAGAAACTAAGAAACTAAGACACTAAGAAACTAAGAAACTAAGAAACTAAGAAACTAAGAAACTAAGAAACTAAGAAACTAAGAAACTAAGAAACTAAGAAACTAAGAAACTAAGAAACTAAGAAACTAAGAAACTAAGAAACTAAGAAACTAAGAAACTAGGAAACTAGGAAACTAGGAAACTAGGAAACTAAGAAACTAAGAAACTAAGAAACTAAGAAACTAAGAAACTAAGAAACTAAGAAACTAAGAAACTAAGAAACTAAGAAACTAAGAAACTAAGAAACTAAGAAACTAAGAAACGAACAAACTGACAAACTGACAAACTGACAAACTAAGAAACTAAGAGACTAAGAAACTAAGAAACTAAGAAACTAAGAAACTAAGAATCTAAGAAACTAAGAAACTAAGAAACTAAGAAACTAAGAAACTAAGAAACTAAGAAACTAAGAAACTAAGAAACTAAGAAACTAAGAAACTAAGAAACTAAGAAACTAAGAAACTAAGAAACTAAGAAACGAACAAACTGACAAACTGACAAACTGACAAACTGACAAACTAAGAAACTAAGAGACTAAGAAACTAAGAAACTAAGAAACTAAGAATCTAAGAAACTAAGAAACTAAGAAACTAAGAAACTAAGAAACTGAGAAACTAAGAAACTAAGAAACTGAGAAACTAAGAATCTAAGACACTAGGAAACTAAGAAACTAAGAAACTAAGAAACTAAGAAACTCAGAGACTGAGAAACTAAGAGACTGAGAAACTGAGAAACTGAGAAACTGAGATACTCAGAAACTGAGAAACTGAGAAACTGAGAAACTGCGAAACTGCGAAACTGAGAAACTGAGAAACTTAGAAACTGAGAACCTGAGAAACTGAGAAACTGAGAAACTGAGAAACTTAGAAACTGAGAAACTGAGAAACTAAGAAACTAAGAAACTAAGGAACTAAGAAACTAAGAAACTAAGAAAATAAGAAATTAAGAAACTAAGAAACTAGGAAACTGAGAAATTAAGAAACTAAGAAACTAAGAAACGTACAAACTGACAAACTGACAAACTGACAAACTAAGAAACTAAGAAACTAAGAAACTGAGCAACTGAGAAACTGAGAAACTGAGAAACTGAGAAACTGAGAAACTGAGAAACTGAGAAACTGAGAAACTGAGAAACCGAGAAACTGAGAAAATGAGAAACTGAGAAACTGAGAAACTGAGAAACTGAGAAACTAAGAAACTAAGAAACTAAGAAACTAAGAAACTAAGAAATTAAGAAACTAAGAAACTAAGAAACTAAGAAACTAAGAAACTAAGAAATTAAGAAACTAAGAAACTAAGAAACTAAGAAACTAAGAAACTAAGAAACTAAGAAACTAAGAAACTAGGAAACTAAGAAACTAGGAAACTAAGAAACTAAGAAACTAAGAAACTAAGAAACTAAGAAACTAAGAAACTAAGAAACTAAGAAACAAAGAAACTAAGAAACTAAGACACTAAGAAACTAAGAAACTAAGAAACTAAGAAACTGAGAAACTGAGAGACTGAGAGACCGAGAAACTGAGAAACTGAGAAACTGAGAAACTGAGAAACTGAGAAACTGAGAAACTGCGAAACTGAGAAACTGAGAAACTGAGAAACTTAGAAACTGAGAACCTGTGAAACTGAGAAACTGAGAAACTGAGAAACTTAGAAACTGAGAAACTGAGAAACTAAGAAACTAAGAAACTAAGGAACTAAGAAACTAAGAAACTAAGAAACTAAGAAACTAAGAAACTAAAAAACTAAGAAACTAAGAAACTAAGAAACTAGGAAACTAGGAAACTAGGAAACTAAGAAACTAAGAAACTAAGAAACTAAGAAACTAAGAAACTAAGAAATTAAGAAACTAAGAAACTAGGAAACTGAGAAATTAAGAAACTAAGAAACTAAGAAACGTACAAACTGACAAACTGACAAACTGACAAACTAAGAAACTAAGAAACTAAGAAACTGAGCAACTGAGAAACTGAGAAACTGAGAAACTGAGAAACTGAGAAACTGAGAAACTGAGAAACTGAGAAACTGAGAAACTGAGAAACTGAGAAACTGAGAAACTGAGAAACTGAGAAACTGAGAAACTGAGAAACTGAGAAAATGAGAAACTGAGAAACTGAGAAAATGAGAAACTGAGAAACTGAGAAAATGAGAAACTGAGAAACTGAGAAACTGAGAAACTAAGAAACTAAGAAACTAAGAAACTAAGAAATTAAGAAACTAAGAAAGTAAGAAACTAAGAAACTAAGAAACTAAGAAACTAAGAAACTGAGAAACTAGGAAACTAAGAAACTGACAAACTAAGAAACTAAGAAACTAAGAAACTAAGAAACTAAGAAACTATGAAACTAAGAAACTAAGAAACTAAGAAACTAAGAAACTAAGAAACTAAGAAACTAAGAAACTAAGAAACTAAGAAACTAAGAAACTAAGAAACTAAGAAACTAAGAAACTAAGAAACTAAGAAACTAAGAATCTAAGACACTAGGAAACTAAGAAACTAAGAAACTAAGAAACTAAGAAACTTAGAGACTGAGAAACTAAGAGACTGAGAAACTGAGAAACTGAGAAACTGAGGTACTGAGAAACTGAGAAACTGAGAAACTGAGAAACTGCGAAACTGAGAAACTGAGAAACTGAGTAACTTAGAAACTGAGAACCTGAGAAACTGAGAAACTGAGAAACTGAGAAACTGAGAAACTTAGAAACTGAGAAACTGAGAAACTAAGAAACTAAGAAACTAAGGAACTAAGAAACTAAGAAACTAAGAAAATAAGAAATTAAGAAACTAAGAAACTAGGAAACTGAGAAATTAAGAAACTAAGAAACTAAGAAACGTACAAACTGACAAACTGACAAACTGACAAACTAAGAAACTAAGAAACTAAGAAACTGAGCAACTGAGAAACTGAGAAACTGAGAAACTGAGAAACTGCGAAACTGAGAAACTGAGAAACTGAGAAACTGAGAAACTGAGAAACTGAGAACCTGAGAAACTGAGAAACTGAGAAACTGAGAAACTGAGAAAATGAGAAACTGAGAAACTGAGAAACTGAGAAACTAAGAAACTAAGAAACTAACAAACTAAGAAACTAAGAAATTAAGAAACTAAGAAAGTAAGAAACTAAGAAACTAAGAAACTAAGAAACTAAGAAACTAAGAAACTAGGAAACTAAGAAACTAGGAAACTAAGAAACTAAGAAACTAAGAAACTAAGAAACTAAGAAACTAAGAAACTAAGAAACTAAGAAACTAAGAAACTAAGAAACTAAGAAACTAAGAAACTAAGAAACTAAGAAACTAAGAAACTAAGAAACTAAGAAACTAAGAAACTAGGAAACTAGGAAACTAGGAAACTAAGAAACTAACAAACTAAGAAACTAAGAAACTAAGAAACTAAGAAACTAAGAAATTAAGAAACTAAGAAACTAGGAAACTGAGAAATTAAGAAACTAAGAAACTAAGAAACGTACAAACTGACAAACTGACAAACTGACAAACTAAGAAACTAAGAAACTAAGAAACTGAGCAACTGAGAAACTGAGAAACTGAGAAACTGAGAAACTGAGAAACTGAGAAACTGAGAAACTGAGAACCTGAGAAACTGAGAAACTGAGAAACTGAGAAACTGAGAAACTGAGAAACTGAGAAACTGAGAAAATGAGAAACTGAGAAACTGAGAAACTGAGAAACTGAGAAACTGAGAAACTAAGAAACTAAGAAACTAAGAAACTAAGAAACTAAGAAATGAAGAAACTAAGAAAGTAAGAAACTAAGAAACTAAGAAACTAAGAAACTAAGAAACTAGGAAACTAAGAAACTAGGAAACTAAGAAACTGAGAAACTAAGAAACTAAGAAACTAAGAAACTAAGAAACTAAGAAACTAAGAAACTAAGAAACTAAGAAACTAAGAAACTAAGAAACTAAGAAACTAAGAAACTAAGAAACTAAGAATCTAAGACACAAGGAAACTAAGAAACTAAGAAACTATGAAACTAAGAAACTAAGAAACTAAGAAACTAAGAAACTAAGAAACTAAGAAACTGAGAAACTGAGAAACTGAGAAATTGATATACTGAGAAACCGAGATACTGAGAAACTGAGAAACTGAGAAACTGAGAAACTGGGAAACTGAAAAACTGAGAAACTGAGAAACTGAGAAACTGAGAAACTGAGAAACTAAGAAACTAAGAAATTAAGGAACTAGGAAACTCAGAAACTAAGAAAATGAGAAACTAAGAAACTAAGAAACTAAGAAACTAAGAAACTAAGAAACTAAGAAACTAAGAAACTAGGAAACTAAGAAACTAGGAAACTAAGAAACTAAGAAACTAAGAAACTAAGAAACTAAGAAACTAAGAAACTAAGAAACTAAGAAACTAAGAAACTAAGAAACTAGGAAACTAAGAAACTAAGAAACAAAAAAACTAAGAAACTAAGACACTAAGAAACTAAGAAACTAAGAAACTAAGAAACTAAGAAACTAAGAAACTAAGAAACTAAGAAACTAAGAAACTAAGAAACTAAGAAACTAAGAAACTAAGAAACTAAGAAACTAAGAAACTAAGAAACTAAGAAACTAAGAAACTAAGAAACTAAGAAACTAAGAAACTAAGAAACTAAGAAACTAAGAAACTAAGAAACTAAGAAACTAAGAAACTAAGAAACTAAGAAACTAAGAAACTAAGAAACTAAGAAACTAAGAAACTAAGAAACTAAGAAACTAAGAAACTGAGAAACTAAGAAACTAAGAAACTAAGAAACTAAGAAACTAAGAAACTAAGAAACTAAGAAACTAAGAAACTAAGAAACTAAGAAACTAAGAAACTAAGAAACTAAGAAACTAAGAAACTAAGAAACTAAGAAACTAAGAAACTAAGAAACTAAGAAACTAGGAAACTAGGAAACTAGGAAACTAGGAAACTAAGAAACTAAGAAACTAAGAAGCTAAGAAACTAAGAAACTAAGAAACTAAGAAATTAAGAAACTAAGAAACTAGGAAACTGAGAAATTAAGAAACTAAGAAACTAAGAAACGTACAAACTGACAAACTGACAAACTGACAAACTAAGAAACTAAGAAACTAAGAAACTGAGCAACTGAGAAACTGAGAAACTGAGAAACTGAGAAACTGAGAAACTGAGAAACTGAGAAACTGAGAAACTGAGAAACTGAGAAACTGAGAAACTGAGAACCTGAGAAACTGAGAAACTGAGAAACTGAGAAAATGAGAAACTGAGAAACTGAGAAAATGAGAAACTGAGAAACTGAGAAAATGAGAAACTGAGAAACTGAGAAACTGAGAAACTAAGAAACTAAGAAACTAAGAAACTAAGAAATTAAGAAACTAAGAAAGTAAGAAACTAAGAAACTAAGAAACTAAGAAACTAAGAAACTGAGAAACTAGGAAACTAAGAAACTGACAAACTAAGAAACTAAGAAACTAAGAAACTAAGAAACTAAGAAACTAAGAAACTAAGAAACAAAGAAACTAAGAAACTTAGAAACTAAGAAACTAAGAAACGAACAAACTGACAAACTGACAAACTGACAAACTAAGAAACTAAGAGACTAAGAAACTAAGAAACTAAGAAACTAAGAATCTAAGAAACTAAGAAACTAAGAAACTAAGAAACTAAGAAACTAAGAAACTAAGAAACTAAGAAACTAAGAAACTAAGAAACTAAGAAACTAAGAATCTAAGACACTAGGAAACTAAGAAACTAAGAAACTAAGAAACTAAGAAACTCAGAGACTGAGAAACTAAGAGACTGAGAAACTGAGAAACTGAGAAACTGAGATACTCAGAAACTGAGAAACTGAGAAACTGAGAAACTGCGAAACTGAGAAACTTAGAAACTGAGAACCTGAGAAACTGAGAAACTGAGAAACTGAGAAACTTAGAAACTGAGAAACTGTGAAACTAAGAAACTAAGAAACTAAGGAACTAAGAAACTAAGAAACTAAGAAAATAAGAAATTAAGATACTAAGAAACTAGGAAACTGAGAAATTAAGAAACTAAGAAACTAAGAAACGTACAAACTGACAAACTGACAAACTGACAAACTAAGAAACTAAGAAACTAAGAAACTGAGCAACTGAGAAACTGAGAAACTGAGAAACTGAGAAACTGAGAAACTGAGAAACTGAGAAACTGAGAAACTGAGAAACTGAGAAACTGAGAAACTGAGAAACTGAGAAACTGAGAAACTGAGAAACTGAGAAACTGAGAAACTGAGAAACTGAGAAACTGAGAACCTGAGAAACTGAGAAACTGAGAAACTGAGAAACTGAGAAACTGAGAAAATGAGAAACTGAGAAACTGAGAAACTGAGAAACTGAGAAACTGAGAAACTAAGAAACTAAGAAACTAAGAAACTAAGAAACTAAGAAATGAAGAAACTAAGAAAGTAAGAAACTAAGAAACTAAGAAACTAAGAAACTAAGAAACTAGGAAACTAAGAAACTAGGAAACTAAGAAACTGAGAAACTAAGAAACTAAGAAACTAAGAAACTAAGAAACTAAGAAACTAAGAAACTAAGAAACTAAGAAACTAAGAAACTAAGAAACTAAGAAACTAAGAAACTAAGAAACTAAGAAACTAAGAAACTAAGAAACTAAGAATCTAAGACACTAGGAAACTAAGAAACTAAGAAACTAAGAAACTAAGAAACTAAGAAACTAAGAAACTAAGAAACTAAGAAACTGAGAAACTGAGAAACTGAGAAACTGAGAAATTGATATACTGAGAAACTGAGATACTGAGAAACTGAGAAACTGAGAAACTGGGAAACTGAAAAACTGAGAAACTGAGAAACTGAGAAACTGAGAAACTGAGAAACTGAGAAACTGAGAAACTAAGAAACTAAGAAATTAAGGAACTAAGAAACTCAGAAACTAAGAAAATAAGAAACTAAGAAACTAAGAAACTAAGAAACTAAGAAACTAAGAAACTAAGAAACTAAGAAACTAAGAAACTAAGAAACTAGGAAACTAAGAAACTAGGAAACTAAGAAACTAAGAAACTAAGAAACTAAGAAACTAAGAAACTAAGAAACTAAGAAACTAAGAAACTAGGAAACTAAGAAACTAAGAAACAAAGAAACTAAGAAACTAAGACACTAAGAAACTAAGAAACTAAGAAACTAAGAAACTAAGAAACTAAGAAACTAAGAAACTAAGAAACTAAGAAACTAAGAAACTAAGAAACTAAGAAACTAAGAAACTAAGAAACTAAGAAACTAAGAAACTAAGAAACTAAGAAACTAAAAAACTAAGAAACTAAGAAACTAAGAAACTAAGAAACTAAGAAACTAAGAAACTAAGAAACTGACAAACTAAGAAACTAAGAAACTAAGAAACTAAGAAACTAAGAAACTAAGAAACTAAGAAACTAAGAAACTAAGAAACTAAGAAACTAAGAAACTAAGAAACTAAGAAACTAAGAAACTAAGAAACTAAGAAACTAAGAAACTAAGAATCTAAGACACTAGGAAACTAAGAAACTAAGAAACTAAGAAACTAAGAAACTCAGGGACTGAGAAACTAAGAGACTGAGAAACTGAGAAACTGAGAAACTGAGATACTGAGAAACTGAGAAACTGAGAAACTGAGAAACTGAGAAACTGAGAAACTGAGAAACTTAGAAACTGAGAACCTGATAAACTGAGAAACTGAGAAACTGAGAAACTTAGAAACTGAGAAACTGAGAAACTAAGAAACTAAGAAACTAAGGAACTAAGAAACTAAGAAACTAAGAAAATAAGAAATTAAGAAACTAAGAAACTAGGAAACTGAGAAATTAAGAAACTAAGAAACTAAGAAACGTACAAACTGACAAACTGACAAACTGACAAACTAAGAAACTAAGAAACTAAGAAACTGAGCAACTGAGAAACTGAGAAACTGAGAAACTGAGAAACTGAGAAACTGAGAAACTGAGAAACTGAGAAACTGAGAAACTGAGAAACTGAGAAACTGCGAAACTGAGAAACTGAGAAACTGAGAAACTGAGAAACTGAGAAACTGAGAAACTGAGAAACTGAGAAAATGAGAAACTGAGAAACTGAGAAACTGAGAAACTGAGAAACTGAGAAACTGAGAAAATGAGAAACTGAGAAACTGAGAAACTGAGAAACTGAGAAACTGAGAAACTAAGAAACTAAGAAACTAAGAAACTAAGAAACTAAGAAATTAAGAAACTAAGAAAGTAAAGAACTAAGAAACTAAGAAACTAAGAAACTAAGAAACTAGGAAACTAAGAAACTAGGAAACTAAGAAACTAAGAAACTAAGAAACTAAGAAACTAAGAAACTAAGAAACTAAGAAACTAAGAAACTAAGAAACTAAGAAACTAAGAAACTAAGAAACTAAGAAACTAAGAAACTAAGAAACTAAGAATCTAAGACACTAGGAAACTAAGAAACTAAGAAACTAAGAAACTAAGAAACTAAGGAACTAAGAAACTCAGAAACTGAGAAACTAAGAGACTGAGAAACTAAGAAACTAAGAAACTAAGAAACTAAAAAACTAAGAAACTAAGAAACTAAGAAACTAAGAAACTAAGGAACTAAGAAACGAACAAACTTACAAACTAAGAAACTAAGAAACTAAGAAACTAAGAAACTAAGAAACTAAGAAACTAAGAAACTAAGAAACGAACAAACTGACAAACTGACAAACTGACAAACTAAGAAACTAAGAAACTAAGAAACTAAGAAACGAACAAACTGACAAACTGACAAACTGACAAACTAAGAAACTAAGAAACTAAGAAACTAAGAAACTAAGAAACTAAGAAACTAAGAAACTAAGAAACTGAGAAACTGAGAAACTGAGAAATTGATATACTGAGAAACTGAGATACTGAGAAACTGAGAAACTGAGAAACTGAGAAACTGGGAAACTGAAAAACTGAGAAACTGAGAAACTGAGAAACTGAGAAACTGAGAAACTGAGAAACTGAGAAACTAAGAAACTAAGAAATTAAGGAACTAAGAAACTCAGAAACTAAGAAAATAAGAAACTAAGAAACTAAGAAACTAAGAAACTAAGAAACTAAGAAACTAAGAAACTAAGAAACTAGGAAACTAAGAAACTAGGAAACTAAGAAACTAAGAAACTAAGAAACTAAGAAACTAAGAAACTAAGAATCTAAGAAACTAAGAAACTAGGAAACTAAGAAACTAAGAAACAAAGAAACTAAGAAACTAAGACACTAAGAAACTAAGAAACTAAGAAACTAAGAAACTAAGAAACTAAGAAACTGAGAAACTGAGAAACTGAGAGACTGAGAGACTGAGAAACTGAGAAACTGAGATACTGAGAAACTGAGAAACTGAGAAACTGCGAATCTGAGGAACTGAGAAACTAAGAAAATTAGAAACTAAGAAACAAAGAAACAAAGAAACTAAGAAACTAAGAAACTAAGAAACTAAGAAAGTAAGAAACTAAGAAACTAAGAAACTAAGAAACTAAGAAACTAACAAACTAAGAAACTTAGAAACTAAGAAACTAAGAAACTAAGAAACTTAGAAACTAAGAAACTAAGAAACTAAGAAACTAAGAAACTAAGAAACTGAGAAACTGAGAAACTGAGAAACTGAGAAACTGATATACTGAGAAACTGAGATACTGAGAAACTGAGAAACTGAGAAACTGGTAAACTGAAAAACTGAGAAACTGAGAAACTGAGAAACTGAGAAACTGAGAAACTGAGAAACTGAGAAACTAAGAAACTAAGAAACTAAGAAACTAAGAAACTAAGAAACTAAGAAACTAACAAACTAAGAAACTGGGAAACTAAGAAAGTAAGAAACTAAGAAACTAAGAAACTTAGAAACTAAGAAACTAAGAAGCTAAGAAACTAAGAAACTAAGAAACTAAGAAACTAAGAAACTAAGAAACTAAGAAACGAACAAACTGACAAACTGACAAACTGACAAACTAAGAAACTAAGAAACTAAGAAACTAAGAAAATAAGAAACTAAGAAACTAAGAAACTAAGAAACTAAGACACTAGGAAACTAAGAAACTAAGAAACTAAGAAACTAAGAAACTCAGAGACTGAGAAACTAAGAGACTGAGAAACTGAGAAACTAAGAAACGAACAAACTGACAAACTAAGAAACTAAGAAACTAAGAAACTAAGGAACTAAGAAACGAACAAACTGACAAACTAAGAAACTAAGAAACTAAGAAACTAAGAAACTAAGAAACTAAGAAACGAACAAACTGACAAACTGACAAACTGACAAACTAAGAAACTAAGAAACTAAGAAACTAAGAAACTAAGAAACTAAGAAACTATGAAACGAACAAACTGACAAATTGACAAACTGACAAACTAAGAAACTAAGAAACTAAGAAACTAAGAAACTAAGAAACTAAGAAACTAAGAAACTAAGAAGCTAAGAAACTAAGAAACTAAGAAACTAAGAAACTAAGAAACTAAGAAACTAAGAAACTAAGAAACTAAGAAACTGAGCAACTGAGCAACTGAGAAACTGAGAAACTGAGAAACTGAGAAACTGAGAAACTGAGAAACTGAGAAACTGAGAAACTGAGAAACTGAGAAACTGAGAAACTGAGAAACTGAGAAACTGAGAAACTGAGAACCTGAGAAACTGAGAAACTGAGAAACTGAGAAACTGAGAAACTGAGAAACTGAGAAAATGAGAAACTGAGAAACTGAGAAACTGAGAAACTGAGAAACTGAGAAACTAAGAAACTAAGAAACTAAGAAACTAAGAAACTAAGAAACTAAGAAATGAAGAAACTAAGAAACTAAGAAACTAAGAAACGAACAAACTGACAAACTGACAAACTAAGAAACTAAGAAACTAAGAAACTAAGAAACTAAGAAACTTAGAAACTAAGAAACTAAGAAACTAAGAAACTAAGAAACTAAGAAACTAAGAAACTGAGAAACTGAGAAACTGAGAAACTGAGAAACTGAGAAACTGAGAAACTGAGAAACTGAGAAACTGAGAAACTAAGAAACTAAGAAACTAAGAAACTAAGAAACTTAGATACTAAGAAACTAAGAAACTAAGAAACTAGGAAACTAAGAAACTAGGATACTAAGAAACTAAGAAACTAAGAAACTAAGAAACTAAGAAACTAAGAAACTAAGAAACTAAGAAACTAAGAAACTAAGAAACTAAGAAACTAAGAAACTTAGAAACTTAGAAACTAAGAAACTAAGAAACTAAGAAACTAAGAAACTAAGAAACTAAGAAACTGAGAAACTGAGAAACTGAGAAACTGAGAAACTGAGAAACTGAGAAACTGAGAAACTGAGAAACTGAGAAACTGAGAAACTAAGAAACTAAGAAACTAAGAAACTAAGAAACTTAGATACTAAGAAACTAAGAAACTAAGAAACTAGGAAACTAAGAAACTAGGATACTAAGAAACTAAGAAACTAAGAAACTAAGAAACTAAGAAACTAAGAAACTAAGAAACTAAGAAACTAAGAAACTAAGAAACTAAGAAACTAAGAAACTAAGAAACTAAGAAACTAAGAAACTAAGAAACGAACAAACTGACAAACTGACAAACTGACAAACTGACAAACTAAGAAACTAAGAAACTAAGAAACTAAGAAACTTAGAAACTAAGAAACTAAGAAACTAAGAAACTAAGAAACTAAGAAACTTTGAAACTTAGAAACTAAGAAACTAAGAAACTAAGAAACTAAGAAACTAAGAAACTAAGAAACTAAGAAACTGAGAAACTGAGAAACTGAGAAACTGAGAAACTGAGAAATTGAGAAACTGAGAAACTGAGAAACTGAGAAACTGAGATACTGAGAAACTGAGATACTGAGAAACTGAGAAACTGAGAAACAGAGAAACTGAGGAACTGAGAAACTAAGAAAATTAGAAACTAAGAAACTAAGAAACTAAGAAACGAACAAACTGACAAACTGACAAACTAAGAAACTAAGAAACTAAGAAACTAAGAAACTAAGAAACTAAGAAACTAAGAAACTAAGAAACTAAGAAACTGAGAAACTAAGAAACTAAGAAACTAAGAAACTAACAAACTAAGAAACTAAGAAACTAACAAACTAAGAAACTGAGAAACGAGGAAACTAAGAAACTAAGAAACTAAGAAACTTAGAAACTAAGAAACTAAGAAACTAAGAAACTATGAAACTAAGAAACTGAGAAACTAAGAAACTAAGAAACTAAGAAACTAAGAAGCTAAGAAACTAAGAAACTAAGAAACTAAGAAACGAACAAACTGACAAACTGACAAACTGACAAACTAAGAAACTAAGAAACTAAGAAACTAAGAAACTAAGAAACGAACAAACTGACAAACTGACAAACTGACAAACTAAGAAACTAAGAAACTAAGAAACTAAGAAACTAAGAAACTAAGAAACTAAGAAACTAAGAAACTAAGAAACTAAGAAACTAAGAAACTAAGAAACTAAGAAACTAAGAAACTAAGAAACGAACAAACTGACAAACTGACAAACTGGCAAACTAAGAAACTAAGAAACTAACAAACTAAGAAACTTAGAAACTAAGAAACTAAGAAACTAAGAAACTTAGAAACTAAGAAACTAAGAAACTAAGAAACTAAGAAACTAAGAAACTTAGAAACTGAGAAACTGAGAAACTAAGAGACTGAGGAACTGAGAAACTAAGAAACGAACAAACTGACAAACTAAGAAACTAAGAAACTAAGAAACGAACAAACTGATAAACTGACAAACTGACAAACTAAGAAACTAAGAAACTAAGAAACTAAGATACTAAGAAACTTAGAAACTAAGAAACTAAGAAACTAAGAAACTAAGAAACTAAGAAACTAAGAAACTTAGAAACTGAGAAACTAAGAAACTAAGAAACTAAGAAACTAAGAAACTAAGAAACTGAGAAACTGAGAAACTGAGAAACTGAGAAACTGAGAAACTGAGAAACTGAGAAACTAAGAAACTTAGAAACTAAGAAACTAAGAAACTAAGAAACTAAGAAACTAAGAAACTGAGAAACTGAGAAACTGAGAAACTGAGAAACTGAGAAACTGAGAAACTGAGAAACTGAGAAACTGAGAAACTAAGAAACTAAGAAACTAAGAAACTAAGAAACTTAGATACTAAGAAACTAAGAAACTAAGAAACTAGGAAACTAAGAAGCTAGGGTACTAAGAAACTAAGAAACTAAGAAACTAAGAAACTAAGAAACTAAGAAACTAAGAAACTAAGAAACTAAGAAACTAAGAAACTAAGAAACTAAGAAACTTAGAAACTTAGAAACTAAGAAACTGAGAAACTAAGAAACTAAGAAACTAAGAAACTAAGAAACTGAGAAACTGAGAAACTGAGAAACTGAGAAACTGAGAAACTGAGAAACTGAGAAACTGAGAAACTAAGAAACTAAGAAACTAAGAAACTAAGAAACTTAGATACTAAGAAACTAAGAAACTAAGAAACTAGGAAACTAAGAAACTAGGATACTAAGAAACTAAGAAACTAAGAAACTAAGAAACTAAGAAACTAAGAAACTAAGAAACTAAGAAACTAAGAAACTAAGAAACTTAGAAACTAAGAAACTAGGAAACTAAGAAACTAAGAAACTAAGAAACTGAGAAACTGAGAAACTAAGAGACTGAGGAACTGAGAAACTAAGAAACGAACAAACTGACAAACTAAGAAACTAAGAAACTAAGAAACGAACAAACTGATAAACTGACAAACTGACAAACTAAGAAACTAAGAAACTAAGAAACTAAGAAACTAAGAAACTAAGAAACTAAGAAACTAAGAAACTAAGAAACTAAGAAACTAAGAAACTAAGAAACTAAGAAACTAAGAAACGAACAAACTGACAAACTGACAAACTGACAAACTGACAAACTAAGAAACTAAGAAACTAAGAAACTAAGAAACTTAGAAACTAAGAAACTAAGAAAGTAAGAAACTAAGAAACTAAGAAACTTAGAAACTTAGAAACTAAGAAACTAAGAAACTAAGAAACTAAGAAACTAAGAAACTAAGAAACTAAGAAACTGAGAAACTGAGAAACTGAGAAACTGAGAAACTGAGAAACTGAGAAACTGAGAAACTGAGAAACTGAGATACTGAGAAACTGAGATACTGAGAAACTGAGAAACTGAGAAACAGAGAAACTGAGGAACTGAGAAACTAAGAAAATTAGAAACTAAGAAACTAAGAAACTAAGAAACGAACAAACTGACAAACTGACAAACTAAGAAACTAAGAAACTAAGAAACTAAGAAACTAAGAAACTAAGAAACTAAGAAACTAAGAAACTAAGAAACTAAGAAACTGAGAAACTAAGAAACTAAGAAACTAAGAAACTAACAAACTAAGAAACTAAGAAACTAACAAACTAAGAAACTGAGAAACGAGGAAACTAAGAAACTAAGAAACTTAGAAACTAAGAAACTAAGAAACTAAGAAACTATGAAACTAAGAAACTGAGAAACTAAGAAACTAAGAAACTAAGAAACTAAGAAGCTAAGAAACTAAGAAACTAAGAAACTAAGAAACGAACAAACTGACAAACTGACAAACTGACAAACTAAGAAACTAAGAAACTAAGAAACTAAGAAACGAACAAACTGACAAACTGACAAACTGACAAACTAAGAAACTAAGAAACTAAGAAACTAAGAAACTAAGAAACTAAGAAACTAAGAAACTAAGAAACTAAGAAACTAAGAAACTAAGAAACTAAGAAACGAACAAACTGACAAACTGACAAACTGGCAAACTAAGAAACTAAGAAACTAACAAACTAAGAAACTTAGAAACTAAGAAACTAAGAAACTAAGAAACTTAGAAACTAAGAAACTAAGAAACTAAGAAACTAAGAAACTAAGAAACTTAGAAACTGAGAAACTGAGAAACTAAGAGACTGAGGAACTGAGAAACTAAGAAACGAACAAACTGACAAACTAAGAAACTAAGAAACTAAGAAACGAACAAACTGATAAACTGACAAACTGACAAACTAAGAAACTAAGAAACTAAGAAACTAAGATACTAAGAAACTAAGAAACGAACAAACTGACAAACTGACAAACTGACAAACTGACAAACTAAGAAACTAAGAAACTAAGAAACTAAGAAACTTAGAAACTAAGAAACTAAGAAACTAAGAAACGAACAAACTGACAAACTGACAAACTGACAAACTGACAAACTAAGAAACTAAGAAACTAAGAAACTAAGAAACTTAGAAACTAAGAAACTAAGAAACTAAGAAACTAAGAAACTAAGAAACTAAGAAACTTAGAAACTGAGAAACTAAGAAACTAAGAAACTAAGAAACTAAGAAACTAAGAAACTGAGAAACTGAGAAACTGAGAAACTGAGAAACTGAGAAACTGAGAAACTGAGAAACTAAGAAACTAAGGAACTAAGAAACTAAGAAACTTAGATACTAAGAAACTAAGAAACTAAGAAACTAGGAAACTAAGAAACTAGGATACTAAGAAACTAAGAAACTAAGAAACTAAGAAACTAAGAAACTAAGAAACTAGGAAACTGAGAAACTGAGAAACTGAGAAACTGAGAAACTGAGAAACTGAGAAACTGAGAAACTGAGAAACTGAGAAACTGAGATACTGAGAAACTGAGATACTGAGAAACTGAGAAACTGAGAAACTGAGAAACTGAGAAACTGAGGAACTGAGAAACTAAGAAAATTAGAAACTAAGAAACTAAGAAACTAAGAAACTAAGAAACGAACAAACTGACAAACTGACAAACTAAGAAACTAAGAAACTAAGAAACTAAGAAACTAAGAAACTAAGAAACTAAGAAACTAAGAAACTAAGAAATTAAGAAACTAAGAAACTAGGAAACTGAGAAATTAAGAAACTAAGAAACTACGAAACGTACAAACTGACAAACTGACAAACTGACAAACTGACAAACTAAGAAACTAAGAAACTGAGAAACTGAGAAACTGAGAAACTGAGAAACTGAGAAACTGAGAAATTGAGAAACTGAGAAACTGAGAAACTAAGAAACTAAGAAACTAAGAAACGAACAAACTGACAAACTAAGAAACGATCAAACTGACAAACTAAGAAACTAAGAAACT
This sequence comes from Megalopta genalis, assembly GCF_051020955.1. Classification (NCBI taxonomy): domain Eukaryota; kingdom Metazoa; phylum Arthropoda; class Insecta; order Hymenoptera; family Halictidae; genus Megalopta; species Megalopta genalis. Next base: position 472,394 of record NW_027476159.1, read on the forward strand.
AAGAAACTAAGAAACTAAGAAACTAAGAAACTAAGAAACTAAGAAACTAAGAAACTAAGAAACTAAGAAACTAAGAAACTAAGAAACTAAGAAACTAAGAAACTAAGAAACTAAGAAACTAAGAAACTAAGAAACTAAGAAACTAAGAAACTAAGAAACTAAGAAACTAAGAAACTAAGAAACTAAGAAACTAAGAAACTAAGAAACTAAGAAACTAAGAAACTAAGAAACTAAGAAACTAAGAAACTAAGAAACTAAGAAACTAAGAAACTAAGAAACTAAGAAACTAAGAAACTAAGAAACTAAGAAACTAAGAAACTAAGAAACTAAGAAACTAAGAAACTAAGAAACTAAGAAACGAACAAACTGACAAACTGACAAACTAAGAAACTAAGAAACTAAGAAACTAAGAAACTAAGAAACTAAGAAACTAAGAAACTAAGAAACTAAGAAACTAAGAAACTAAGAAACTGAGAAACTAAGAAACTGAGAAACTAAGAAACTAACAAACTAAGAAACTAAGAAACTAACAAACTAAGAAACTGAGAAACGAGGAAACTAAGAAACTAAGAAACTAAGAAACTTAGAAACTAAGAGACTAAGAAACTAAGAAACTAAGAAACTAAGAAACTAAGAAACTTAGAAACTGAGAAACTAAGAAACTAAGAAACTAAGAAACTAAGAAACTAAGAAACTGAGAAACTGAGAAACTGAGAAACTGAGAAACTGAGAAACTGAGAAACTGAGAAACTAAGAAACTAAGGAACTAAGAAACTAAGAAACTTAGATACTAAGAAACTAAGAAACTAAGAAACTAGGAAACTAAGAAACTAGGATACTAAGAAACTAAGAAACTAAGAAACTAAGAAACTAAGAAACTAAGGAACTAAGAAACTAAGAAACGAACAAACTGACAAACTGACAAACTAAGAAACTAAGAAACTAAGAAACTAAGAAACTAAGAAACTAAGAAACTAAGAAACTAAGAAACTAAGAAACTAAGAAACTAAGAAACTAAGAAACTAAGAAACTGAGAAACTAAGAAACTAAGAAACTGACAAACTGACAAACTAAGAAACTAAGAAACTAAGAAACTAAGAAACTAAGAAACTAAGAAACGAAGAAACTGACAAACTGACAAACTGACAAACTAAGAAACTAAGAAACTAAGAACCTAAGAAACTAAGAAACTAAGAAACTTAGAAACTAAGAAACTAAGAAACTAAGAAACTAAGAAACTAAGAAACTTAGAAACTAAGAAACTAGGAAACTAAGAAACTAAGAAACTAAGAAACTGAGAAACTGAGAAACTAAGAGACTGAGGAACTGAGAAACTAAGAAACGAACAAACTGACAAACTAAGAAACTAAGAAACTAAGAAACGAACAAACTGATAAACTGACAAACTGACAAACTAAGAAACTAGGAAACTAAGAAACTTAGAAACTAAGAAACTAAGAAACTAAGAAACTAAGAAACTAAGAAACTAAGAAACGAACAAACTGACAAACTGACAAACTGACAAACTGACAAACTAAGAAACTAAGAAACTAAGAAACTAAGAAACTTAGAAACTAAGAAACTAAGAAACTAAGAAACTAAGAAACTAAGAAACTTAGAAACTTAGAAACTAAGAAACGAACAAACTGACAAACTGACAAACTGGCAAACTAAGAAACTAAGAAACTAACAAACTAAGAAACTTAGAAACTAAGAAACTAAGAAACTAAGAAACTTAGAAACTAAGAAACTAAGAAACTAAGAAACTAAGAAACTAAGAAACTAAGAAACTGAGAAACTGAGAAACTAAGAGACTGAGGAACTGAGAAACTAAGAAACGAACAAACTGACAAACTAAGAAACTAAGAAACTAAGAAACGAACAAACTGATAAACTGACAAACTGACAAACTAAGAAACTAAGAAACTAAGAAACTAAGAAACTAAGAAACTAAGAAACGAACAAACTGACAAACTGACAAACTGACAAACTGACAAACTAAGAAACTAAGAAACTAAGAAACTAAGAAACTTAGAAACTAAGAAACTAAGAAACTAAGAAACTAAGAAACTAAGAAACTAAGAATCTAAGAAACTTAGAAACTGAGAAACTAAGAAACTAAGAAACTAAGAAATTAAGAAACTAAGAAACTGAGAAACTGAGAAACTGAGAAACTGAGAAACTGAGAAACTGAGAAACTGAGAAACTGAGAAACTGAGAAACTGAGATACTGAGAAACTGAGATACTGAGAAACTGAGAAACTGAGGAACAGAGAAACTAAGAAAATTAGAAACTAAGAAACTAAGAAACTAAGAAACTAAGAAACTAAGAAACGAACAAACTGACAAACTGACAAACTAAGAAACTAAGAAACTAAGAAACTAAGAAACTAAGAAACTAAGAAACTAAGAAACTAAGAAACTGAGAAACTAAGAAACTAAGAAACTAAGAAACTAACAAACTAAGAAACTAAGAAACTAAGAAACTAACAAACTAAGAAACTGAGTAACGAGGAAACTAAGAAACTAAGAAACTAAGAAACTTAGAAACTAAGAAACTAAGAAACTAAGAAACTATGAAACTAAGAAACTGAGAAACTAAGAAACTAAGAAACTAAGAAACTATGAAGCTAAGAAACTAAGAAACTAAGAAACTAAGAAACGAACAAACTGACAAACTGACAAACTGACAAACTAAGAAACTAAGAAACTAAGAAACTAAGAAACTAAGAAACGAACAAACTGACAAACTGACAAACTGACAAACTAAGAAACTAAGAAACTAAGAAACTAAGAAACTAAGAAACTAAGAAACTAAGAAACTAAGAAACTAAGAAACTAAGAAACTAAGAAACGAACAAACTGACAAACTGACAAACTGGCAAACTAAGAAACTAAGAAACTAACAAACTAAGAAACTTAGAAACTAAGAAACTAAGAAACTAAGAAACTAAGAAACTAAGAAACTAAGAAACTAAGAAACTAAGAAACTAAGAAACTAAGAAACTAAGAAACTAAGAAACTAAGAAACTAAGAAACTAAGAAACTAAGAAACTAAGAAACTAAGAAACTAAGAAACTAAGAAACTAAGAAACTAAGAAACTAAGAAACTAAGAAACTAAGAAACTAAGAAACTAAGAAACTAAGAAACTAAGAAACTAAGAAACTAAGAAACTAAGAAACTAAGAAACTAAGAAACTAAGAAACTAAGAAACTAAGAAACTAAGAAACTAAGAAACTAAGAAACTAAGAAACTAAGAAACTAAGAAACTAAGAAACTGAGAAACTGAGAAACTAAGAGACTGAGGAACTGAGAAACTAAGAAACGAACAAACTGACAAACTAAGAAACTAAGAAACTAAGAAACGAACAAACTGATAAACTGACAAACTGACAAACTAAGAAACTAAGAAACTAAGAAACTAAGAAACTAAGAAACTAAGAAACGAACAAACTGACAAACTGACAAACTGACAAACTAAGAAACTAAGAAACTAAGAAACTAAGAAACTTAGAAACTAAGAAACTAAGAAACTAAGAAACTAAGAAACTAAGAAACTAAGAAACTAAGAAACTTAGAAACTGAGAAACTAAGAAACTAAGAAACTAAGAAATTAAGAAACTAAGAAACTGAGAAACTGAGAAACTGAGAAACTGAGAAACTGAGAAACTGAGAAACTGAGAAACTGAGAAACTGAGAAACTGAGATACTGAGAAACTGAGATACTGAGAAACTGAGAAACTGAGGAACAGAGAAACTAAGAAAATTAGAAACTAAGAAACTAAGAAACTAAGAAACTAAGAAACTAAGAAACGAACAAACTGACAAACTGACAAACTAAGAAACTAAGAAACTAAGAAACTAAGAAACTAAGAAACTAAGAAACTAAGAAACTAAGAAACTAAGAAACTAAGAAACTAAGAAACTAAGAAACTGAGAAACTAAGAAACTAAGAAACTAAGAAACTAACAAACTAAGAAACTAAGAAACTAACAAACTAAGAAACTGAGAAACGAGGAAACTAAGAAACTAAGAAACTAAGAAACTTAGAAACTAAGAAACTAAGAAACGAACAAACTGACAAACTGACAAACTGACAAACTAAGAAACTAAGAAACTAAGAAACTAAGAAACTAAGAAACTAAGAAACTAAGAAACGAAGAAACTGACAAACTGACAAACTGACAAACTAAGAAACTAAGAAACTAAGAAACTAAGAAACTAAGAAACTAAGAAACTAGGAAACTAAGAAACTAAGAAACTAAGAAACTGAGAAACTGAGAAACTAAGAGACTGAGGAACTGAGAAACTAAGAAACGAACAAACTGACAAACTGACAAACTGGCAAACTAAGAAACTAAGAAACTAACAAACTAAGAAACTTAGAAACTAAGAAACTAAGAAACTAAGAAACTTAGAAACTAAGAAACTAAGAAACTAAGAAACTAAGAAACGAACAAACTGACAAACTGACAAACTGGCAAACTAAGAAACTAAGAAACTAACAAACTAAGAAACTTAGAAACTAAGAAACTAAGAAACTAAGAAACTTAGAAACTAAGAAACTAAGAAACTAAGAAACTAAGAAACTAAGAAACTGAGAAACTGAGAAACTAAGAGACTGAGGAACTGAGAAACTAAGAAACGAACAAACTGACAAACTAAGAAACTAAGAAACTAAGAAACGAACAAACTGATAAACTGACAAACTGACAAACTAAGAAACTAAGAAACTAAGAAACTAAGAAACTAAGAAACTAAGAAACGAACAAACTGACAAACTGACAAACTGACAAACTGACAAACTAAGAAACTAAGAAACTAAGAAACTAAGAAACTTAGAAACTAAGAAACTGAGAAACTAAGAAACTAAGAAAATTAAGAAACTAAGAAACTAAGAAAATAAGAAACTAAGAAACTAAGAAACTGAGAAACTAAGAAACTGAGAAACTAAGAAACTAAGAAACTAAGAAACTAAGAAACTAAGAAACTAAGAAACTAAGAAACTAAGAAACTAAGAAACTAAGAAACTAAGAAACGAACAAACTGATAAACTGACAAACTGACAAACTAAGAAACTAAGAGACTAAGAAACTAAGAAACTAAGAAACTAAGAATCTAAGAAACTAAGAAACTAAGAAACTAAGAAACTAAGAAACTAAGAAACTAAGAAACTAAGAAACTAAGAAACTAAGAAACTAAGAATCTAAGACACTAGGAAACTAAGAAACTAAGAAACTAAGAAACTAAGAAACTCAGAGACTGAGAAACTAAGAGACTGAGAAACTGAGAAACTGAGAAACTGAGATACTCAGAAACTGAGAAACTGAGAAACTGAGAAACTGCGAAACTGAGAAACTGAGAAACTGAGAAACTTAGAAACTGAGAACCTGAGAAACTGAGAAACTGAGAAACTGAGAAACTTAGAAACTGAGAAACTGAGAAACTAAGAAACAAAGAAACTAAGGAACTAAGAAACTAAGAAACTAAGAAAATAAGAAATTAAGAAACTAAGAAACTAGGAAACTGAGAAATTAAGAAACTAAGAAACGAAGAAACGTACAAACTGACAAACTGACAAACTGACAAACTAAGAAACTAAGAAACTAAGAAACTGAGCAACTGAGAAACTGAGAAACTGAGAAACTGAGAAACTGAGAAACTGAGAAACTGAGAAACTGAGAAACTGAGAAACTGAGAAACTGAGAAAGTGAGAAACTGAGAAACTGAGAAACTGCGAAACTGAGAAACTGAGAAACTGAGAAACTGAGAAACTGAGAAACTGAGAAACTGAGAACCTGAGAAACTGAGAAACTGAGAAACTGAGAAACTGAGAAACTGAGAAAATGAGAAACTGAGCAACTGAGAAACTGAGAAACTGAGAAACTGAGAAACTGAGAAACTAAGAAACTAAGAAACTAAGAAACTAAGAAACTAAGAAACTAAGAAACTAAGAAACTAAGAAACTAAGAAACTAAGAAACTAAGAAACTAAGAAACTAAGAAACTAAGAAACTAAGAAACTAAGAAACTAAGAAACTAAGAAACTAAGAAACTAACAAACTAAGAAACTAACAAACTAAGAAACTAAGAAACTAACAAACTAAGAAACTGAGAAACGAGGGAACTAAGAAACTAAGAAACTAAGAAACTTAGAAACTAAGAAACTAAGAAACGAACAAACTGACAAACTGACAAACTGACAAACTAAGAAACTAAGAAACTAAGAAACTAAGAAACTAAGAAACTAAGAAACTAAGAAACGAAGAAACTGACAAACTGACAAACTGACAAACTAAGAAACTAAGAAACTAAGAAACTAAGAAACTAAGAAACTAAGAAACGAACAAACTGACAAACTGACAAACTGGCAAACTAAGAAACTAAGAAACTAACAAACTAAGAAACTTAGAAACTAAGAAACTAAGAAACTAAGAAACTTAGAAACTAAGAAACTAAGAAACTAAGAAACTAAGAAACGAACAAACTGACAAACTGACAAACTGACAAACTAAGAAACTAAGAAACTAAGAAACTAAGAAACTAAGAATCTAAGAAACTAAGAAACTAAGAAACTAAGAAACTAAGAAACTAAGAAACTGACAAACTAAGAAACTAAGAAACTAAGAAACTAAGAAACTAAGAAACTAAGAATCTAAGAAACTAAGAAACTAAGAAACTATGTAACTAAGAAGCTAAGAAACTAAGAAACTAAGAAACTAAGAAACTAAGAAACTAAGAAACTAAGAAACTAAGAAACAAAGAAACTAAGAAACTAAGAAACTAAGAAACTAAGAAACTAAGAAACTAAGAAACTAAGAAACTAAGAAACTAAGACACTAAGAAACTAAGAAACTGAGAAACTAAGAAACTAAGAAACTAAGAAACTAAGAAGCTAAGAAACTAAGAAACTAAGAAACTAAGAAACGAACAAACTGACAAACTGACAAACTGACAAACTAAGAAACTAAGAAACTAAGAAACTAAGAAACTAAGAAACGAACAAACTGACAAACTGACAAACTGACAAACTAAGAAACTAAGAAACTAAGAAACTAAGAAACTAAGAAACTAAGAAACTAAGAAACTAAGAAACTAAGAAACGAACAAACTGACAAACTGACAAACTGGCAAACTAAGAAACTAAGAAACTAAGAAACTTAGAAACTAAGAAACTAAGAAACTAAGAAACTAAGGAACGAACAAACTGACAAACTGACAAACTGACAAACTAAGAAACTAAGAAACTAAGAAACTAAGAAACTAAGAATCTAAGAAACTAAGAAACTAAGAAACTAAGAAACTAAGAAACTAAGAAACTAAGAAACGAACAAACTGACAAACTGACAAACTGGCAAACTAAGAAACTAAGAAACTAACAAACTAAGAAACTTAGAAACTAAGAAACTAAGAAACTAAGAAACTAGGAAACTGAGAAACTGAGAAACTAAGAGACTGAGGAACTGAGAAACTAAGAAACGAACAAACTGACAAACTAAGAAACTAAGAAACTAAGAAACGAACAAACTGATAAACTGACAAACTGACAAACTAAGAAACTAAGAAACTAAGAAACTAAGAAACTAAGAAACTAAGAAACTAAGAAACTAAGAAACTAAGAAACTAAGAAACTAAGAAACTAAGAAACTAAGAAACTAAGAAACTAAGAAACTAAGAAACTAAGAAACTAAGAAACTAAGAAACGAACAAACTGACAAACTGACAAACTGACAAACTGACAAACTAAGAAACTAAGAAACTAAGAAACTAAGAAACTTAGAAACTAAGAAACTAAGAAACTAAGAAACTAAGAAACTAAGAAACTAAGAAACTAAGAAACTAAGAAACTAAGAAACTATGAAACTAAGAAACTGAGAAACTAAGAAACTAAGAAACTAAGAAACTAAGAAGCTAAGAAACTAAGAAACTAAGAAACTAAGAAACGAACAAACTGACAAACTGACAAACTGACAAACTAAGAAACTAAGAAACTAAGAAACTAAGAAACTAAGAAACGAACAAACTGACAAACTGACAAACTGACAAACTGAGAAACTAAGAAACTAAGAAACTAAGAAACTAAGAAACTAAGAAACTAAGAAACGAACAAACTGACAAACTGACAAACTGGCAAACTAAGAAACTAAGAAACTAACAAACTAAGAAACTTAGAAACTAAGAAACTAAGAAACTAAGAAACTTAGAAACTAAGAAACTAAGAAACTAAGAAACTAAGAAACTAAGAAACTAAGAAACTGAGAAACTGAGAAACTAAGAGACTGAGGAACTGAGAAACTAAGAAACGAACAAACTGACAAACTAAGAAACTAAGAAACTAAGAAACGAACAAACTGATAAACTGACAAACTGACAAACTAAGAAACTAAGAAACTAAGAAACTAAGAAACTAAGAAACGAACAAACTGACAAACTGACAAACTGACAAACTGGCAAACTAAGAAACTAAGAAACTAAGAAGCTAAGAAACTAAGAAACTAAGAAACTAAGAAACGAACAAACTGACAAACTGACAAACTGACAAACTAAGAAACTAAGAAACTAAGAAACTAAGAAACTAAGAAACGAACAAACTGACAAACTGACAAACTGACAAACTAAGAAACTAAGAAACTAAGAAACTAATAAACTAAGAAACTAAGAAACTAAGAAACTAAGAAACGAACAAACTGACAAACTGACAAACTGGCAAACTAAGAAACTAAGAAACTAACAAACTAAGAAACTTAGAAACTAAGAAACTAAGAAACTAAGAAACTTAGAAACTAAGAAACTAAGAAACTAAGAAACTAAGAAACTAAGAAACTAAGAAACTGAGAAACTGAGAAACTAAGAGACTGAGGAACTGAGAAACTAAGAAACGAACAAACTGACAAACTAAGAAACTAAGAAACTAAGAAACGAACAAACTGATAAACTGACAAACTGACAAACTAAGAAACTAAGAAACTAAGAAACTAAGAAACTAAGAAACGAACAAACTGACAAACTGACAAACTGACAAACTGGCAAACTAAGAAACTAAGAAACTAAGAAACTAAGAAACTTAGAAACTAAGAAACTAAGAAACTAAGAAACTAAGAAACTAAGAAACTTAGAAACTTAGAAACTAAGAAACTAAGAAACTAAGAAACTAAGAAACTAAGAAACTAAGAAACTAAGAAACTAAGAAACTAAGAAACTAAGAAACTAAGAAACTAAGAAACTAAGAAACTAACAAACTAAGAAACTAACAAACTAAGAAACTAAGAAACTAACAAACTAAGAAACTGAGAAACGAGGAAACTAAGAAACTAAGAAACTAAGAAACTTAGAAACTAAGAAACTAAGAAACGAACAAACTGACAAACTGACAAACTGACAAACTAAGAAACTAAGAAACTAAGAAACTAAGAAACTAAGAAACTAAGAAACTAAGAAACGAAGAAACTGACAAACTGACAAACTGACAAACTAAGAAACTAAGAAACTAAGAAACTAAGAAACTAAGAAACTAAGAAACTAAGAAACTTAGAAACTAAGAAACTAAGAAACTAAGAAACTAAGAAACTAAGAAACTAAGAAACTTAGAAACTAAGAAACTAGGAAACTAAGAAACTAAGAAACTAAGAAACTGAGAAACTGAGAAACTAAGAGACTGAGGAACTGAGAAACTAAGAAACGAACAAACTGACAAACTAAGAAACTAAGAAACTAAGAAACGAACAATCTGATAAACTGACAAACTGACAAACTAAGAAACTAAGAAACTAAGAAACTAAGAAACTAAGAAACTAAGAAACTAAGAAACGAACAAACTGACAAACTGACAAACTGACAAACTGACAAACTAAGAAACTAAGAAACTAAGAAACTAAGAAACTTAGAAACTAAGAAACTAAGAAACTAAGAAACTAAGAAACTAAGAAACTAAGAAACTAAGAAACTAAGAAACTAAGAAACTAAGAAACTAAGAAACTAAGAAACTAAGAAACTAAGAAACTAAGAAACTGAGAAACTGAGAAACTAAGAGACTGAGGAACTGAGAAACTAAGAAACGAACAAACTGACAAACTAAGAAACTAAGAAACTAAGAAACGAACAAACTGATAAACTGACAAACTGACAAACTAAGAAACTAAGAAACTAAGAAACTAAGAAACTAAGAAACTAAGAAACGAACAAACTGACAAACTGACAAACTGACAAACTGACAACCTGACAAACTAAGAAACTATGAAACTAAGAAACTAAGAAACTAAGAAACTAAGAAACTAAGAAACGAACAAACTGACAAACTGACAAACTGGCAAACTAAGAAACTAAGAAACTAACAAACTAAGAAACTTAGAAACTAAGAAACTAAGAAACTAAGAAACTTAGAAACTAAGAAGCTAAGAAACTAAGAAACTAAGAAACTAAGAAACTAAGAAACTGAGAAACTGAGAAACTAAGAGACTGAGGAACTGAGAAACTAAGAAACGAACAAACTGACAAACTAAGAAACTAAGAAACTAAGAAACGAACAAACTGATAAACTGACAAACTGACAAACTAAGAAACTAAGAAACTAAGAAACTAAGAAACTAAGAAACTAAGAAACTAAGAAACGAACAAACTGACAAACTGACAAACTGACAAACTGACAAACTGACAAACTAAGAAACTATGAAACTAAGAAACTAAGAAACTTAGAAACTAAGAAACTAAGAAACTAAGAAACTAAGAAACTAAGAAACTTAGAAACTTAGAAACTTAGAAACTAAGAAACTAAGAAACTAAGAAACTAAGAAACTAAGAAACTAAGAAACTGAGAAACTGAGAAACTGAGAAACTGAGAAACTGAGAAACTGAGAAACTGAGAAACTGAGAAACTGAGAAACTAAGAAACTAAGAAACTGAGAAACTAAGAAACTTAGATACTAAGAAACTAAGAAACTAAGAAACTAAGAAACTAAGAAACTAAGAAACTAAGAAACTAAGAAACTAAGAAACTAAGAAACTAAGAAACTGAGAAACTGAGAAACTGAGAAACTGAGAAACTGAGAAACTGAGAAACTGAGAAACTGAGAAACTGAGAAACTGAGAAACTGAGAAACTAAGAAACTAAGAAACTAAGAAACTAAGAAACTAAGAAACTAAGAAACTAAGAAACTAAGAAACTAAGAAACTAAGAAACTAAGAAACTAAGAAACTAAGAAACTAAGAAACTAAGAAACTAAGAAACTAAGAAACTAAGAAACTAAGAAACTAAGAAACTAAGAAACTAAGAAACTATGAAACTAAGAAACTGAGAAACTAAGAAACTAAGAAACTAAGAAACTAAGAAGCTAAGAAACTAAGAAACTAAGAAACTAAGAAACGAACAAACTGACAAACTGACAAACTGACAAACTAAGAAACTAAGAAACTAAGAAACTAAGAAACTAAGAAACTAAGAAACGAACAAACTGACAAACTGACAAACTGACAAACTAAGAAACTAAGAAACTAAGAAACTAAGAAACTAAGAAACTAAGAAACTAAGAAACTAAGAAACTAAGAAACTAAGAAACTAAGAAACTAAGAAACGAACAAACTGACAAACTGACAAACTGGCAAACTAATAAACTAAGAAACTAACAAACTAAGAAACTTAGAAACTAAGAAACTAAGAAACTAAGAAACTTAGAAACTAAGAAACTAAGAAACTAAGAAACTAAGAAACTAAGAAACTAAGAAACTGAGAAACTGAGAAACTAAGAGACTGAGGAACTGAGAAACTAAGAAACGAACAAACTGACAAACTAAGAAACTAAGAAACTAAGAAACGAACAAACTGATAAACTGACAAACTGACAAACTAAGAAACTAAGAAACTAAGAAACTAAGAAACTAAGAAACGAACAAACTGACAAACTGACAAACTGACATACTGACAAACTAAGAAACTAAGAAACTAAGAAACTAAGAAACTAAGAAACTAAGAAACTAAGAAACTAAGAAACTAAGAAACTAAGAAACTAAGAAACTAAGAAACTTAGAAACTGAGAAACTAAGAAACTAAGAAACTAAGAAACTAAGAAACTAAGAAACTGAGAAACTGAGAAACTGAGAAACTGAGAAACTGAGAAACTGAGAAACTGAGAAACTGAGAAACTAAGAAACTAAGGAACTAAGAAACTAAGAAACTTAGATACTAAGAAACTAAGAAACTAAGAAACTAGGAAACTAAGAAACTAGGATACTAAGAAACTAAGAAACTAAGAAACTAAGAAACTAAGAAACTAAGAAACTAAGAAACTAAGAAACTAAGAAACTAAGAAACTAACAAACTAAGAAACTAGGAAACTGAGAAACTGAGAAACTGAGAAACTGAGAAACTGAGAAACTGAGAAACTGAGAAACTGAGAAACTGAGAAACTGAGATACTGAGAAACTGAGATACTGAGAAACTGAGAAACTGAGAAACTGAGAAACTGAGGAACTGAGAAACTAAGAAAATTAGAAACTAAGAAACTAAGAAACTAAGAAACTAAGAAACGAACAAACTGACAAACTGACAAACTAAGAAACTAAGAAACTAAGAAACTAAGAAACTAAGAAACTAAGAAACTAAGAAACTAAGAAACTAAGAAACTAAGAAATTAAGAAACTAAGAAACTAGGAAACTGAGAAGCTGAGAAACTAAGAAACTAAGAAACTAAGAAACGAACAAACTGACAAACTAAGAAACGATCAAACTGACAAACTAAGAAACTAAGAAACTAAGAAACTAAGAAACTAAGAAACTAAGAAACTAAGAAACTAAGAAACTAAGAAACTAAGAAACTAAGAAACTAAGAAACTAAGAAACTAAGAAACTAAGAAACTAAGAAACTAAGAAACTAAGAAACTAAGAAACTAAGAAACTAAGAAACTAAGAAACTAAGAAACTAAGAAACTAAGAAACTAAGAAACTAAGAAACTAAGAAACTAAGAAACTAAGAAACTAAGAAACTAAGAAACTAAGAAACTAAGAAACTAAGAAACTAAGAAACTAAGAAACTAAGAAACTAAGAAACTAAGAAACTAAGAAACTAAGAAACTAAGAAACTAAGAAACTAAGAAACTAAGAAACTAAGAAACTAAGAAACTAAGAAACTAAGAAACTAAGAAACTAAGAAACTAAGAAACTAAGAAACTAAGAAACTAAGAAACTAAGAAACTAAGAAACTAAGAAACTAAGAAACTAAGAAACTAAGAAACTAAGAAACTAAGAAACTAAGAAACTAAGAAACTAAGAAACTAAGAAACTAAGAAACTAAGAAACTAAGAAACTAAGAAACTAAGAAACTAAGAAACTAAGAAACTAAGAAACTAAGAAACTGAGAAACTGAGAAACTGAGAAACTGAGAAACTGAGAAACTGAGAAACTGAGAAACTTAGAAACTGAGAAACTGAGAAACTGAGAAACTGAGAAACTGAGAAACTGCGAAACTGAGCAACTGCGAAACTGAGAGACTGTGAAACTGAGAAACTGCGAAACTGAGCAACTGCGAAACTGAGAAACTGAGAAACTGAGAAACTGAGAAACTGAGAAACTGAGAAACTGAGAAACTGAGAAACTGAGAAACTGAGAAACTGAGAAACTGAGAAACTGAGAAACTGAGAAACTGAGAAACTAAGAAACTAAGAAACTAAGAAACTAAGAAACTAAGAAACTAAGAAACTAAGAAACTAAGAAACTAAGAAACTAAGAAACTAAGAAACTAAGAAACTAAGAAACTAAGACACTAAGAAACTAAGAAACTAAGAAACTAAGAAACTAAGAAACTAAGAAACTGAGAAACTGAGAGACTGAGAGACTGAGAAACTGAGAAACTGAGATACTGAGAAACTGAGAAACTGAGAAACTGCGAATCTGAGGAACTGAGAAACTAAGAAAATTAGAAACTAAGAAACAAAGAAACAAAGAAACTAAGAAACTAAGAAACTAAGAAACTAAGAAACTAAGAAACTAAGAAACTAAGAAACTAAGAAACTAAGAAACTAAGGAACTAACAAACTAAGAAACTTAGAAACTAAGAAACTAAGAAACTAAGAAACTTAGAAACTAAGAAACTAAGAAACTAAGAAACTAAGAAACTAAGAAACTGAGAAACTGAGAAACTGAGAAACTGATATACTGAGAAACTGAGATACTGAGAAACTGAGAAACTGAGAAACTGAGAAACTGGGAAACTGAAAAACTGAGAAACTGAGAAACTGAGAAACTGAGAAACTGAGAAACTGAGAAACTGAGAAACTAAGAAACTAAGAAACTAAGAAACTAAGAAACTAACAAACTAAGAAACTGGGAAACTAAGAAACTAAGAAACTAAGAAACTAAGAAACTTAGAAACTAAGAAACTAAGAAACTAAGAAACTAAGAAACTAAGAAACTAAGAAACTAAGAAACTAAGAAACGAACAAACTGACAAACTGACAAACTGACAAACTAAGAAACTAAGAAACTAAGAAAATAAGAAACGAACAAACTGACAAACTGACAAACTGACAAACTAAGAAACTAAGAAACTAAGAAACTAAGAAACTAAGAAACTAAGAAACGAAGAAACTAAGAAACTAAGAAACTAAGAAACTAAGAAACTAAGAAACTAAGAAACTAAGAAACTAAGAAACTAAGAAACTAAGACACTAGGAAACTAAGAAACTAAGAAACTAAGAAACTAAGAAACTCAGAGACTGAGAAACTAAGAGACTGAGAAACTGAGAAACTAAGAAACGAACAAACTGACAAACTAAGAAACTAAGAAACAAAGAAACTAAGAAACTAAGAAACGAACAAACTGACAAACTAAGAAACTAAGAAACTAAGAAACTAAGAAACTAAGAAACTAAGAAACTAAGAAACTAAGAAACTAAGAAACTAAGACACTAAGAAACGAACAAACTGACAAACTGACAAACTGACAAACTAAGAAACTAAGAAACTAAGAAACTAAGAAACTAAGAAACTATGAAACGAACAAACTGACAAATTGACAAACTGACAAACTAAGAAACTAAGACACTAAGAAACTAAGAAACTAAGAAACTAAGAAACTAAGAAACTAAGAAACTAAGAAACGAACAAACTGACAAACTGACAAACTGGCAAACTAAGAAACTAAGAAACTAACAAACTAAGAAACTTAGAAACTAAGAAACTAAGAAACGTAGAAACGTAGAAACTAAGAAACTAAGAAACTAAGAAACTAAGAAACTAAGAAACTAAGAAACTAAGAAACTAAGAAACTGAGAAACTGAGAAACTAAGAGACTGAGGAACTGAGAAACTAAGAAACGAACAAACTGACAAACTAAGAAACTAAGAAACTAAGAAACGATCAAACTGATAAACTGACAAACTGACAAACTAAGAAACTAAGAAACTAAGAAACTAAGAAACTAAGAAACTAAGAAACTAAGAAACGAACAAACTGACAAACTGACAAACTGACAAACTGACAAACTAAGAAACTAAGAAACTAAGAAACTAAGAAACTAAGAAACTAAGAAACTAAGAAACTTAGAAACTAAGAAACTAAGAAACTAAGAAACTAAGAAACTAAGAAACTAAGAAACTAAGAAACTAAGTAACTAAGAAACTAAGAAACTAAGAAACTAAGAAACTTAGAAACTTAGAAACTAAGAAACTAAGAAACTAAGAAACTAAGAAACTAAGAAACTAAGAAACTAAGAAACTAAGAAACTAAGACACTAGGAAACTAAGAAACTAAGAAACTAAGAAACTAAGAAACTCAGAGACTGAGAAACTAAGAGACTGAGAAACTGAGAAACTAAGAAACGAACAAACTGACAAACTAAGAAACTAAGAAACTAAGAAACTAAGAAACTAAGAAGCGAACAAACTGACAAACTAAGAAACTAAGAAACTAAGAAACTAAGAAACTAAGAAACTAAGAAACTAAGAAACTAAGAAACTAAGAAACTAAGAATCTAAGACACTAGGAAACTAAGAAACTAAGAAACTAAGAAACTAAGAAACTCAGAAACTGAGAAACTAAGAGACTGAGAAACTGAGAAACTAAGAAACGAACAAACTGACAAACTAAGAAACTAAGAAACTAAGAAACTAAGGAACTAAGAAACGAACAAACTGACAAACTAAGAAACTAAGAAACTAAGAAACTAAGAAACTAAGAAACGAACAAACTGACAAACTGACAAACTGACAAACTAAGAAACTAAGAAACTAAGAAACTAAGAAACTAAGAAACTAAGAAACTAAGAAACTAAGAAACGAACAAACTGACAAACTGACAAACTGACAAACTAAGAAACTAAGAAACTAAGAAACTAAGAAACTAAGAAACTAAGAAACTAAGAAACTAAGAAACTAAGAAACTGAGAAACTGAGAAACTGAGAAACTGAGAAATTGATAAACTGAGAAACTGAGATACTGAGAAACTGAGAAACTGAGAAACTGAGAAACTGGGAAATTGAAAAACTGAGAAACTGAGAAACTGAGAAACTGAGAAACTGAGAAACTGAGAAACTGAGAAACTGAGAAACTGAGAAACTAAGAAACTAAGAAATTAAGGAACTAAGAAACTCAGAAACTAAGAAAATAAGAAACTAAGAAACTAAGAAACTAAGAAACTAAGAAACTAAGGAACTAAGAAACTAAGAAACTAGCAAACTAAGAAACTAGGAAACTAAGAAACTAAGAAACTAAGAAACTAAGAAACTAAGAAACTAAGAAACTAGGAAACTAAGAAACTAAGAAACAAAGAAACTAAGAAACTAAGACACTAAGAAACTAAGAAACTAAGAAACTAAGAAACTAAGAAACTGAGAAACTGAGAGACTGAGAGACTGAGAAACTGAGAAACTGAGATACTGAGAAACTGAGAAACTGAGAAACTGCGAATCTGAGGAACTGAGAAACTAAGAAAATTAGAAACTAAGAAACTAAGAAACAAAGAAACAAAGAAACTAAGAAACTAAGAAACTAAGAAACTAAGAAACTAAGAAACTAAGAAACTAAGAAACTAAGAAACTAAGAAACTAAGAAACTAAGAAACTAAGAAACTAAGAAACTAAGAAACTAAGAAACTAACAAACTAAGAAACTTAGAAACTAAGAAACTAAGAAACTAAGAAACTTAGAAACTAAGAAACTAAGAAACTAAGAAACTAAGAAACAAAGAAACTGAGAAACTGAGAAACTGAGAAACTGATATACTGAGAAACTGAGATACTGAGAAACTGAGAAACTGAGAAACTGGGAAACTGGAAAACTGAGAAACTGAGAAACTGAGAAACTGAGAAACTGAGAAACTGAGAAACTAAGAAACTAAGAAACTAAGAAACTAAGAAACTAAGAAACTAACAAACTAAGAAACTGGGAAACTAAGAAACTAAGAAACTAAGAAACTAAGAAACTTAGAAACTAAGAAACTAAGAAACTAAGAAACTAAGAAACTAAGAAACTAAGAAACTAAGAAACTAAGAAACTAAGAAACGAACAAACTGACAAACTGACAAACTGACAAACTAAGAAACTAAGAAACTAAGAAAATAAGAAACTAAGAAACGAACAAACTGACAAACTGACAAACTGACAAACTAAGAAACTAAGAAACTAAGAAACTTAGAAACTAAGAAACTAAGAAACTAAGAAACTAAGAAACTAAGAAACTAAGAAACTAAGAAACTAAGAAACTTAGAAACTAAGAAACTAAGAAACTAAGAAACTAAGACACTAGGAAACTAAGAAACTAAGAAACTAAGAAACTAAGAAACTCAGAGACTGAGAAACTAAGAGACTGAGAAACTGAGAAACTAAGAAACGAACAAACTGACAAACTAAGAAACTAAGAAACAAAGAAACTAAGAAACTAAGAAACGAACAAACTGATAAACTGACAAACTGACAAACTAAGAAACTAAGAAACTAAGAAACTAAGAAACTAAGAAACTAAGAAACTAAGAAACTAAGAAACTAAGAAACTAAGAAACTAAGAAACTAAGAAACTAAGAAACTAAGAAACTAAGAAACTAAGAAACGAACAAACTGACAAACTGACAAACTGACAAACTGACAAACTAAGAAACTAAGAAACTAAGAAACTAAGAAACTAAGAAACTTAGAAACTAAGAAACTAAGAAACTAAGAAACTAAGAAACTAAGAAACTAAGAAACTAAGAAACTAAGAAACTTAGAAACTTAGAAACTAAGAAACTAAGAAACTAAGAAACTAAGAAACTAAGAAACTAAGAAACTGAGAAACTGAGAAACTGAGAAACTGAGAAACTGAGAAACTGAGAAACTAAGAAACTAAGAAACTAAGAAACTAAGAAACTTAGATACTAAGAAACTAAGAAACTAAGAAACTAGGAAACTAAGAAACTAGGATACTAAGAAACTAAGAAACTAAGAAACTAAGAAACTAAGAAACTAAGAAACTAAGAATCTAAGAAACTAAGAAACTAGGAAACTGAGAAACTGAGAAACTGAGAAACTGAGAAACTGAGAAACTGAGAAACTGAGAAACTGAGAAACTGAGAAACTGAGAAACAGAGAAACTGAGGAACTGAGAAACTAAGAAAATTAGAAACTAAGAAACTAAGAAACTAAGAAACTAAGAAACTAAGAAACTAAGAAACGAACAAACTGACAAACTGACAAACTAAGAAACTAAGAAACTAAGAAACTAAGAAACTAAGAAACGAACAAACTGACAAACTGACAAACTAAGAAACTAAGAAACTAAGAAACTAAGAAACTAAGAAACTAAGAAACTAAGAAACTAAGAAACTGAGAAACTAAGAAACTAAGAAACTAAGAAACTAAGAAACTAACAAACTAAGAAACTAAGAAACTAACAAACTAACAAACTAAGAAACTGAGAAACTAGGAAACTAAGAAACTAAGAAACTAAGAAACTAAGAAACTAAGAAACTAAGAAACGAACAAACTGACAAACTGACAAACTGACAAACTAAGAAACTAAGAAACTAAGAAACTAAGAAACTAAGAAACTAAGAAACGAAGAAACTGACAAACTGACAAACTGACAAACTAAGAAACTAAGAAACTAAGAAACTAAGAAACTAAGAAACTAAGAAACTTAGAAACTAAGAAACTAAGAAACTAAGAAACTAAGAAACTAAGAAACTAAGAAACTAAGAAACTAAGAAACTTAGAAACTAAGAAACTTAGAAACTAAGAAACTAGGAAACTAAGAAACTAAGAAACTAAGAAACTGAGAAACTGAGAAACTAAGAGACTGAGGAACTTAGAAACTAAGAAACGAACAAACTGACAAACTAAGAAACTAAGAAACTAAGAAACGAACAAACTGATAAACTGACAAACTGTCAAACTAAGAAACTAAGAAACTAAGAAACTAAGAAACTAAGAAACTAAGAAACTAAGAAACTAAGAAATTAAGAAACTAAGAAAGTAAGAAACTAAGAAACTAAGAAACTTAGAAACTAAGAAACTAAGAAACTAAGAAACTAAGAAACTAAGAAACTAAGAAACTAAGAAACTTAGAAACTAAGAAACTAAGAAACTAAGAAACTAAGAAACGAACAAACTGACAAACTGACAAACTGACAAACTAAGAAACTAAGAAACTAAGAAACTAAGAAACTAAGAAACTAAGAAACAAAGAAACTAAGAAACTAAGAAACTAAGAAACTAAGAAACTAGGAAACTAAGAAACTAAGAAACTAAGAAACTAAGAAACTAAGAAACTAAGAAACTAAGACACTAGGAAACTAAGAAACTAAGAAACTAAGAAACTAAGAAACTCAGAGACTGAGAAACTAAGAGACTGAGAAACTGAGAAACTAAGAAACGAACAAACTGACAAACTAAGAAACTAAGAAACTAAGAAACTAAGGAACTAAGAAACGAACAAACTGACAAACTAAGAAACTAAGAAACTAAGAAACTAAGAAACTAAGAAACTAAGAAACTAAGATACTAAGAAACTAAGAAACTAAGAAACGAACAAACTGACAAACTGACAAACTGACAAACTAAGAAACTAAGAAACTAAGAAACTAAGAAACTATGAAACGAACAACTGACAAATTGACAAACTGACAAACTAAGAAACTAAGAAACTAAGAAACTAAGAAACTAAGAAACTAAGAAACTAAGAAACTAAGAAACGAACAAACTGACAAACTGACAAACTGGCAAACTAAGAAACTAAGAAACTAACAAACTAAGAAACTAAGAAACTAAGAAACTAAGAAACTAAGAAACTAAGAAACTAAGAAACTAAGAAACGAACAAACTGACAAACTGACAAACTGACAAACTGACAAACTAAGAAACTAAGAAACTAAGAAACTAAGAAACTAAGAAACTAAGAAACTTAGAAACTAAGAAACTAAGAAACTAAGAAACTAAGAAACTAAGAAACTAAGAAACTAAGAAACTAAGAAACTTAGAAACTAAGAAACTAAGAAACGTAGAAACGTAGAAACTAAGAAACTAAGAAACTAAGAAACTAAGAAACTAAGAAACTAAGAAACTAAGAAACTAAGAAACTGAGAAACTGAGAAACTAAGAGACTGAGGAACTGAGAAACTAAGAAACGAACAAACTGACAAACTAAGAAACTAAGAAACTAAGAAACGATCAAACTGACAAACTGACAAACTGACAAACTAAGAAACTAAGAAACTAAGAAACTAAGAAACTAGGAAACTAAGAAACGAAGAAACTGACAAACTGACAAACTGACAAACTGACAAACTAAGAAACTAAGAAACTAAGAAACTAAGAAACTAAGAAACTAAGAAACTGAGAAACTAAGAAACTAAGAAACTAAGAAACTAAGAAACTAAGAAACTAAGAAACTAAGAAACTTAGAAACTAAGAAACTAAGAAACGTAGAAACGTAGAAACTAAGAAACTAAGAAACTAAGAAACTAAGATACTAAGAAACTAAGAAACTAAGAAACTAAGAAACTGAGAAACTGAGAAACTAAGAGACTGAGGAACTGAGAAACTAAGAAACGAACAAACTGACAAACTAAGAAACTAAGAAACTAAGAAACGATCAAACTGACAAACTGACAAACTGACAAACTAAGAAACTAAGAAACTAAGAAACTAAGAAACGAAGAAACTGACAAACTGACAAACTGACAAACTAAGAAACTAAGAAACTAAGAAACTAAGAAACTAAGAAACTAAGAAACTTAGAAACTAAGAAACTAAGAAACTAAGAAACTAAGAAACTAAGAAACTAAGAAACTAAGAAACTTAGAAACTAAGAAACTAGGAAACTAAGAAACTAAGAAACTAAGAAACTGAGAAACTGAGAAACTAAGAGACTGAGGAACTTAGAAACTAAGAAACGAACAAACTGACAAACTAAGAAACTAAGAAACTAAGAAACGAACAAACTGATAAACTGACAAACTGACAAACTAAGAAACTAACAAACTAAGAAACTTAGAAACTAAGAAACTAAGAAACGTAGAAACGTAGAAACTAAGAAACTAAGAAACTAAGAAACTAAGAAACTAAGAAACTAAGAAACTAAGAAACTAAGAAACTGAGAAACTGAGAAACTAAGAGACTGAGGAACTGAGAAACTAAGAAACGAACAAACTGACAAACTAAGAAACGAAGAAACTAAGAAACGATCAAACTGATAAACTGACAAACTGACAAACTAAGAAACTAAGAAACTAAGAAACTAAGAAACTAAGAAACTAAGAAACGAACAAACTGACAAACTGACAAACTGACAAACTGACAAACTAAGAAACTAAGAAACTAAGAAACTAAGAAACTAAGAAACTTAGAAACTAAGAAACTAAGAAGCTAAGAAACTAAGAATCTAAGAAACTAAGAAACTAGGAAACTGAGAAACTGAGAAACTGAGAAACTGAGAAACTGAGAAACTGAGAAACTGAGAAACTGAGAAACTGAGAAACTGAGAAACTGAGAAACTGAGATACTGAGAAACTGAGATACTGAGAAACTGAGAAACTGAGAAACAGAGAAACTGAGGAACTGAGAAACTAAGAAAATTAGAAACTAAGAAACTAAGAAACTAAGAAACTAATAAACTAAGAAACGAACAAACTGAAAAACTGACAAACTAAGAAACTAAGAAACTAAGAAACTAAGAAACTAAGAAACTAAGAAACTAAGAAACTAAGAAACTGAGAAACTAAGAAACTAAGAAACTAAGAAACTAAGAAACTAACAAACTAAGAAACTAAGAAACTAACAAACTAAGAAACTGAGAAACTAGGAAATTAAGAAACTAAGAAACTAAGAAACTTAGAAACTAAGAAACTAAGAAACGAACAAACTGACAAACTGACAAACTGACAAACTAAGAAACTAAGAAACTAAGAAACTAAGAAACTAAGAAACTAAGAAACTAAGAAACGAAGAAACTGACAAACTGACAAACTGACAAACTAAGAAACTAAGAAACTAAGAAACTAAGAAACTAAGAAACTAAGAAACTTAGAAACTAAGAAACTAAGAAACTAAGAAACTAAGAAACTAAGAAACTAAGAAACTTAGAAACTAAGAAACTAGGAAACTAAGAAACTAAGAAACTAAGAAACTGAGAAACTGAGAAACTAAGAGACTGAGGAACTGAGAAACTAAGAAACGAACAAACTGACAAACTAAGAAACTAAGAAACTAAGAAACGATCAAACTGACAAACTGACAAACTGACAAACTAAGAAACTAAGAAACTAAGAAACTAAGAAACTAAGAAACTAAGAAACTAAGAAACGAAGAAACTGACAAACTGACAAACTGACAAACTAAGAAACTAAGAAACTAAGAAACTAAGAAACTAAGAAACTAAGAAACTAAGAAACTAAGAAACGAACAAACTGACAAACTGACAAACTGGCAAACTAAGAAACTAAGAAACTAACAAACTAAGAAACTTAGAAACTTAGAAACTAAGAAACTAAGAAACGTAGAAACGTAGAAACTAAGAAACTAAGAAACTAAGAAACTAAGAAACTAAGAAACTAAGAAACTAAGAAACTAAGAAACTGAGAAACTGAGAAACTAAGAGACTGAGGAACTGAGAAACTAAGAAACGAACAAACTGACAAACTAAGAAACTAAGAAACTAAGAAACGATCAAACTGATAAACTGACAAACTGACAAACTAAGAAACTAAGAAACTAAGAAACTAAGAAACTAAGAAACTAAGAAACTAAGAAACTAAGAAACGAACAAACTGACAAACTGACAAACTGACAAACTGACAAACTAAGAAACTAAGAAACTAAGAAACTAAGAAACTAAGAAACTAAGAAACTTAGAAACTAAGAAACTAAGAAACTAAGAAACTAAGAAACTAAGAAACTAAGAAACTAAGAAACTTAGAAACTAAGAAACTAAGAAACGTAGAAACGTAGAAACTAAGAAACTAAGAAACTAAGAAACTAAGAAACTAAGAAACTAAGAAACTAAGAAACTGAGAAACTGAGAAACTAAGAGACTGAGGAACTGAGAAACTAAGAAACGAACAAACTGACAAACTAAGAAACTAAGAAACTAAGAAACTAAGAAACGATCAAACTGACAAACTGACAAACTGACAAACTAAGAAACTAAGAAACTAAGAAACTAAGAAACTAAGAAACTAAGAAACGAAGAAACTGACAAACTGACAAACTGACAAACTGACAAACTGACAAACTAAGAAACTAAGAAACTAAGAAACTAAGAAACTAAGAAACTAAGAAACTTAGAAACTAAGAAACTAAGAAACTAAGAAACTAAGAAACTAAGAAACTAAGAAACTAAGAAACTAAGAAACTTAGAAACTAAGAAACTAAGAAACGTAGAAACGTAGAAACTAAGAAACTAAGAAACTAAGAAACTAAGATACTAAGAAACTAAGAAACTAAGAAACTAAGAAACTGAGAAACTGAGAAACTAAGAGACTGAGGAACTGAGAAACTAAGAAACGAACAAACTGACAAACTAAGAAACTAAGAAACTAAGAAACGATCAAACTGACAAACTGACAAACTGACAAACTAAGAAACTAAGAAACTAAGAAACTAAGAAACGAAGAAACTGACAAACTGACAAACAGACAAACTAAGAAACTAAGAAACTAAGAAACTAACAAACTAAGAAACTAAGAAACTTAGAAACTAAGAAACTAGGAAACTAAGAAACTAAGAAACTAAGAAACTAAGAAACTAAGAAACTTAGAAACTAAGAAACTAGGAAACTAAGAAACTAAGAAACTAAGAAACTGAGAAACTGAGAAACTAAGAGACTGAGGAACTTAGAAACTAAGAAACGAACAAACTGACAAACTAAGAAACTAAGAAACTAAGAAACGAACAAACTGATAAACTGACAAACTGACAAACTAAGAAACTAAGAAACTAAGAAACTAAGAAACTAAGAAACTAAGAAACTAAGAAACTAAGAAATTAAGAAACTAAGAAAGTAAGAAACTAAGAAACTAAGAAACTAAGAAACTAAGAAACTAGGAAACTAAGAAACTAGGAAACTAAGAAACTAAGAAACTAAGAATCTAAGAAACTAAGAAACTAAGAAACTAAGAAACTAAGAAACTAAGAAACTAAGAAACTAAGAAACTCAGAGACTTAGAAACTAAGAGACTGAGAAACTGAGAAACTAAGAAACGAACAAACTGACAAACTAAGAAACTAAGAAACTAAGAAACTAAGGAACTAAGAAACGAACAAACTGACAAACTAAGAAACTAAGAAACTAAGAAACTAAGAAACTAAGAAACTAAGAAACTAAGAAACTAAGAAACTAAGAAACGAACAAACTGACAAACTGACAAACTGACAAACTAAGAAACTAAGAAACTAAGAAACTAAGAAACTATGAAACGAACAACTGACAAATTGACAAACTGACAAACTATGAAACTAAGAAACTAAGAAACTAAGAAACTAAGAAACTAAGAAACTAAGAAACTAAGAAACGAACAAACTGACAAACTGACAAACTGGCAAACTAAGAAACTAAGAAACTAAGAAACTAAGAAACTTAGAAACTAAGAAACTAAGAAACGTAGAAACGTAGAAACTAAGAAACTAAGAAACTAAGAAACTAAGAAACTAAGAAACTAAGAAACTAAGAAACTAAGAAACTAAGAAACTGAGAAACTGAGAAACTAAGAGACTGAGGAACTGAGAAACTAAGAAACGAACAAACTGACAAACTAAGAAACGAAGAAACTAAGAAACGATCAAACTGATAAACTGACAAACTGACAAACTAAGAAACTAAGAAACTAAGAAACTAAGAAACTAAGAAACTAAGAAACTAAGAAACGAACAAACTGACAAACTGACAAACTGACAAACTGACAAACTAAGAAACTAAGAAACTAAGAAACTAAGAAACTAAGAAACTAAGAAACTTAGAAACTAAGAAACTAAGAAGCTAAGAAACTAAGAATCTAAGAAACTAAGAAACTAGGAAACTGAGAAACTGAGAAACTGAGAAACTGAGAAACTGAGAAACTGAGAAACTGAGAAACTGAGAAACTGAGAAACTGAGAAACTGAGATACTGAGAAACTGAGATACTGAGAAACTGAGAAACTGAGAAACAGAGAAACTGAGGAACTGAGAAACTAAGAAAATTAGAAACTAAGAAACTAAGAAACTAAGAAACTAAGAAACTAAGAAACGAACAAACTGACAAACTGACAAACTAAGAAACTAAGAAACTAAGAAACTAAGAAACTAAGAAACTAAGAAACTAAGAAACTAAGAAACTGAGAAACTAAGAAACTAAGAAACTAAGAAACTAAGAAACTAACAAACTAAGAAACTAAGAAACTAACAAACTAAGAAACTGAGAAACTAGGAAATTAAGAAACTAAGAAACTAAGAAACTTAGAAACTAAGAAACTAAGAAACGAACAAACTGACAAACTGACAAACTGACAAACTAAGAAACTAAGAAACTAAGAAACTAAGAAACTAAGAAACTAAGAAACTAAGAAACGAAGAAACTGACAAACTGACAAACTGACAAACTAAGAAACTAAGAAACTAAGAAACTAAGAAACTAAGAAACTAAGAAACTTAGAAACTAAGAAACTAAGAAACTAAGAAACTAAGAAACTAAGAAACTAAGAAACTTAGAAACTAAGAAACTAGGAAACTAAGAAACTAAGAAACTAAGAAACTGAGAAACTGAGAAACTAAGAGACTGAGGAACTTAGAAACTAAGAAACGAACAAACTGACAAACTAAGAAACTAAGAAACTAAGAAACGAACAAACTGATAAACTGACAAACTGACAAACTAAGAAACTAAGAAACTAAGAAACTAAGAAACTAAGAAACTAAGAAACTAAGAAACTAAGAAACTAAGAAACTAAGAAACTAAGAAATTAAGAAACTAAGAAAGTAAGAAACTAAGAAACTAAGAAACTAAGAAACTAAGAAACTAGGAAACTAAGAAACTAGGAAACTAAGAAACTAAGAAACTAAGAATCTAAGAAACTAAGAAACTAAGAAACTAAGAAACTAAGAAACTAAGAAACTAAGAAACTAAGAAACTAAGAAACTAAGAAACTAAGAATCTAAGAAACTAAGAAACTCAGAAACTGAGAAACTAAGAGACTGAGAAACTGAGAAACTAAGAAACGAACAAACTGACAAACTAAGAAACTAAGAAACTAAGAAACTAAGGAACTAAGAAACGAACAAACTGGCAAACTAAGAAACTAAGAAACTAAGAAACTAAGAAACTAAGAAACGAACAAACTGACAAACTGACAAACTGACAAACTAAGAAACTAAGAAACTAAGAAACTAAGAAACTAAGAAACTAAGAAACTAAGAAACTAAGAAACGAACAAACTGACAAACTGACAAACTGACAAACTAAGAAACTAAGAAACTAAGAAACTAAGAAACTAAGAAACTAAGAAACTAAGAAACTAAGAAACTGAGAAACTGAGAAACTGAGAAACTGAGAAATTGATATACTGAGAAACTGAGATACTGAGAAACTGAGAAACTGAGAAACTGAGAAACTGGGAAACTGAAAAACTGAGAAACTGAGAAACTGAGAAACTGAGAAACTGAGAAACTGAGGAACTGAGAAACTGAGAAACTAAGAAACTAAGAAATTAAGGAACTAAGAAACTCAGAAACTAAGAAAATAAGAAACTAAGAAACTAAGAAACTAAGAAACTAAGAAACTAAGAAACTAAGAAACTAAGAAACTAGGAAACTAAGAAACTAGGAAACTAAGAAACTAAGAAACTAAGAAACTAAGAAACTAAGAAACTAAGAAACTAAGAAACTAAGAAACTAGGAAACTAAGAAACTAAGAAACAAAGAAACTAAGAAACTAAGACACTAAGAAACTAAGAAACTAAGAAACTAAGAAACTGAGAAACTGAGAGACTGATAGACTGAGAAACTGAGAAACTGAGATACTGAGAAACTGAGAAACTGAGAAACTGCGAATCTGAGGAATTGAGAAACTAAGAAAATTAGAAACTAAGAAACAAAGAAACAAAGAAACAAAGAAACTAAGAAACTAAGAAACTAAGAAACTAAGAAACTAAGAAACTAAGAAACTAAGAAACTAAGAAACTAAGAAACTAAGAAACTAAGAAACTAACAAACTAAGAAACTTAGAAACTAAGAAACTAAGAAACTAAGAAACTTAGAAACTAAGAAACTAAGAAACTAAGAAACTAAGAAACTAAGAAACTGAGAAACTGAGAAACTGAGAAACTGAGAAACTGATATACTGAGAAACTGAGATACTGAGAAACTGAGAAACTGAGAAACTGAGAAACTGGGAAACTGAAAAACTGAGAAACTGAGAAACTGAGAAACTGAGAAACTGAGAAACTGAGAAACTAAGAAACTAAGAAACTAAGAAACTAAGAAACTAAGAAACTAAGAAACTAAGAAACTAAGAAACGAACAAACTGACAAACTGACAAACTAAGAAACTAAGAAACTAAGAAACTAAGAAACTAAGAAACTAAGAAACTAAGAAACTAAGAAACTAAGAAACTAAGAAACTAAGAAACTAAGAAACTAAGAAACTAAGAAACTAAGAAACTGAGAAACTAAGAAACTAAGAAACTAAGAAACTAAGAAACTAACAAACTAAGAAACTAAGAAACTAACAAACTAAGAAACTGAGAAACTAGGAAACTAAGAAACTAAGAAACTAAGAAACTTAGAAACTAAGAAACTAAGAAACGAACAAACTGACAAACTGACAAACTGACAAACTAAGAAACTAAGAAACTAAGAAACTAAGAAACTAAGAAACTAAGAAACTAAGAAACGAAGAAACTGACAAACTGACAAACTGACAAACTAAGAAACTAAGAAACTAAGAAACTAAGAAACTAAGAAACTAAGAAACTTAGAAACTAAGAAACTAAGAAACTAAGAAACTAAGAAACTAAGAAACTAAGAAACTAGGAAACTTAGAAACTAAGAAACTAGGAAACTAAGAAACTAAGAAACTAAGAAACTGAGAAAGTGAGAAACTAAGAGACTGAGGAACTGAGAAACTAAGAAACGA
Organism: Megalopta genalis; assembly: GCF_051020955.1. Taxonomy (NCBI): domain Eukaryota; kingdom Metazoa; phylum Arthropoda; class Insecta; order Hymenoptera; family Halictidae; genus Megalopta; species Megalopta genalis. The sequence continues at coordinate 500,954 of NW_027476159.1, forward strand.
ACAAACTGACAAACTAAGAAACTAAGAAACTAAGAAACGAACAAACTGATAAACTGACAAACTGACAAACTAAGAAACTAAGAAACTAAGAAACTAAGAAACTAAGAAACTAAGAAACTAAGAAACTAAGAAACTAAGAAACTAAGAAACTAAGAAACGAACAAACTGACAAACTGACAAACTGACAAACTGACAAACTAAGAAACTAAGAAACTAAGAAACTAAGAAACTTAGAGACTAAGAAACTAAGAAACTAAGAAACTAAGAAACTAAGAAACTTAGAAACTTAGAAACTTAGAAACTAAGAAACTAAGAAACTAAGAAACTAAGAAACTAAGAAACTGAGAAACTGAGAAACTGAGAAACTGAGAAACTGAGAAACTGAGAAACTGAGAAACTAAGAAACTAAGAAACTAAGAAACTAAGAAACTTAGATACTAAGAAACTAAGAAACTAAGAAACTAAGAAACTAAGAAACTAAGAAACTAAGAAACTAAGAAACTAAGAACTAAGAAACTAAGAAACTAAGAAACTAAGAAACTAAGAAACTGAGAAACTGAGAAACTGAGAAACTGAGAAACTGAGAAACTGAGAAACTGAGAAACTAAGAAACTAAGAAACTAATAAACTATGAAACTTAGAAACTAAGAAACTAAGAAAATAAGAAACTAAGAAACTAACAAACTAAGAAACTAAGAAACTAAGAAACTAAGAAACTAAGAAACTAAGAAACTAAGAAACTAAGAAACTAAGAAACTAAGAAACTAAGAAACTAAGAAACTAAGAAACTAAGAAACTAAGAAACTAAGAAACTAAGAAACTAAGAAACTAAGAAACTACGAAACTAAGAAACTAAGAAACTAAGAAACTAAGAAACTAAGAAACTAAGAAACTAAGAAACTAAGAAACTAAGAAACTAAGAAACTAAGAAACTAAGAAACTAAGAAACTAAGAAACTAAGAAACTAAGAAACTAAGAAACTAAGAAACTAAGAAACTAAGAAACTAAGAAACTAAGAAACTATGAAACTAAGAAACTGAGAAACTAAGAAACTAAGAAACTAAGAAACTAAGAAGCTAAGAAACTAAGAAACAAAGAAACTAAGAAACTAAGAAACTAAGAAACTAAAAACTAAGAAACTAAGAAACTAGGAAACTAGGAAACTAGGAAACTAGGAAACTAAGAAACTAAGAAACTAAGGAACTAAGAAACGAACAAACTGACAAACTAAGAAACTAAGAAACTAAGAAACTAAGAAACTAAGAAACTAAGAAACTAAGAAACGAACAAACTGACAAACTGACAAACTGACAAACTAAGAAACTAAGAAACTAAGAAACTAAGAAACTAAGAAACGAACAAACTGACAAACTGACAAACTGACAAACTAAGAAACTAAGAAACTAAGAAACTAAGAAACTAAGAAACTAAGAAACTAAGAAACTAAGAAACGAACAAACTGACAAACTGACAAACTGGCAAACTAAGAAACTGAGAAACTAACAAACTAAGAAACTTATAAACTAAGAAACTAAGAAACTAAGAAACTAAGAACTAAGAAACTAAGAAACTAAGAAACTAAGAAACTAAGAAACGAACAAACTGACAAACTGACAAACTGACAAACTAAGAAACTAAGAAACTAAGAAACTAAGAAACTAAGAAACGAACAAACTGACAAACTGACAAACTGACAAACTAAGAAACTAAGAAACTAAGAAACTAAGAAACTAAGAAACTAAGAAACTAAGAAACTAAGAAACTAAGAAACGAACAAACTGACAAACTGACAAACTGGCAAACTAAGAAACTGAGAAACTAACAAACTAAGAAACTTATAAACTAAGAAACTAAGAAACTAAGAAACTAAGAACTAAGAAACTAAGAAACTAAGAAACTAAGAAACTAAGAAACTGAGAAACTGAGAAACTCAGAAACTGAGAAACTGAGAAACTGAGAAACTGAGAAACTGAGAAACTGAGAAACTAAGAAACTAAGAAACTAATAAACTATGAAACTTAGAAACTAAGAAACTAAGAAAATAAGAAACTAAGAAACTAAGAAACTAAGAAACTAAGAAACTAAGAAACTAAGAAACTAAGAAACTAAGAAACTAAGAAACTAAGAAACTAAGAAACTAAGAAACTAAGAAACTAAGAAACTAAGAAACTAAGGAACTAAGAAACTAAGAAACTAAGAAACTAAGAAACTAAGAAACTAAGAAACTAAGAAACTAAGAAACTAAGAAACTAAGAAACTAAGAAACTAAGAAACTAAGAAACTAAGAAACTAAGAAACTAAGAAACTAAGAAACTAAGAAACTATGAAACTAAGAAACTGAGAAACTAAGAAACTAAGAAACTAAGAAACTAAGAAGCTAAGAAACTAAGAAACAAAGAAACTAAGAAACTAAGAAACTAAGAAACTAAAAACTAAGAAACTAAGAAACTAGGAAACTAGGAAACTAGGAAACTAGGAAACTAAGAAACTAAGAAACTAAGGAACTAAGAAACGAACAAACTGACAAACTAAGAAACTAAGAAACTAAGAAACTAAGAAACGAACAAACTGACAAACTGACAAACTGACAAACTAAGAAACTAAGAAACTAAGAAACTAAGAAACTAAGAAACTAAGAAACTAAGAAACGAACAAACTGACAAACTGACAAACTGACAAACTAAGAAACTAAGAAACTAAGAAACTAAGAAACTAAGAAACTAAGAAGCTAAGAAACTAAGAAACGAACAAACTGACAAACTGACAAACTGGCAAACTAAGAAACTAAGAAACTAACAAACTAAGAAACTTAGAAACTAAGAAACTAAGAAACTAAGAAACTTAGAAACTAAGAAACTAAGAAACTAAGAAACTGAGAAACTGAGAAACTAAGAGACTGAGGAACTGAGAAACTAAGAAACGAACAAACTGACAAACTAAGAAACTAAGAAACTAAGAAACGAAAAAACTGATAAACTGACAAACTGACAAACTAAGAAACTAAGAAACTAAGAAACTAAGAAACTAAGAAACTAAGAAACGAACAAACTGACAAACTGACAAACTGACAAACTGACAAACTAAGAAACTAAGAAACTAAGAAACTAAGAAACTTAGAAACTATGAAACTAAGAAACTAAGAAACTAAGAAATTAAGAAACTAAGAAACTAAGAAACTTAGAAACTGAGAAACTAAGAAACTAAGAAACTAAGAAACTAAGAAACTAAGAAACTGAGAAACTGAGAAACTGAGAAACTGAGAAACTGAGAAACAGAGAAACTGAGAAACTGAGAAACTAAGAAACTAAGGAACTAAGAAACTAAGAAACTTAGATACTAAGAAACTAAGAAACTAAGAAACTAGGAAACTAAGAAACTAGGATACTAAGAAACTAAGAAACTAAGAAACTAAGAAACAAAGAAACTAAGAAACTAAGAAACTAAGAAACTAAGAAACTAAGAAACTAAGAAACTAAGAAACTAAGAAACTAGGAAACTGAGAAACTGAGAAACTGAGAAACTGAGAAACTGAGAAACTGAGAAACTGAGAAACTGAGAAACTGAGAAACTGAGAAACTGAGATACTGAGAAACTGAGATACTGAGAAACTGAGAAACTGAGAAACTGAGAAACTGAGGAACTGAGAAACTAAGAAAATTAGAAACTAAGAAACTAAGAAACTAAGAAACTAAGAAACGAACAAACTGACAAACTGACAAACTAAGAAACTAAGAAACTAAGAAACTAAGAAACTAAGAAACTAAGAAACTAAGAAACTGAGAAACTAAGAAACTAAGAAACTAAGAAACTAAGAAACTAACAAACTAAGAAACTGAGAAACTAAGAAACTAAGAAACTGAGAAACTGAGAAACTAAGAGACTGAGGAACTGAGAAACAAAGAAACGAACAAACTGACAAACTAAGAAACTAAGAAACTAAGAAACGAAAAAACTGATAAACTGACAAACTGACAAACTAAGAAACTAAGAAACTAAGAAACTAAGAAACTAAGAAACTAAGAAACGAACAAACTGACAAACTGACAAACTAAGAAACTAAGAAACTAAGAAACTAAGAAACTTAGAAACTAAGAAACTAAGAAACTAAGAAACTAAGAAACGAACAAACTGACAAACTGACAAACTGACAAACTGTCAAACTAAGAAACTAAGAAACTAACAAACTAAGAAACTTAGAAACTAAGAAACTAAGAAACGAACAAACTGACAAACTGACAAACTGGCAAACTAAGAAACTAAGAAACTAACAAACTAAGAAACTTAGAAACTAAGAAACTAAGAAACTAAGAAACTAAGAACTAAGAAACTAAGAAACTAAGAAACTAAGAAACTAAGAAACTGAGAAACTGAGAAACTGAGAAACTGAGAAACTGAGAAACTGAGAAACTGAGAAACTGAGAAACTGAGAAACTGAGAAACTGAGAAACTGAGAAACTAAGAAACTAAGAAACTAATAAACTATGAAACTTAGAAACTAAGAAACTAAGAAAATAAGAAACTAAGAAACTAAGAAACTAAGAAACTAAGAAACTAAGAAACTAAGAAACTAAGAAACTAAGAAACTAAGAAACTAAGAAACTAAGAAACTAAGAAACTAAGAAACTAAGAAACTAAGAAACTAAGAAACTAAGAAACTAAGAAACTAAGAAACTAAGAAACTAAGAAACTAAGAAACTAAGAAACTAAGAAACTGAGAAACTAAGAAACTAAGAAACTAAGAAACTAAGAAACTAAGAAACTAAGAAACTAAGAAACTAAGAAACTAAGAAACTAAGAAACTAAGAAACTAAGAAACTAAGAAACTATGAAACTAAGAAACTGAGAAACTAAGAAACTAAGAAACTAAGAAACTAAGAAGCTAAGAAACTAAGAAACAAAGAAACTAAGAAACTAAGAAACTAAGAAACTAAAAACTAAGAAACTAAGAAACTAGGAAACTAGGAAACTAGGAAACTAGGAAACTAGGAAACTAAGAAACTAAGAAACTAAGGAACTAAGAAACGAACAAACTGACAAACTAAGAAACTAAGAAACTAAGAAACTAAGAAACGAACAAACTGACAAACTGACAAACTGACAAACTAAGAAACTAAGAAACTAAGAAACTAAGAAACTAAGAAACGAACAAACTGACAAACTGACAAACTGACAAACTAAGAAACTAAGAAACTAAGAAACTAAGAAACTAAGAAACTAAGAAACTAAGAAACTAAGAAACTAAGAAACTAAGAAACTAAGAAACTAAGAAACTAAGAAACTAAGAAACTAAGAAACTAAGAAACGAACAAACTGACAAACTGACAAACTGGCAAACTAAGAAACTAAGAAACTAACAAAATAAGAAACTTAGAAACTAAGAAACTAAGAAACTAAGAAACTAAGAAACTTAGAAACTAAGAAACTAAGAAACTAAGAAACTAAGAAACTAAGAAACTAAGAAACTAAGAAACTAAGAAACTAAGAAACTAAGAAACTAAGAAACTAAGAAACTAAGAAACTAAGAAACTAAGAAACTAAGAAACTAAGAAACTAAGAAACTAAGAAACTAAAAACTAAGAAACTAAGAAACTAGGAAACTAGGAAACTAGGAAACTAGGAAACTAGGAAACTAAGAAACTAAGAAACTAAGGAACTAAGAAACGAACAAACTGACAAACTAAGAAACTAAGAAACTAAGAAACTAAGAAACTAAGAAACGAACAAACTGACAAACTGACAAACTGACAAACTAAGAAACTAAGAAACTGAGAAACTAAGAAACTAAGAAACGAACAAACTGACAAACTGACAAACTGACAAACTAAGAAACTAAGAAACTAAGAAACTAAGAAACTAAGAAACTAAGAAACTAAGAAACTAAGAAACTAAGAAACTAAGAAACGAACAAACTGACAAACTGACAAACTGGCAAACTAAGAAACTAAGAAACTAACAAAATAAGAAACTTAGAAACTAAGAAACTAAGAAACTAAGAAACTTAGAAACTAAGAAACTAAGAAACTAAGAAACTAAGAAACTAAGAAACTAAGAAACTGAGAAACTGAGAAACTAAGAGACTGAGGAACTGAGAAACAAAGAAACGAACAAACTGACAAACTAAGAAACTAAGAAACTAAGAAACTAAGAAACGAAAAAACTGATAAACTGACAAACTGACAAACTAAGAAACTAAGAAACTAAGAAACTAAGAAACTAAGAAACGAACAAACTGACAAACTGACAAACTGACAAACTGACAAACTAAGAAACTAAGAAACTAAGAAACTAAGAAACTTAGAAACTAAGAAACTAAGAAATTAAGAAACTAAGAAACTAAGAAACTTAGAAACTGAGAAACTAAGAAACTAAGAAACTAAGAAACTAAGAAACTAAGAAACTGAGAAACTGAGAAACTGAGAAACTGAGAAACAGAGAAACTGAGAAACTGAGAAACTAAGAAACTAAGGAACTAAGAAACTAAGAAACTTAGATACTAAGAAACTAAGAAACTAAGAAACTGAGAAACTGAGAAACTGAGAAACTGAGAAACAGAGAAACTGAGAAACTGAGAAACTAAGAAACTAAGGAACTAAGAAACTAAGAAACTTAGATACTAAGAAACTAAGAAACTAAGAAACTAGGAAACTAAGAAACTAGGATACTAAGAAACTAAGAAACTAAGAAACTAAGAAACTAAGAAACTAAGAAACTAAGAAACTAAGAAACTAAGAAACTAAGAAACTAAGAAACTAAGAAACTAGGAAACTGAGAAACTGGGAAACTGAGAAACTGAGAAACTTAGAAACTGAGAAACTGAGAAACTGAGAAACTGAGAAACTGAGATACTGAGAAACTGAGATACTGAGAAACTGAGAAACTGAGAAACTGAGAAACTGAGAAACTGAGGAACTGAGAAACTAAGAAAATTAGAAACTAAGAAACTAAGAAACTAAGAAACGAACAAACTGACAAACTGACAAACTAAGAAACTAAGAAACTAAGAAACTAAGAAACTAAGAAACTAAGAAACTAAGAAACTAAGAAACTGAGAAACTAAGAAACTAAGAAACTAAGAAACTAAGAAACTAAGAAACTAAGAAACTAAGAAACTAACAAACTAAGAAACTGAGAAACTAAGAAACTAAGAAACTAAGAAACTAAGAAACTTAGAAACTAAGAAACTAAGAAACTAAGAAACTAAGAAACTAAGAAACGAACAAACTGACAAACTGACAAACTGACAAACTGACAAACTGACAAACTGACAAACTGACAAACTAAGAAACTAAGAAACTAAGAAACTAAGAAACTTAGAAACTAAGAAACTAAGAAACGAACAAACTGACAAACTGACAAACTGACAAACTAAGAAACTAAGAAACTAAGAAACTGAGAAACTAAGAAACTAAGAAGCTAAGAAACTAAGAAACAAAGAAACTAAGAAACTAAGAAACTAAGAAACTAAGAAACTGAGAAACTGAGAAACTAAGAGACTGAGGAACTGAGAAACAAAGAAACGAACAAACTGACAAACTAAGAAACTAAGAAACTAAGAAACTAAGAAACGAAAAAACTGATAAACTGACAAACTGACAAACTAAGAAAACTAAGAAACTAAGAAAACTCAAGAAACTAAGAAAGAACTAAGAAACTAAGAAACTAAGAAACTAAGAAATTAAGAAACTAAGAAACTAAGAAACTTAGAAACTGAGAAACTAAGGAAACTAAGAAACTAAGAAACTAAGAAACTAAGAAACTGAGGAAACTGAGAAACTGAGAAACTGAGAAACTGAGAAACAGAGAAACTAAGAAACTAAGAAACTAAGAAACTAAGAAACTGAGAAACTGAGAAACTGAGAAACTGAGAAACTGAGAAACAGAGAAACTGAGAAACTGAGAAACTAAGAAACTAAGGAACTAAGAAACTAAGAAACTTAGATACTAAGAAACTAAGAAACTAAGAAACTAGGAAACTAAGAAACTAGGATACTAAGAAACTAAGAAACTAAGAAACTAAGAAACTAAGAAACTAAGAAACTAAGAAACTAAGAAACTAAGAAACTAAGAAACTAAGAAACTAAGAAACTAAGAAACTAGGAAACTGAGAAACTGAGAAACTGAGAAACTGAGAAACTGAGAAACTGAGAAACTGAGAAACTGAGAAACTGAGATACTGAGAAACTGAGATACTGAGAAACTGAGAAACTGAGAAACTGAGAAACTGAGAAACTGAGGAACTGAGAAACTAAGAAAATTAGAAACTAAGAAACTAAGAAACTAAGAAACGAACAAACTGACAAACTGACAAACTAAGAAACTAAGAAACTAAGAAACTAAGAAACTAAGAAACTAAGAAACTAAGAAACTAAGAAACTGAGAAACTAAGAAACTAAGAAACTAAGAAACTAAGAAACTAAGAAACTAAGAAACTAAGAAACTAAGAAACTAAGAAACTAAGAAATTGAGAAACTAAGAAACTAAGAAACTAAGAAACTAAGAAACTAACAAACTAAGAAACTGAGAAACTAAGAAACTAAGAAACTAAGAAACTAAGAAACTTAGAAACTAAGAAACTAAGAAACTAAGAAACTAAGAAACTAAGAAACTAAGAAACTAAGAAACTAAGAAACTAAGAAACTAAGAAACTGAGAAACTGAGAAACTGAGAAACTGAGAAACTGAGAAACAGAGAAACTGAGAAACTGAGAAACTGAGAAACTGAGAAACAGAGAAACTGAGAAACTGAGAAACTAAGAAACTAAGGAACTAAGAAACTAAGAAACTTAGATACTAAGAAACTAAGAAACTAAGAAACTAAGAAACTAAGAAACTAAGAAACTGAGAAACTAAGAAACTAAGAAACTAAGAAACTAAGAAACTAACAAACTAAGAAACTGAGAAACTGAGAAACTGAGAAACTGAGAAACTGAGAAACTGAGGAACTGAGAAACTAAGAAAATTAGAAACTAAGAAACTAAGAAACTAAGAAACGAACAAACTGACAAACTGACAAACTAAGAAACTAAGAAACTAAGAAACTAAGAAACTAAGAAACTAAGAAACTAAGAAACTAAGAAACTAAGAAACTGAGAAACTAGGAAACTAAGAAACTAGGATACTAAGAAACTAAGAAACTAAGAAACTAAGAAACTGAGAAACTAAGAAACTAAGAAACTAAGAAACTAAGAAACTAAGAAACTAAGAAACGAACAAACTGACAAACTGACAAACTGACAAACTAAGAAACTAAGAAACTAAGAAACGAACAAACTGATACACTGACAAACTGACAAACTAAGAAACTAAGAAACTAAGAAACTAAGAAACTAAGAAACTAAGAAACTAAGAAACTAAGAAACTAAGAAACTAAGAAACGAACAAACTGACAAACTGACAAACTGACAAACTGACAAACTGACAAACTGACAAACTGACAAACTAAGAAACTAAGAAACTAAGAAACTAAGAAACTTAGAAACTAAGAAACTAAGAAACGAACAAACTGACAAACTGACAAACTGACAAACTAAGAAACTAAGAAACTAAGAAACTGAGAAACTAAGAAACTAAGAAGCTAAGAAACTAAGAAACAAAGAAACTAAGAAACTAAGAAACTAAGAAACTAAGAAACTGAGAAACTGAGAAACTAAGAGACTGAGGAACTGAGAAACAAAGAAACGAACAAACTGACAAACTAAGAAACTAAGATACTAAGAAACTAAGAAACGAAAAAACTGATAAACTGACAAACTGACAAACTAAGAAACTAAGAAACTAAGAAACTAAGAAACTAAGAAACTAAGAAACGAACAAACTGACAAACTGACAAACTGACAAACTGACAAACTAAGAAACTAAGAAACTAAGAAACTAAGAAACTTAGAAACTAAGAAACTAAGAAACTAAGAAACTAAGAAATTAAGAAACTAAGAAACTAAGAAACTTAGAAACTGAGAAACTAAGAAACTAAGAAACTAAGAAACTAAGAAACTAAGAAACTGAGAAACTGAGAAACTGAGAAACTGAGAAACTGAGAAACAGAGAAACTGAGAAACTGAGAAACTAAGAAACTAAGGAACTAAGAAACTAAGAAACTTAGATACTAAGAAACTAAGAAACTAAGAAACTAGGAAACTAAGAAACTAGGATACTAAGAAACTAAGAAACTAAGAAACTAAGAAACTAAGAAACTAAGAAACTAAGAAACTAAGAAACTAAGAAACTAAGAAACTAAGAAACTAAGAAACTAAGAAACTAAGAAACTAGGAAACTGAGAAACTGAGAAACTGAGAAACTGAGAAACTGAGAAACTGAGAAACTGAGAAACTGAGAAACTGAGATACTGAGAAACTGAGATACTGAGAAACTGAGAAACTGAGAAACTGAGAAACTGAGAAACTGAGGAACTGAGAAACTAAGAAAATTAGAAACTAAGAAACTAAGAAACTAAGAAACGAACAAACTGACAAACTGACAAACTAAGAAACTAAGAAACTAAGAAACTAAGAAACTAAGAAACTAAGAAACTAAGAAACTAAGAAACTGAGAAACTAAGAAACTAAGAAACTAAGAAACTAAGAAACTAAGAAACTAAGAAACTAAGAAACTAAGAAACGAACAAACTGACAAACTGACAAACTGACAAACTGACAAACTAAGAAACTAAGAAACTAAGAAACTAAGAAACTTAGAAACTAAGAAACTAAGAAACTAAGAAACTAAGAAATTAAGAAACTAAGAAACTAAGAAACTTAGAAACTGAGAAACTAAGAAACTAAGAAACTAAGAAACTAAGAAACTAAGAAACTGAGAAACTGAGAAACTGAGAAACTGAGAAACAGAGAAACTGAGAAACTGAGAAACTAAGAAACTAAGGAACTAAGAAACTAAGAAACTTAGATACTAAGAAACTAAGAAACTAAGAAACTAGGAAACTAAGAAACTAGGATACTAAGAAACTAAGAAACTAAGAAACTAAGAAACTAAGAAACTAAGAAACTAAGAAACTAAGAAACTAAGAAACTAAGAAACTAAGAAACTAGGAAACTGAGAAACTGGGAAACTGAGAAACTGAGAAACTTAGAAACTGAGAAACTGAGAAACTGAGAAACTGAGAAACTGAGATACTGAGAAACTGAGATACTGAGAAACTGAGAAACTGAGAAACTGAGAAACTGAGAAACTGAGGAACTGAGAAACTAAGAAAATTAGAAACTAAGAAACTAAGAAACTAAGAAACGAACAAACTGACAAACTGACAAACTAAGAAACTAAGAAACTAAGAAACTAAGAAACTAAGAAACTAAGAAACTAAGAAACTAAGAAACTGAGAAACTAAGAAACTAAGAAACTAAGAAACTAAGAAACTAAGAAACTAAGAAACTAAGAAACTAACAAACTAAGAAACTGAGAAACTAAGAAACTAAGAAACTAAGAAACTAAGAAACTTAGAAACTAAGAAACTAAGAAACTAAGAAACTAAGAAACTAAGAAACGAACAAACTGACAAACTGACAAACTGACAAACTAAGAAACTAAGAAACTAAGAAACTAAGAAACTAAGAAACTAAGAAACTAAGAAACTAAGAAACTAAGAAACTAAGAAACTGAGAAACTGAGAAACTGAGAAACTGAGAAACTGAGAAACAGAGAAACTGAGAAACTGAGATACTAAGAAACTAAGGAACTAAGAAACTAAGAAACTTAGATACTAAGAAACTAAGAAACTAAGAAACTAGGAAACTAAGAAACTAGGATACTAAGAAACTAAGAAACTAAGAAACTAAGAAACTGAGAAACTAAGAAACTAAGAAACTAAGAAACTAAGAAACTAAGAAACTAAGAAACTAAGAAACGAACAAACTGACAAACTGACAAACTGACAAACTAAGAAACTAAGAAACTAAGAAACGAACAAACTGATACACTGACAAACTGACAAACTAAGAAACTAAGAAACTAAGAAACTAAGAAACTAAGAAACTAAGAAACTAAGAAACTAAGAAACTAAGAAACGAACAAACTGACAAACTGACAAACTGACAAACTGACAAACTGACAAACTGACAAACTGACAAACTAAGAAACTAAGAAACTAAGAAACTAAGAAACTTAGAAACTAAGAAACTAAGAAACGAACAAACTGACAAACTGACAAACTGACAAACTAAGAAACTAAGAAACTAAGAAACTGAGAAACTAAGAAACTAAGAAGCTAAGAAACTAAGAAACAAAGAAACTAAGAAACTAAGAAACTAAGAAACTAAGAAACTGAGAAACTGAGAAACTAAGAGACTGAGGAACTGAGAAACAAAGAAACGAACAAACTGACAAACTAAGAAACTAAGAAACTAAGAAACTAAGAAACGAAAAAACTGATAAACTGACAAACTGACAAACTAAGAAACTAAGAAACTAAGAAACTAAGAAACTAAGAAACTAAGAAACGAACAAACTGACAAACTGACAAACTGACAAACTGACAAACTAAGAAACTAAGAAACTAAGAAACTAAGAAACTTAGAAACTAAGAAACTAAGAAACTAAGAAACTAAGAAATTAAGAAACTAAGAAACTAAGAAACTTAGAAACTGAGAAACTAAGAAACTAAGAAACTAAGAAACTAAGAAACTAAGAAACTGAGAAACTGAGAAACTGAGAAACTGAGAAACTGAGAAACAGAGAAACTGAGAAACTGAGAAACTAAGAAACTAAGGAACTAAGAAACTAAGAAACTTAGATACTAAGAAACTAAGAAACTAAGAAACTAGGAAACTAAGAAACTAGGATACTAAGAAACTAAGAAACTAAGAAACTAAGAAACTAAGAAACTAAGAAACTAAGAAACTAAGAAACTAAGAAACTAAGAAACTAAGAAACTAAGAAACTAAGAAACTAGGAAACTGAGAAACTGAGAAACTGAGAAACTGAGAAACTGAGAAACTGAGAAACTGAGAAACTGAGAAACTGAGATACTGAGAAACTGAGATACTGAGAAACTGAGAAACTGAGAAACTGAGAAACTGAGAAACTGAGGAACTGAGAAACTAAGAAAATTAGAAACTAAGAAACTAAGAAACTAAGAAACGAACAAACTGACAAACTGACAAACTAAGAAACTAAGAAACTAAGAAACTAAGAAACTAAGAAACTAAGAAACTAAGAAACTAAGAAACTGAGAAACTAAGAAACTAAGAAACTAAGAAACTAAGAAACTAAGAAACTAAGAAACTAACAAACTAAGAAACTGAGAAACTAAGAAACTAAGAAACTAAGAAACTAAGAAACTTAGAAACTAAGAAACTAAGAAACTAAGAAACTAAGAAACTAAGAAACGAACAAACTGACAAACTGACAAACTGACAAACTAAGAAACTAAGAAACTAAGAAACTAAGAAACTAAGAAACTAAGAAACTAAGAAACTAAGAAACTAAGAAACTAAGAAACTGAGAAACTGAGAAACTGAGAAACAGAGAAACTGAGAAACTGAGAAACTAAGAAACTAAGGAACTAAGAAACTAAGAAACTTAGATACTAAGAAACTAAGAAACTAAGAAACTAGGAAACTAAGAAACTAGGATACTAAGAAACTAAGAAACTAAGAAACTAAGAAACTAAGAAACTAAGAAACTAAGAAACTAAGAAACTAAGAAACTAAGAAACTAGGAAACTAAGAAACTAAGAAACTAAGAAACTAAGAAACTAGGAAACTAAGAAACTAAGACACTAAGAAACTAAGAAACTAAGAAACTAAGAAACTGAGAAACTAAGAAACTAAGAAACTAAGAAACTAAGAAAATAAGAAACTAAGAAACTAAGAAACTAAGAAACTAAGAAACTAAGAAACTAAGAAACTAAGAAACTAAGAAACTGAGAAACTAAGAAACTAAGAAACTAAGAAACTAAGAAACTAGGAAACTAAGAAACTAAGACACTAAGAAACTAAGAAACTAAGAAACTAAGAAACTGAGAAACTAAGAAACTAAGAAACTAAGAAACTAAGAAAATAAGAAACTAAGAAACTCAGAAACGTACAAACTGACAATCTGACAAACTGACAAACTAAGAAACTAAGAAACTAAGAAACTAAGAAACTAAGAAACTAAGAAACTAAGAAACTAAGAAACTAAGAAACTAAGAAACTAAGAAACTAAGAAACTAAGAAACTAAGAAACTAAGAAACTAAGAAACTAAGAAACTAAGAAACTAAGAAACTAAGAAACTAAGAAACTAAGAAACTAAGATACTAAGAAACTAAGAAACTAAGAAACTAAGAAACTAAGAAACTAAGAAACTAAGAAACTAAGAAACTAAGAAACTAAGAAACTAAGAAACTAAGAAACTAAGAAACTAAGAAACTAAGAAACTAAGAAACTAGGAAACTAAGAAACTAAGACACTAAGAAACTAAGAAACTAAGAAACTAAGAAACTGAGAAACTAAGAAACTAAGAAACTAAGAAACTAAGAAACTGAGAAACTAAGAAACTAAGAAACTAAGAAACTAAGAAACTTAGAAACTAAGAAACTAAGAAACTAAGAAACTAAGAAACTAAGAAACGAACAAACTGACAAACTGACAAACTGACAAACTAAGAAACTAAGAAACTAAGAAACTAAGAAACTAAGAAACTAAGAAACTAAGAAACTAAGAAACTAAGAAACTGAGAAACTGAGAAACTGAGAAACTGAGAAACTGAGAAACAGAGAAACTGAGAAACTGAGAAACTAAGAAACTAAGGAACTAAGAAACTAAGAAACTTAGATACTAAGAAACTAAGAAACTAAGAAACTAGGAAACTAAGAAACTAGGATACTAAGAAACTAAGAAACTAAGAAACTAAGAAACTGAGAAACTAAGAAACTAAGAAACTAAGAAACTAAGAAACTAAGAAACTAAGAAACTAAGAAACTAAGAAACTAAGAAACTAAGAAACGAACAAACTGACAAACTGACAAACTGACAAACTGACAAACTAAGAAACTAAGAAACTAAGAAACTAAGAAACTTAGAAACTAAGAAACTAAGAAACTAAGAAACTAAGAAACTAAGAAACTAAGAAACTAAGAAACTAAGAAACAAAGAAACTAAGAAACTAAGAAACTAAGAAACTAAGAAACTAAGAAACTAAGAAACTAAGAAACTAAGAAACTAAGAAACTAAGAAACTAAGAAACTAAGAAACTAAGAAACTAAGAAACTAAGAAACTAAGAAACTAAGAAACTAAGAAACTAAGAAACTAAGAAACTAAGAAACTAAGAAACTAAGAAACTAAGAAACTAAGAAACTAAGAAACTAAGAAACTAAGAAACTAAGAAACTAAGAAACTAAGAAACTAAGAAACTAAGATACTAAGAAACTAAGAAACTAAGAAACTAAGAAACTAAGAAACTAAGAAACTAAGAAACTAAGAAACTAAGAAACTAAGAAACTAAGAAACTAAGAAACTAAGAAACTAAGAAACTAAGAAACTAAGAAACTAAGAAAATAAGGAACTAAGAAACGAACAAACTGACGAACTTACAAACTGACAAACTAAGAAACTAAGAAACTAAGAAACTAAGAAACTAAGAAACTAAGAAACTAAGAAACTAAGAAACTAAGAAACTAAGAAACTAAGAAACTAGGAAACTAGGAAACTAGGAAACTAAGAAACTATGAAACTAAGAAACTAAGAAACTAAGAAACTAAGAAACTAAGAAACTAAGAATCTAATAAACTAAGAAACTAAGAAACTAAGACACTAAGAAACTAAGAAACTAAGGAACTAAGAAACTAAGAAACTAACAAACTAAGAAACTAGGAAACTAAGAAACTAAGAAACTAAGAAACTAGGAAACTAGGAAACTAGGAAACTAAGAAACTATGAAACTAAGAAACCAAGAAACTAAGAAACTAAGAAATTAAGAAATTAAGAAACTAGGAAACTGAGAAATTAAGAAACTAAGAAACTAAGAAACGTACAAACTGACAAACTGACAAACTGACAAACTAAGAAACTAAGAAACTAAGAAACTGAGAAACTGAGAAACTGACAAACTGAGAAACTAACAAACTAAGAAACTTAGAAACTAAGAAACTAAGAATCTAAGAAACTTAGAAACTGAGAAACTGAGAAACTGAGAAACTGAGATACTGAGATACTGAGAAACTGAGATACTGAGATACTGAGAAACTGAGAAACTGAGATACTGAGAAACTGAGAAACTGGGAAACTGAGAAACTGAGAAACGGAGAAACTGTGAAACTGAGAAACTGAGAAACTGAGAAACTAAGAAAATTAGAAACTCAGAAACTAAGAAACTAAGAAACTAAGAAACTAAGAAACGAACAAACTGACAAACTGACCAACTGACAAACTAAGAAACTAAGAAACTAAGAAACGAACAAACTGATACACTGACAAACTGACAAACTAAGAAACTAAGAAACTAAGAAACTAAGAAACTAAGAAACTAAGAAACTAAGAAACTAAGAAACTAAGAAACTAAGAAACGAACAAACTGACAAACTGACAAACTGACAAACTGACAAACTGACAAACTGACAAACTAAGAAACTAAGAAACTAAGAAACGAACAAACTGATACACTGACAAACTGACAAACTAAGAAACTAAGAAACTAAGAAACTAAGAAACTAAGAAACTAAGAAACTAAGAAACTAAGAAACGAACAAACTGACAAACTGACAAACTGACAAACTGACAAACTGACAAACTGACAAACTGACAAACTAAGAAACTAAGAAACTAAGAAACTAAGAAACTTAGAAACTAAGAAACTAAGAAACTAAGAAACTAAGAAACTAAGAAACTAAGAAACTTAGAAACTTAGAAACTAAGAAACTAAGAAACTAAGAAACTAAGAAACTAAGAAACTAAGAAACTAAGAAACTGAGAAACTAAGAAACTAAGAAACTAAGAAACTAAGAAACTAAGAAACTAAGAAACGAACAAACTGATACACTGACAAACTGACAAACTAAGAAACTAAGAAACTAAGAAACTAAGAAACTAAGAAACTAAGAAACGAACAAACTGACAAACTGACAAACTGACAAACTGACAAACTGACAAAATAAGAAACTAAGAAACTAAGAAACTAAGAAACTAAGAAACTTAGAAACTAAGAAACTAAGAAACTAAGAAACTAAGAAACTAAGAAACTAAGAAACTTAGAAACTTAGAAACTAAGAAACTAAGAAACTAAGAAACTAAGAAACTAAGAAACTAAGAAACTAAGAAACTGAGAAACTAAGAATCTAAGAAACTAAGAAACTAAGAAACTAAGAAACTAAGAAACTAAGAAACTGAGAAACTGAGAAACTGAGAAACTGAGAAACTGAGAAACTGAGAAACTGAGAAACTGAGAAACTAAGAAACTAAGAAACTAAGAAACGAAGAAACTAAGAAACGAAGAAACTAAGAAACTGAGAAACTGAGAAACTGAGAAACTGAGAAACTGAGAAACTGAGAAACTGAGAAACTGAGAAACTGAGAAACTGAGAAACTGAGAAACTAAGAAACTAAGAAACTATGAAACTAAGAAACTAAGAAACTAAGAAACTAAGAAACTAAGAAACTAAGAAACTAAGAAACTAAGAAACTAAGAAACTAAGAAACTAAGAAACTAAGAAACTAAGAAACTAAGAAACTAAGAAACTAAGAAACTAAGAAACTAAGAAACTAAGAAACTAAGAAACTAAGAAACTAAGAAACTAAGAAACTAAGAAACTAAGAAACTAAGAAACTAAGAAACTAAGAAACTAAGAAACTAAGAAACTAAGAAACTAAGAAACTATGAAACTAAGAAACTGAGAAACTAAGAAACTAAGAAGCTAAGAAACTAAGAAACAAAGAAACTAAGAAACTAAGAAACTAAGAAACTAAGAAAATAAGAAACTAGGGAACTAGGAAACTAGGAAACTAGGAAACTAAGAAACTAAGAAACTAAGAAACTAAGAGACTAAGAAACTAAGAAACTAAGAGACTGAGGAACTGAGAAACTAAGAAACGAACAAACTGACAAACTAAGAAACTAAGAAACTAAGAAACGAACAAACTGATAAACTGACAAACTGACAAACTAAGAAACTAAGAAACTAAGAAACTAAGAAACTAAGAAACTAAGAAACTAAGAAACTAAGAAACTAAGAAACGAACAAACTGACAAACTGACAAACTGACAAACTGACAAACTAAGAAACTAAGAAACTAAGAAACTAAGAAACTTAGAAACTAAGAAACTAAGAAACTAAGAAACTAAGAAACTAAGAAACTAAGAAACGAACAAACTGACAAACTGACAAACTGATAAACTAAGAAACTAAGAAACTAAGAAACTAAGAAACTAAGAAACTAAGAAACTAAGAAACTAAGAAACTGAGAAACTGAGAAACTGAGAAACTGAGAAACTGAGAAACTGAGAAACTGAGAAACTGAGAAACTGAGAAACTAAGAAACTAAGAAACTAAGAAACTAAGAAACTTAGAAACTAAGAAACTAAGAAAATAAGAAACTAAGAAACTAAGAAACTAAGAAACTAAGAAACTAAGAAACTAAGAAACTATGAAAGTAAGAAACTAAGAAACTAAGAAACTAAGAAACTAAGAAACTAAGAAACTAAGAAACTAAGACACTAAGAAACTAAGAAACTAAGAAACTAAGAAACTAAGAAACTAAGAAACGTACAAACTGACAAACTGACAAACTGACAAACTGACAAACTAAGAAACTAAGAAACTAAGAAACTGAGAAACTGAGAAACTGACAAACTGAGAAACTAACAAACTAAGAAACTTAGAAACTAAGAAACTAAGAATCTAAGAAACTTAGAAACTGAGAAACTGAGAAACTGAGAAACTGAGATACTGAGATACTGAGAAACTGAGATACTGAGATACTGAGAAACTGAGAAACTGAGATACTGAGAAACTGAGAAACTGAGAAACTGAGAAACTGGGAAACTGAGAAACTGAGAAACTGAGAAACTGTGAAACTGAGAAACTGAGAAACTGAGAAACTAAGAAAATTAGAAACTCAGAAGCTAAGAAACTAAGAAACTAAGAAACGAACAAACTGACAAACTGACAAACTGACAAACTAAGAAACTAAGAAACTAAGAAACGAACAAACTGATACACTGACAAACTGACAAACTAAGAAACTAAGAAACTAAGAAACTAAGAAACTAAGAAACTAAGAAACTAAGAAACTAAGAAACTAAGAAACTAAGAAACTAGGAAACTAGGAAACTAGGAAACTAAGAAACTATGAAACTAAGAAACTAAGAAACTAAGAAACTAAGAAACTAAGAAACTAAGAAACTAAGAATCTAAGAAACTAAGAAACTAAGAAACTAAGACACTAAGAAACTAAGAAACTAAGGAACTAAGAAACTAAGAAACTAACAAACTAAGAAACTAGGAAACTAAGAAACTAAGAAACTAAGAAACTAGGAAACTAGGAAACTAGGAAACTAAGAAACTATGAAACTAAGAAACCAAGAAACTAAGAAACTAAGAAATTAAGAAATTAAGAAACTAGGAAACTGAGAAATTAAGAAACTAAGAAACTAAGAAACGTACAAACTGACAAACTGACAAACTGACAAACTGACAAACTAAGAAACTAAGAAACTAAGAAACTGAGAAACTGAGAAACTGACAAACTGAGAAACTAACAAACTAAGAAACTTAGAAACTAAGAAACTAAGAATCTAAGAAACTTAGAAGCTGAGAAACTGAGAAACTGAGAAACTGAGATACTGAGATACTGAGAAACTGAGATACTGAGATACTGAGAAACTGAGA
This sequence comes from Megalopta genalis, assembly GCF_051020955.1. Lineage (NCBI taxonomy): Eukaryota > Metazoa > Arthropoda > Insecta > Hymenoptera > Halictidae > Megalopta > Megalopta genalis. The sequence continues at coordinate 520,765 of NW_027476159.1, forward strand.
AACTGAGATACTGAGAAACTGAGAAACTGAGAAACTGAGAAACTGGGAAACTGAGAAACTGAGAAACTGAGAAACTGTGAAACTGAGAAACTGAGAAACTGAGAAACTAAGAAAATTAGAAACTCAGAAACTCAGAAACTAAGAAACTAAGAAACTAAGAAACTAAGAAACGAACAAACTGACAAACTGACAAACTGACAAACTAAGAAACTAAGAAACTAAGAAACGAACAAACTGATACACTGACAAACTGACAAACTAAGAAACTAAGAAACTAAGAAACTAAGAAACTAAGAAACTAAGAAACGAACAAACTGACAAACTGACAAACTGACAAACTGACAAACTGACAAACTAAGAAACTAAGAAACTAAGAAACGAACAAACTGATACACTGACAAACTGACAAACTAAGAAACTAAGAAACTAAGAAACTAAGAAACTAAGAAACTAAGAAACTAAGAAACTAAGAAACTAAGAAACTAAGAAACTAAGAAACGAACAAACTGACAAACTGACAAACTGACAAACTGACAAACTGACAAACTGACAAACTAAGAAACTAAGAAACTAAGAAACTAAGAAACTTAGAAACTAAGAAACTAAGAAACTAAGAAACTAAGAAACTAAGAAACTAAGAAACTAGGAAACTTAGAAACTAAGAAACTAGGAAACTAAGAAACTAAGAAACTAAGAAACTGAGAAAGTGAGAAACTAAGAGACTGAGGAACTGAGAAACTAAGAAACGAACAAACTGACAAACTAAGAAACTAAGAAACTAAGAAACGAACAAACTGATAAACTGACAAACTGACAAACTAAGAAACTAAGAAACTAAGAAACTAAGAAACTAAGAAACTAAGAAACTAAGAAACTAAGAAACTAAGAAACTAAGAAACTAAGAAACGAACAAACTGACAAACTGACAAACTGACAAACTGACAAACTAAGAAACTAAGAAACTAAGAAACTAAGAAACTTAGAGACTAAGAAACTAAGAAACTAAGAAACTAAGAAACTAAGAAACTTAGAAACTTAGAAACTTAGAAACTAAGAAACTAAGAAACTAAGAAACTAAGAAACTGAGAAACTAAGAAACTAAGAAACTAAGAAACTAAGAAACTAAGAAACTAAGAAACTAAGAAACTGAGAAACTGAGAAACTGAGAAACTGAGAAACTGAGAAACTGAGAAACTGAGAAACTGAGAAACTAAGAAACTAAGAAACTAAGAAACTAAGAAACTAAGAAACTAAGAAACTAAGAAACTTAGAAACTGAGAAACTGAGAAACTGAGAAACTGAGAAACTGAGAAACTGAGAAACTGAGAAACTGAGAAACTGAGAAACTGAGAAACTAAGAAACTAAGAAACTAAGAAACTATGAAACTTAGAAACTAAGAAACTAAGAAACTGAGAAACTATGAAACTAAGAAACTAAGAAACTAAGAAACTAAGAAACTAAGAAACTAAGAAACTAAGAATCTAAGAAACTAAGAAACTAAGAAACTAAGAAACTAAGAAACTAAGAAACTAAGAAACTAAGAAACTAAGAAACTAAGAAACTAAGAAACTAAGAAACTAAGAAACTAAGAAACTAAGAAACTAAGAAACTAAGAAACTAAGAAACTAAGAAACTATGAAACTAAGAAACTGAGAAACTAAGAAACTAAGAAGCTAAGAAACTAAGAAACAAAGAAACTAAGAAACTAAGAAACTAAGAAACTAAGAAAATAAGAAACTAGGAAACTAGGAAACTAGGAAACTAGGAAACTAAGAAACTAAGAAACTAAGAAACTAAGAGACTAAGAAACTAAGAAACTAAGAGACTGAGGAACTGAGAAACTAAGAAACGAACAAACTGACAAACTAAGAAACTAACAAACTAAGAAACGAACAAACTGATAAACTGACAAACTGACAAACTAAGAAACTAAGAAACTAAGAAACTAAGAAACTAAGAAACTAAGAAACTAAGAAACTAAGAAACGAACAAACTGACAAACTGACAAACTGACAAACTGACAAACTAAGAAACTAAGAAACTAAGAAACTAAGAAACTTAGAAACTAAGAAACTAAGAAACTAAGAAACTAAGAAACTAAGAAACTAAGAAACGAACAAACTGACAAACTGACAAACTGATAAACTAAGAAACTAAGAAACTAAGAAACTTAGAAACTAAGAAACTAAGAAACTAAGAAACTAAGAAACTAAGAAACTAAGAAACTGAGAAACTGAGAAACTGAGAAACTGAGAAACTGAGAAACTGAGAAACTGAGAAACTGAGAAACTGAGAAACTGAGAAACTAAGAAACTAAGAAACTAAGAAACTAAGAAAATAAGAAACTAAGAAACTAAGAAACTAAGAAACTAAGAAACTAAGAAACTATGAAAGTAAGAAACTAAGAAACTAAGAAACTAAGAAACTAAGAAACTAAGAAACAAAGAAACTAAGAAACTAAGAAACTAAGAAACTAAGAAACTAAGAAACTAAGAAACTAAGAAACTAAGAAACTAAGAAACTAAGAAACTAAGAAACTAAGAAACTAAGAAACTAAGAAACTAAGAAACTAAGAAACTAAGAAACTAAGAAACTAAGAAACTAAGAAACTAAGAAACTAAGAAACTAAGAAACTAAGAAACTAAGAAACTAAGAAACTAAGAAACTAAGAAACTAAGAAACTAAGAAACTAAGAAACTAAGAAACTAAGAAACTAAGAAACTAAGAAACTAAGAAACTAAGAAACTAAGAAACTAAGAAACTAAGACACTAAGAAACTAAGAAACTAAGAAACTAAGAAACTGAGAAACTAAGAAACTAAGAAACTAAGGAACTAAGAAACTTAGAAACTAAGAAACTAAGAAAATAAGAAACTAAGAAACTCAGAAACGTACAAACTGACAGTCTGACAAACTGACAAACTAAGAAACTAAGAAACTAAGAAACTAAGAAACTAAGAAACTAAGAAACTAAGAAACTAAGAAACTAAGAAACTAAGAAACTAAGAAACTAAGAAACTAAGAAACTAAGAAACTAAGAAACTAAGAAACTAAGAAACTAAGAAACTAAGAAACTAAGAAACTAAGAAACTAAGAAACTAAGAAACTAAGAAACTAAGAAACTAAGAAACTAAGAAACTAAGAAACTAAGAAACTAAGAAACTAAGATACTAAGAAACTAAGAAACTAAGAAACTAAGAAACTAAGAAACTAAGAAACTAAGAAACTAAGAAACTAAGAAACTAAGAAACTAAGAAACTAAGAAACTAAGAAACTAAGAAACTAAGAAACTAAGAAAATAAGGAACTAAGAAACGAACAAACTGACAAACTTACAAACTGACAAACTAAGAAACTAAGAAACTAAGAAACTAAGAAACTAAGAAACTAAGAAACTAAGAAACTAGGAAACTAGGAAACTAGGAAACTAAGAAACTATGAAACTAAGAAACTAAGAAACTAAGAAACTAAGAAACTAAGAAACTAAGAAACTAAGAATCTAAGAAACTAAGAAACTAAGAAACTAAGACACTAAGAAACTAAGAAACTAAGGAACTAAGAAACTAAGAAACTAACAAACTAAGAAACTAGGAAACTAAGAAACTAAGAAACTAAGAAACTAGGAAACTAGGAAACTAGGAAACTATGAAACTATGAAACTAAGAAACCAAGAAACTAAGAAACTAAGAAATTAAGAAATTAAGAAACTAGGAAACTGAGAAATTAAGAAACTAAGAAACTAAGAAACGTACAAACTGACAAACTGACAAACTGACAAACTGACAAACTAAGAAACTAAGAAACTAAGAAACTGAGAAACTGAGAAACTGACAAACTGAGAAACTAACAAACTAAGAAACTTAGAAACTAAGAAACTAAGAATCTAAGAAACTTAGAAACTGAGAAACTGAGAAACTGAGAAACTGAGATACTGAGATACTGAGAAACTGAGATACTGAGATACTGAGAAACTGAGAAACTGAGATACTGAGAAACTGAGAAACTGAGAAACTGAGAAACTGGGAAACTGAGAAACTGAGAAACTGAGAAACTGTGAAACTGAGAAACTGAGAAACTGAGAAACTAAGAAAATTAGAAACTCAGAAACTAAGAAACTAAGAAACTAAGAAACTAAGAAACTGAGAAACTAAGAAACTAAGAAACTAAGAAACTAAGAAACTAAGAAACTAAGAAACTAAGAAACTAAGAAACTACGAAACTAAGAAACTAAGAAACTAAGAAACTAAGAAACTAAGAAACTAAGAAACTAAGAAACTAAGAAACTAAGAAACTAAGAAACTAAGAAACTAAGAAACTAAGAAACTAAGAAACTAAGAAACTAAGAAACTAAGAAACTAAGAAACTAAGAAACTAAGAAACTAAGAAACTAGGAAACTAGGAAACTAGGAAACTAAGAAACTAAGAAACTAAGAAACCAAGAAACTAAGAAATTAAGAAACTAAGAAACTAGGAAACTGAGAAATTAAGAAACTAAGAAACTAAGAAACTAAGAAACTAAGAAACTAAGAAACTAAGAAACTAAGAAACTAAGAAACGAACAAACTGACAAACTAATAAGCGAACAAACTGACAAACTAAGGAACTAAGGAACTAAGAAACTAAGAAACTAAGAAACTAAGAAACTAAGAAACTAAGAAACTAAGAAACTAAGAAACTAAGAAACTAAGAAACTAAGAAACTAAGAAACTAAGAAACTAAGAAACTAAGAAACTAAGAAACTAAGAAACTAAGAAACTAAGAAACTAAGAAACTAAGAAACTAAGAAACTAAGAAACTAAGAAACTAAGAAACTAAGAAACTAAGAAACTAAGAAACTAAGAAACTAAGAAACTAAGAAACTAAGAAACTAAGAAACTAAGAAACTAAGAAACTAAGAAACTAAGAAACTAAGAAACTAAGAAACTAAGAAACTAAGAAACTAGGAAACTAAGAAACTAAGAAACTAAGAAGAAACTAAGAATCTAAGAAACTAAGAAACTAAGAAACTAAGAAACTAAGAAACTAAGAAACTAAGAAACTAAGAAACTAAGAAACTAAGAAACTAAGAAACTAAGAAACTAAGAAACTAAGAAACTAAGAAACTAAGAAACTAAGAAACTAAGAAACTAAGAAACTAAGAAACTAAGAAACTAAGAAACTAAGAAACTAGGAAACTAGGAAACTAGGAAACTAAGAAACTAAGAAACTAAGAAACCAAGAAACTAAGAAACTAAGAAATTAAGAAACTAAGAAACTAGGAAACTGAGAAATTAAGAAACTAAGAAACTAAGAAACTAAGAAACTAAGAAACTAAGAAACTAAGAAACTAAGAAACTAAGATACTAAGAAACTAAGAAACTAAGAAACTAAGAAACTAAGAAACTAAGAAACTAAGAAACTAAGAAACTAAGAAACTAAGAAACTAAGAAACTAAGAAACTAAGAAACTAAGAAACTAAGAAACTAAGAAAATAAGGAACTAAGAAACGAACAAACTGACAAACTTACAAACTGACAAACTAAGAAACTAAGAAACTAAGAAACTAAGAAACTAAGAAACTAAGAAACTAAGAAACTAAGAAACTAAGAAACTAGGAAACTAGGAAACTAGGAAACTAAGAAACTATGAAACTAAGAAACTAAGAAACTAAGAAACTAAGAAACTAAGAAACTAAGAAACTAAGAATCTAAGAAACTAAGAAACTAAGAAACTAAGACACTAAGAAACTAAGAAACTAAGGAACTAAGAAACTAAGAAACTAACAAACTAAGAAACTAGGAAACTAAGAAACTAAGAAACTAAGAAACTAGGAAACTAGGAAACTAGGAAACTATGAAACTATGAAACTAAGAAACCAAGAAACTAAGAAACTAAGAAATTAAGAAATTAAGAAACTAGGAAACTGAGAAATTAAGAAACTAAGAAACTAAGAAACGTACAAACTGACAAACTGACAAACTGACAAACTGACAAACTAAGAAACTAAGAAACTAAGAAACTGAGAAACTGAGAAACTGACAAACTGAGAAACTAACAAACTAAGAAACTTAGAAACTAAGAAACTAAGAATCTAAGAAACTTAGAAACTGAGAAACTGAGAAACTGAGAAACTGAGATACTGAGATACTGAGAAACTGAGATACTGAGATACTGAGAAACTGAGAAACTGAGATACTGAGAAACTGAGAAACTGAGAAACTGAGAAACTGGGAAACTGAGAAACTGAGAAACTGAGAAACTGTGAAACTGAGAAACTGAGAAACTGAGAAACTAAGAAAATTAGAAACTCAGAAACTAAGAAACTAAGAAACTAAGAAACTAAGAAACTGAGAAACTAAGAAACTAAGAAACTAAGAAACTAAGAAACTAAGAAACTAAGAAACTAAGAAACTAAGAAACTACGAAACTAAGAAACTAAGAAACTAAGAAACTAAGAAACTAAGAAACTAAGAAACTAAGAAACTAAGAAACTAAGAAACTAAGAAACTAAGAAACTAAGAAACTAAGAAACTAAGAAACTAAGAAACTAAGAAACTAAGAAACTAAGAAACTAAGAAACTAAGAAACTAAGAAACTAAGAAACTAAGAAACTAGGAAACTAGGAAACTAGGAAACTAAGAAACTAAGAAACTAAGAAACCAAGAAACTAAGAAATTAAGAAACTAAGAAACTAGGAAACTGAGAAATTAAGAAACTAAGAAACTAAGAAACTAAGAAACTAAGAAACTAAGAAACTAAGAAACTAAGAAACTAAGAAACGAACAAACTGACAAACTAAGAAGCGAACAAACTGACAAACTAAGGAACTAAGGAACTAAGAAACTAAGAAACTAAGAAACTAAGAAACTAAGAAACTAAGAAACTAAGAAACTAAGAAACTAAGAAACTAAGAAACTAAGAAACTAAGAAACTAAGAAACTAAGAAACTAAGAAACTAAGAAACTAAGAAACTAAGAAACTAAGAAACTAAGAAACTAAGAAACTAAGAAACTAGGAAACTAAGAAACTAAGAAACTAAGAAGAAACTAAGAATCTAAGAAACTAAGAAACTAAGAAACTAAGAAACTAAGAAACTAAGAAACTAAGAAACTAAGAAACTAAGAAACTAAGAAACTAAGAAACTAAGAAACTAAGAAACTAAGAAACTAAGAAACTAAGAAACTAAGAAACTAAGAAACTAAGAAACTAAGAAACTAAGAAACTAAGAAACTAAGAAACTAAGAAACTAAGAAACTAGGAAACTAGGAAACTAGGAAACTAAGAAACTAAGAAACTAAGAAACCAAGAAACTAAGAAACTAAGAAATTAAGAAACTAAGAAACTAGGAAACTGAGAAATTAAGAAACTAAGAAACTAAGAAACTAAGAAACTAAGAAACTAAGAAACTAAGAAACTAAGAAACTAAGAAACTAAGAAACTAAGAAACTAAGAATCTAAGAAACTAAGAAACGAACAAACTGACAAACTAAGAAGCGAACAAACTGACAAACTAAGGAACTAAGAAACTAAGAAACTAAGAAACTAAGAAACTAAGAAACTAAGAAACTAAGAAACTAAGAAACTAAGAAACTAAGAAACTAAGAAACTAAGAAACTAAGCAACTAAGAAACTAAGAAACTAAGAAACTAAGAAACTATGAAACTAAGAAACTAAGAAACTAAGAAACTAAGAAACTAAGAAACTAAGAAACTAAGAAACTAAGAAACTAAGAAACTAAGAAACTAAGAAACTAAGAAACTAAGAAACTAAGAAACTAAGAAACTAAGAAACTAAGAAACTAAGAAACTAAGAAACTAAGAAACTAAGAAACTAAGAAACTAAGAAACTAAGAAACTAAGATAGTAAGAAACTAAGAAACTAAGAAACTAAGAAACTAAGAAACCAAGAAACTAAGAAACTAAGAAACTAAGAAACCAAGAAACTAAGAAACTAAGAAACTAAGAAACTAAGAAACTAAGAAACTAAGAATCTAAGAAACTAAGAAACTAAGAAACTAAGAAACTAAGAAACTAAGAAACTAAGAAACTAAGAAACTAAGAAACTAAGAAACTAAGAAACTAAGAAACTAAGAAACTAAGAAACTAAGAAACTAAGAAACTAAGAAACTAAGAAACTAAGAAACTAAGAAACTAGGAAACTAGGAAACTAGGAAACTAAGAAACTAAGAAACTAAGAAACCGAGAAACTAAGAAACTAAGAAATTAAGAAACTAAGAAACTAGGAAACTGAGAAATTAAGAAACTAAGAAACTAAGAAACGTACAAACTGACAAACTGACAAAATGACAAACTGACAAACTGACAAACTAAGAAACTAAGAAACTAAGAAACTAAGAAACTAAGAATCTAAGAAACTAAGAAACTAAGAAACTAAGACACTAAGAAACTAAGAAACTAAGAAACTAAGAGACTGAGAAACTAAGAGACTGAGAAACTGAGAAACTAAGAAACGAACAAACTGTCAAACTAAGAAACTAAGAAAATAAGAAACTAAGAACCTAAGTAACTAAGAAACGAACAAACTGACAAACTTACAAACTGACAAACTAAGAAACTAAGAAACTAAGAAACTAAAAAACTAAGAAACTAAGAAACTAAGAAACTAAGAAACTAAGAAACTAAGAAACTAAGATACGAACAAACTGACAAACTGACAAACTGACAAACTAAGAAAATAAGAAACTAAGAAACTAAGAAACGAACAAACTGACAAACTGACAAACTGCCAAACTAAGAAACTAAGAAACTAAGAAACTACGAACCGAACAAACTGACAAACTGACAAACTGACAAACTAAGAAACTAAGAAACTAAGAAAGTACGAACCGAACAAACTGACAAACTGACAAACTGACAAACTAAGAAACTAAGAAACTAAGAAACTAAGAAACTAAGAAACTAAGAAACTAAGAAACTAAGAAACTAAGAAACTAAGAAACTAAGAAACTAAGAAACTGAGAAACTGAGAAACTGAGAAACTGAGAAACTGAGAAACTGAGAAACTGAGAAACTTAGAAACTGAGAAACTGAGAACCTGTGAACCTGAGAACCTGAGAAACTGAGAAACTGAGAAACTAAGAAACTAAGAGACTAAGAAACTAAGAAACTAAGAAACTAAGAAACTGAGAAACTGAGAAACTGAGAACCTGTGAACCTGAGAACCTGAGAACCTGAGAAACTGAGAAACTGAGAAACTAAGAAACTAAGAAACTAAGAAACTAAGAAACTAAGAAACTAAGAAACTAAGAAACTAAGAAACTAAGAAACTAAGAAACTAAGAAACTAAGAAACTAAGAAATTAAGAAACTAAGAAACTAAGAAACTAAGAAACTAAGAAACTAAGAAACTAAGAAACTAAGAAACTAAGAAACTAGGAAACTAGGAAACTAGGAAACTAAGAAACTAAGAAACTAAGAAACCAAGAAACTAAGAAACTAAGAAACTTAGAAGCTAAGAAACTAAGAAACTAAGAAACTAAGAAACTAAGAAACTAAGAAACTAAGAAACTAAGAAACTAAGAAACTGAGAAACTTAGAAACTGAGAAACTGAGAAACTGAGAAACTGAGAAACTGAGAAACTGAGAAACTAAGAAACTAAGAATCTAAGAAACTAAGAAACTTAGAAAATAAGAAACTAAGAAACTAAGAAACTAAGAAACTAAGAAACGAACAAACTGACAAACTGACAAACTAAGAAACTATGAAACTAAGAAACGAACACACTGACAAACTAAGAAACTAAGAAACTAAGAAACTAAGAAACTTAGAAACTAAGAAACTAAGAAACTAAGAAACTAAGAAACTAAGAAACTATGAAACTGAGAAACTGAGAAACTGAGAAACTGAGAAATTGAGAAACTGAGAAACTGAGAAACTGAGAAACTAAGAAACTAAGAAACTAAGAAACTAAGAAACTTAGAAACTAAGAAACTAAGAAAATAAGAAACTAAGATACTAAGAAACTAAGAAACTAAGAAACTAAGAAACTAAGAAACTAAGAAACTAAGAAACTATGAAACTAAGAAACTAAGAAACTAAGAAACTAAGAAACTAAGAAACTGATATACTGAGAGACTGAGAGACTGAGAGACTGAGAAACTGAGAAACTGAGATACTGAGAAACTGAGAAACTGAGAAACTGAGAAACTGAGAAACTGAGAAACTGAGAAACTGAGAAACTGAGATACTGAGAAACTGAGATACTGAGAAACTGAGAAACTGAGAAACTGAGAAACTGAGAAACTGAGAAACTAAGAAAATTAGAAACTAAGAAACTAAGAAGCTAAGAAACGCACAAACTGACAAATTGACAAACTGACAAACTAAGAAACTAAGAAACTAAGAAACCAACAAACTGACAAACTGACAAACTAAGAAACCAAGAAATTAAGAAACTAAAAAACTAAGAAACTAAGAAACTAAGAAACTAAGAAACTAAGAAACTAAGAAACTAAGAAACTAAGAAACTAAGAAACTAAGAAACTAAGAAACTAAGAAACTAAGAAACTAAGAAACTAAGAAACTAAGAAACTAAGAAACTAAGAAACTAAGAAACTGAGAAACTAAAAAACTAAGAAACTAAGAAACTAAGAAACTAAGAAACTAAGAAACTAAGAAACTAAGAAACTAAGAAACTAAGAAACTAAGAAACTAAGAAACTAAGAAACTAAGAAACTAAGAAACTAAGAAACTAAGAAACTAAGAAACTAAGAAACTAAGAAACTAAGAAACTAAGAAACTAAGAAACTACGAAACTAAGAAACTAAGAAACTAAGAAACTAAGAAACTAAGAAACTAAGCAACTAAGAAACTAAGAAACTAAGAAACTAAGAAACTAAGAAACTAAGAAACTAAGAAACTAAGAAACTAAGAAACTAAAACACTAAGAAACTAAGAAACTAAGAAACTAAGAAACTAAGAAACTAAGAAACTAAGAAACTAAGAAACTAAGAAACTAAGAAACTAAGAAACTAAGAAACTAAGAAACTAAGAAACTAAGAAACTAAGAAACTAAGAAACTAAGAAACTCAGAAACTAAGAAACTAAGAAACTAAGAAACTAAGAAACTAAGAAACAAAGAAACTAAGAAACTAAGAAACTAAGAAACTAAGAAACTAAGAAACTAAGAAACGAACAAACTGACAAACTGACAAACTGACAAATTAAGAAACTAAGAAACTAAGAAACTAAGAAACTAAGAAACTCAGAAACTAAGAAACGAACAAACTGACAAACTGACAAACTGACAAACTGACAAACTAAGAAACTAAGAAACTAAGAAACTAAGAAACTAAGAAACTAAGAAACTAAGAAACAAAGAAACTAAGAAACGAACAAACTGACAAACTGACAAACTGACAAACTGACAAACTAAGAAACTAAGAAACTAAGAAACTAAGAAACTAAGAAACTCAGAAACTAAGAAACGAACAAACTGACAAACTGACAAACTGACAAACTGACAAACTAAGAAACTAAGAAACTAAGAAACTAAGAAACTAAGAAACTAAGAAACTAAGAAACTAAGAAACAAAGAAACTAAGAAACTAACAAACTAACAAACTAAGAAACTTAGAAACTAAGAAACTAAGAAACTAAGAAACTAAGAAACTAAGAAACTTAGAAACTGAGAAATTAAGAAACTAAGAAACTAAGAAACTAAGAAACTAAGAAACTGAGAAACTGAGAAACTGAGAAACTGAGAAACTGAGAAACTGAGTAACTGAGAAACTGAGAAACTGAGAAACTGAGAAACTGAGAAACTGAGAAACTGAGATCCTGTGAACCTGAGAACCTGAGAAACTGAGAAACTGAGAAACTAAGAAACTAAGAAACTAAGAAACTAAGAAACTAAGAAACTAAGAAACTAAGAAACGAACAAACTGACAAACTGACAAACTGGCAAACTAAGAAACTAAGAAACTAACAAACTAAGAAACTTAGAAACTAAGAAACTAAGAAACTAAGAAACTAAGAAACTAAGAAACTTAGAAACTGAGAAATTAAGAAACTAAGAAACTAAGAAACTAAGAAACTAAGAAACTGAGAAACTGAGAAACTGAGAAACTGAGAAACTGAGAAACTGAGAAACTGAGAAACTGAGAAACTGAGAAACTGAGAAACTGAGAAACTGAGAAACTGAGAAACTGAGAAACTGAGAAACTGAGAATCTGAGAAACTAAGAAACTAAGAAACTAAGAAACTAAGAAACTAAGAAACTAAGAAACTAAGAAACTAAGAAACTAAGAAACTAAGAAACTAAGAAACTAAGAAACTAAGAAACTAAGAAACTAAGAAACTAAGAAACTAGGAAACTAGGAAACTAGGAAACTAAGAAACTAAGAAACTAAGAAACCAAGAAACTAAGAAACTAAGAAATTAAGAAACTAAGAAACTAGGAAACTGAGAAATTAAGAAACTAAGAAACTAAGAAACGTACAAACTGACAAACTGACAAAATGACAAACTGACAAACTGACAAACTAAGAAACTAAGAAACTAAGAGACTGAGAAACTAAGAGACTGAGAAACTGAGAAACTAAGAAACGAACAAACTGACAAACTAAGAAACTAAGAAAATAAGAAACTAAGAACCTAAGTAACTAAGAAACGAACAAACTGACAAACTTACAAACTGACAAACTAAGAAACTAAGAAACTAAGAAACTAAGAAACTAAGAAACTAAGAAACTAAGAAACTAAGATACGAACAAACTGACAAACTGACAAACTGACAAACTAAGAAAATAAGAAACTAAGAAACTAAGAAACGAACAAACTGACAAACTGACAAACTGACAAACTAAGAAACTAAGAAACTAAGAAACTAAGAAACTAAGAAACTAAGAAACTAAGAAACTAAGAAACGAACAAACTGACAAACTAAGAAACGAACAAACTGACAAACTAAGAAACTAAGAAACTAAGAAACTAAGAAACTAAGAAACTAAGAAACTAAGAAACTGAGAAACTGAGAAACTGAGAACCTGTGAACCTGAGAACCTGAGAAACTGAGAAACTGAGAAACTAAGAAACTAAGAAACTAAGAAACTAAGAAACTAAGAAACTAAGAAACTAAGAAACTAAGAAACTAAGAAACTAAGAAACTAAGAAACTAAGAAACTAAGAAACTAAGAAACTAAGAAACTAAGAAACTAAGAAACTAAGAAACTAAGAAACTAAGAAACTAAGAAACTAAGAAACTATGAAACTAAGAAACTAAGAAAATAAGAAACTAAGAAAGTAAGAAACTAAGAAACTAAGAAACTGAGAAACTGAGAAACTGAGAAACTGAGAAACTGAGAAACTGAGAAACTGAGAAACTAAGAAACTAAGAAACTTAGAAACTGAGAAACTGAGAAACTGAGAAACTGAGAAACTGAGATACTGAGAACCTGAAAACCTGAGAACCTGAGAAACTGAGAAACTGAGAAACTAAGAAACTAAGAAACTAAGAAACTAAGAAACTAAGAAACTAAGAAACTAAGAAACTAAGAAACTAAGAAACTAAGAAACTAAGAAACTAAGAAACTACGAAACTAAAAAACTAAGAAACTAAGAAACTAAGAAACTAAGAAACTAAGAAACTAAGAAACTAAGAAACTAAGAAACTAAGAAACTAAGAAACTAAGAAACTAAGAAACTAAGAGACTAAGAAACAAAGCAACTAAAAAACTAAGAAACGAACGAACTGACAAACTAAGAAACTAAGAAACTAAGAAACTAAGAAACTAAGAAACTAAGAAACTAAGAAACTAAGAAACTAAGAAACTAAGAAACTAAGAAACTAAGAAACTAAGAAACTAACAATCTAAGAAACTAAGAAACTAAGAAACTAAGACACTAAGAAACTAAGAAACTAAGAAACTAAGAAACTAAGAAACTAAGAAACTAAGAAACTAAGAAACTAAGAAACTAAGAAACTAAGAAACTAAGAAACTAAGAAACTAAGAAACGAACAAACTGACAAACTGACAAACTGACAAACTAAGAAACTAAGAAACTAAGAAACTACGAAACTAGGAAACTAAGAAACTAAGAAACTAAGAAACTAAGAAACTAAGAAACTAAGAAACTAAGAAACTATGAAACTAAGAAACTAAGAAACTAAGAAACTAAGAAACTAAGAAACTAAGAAACTAAGAAACTAAGAAACTAAGAAACTAAGAAACTAAGAAACTAAGAAACTAAGAAACTAAGAAACTAAGAAACTAAAAAACTAAGAAACTAAGAAACTAAGAAACTAAGAAACTAAGAAACTAAGAAACTAAGAAACTAAGAAACTAAGAAACTAAGAAACTAAGAAACTAAGAAACTAAGAAACTAAGAAACGAAGAAACTACGAAACTTATAAACTAAGAAACTAAGAAACTAAGAAACTAAGAAACTAAGAAACTAAGAAACTAAGCAACTAAGCAACTAAGAAACTAAGAAACTAAGAAACTAAGAAACTAAGAAACTAAGAAACTAAGACACTAAGAAACTAAGAAACTAAGAATCTAAGAAACTAAGAAACTAAGAGACTGAGAAACTGAGAAACTAAGAAACGAACAAACTGACAAACTAAGAAACTAAGAAACTAAGAAACTAAGAAACTAAGAAACTAAGAAACTAAGAAACTAAGAAACTAAGAAACTAAGAAACTAAGAAACTAAGAAACTAAGAAACTAAGAAACTAAGAAACTAAGAAACTAAGAAACTAAGAAACTAAGAAACTAAGAAACTAAGAAAATAAGAAACTAAGAAACTAAGAAACTAAGAAACTAAGAAACTAAGAAACTAAGAAACTAAGAAACTAAGAAACTAAGAAACTAAGAAACTAAGAAACTAAGAAACTAAGAAACTACGAACCGAACAAACTGACAAACTGACAAACTGACAAACTAAGAAACTAAGAAACTAAGAAACTAAGAAACTAAGAAACGAACAAACTGACAAACTGACAAACTGACAAACTAAGAAACTAAGAAACTAAGAAACTAAGAAACTTAGAAACTAAGAAACTAAGAAACTAAGAAACCAAGAAACTAAGAAACTAAGAAACTAAGAAACTGAGAAACTGAGAAACTGAGAAACTGAGAAACTGAGAAACCGAGAAACTGAGAAACTGAGAAACTGAGAAACTGAGAAACTGAGAAACCGAGAAACTAAGAAACTAAGAAACTAAGAAACGAACAAACTGACAAACTGACAAACTATGAAACTAAGAAACGCACAAACTGACAAACTAAGAAACTAAGAAACTAAGAAACTAAGAAACTAAGACACGAACAAACTGACAAACTAAGAAACGAACAAACTGACAAACTAAGAAACTAAGAAACTAAGAAACTAAGAAACTGAGAAACTGAGAAACTGAGAAACTGAGAAACTGAGAAACTGAGAAACTGAGAAACTGAGAAACTAAGAAACTAAGAAACTTAGAAACTAAGAAACTAAGAAACTAAGAAACTAACAATCTAAGAAACTAAGAAACTAAGAAACTAAGAAACTAAGAAACTAAGAAACTAAGAAACTAAGAAACTAAGAAACTAAGAAACTAAGAAACTAAGAAACTAAGAAACTAAGAAACTAAGAAACTAAGAAACAAAGAAACTAAGAAACTAAGAAACTAAGAAACTAAGAAACTAAGAAACTAAGAAACTAAGAAACTAAGAAACTAAGAAACTAAGAAACTAAGGAACTAAGAAACTAAGAAACTAAGAAACTAAGAAACTAAGAAACTAAGAAACTAAGAAACTAAGAAACTAAGAAACTAAGAAACTTAGAAACTAAGAAACTAAGAAACTAAGAAACTAACAATCTAAGAAACTAAGAAACTAAGAAACTAGGAAACTAAGAAACTAAGAAACTAAGAAACTAAGAAACTAAGAAACTAAGAAACTAAGAAACTAAGAAACTAAGAAACTAAGAAACTAAGAAACTAAGAAACTAAGAAACTAAGAAACTAAGAAACTAAGAAACTAAGAAACTAAGAAACTAAGAAACTAAGAAACTAAGAAACTAAGAAACTAAGAAACTAAGAAACTAAGAAACTAAGAAACTAAGAAACTAAGAAACTAAGAAACTAAGAAACTAAGAAACTAAGAAACTAAGAAACTAAGAAACTAAGAAACTAAGAAACTGAGAAACTGAGAAACTGAGAAACTGAGAAACTGAGAAACTGAGAAACTGAGAAACTTAGAAACTTAGAAACTGAGAAACTGAGAAACTGAGAAACTGAGAACCTGTGAACCTGAGAACCTGAGAAACTGAGAAACTGAGAAACTAAGAAACTAAGAAACTAAGAAACTAAGAAACTAAGAAACTAAGAAACTAAGAAACTAAGAAACTGAGAAACTGAGAAACTGAGAACCTGTGAACCTGAGAACCTGAGAAACTGAGAAACTGAGAAACTAAGAAACTAAGAAACTAAGAAACTAAGAAACTAAGAAACTAAGAAACTAAGAAACTAAGAAACTAAGAAACTAAGAAACTAAGAAACTAAGAAACTAAGAAACTAAGAAACTAAGAAACTAAGAAACTAAGAAACTAAGAAACTAAGAAACTAAGAAACTAAGAAACTAAGAAACTAAGAAACTAAGAAACTAAGAAACTAAGAAACTAAGAAACTAAAAAACTAAGAAACTAAGAAACTAAGAAACTAAGAAACTAAGAAACTAAGAAACTAAGAAACTAAGAAACTAAGAAACTAAGAAACTAAGAAACTAAGAAACTAAGAAACTAAGAAACGAAGAAACTACGAAACTTATAAACTAAGAAACTAAGAAACTAAGAAACTAAGAAACTAACAATCTAAGAAACTAAGAAACTAAGAAACTAAGAAACTAAGAAACTAAGAAACTAAGAAACTAAGAAACTAAGAAACTAAGAAACTAAGAAACTAAGAAACTAAGAAACTAAAAAACTAAGAAACTAAGAAACTAAGAAACTAAGAAACTAAGAAACTAAGAAACTAAGAAACTAAGAAACTAAGAAACTAAGAAACTAAGAAACTAAGAAACTAAGAAACTAAGAAACGAAGAAACTACGAAACTTATAAACTAAGAAACTAAGAAACTAAGAAACTAAGAAACTAAGAAACTAAGCAACTAAGCAACTAAGAAACTAAGAAACTAAGAAACTAAGAAACTAAGAAACTAAGAAACTAAGACACTAAGAAACTAAGAAACTAAGAATCTAAGAAACTAAGAAACTAAGAGACTGAGAAACTGAGAAACTAAGAAACGAACAAACTGACAAACTAAGAAACTAAGAAACTAAGAAACTAAGAAACTAAGAAACTAAGAAACTAAGAAACTAAGAAACTAAGAAACTAAGAAACTAAGAAACTAAGAAACTAAGAAACTAAGAAACTAAGAAACTAAGAAACTAAGAAACTAAGAAACTAAGAAACTAAGAAAATAAGAAACTAAGAAACTAAGAAACTAAGAAACTAAGAAACTAAGAAACTAAGAAACTAAGAAACTAAGAAACTAAGAAACTAAGAAACTAAGAAACTAAGAAACTAAGAAACTACGAACCGAACAAACTGACAAACTGACAAACGGACAAACTAAGAAACTAAGAAACTAAGAAACTAAGAAACTAAGAAACTAAGAAACTAAGAAACTAAGAAACTGAGAAACTGAGAAACTGAGAAACTGAGAAACTGAGAAACTGAGAAACTGAGAAACTGAGAAACTGAGAAACTGAGAAACTAAGAAACTAAGAAACTTAGAAACTAAGAAACTAAGAAACTAAGCAACTAAGAAACTAAGAAACTAAGAAACTAAGAAACTAAGAAACTAAGAAACTAAGAAACTAAGAAACTAAGAAACTAAGAAACTAAGAAACTAAGAAACTAAGAAACTAAGAAACTAAGAAACGAACAAACTGACAAACTGACAAACTGACAAACTAAGAAACTAAGAAACTAAGAAACTACGAAACTAAGAAACTAAGAAACTAAGAAACTAAGATACTAAGAAACTAAGAAACTATGAAAATAAGAAACTAAGAAACTAAGAAACTAAGAAACTAAGAAACTAAGAAACTAAGAAACTAAGAAACTAAGAAACTAAGAAACTAAGAAACTAAGAAACTAAGAAACTAAGAAACGAACAAACTGACAAACTGACAAACTGACAAACTAAGAAACTAAGAAACTAAGAAACTACGAAACTAAGAAACTAAGAAACTAAGAAACTAAGATACTAAGAAACTAAGAAACTATGAAAATAAGAAACTAAGAAACTAAGAAACTAAGAAACTAAGAAACTAAGAAACTAAGAAACTAAGAAACTAAGAAACTAAGAAACTAAGAAACTAAGAAACTAAGAAACTAAGAAACTAAGAAACTAAGAAACTAAGAAACGAACGAACTGACAAACTAAGAAACTAAGAAACTAAGAAACTAAGAAACTAAGAAACTAAGAAACTAAGAAACTAAGAAACTAAGAAACGAACGAACTGACAAACTAAGAAACTAAGAAACTAAGAAACTAAGAAACTAAGAAACTAAGAAACTAAGAAACTAAGAAACTAAGAAACTAAGAAACTAAGAAACTAAGAAACTAAGAAACTAAGAAACTAAGAAACTAAGAAACTAAGAAACTAAGAAACTAAGAAACTAAGAAACTAAGAAACTAAGAAACTAAGAAACTAAGAAACTAAGAAACTAAGAAACTAAGAAACTAAGAAACTAAGAAACTAAGAAACTAAGAAACTAAGAAACTAAGAAACTAAGAAACTAAGAAATTAAGAAACTAAGAAACTAAGAAACTAAGAAACTAAGAAACTAAGAAACTAAGAAACTAAGAAACTAAGAAACTAAGAAACTAAGAAACTAAGAAACTAAGAAACGAACAAACTGACAAACTGACAAACTGACAAACTAAGAAACTAAGAAACTAAGAAACTACGAAACTAACAAACTAAGAAACTATGAAACTAAGAAACTAAGAAACTAAGAAACTAAGAAACTAAGAAACTAAGAAACTAAGAAACTAAGAAACTAAGAAACTAAGAAACTATGAAACTAAGAAACTAAGGAACTAAGAAACTAAGAAACTAAGAAACTAAGAAACTAAGAAGCTAAGAAACTAAGAAACTAAGAAACTAAGAATCTAAGAAACTAAGAAACTAAGAAACTAAGAAACTAAGAAACTAAGAAACTAAGAAACTAAGAAACTAAGAAACTAAGAAACTAAGAAACTAAGAAACTAAGAAACTAAGAAACTAAGAAACTAAGAAACTAAGAAACTAAGAAACTAAGAAACTCAGGAACTAAGAAACTAAGAAACTAAGAAACTAAGAAACTAAGAAACTAAGAAACTAAGAAACTAAGAAACTAAGAAACTAAGAAACTAAGAAACTAAGAAACTAAGAAACTAAGAAACCAAGAAGCTAAGAAACTAAGAAACTAAGAAACTAAGAAACTAAGAAACTAAGAAACTAAGAAACTAAGAAACTAAGAAACTAAGAAACTAAGAAACTAAGAAACTAAGAAACTAAGAAACTAAGAAACTAAGAAACTAAGAAACTAAGAAACTAAGAAACTAAGAAACTAAGAAACTAAGAAACTAAGAAACTAAGAAACTAAGAAACTAAGAAACTAAGAAACTAAGAAACTATGAAACTAAGAAACTAAGAAACGAACGAACTGACAAACTAAGAAACTAAGAAACTAAGAAACTAAGAAACTAAGAAACTAAGAAACTAAGAAACTAAGAAACTAAGAAACTAAGAAACTAAGAAACTAAGAAACTAAGAAACTAAGAAACTAAGAAACTAAGAAACTAAGAAACTAAGAAACTAAGAAACTAAGAAACTAAGAAACTAAGAAACTAAGAAACTAAGAAACTAAGAAACTAAGAAACTAAGAAACTAAGAAACTAAGAAACTAAGAAACTAAGAAATTAAGAAACTAAGAAACTAAGAAACTAAGAAACTAAGAAACTAAGAAACTAAGAAACTAAGAAACTAAGAAACTAAGAAACTAAGAAACTAAGAAACGAACAAACTGACAAACTGACAAACTGACAAACTAAGAAACTAAGAAACTAAGAAACTACGAAACTAAGAAACTAAGAAACTATGAAACTAAGAAACTAAGAAACTAAGAAACTAAGAAACTAAGAAACTAAGAAACTAAGAAACTAAGAAACTAAGAAACTATGAAACTAAGAAACTAAGGAACTAAGAAACTAAGAAACTAAGAAACTAAGAAACTAAGAAGCTAAGAAGCTAAGAAACTAAGAAACTGACAAACTAAGAAACTAAGAAACTAAGAAACTAAGAAACTAAGAAACTAAGAAACTAAGAAACTAAGAAACTAAGAAACTAAGAAACTAAGAAACTAAGAAACTAAGAAACTAAGAAACTAAGAAACTAAGAAACTAAGAAACTAAGAAACTAAGAAACTAAGAAACTAAGAAACTAAGAAACTAAGAAACTAATAAACTAATAAACTAAGAAACTAAGAAACTAAGAAACTAAGAAACTAAGAAACTAAGAAACTAAGAAACGAACAAACTGACAAACTGACAAACTGACAAACTAAGAAACTAAGAAACTAAGAAACTAAGAAATTAAGAAAGTAAGAAACTAAGAAACTAGGAAACTAAGAAACTAAGAAACTAAGAAACTAAGAAACTAAGAAACTAAGAAACTAAGAAACTAAGAAACTAAGAAACTAAGAAACTAAGAAACTAAGAAACTAAGAAACTAAGAAACTAAGAAACTAAGAAACTAAGAAACTAAGAAACTAAGAAACTAAGAAACTAAGAAACTAAGAAACTAAGAAACTAAGAAACTAAGAAACTAAGAAACTAAGAAACTAAGAAACTAAGAAACTAAGAAACTAAGAAACTAAGAAACTAAGAAACTAAGAAACTAAGAAACTAAGAAACTAAGAAACTAAGAAACTAAGAAACTAAGAAATTAAGAAACTAAGAAACTAAGAAACTAAGAAACTAAGAAACTAAGAAACTAAGAAACTAAGAAACTAAGAAACTAAGAAACTAAGAAACTAAGAAACTAAGAAACGAACAAACTGACAAACTGACAAACTGACAAACTAAGAAACTAAGAAACTAAGAAACTACGAAACTAAGAAACTAAGAAACTATGAAACTAAGAAACTAAGAAACTAAGAAACTAAGAAACTAAGAAACTAAGAAACTAAGAAACTAAGAAACTAAGAAACTAAGAAACTATGAAACTAAGAAACTAAGGAACTAAGAAACTAAGAAACTAAGAAACTAAGAAACTAAGAAGCTAAGAAACTAAGAAACTAAGAAACTAAGAATCTAAGAAACTAAGAAACTAAGAAACTAAGAAACTAAGAAACTAAGAAACTAAGAAACTAAGAAACTAAGAAACTAAGAAACTAAGAAACTAAGAAACTAAGAAACTAAGAAACTAAGAAACTAAGAAACTAAGAAACTCAGGAACTAAGAAACTAAGAAACTAAGAAACTAAGAAACTAAGAAACTAAGAAACTAAGAAACTAAGAAACTAAGAAACTAAGAAACTAAGAAACTAAGAAACTAAGAAACTAAGAAACCAAGAAGCTAAGAAACTAAGAAACTAAGAAACTATGAAAATAAGAAACTAAGAAACTAAGAAACTAAGAAACTAAGAAACTAAGAAACTAAGAAACTAAGAAACTAAGAAACTAAGAAACTAAGAAACTAAGAAACTAAGAAACTAAGAAACTAAGAAACTAAGAAACTAAGAAACTAAGAAACTAAGAAACTAAGAAACTAAGAAACTAAGAAACTAAGAAACTAAGAAACTAAGAAACTAAGAAACTAAGAAACTAAGAAACTAAGAAACTAAGAAACTAAGAAACTAAGAAACTAAGAAACTAAGAAACTAAGAAACTAAGAAACTAAGAAACTAAGAAACTAAGAAACTAAGAACTAAGAAACTAAGAACTAAGAAACTAAGAAACTAAGAAACTAAGAAACTAAGAAACGAACGAACTGACAAACTAAGAAACTAAGAAACTAAGAAACTAAGAAACTAAGAAACTAAGAAAGTAAGAAACTAAGAAACTAAGAAACTAAGAAGAACTAAGAAAACTAAAGAAAAACTAAGAAACTAACTAAGAAACTAAGAAACTAAGAAACTAAGAAACTAAGAAACTAAGAAACGAACAAACTGACAAACTGACAAACTGACAAACTAAGAAACTAAGAAACTAAGAAACTACGAAACTAAGAAACTAAGAAACTATGAAACTAAGAAACTAAGAAACTAAGAAACTAAGAAACTAAGAAACTAAGAAACTAAGAAACTAAGAAACTAAGAAACTAAGAAACTATGAAACTAAGAAACTAAGGAACTAAGAAACTAAGAAACTAAGAAACTAAGAAACTAAGAAGCTAAGAAACTAAGAAACTGACAAACTAAGAAACTAAGAAACTAAGAAACTAAGAAACTAAGAAACTAAGAAACTAAGAAACTAAGAAACTAAGAAACTAAGAAACTAAGAAACTAAGAAACTAAGAAACTAAGAAACTAAGAAACTAAGAAACTAAGAAACTAAGAAACTAAGAAACTAAGAAACTAAGAAACTAAGAAACTAAGAAACTAAGAAACTAAGAAACTAAGAAACTAAGAAACTAAGAAACTAAGAAACTAAGAAACTAAGAAACTAAGAAACTAATAAACTAATAAACTAATAAACTAAGAAACTAAGAAACTAAGAAACTAAGAAACTAAGAAACTAAGAAACTAAGAAACGAACAAACTGACAAACTGACAAACTGACAAACTAAGAAACTAAGAAACTAAGAAACTAAGAAATTAAGAAACTAAGAAACTAAGAAACTAGGAAACTAAGAAACTAAGAAACTAAGAAACTAAGAAACTAAGAAACTAAGAAACCAAAAAACTAAGAAACTAAGAAACTAAGAAACTAAGAAACTAAGAAACTAAGAAACTAAGAAACTAAGAAACTAAGAAACTAAGAAACTAAGAAACTAAGAAACTAAGAAACTAAGAAACTAAGAAACTAAGAAACTATGAAACTAAGAAACTAAGAAACTAAGAAACTAAGAAACTAAGAAACTAAGAAACTAAAAAACTAAGAAACGAACGAACTGACAAACTAAGGAACTAAGAAACTAAGAAACTAAGAAACTAAGAAACTAAGAAACTAAGAAACTAAGAAACTAAGAAACTAAGAAACTAAGAAACTAAGAAACTAAGAAACTAAGAAACTAAGAAATTAAGAAATTAAGAAATTAAGAAATTAAAAAGCTAAGAAACCAAGAAACTAAGAAACGAACAAACTGACAAACTGACAAACTAAGAAACTAAGAAGCTAAGAAACTAAGAAACGAACAAACTGACAAACTAAGAAACTAAGAAACTAAGAAACTAAGAAACTAAGAAACTAAGAAACTCAGAAACTAAGAAACTAAGAAACTAAGAAACTAAGAAACTAAGAAACTAAGAAACTAAGAAACTAAGAAACTAAGAAACTAAGAAACTAAGAAACTAAGAAACTAAGAAACTAAGAAACTGAGAAACTGAGAAACTAAGAAACTGAGAAACTAAGAAACTAAGAAACTAAGAAACTAAGAAACTAAGAAACTAAGAAACTGAGAAACTAAAAAACTAAGAAACTAAGAAACTAAGAAACTAAGAAACTAAGAAACTAAGAAACTAACAATCTAAGAAACTAAGAAACTAAGAAACTAAGAAACTAAGAAACTAAGAAACTAAGAAACTAAGAAACTAAGAAACTAAGAAATTAAGAAACTAAGAAACTAAGAAACTAAGAAACTAAGAAACTAAGAAACTAAGAAACTAAGAAACTAAGAAACTAAGAAACTAAGAAACTAAGAAACTAAGAAGCTTAGAAACTAAGAAACTAAGAAACTAAGAAACTAAGAAACTAAGAAACTAAGAAACTAAGAAACTAAGAAACTAAGAAACTAAGAAACTAAGAAACTAAGAAACTAAGAAACTAAGAAACTAAGAAACTAAGAAATTAAGAAACTAAGAAACTAAGAAACTAAGAAACTAAGAAACTAAAAAACTAAGAAACGAACGAACTGACAAACTAAGGAACTAAGAAACTAAGAAACTAAGAAACTAAGAAACTAAGAAACTAAGAAACTAAGAAACGAACAAACTGACAAACTAAGAAACTAAGAAACTAAGAAACTAAGAAACTAAGAAACTAAGAAAATCAGAAACTAAGAAACTAAGAAACTAAGAAACTAAGAAACTAAGAAACTAAGAAACTAAGAAACTAAGAAACTAAGAAACGAACAAACTGACAAACTGACAAACTAAGAAACTAAGAAACTAAGAAACTAAGAAACTAAGAAACTAAGAAACTAAGAAACTAAGAAACTAAGAAACTAAGAAACCATGAAACTAAGAAACTAAGAAACTAAGAAACTAAGAAACTAAGAAACTAAGAAACTAAGAAACTAAGAAACTAAGAAACTAAGAAACTAAGAAACTAAGAAACTAAGAAACTAAGAAACTAAGAAACTAAGAAACTAAGAAACTAAGAAACTAAGAAACTAAGAAACTAAGAAACTAAGAAACTAAGAAACTAAGAAACTAAGAAACTAAGAAACTAAGAAACTAAGAAACTAAGAAACTAAGAAACTAAGAAACTAAGAAACTAAGAAACTAAGAAACTAAGAAACTAAGAAACTAAGAAACTAAGAAACTAACAAACTAAGAAACTAAGAAACTAAGAAACTTAGAAACTAAGAAACTAAGAAACTAAGAAACTAAGAAACTAAGAAACTAAGAAACTAAGAAACTTAGAAACTAAGAAATTAAGAAATTAAGAAATTAAGAAACTAAGAAACTAAGAAACTAAGAAACTAAGAAACTGAGAAACTGAGAAACTGAGAAATTGAGAAACTGAGAAACTGAGAAACTGAGAAACTAAGAAACTAAGAAACTTAGAAACTAAGAAACTAAGAAACTAAGAAACTAAGAAACTAAGAAACCAAGAAACTAAGAAACGAACAAACTGACAAACTGACAAACTAAGAAACTAAGAAACTAAGAAACTAAGAAACTAAGAAACTAAGAAACTAAGAAACTAAGAAACTAAGAAACTAAGAAACTAAGGAACTAAGAAACTAAGAAACTAAGAAACGAACAAACTGACAAACTAAGAAACTAAGAAACTAAGAAGCTCAGAAACTCAGAAACTAAGAAACTAAGAAACTAAGAAACTAAGAAACTAAGAAATTAAGAAATTAAGAAATTAAGAAACTAAGAAACTAAGAAACGAACAAACTGACAAACTGAGAAACTAAGAAACTAAGAAACTAAGAAACTAAGAAACTAAGAAACTAAGAAACTTATAAACTAAGAAACTAAGAAAATAAGAAACTAAGAAACTAAGAAACTAAGAAACTAAGAAACTAAGAAACTAAGAAACTAAGAAACTAAGAAACTAAGAAACTAAGAAACTAAAAAACTAAGAAACTAAGAAACTAAGAAACTAAGAAACTAAGAAACTAAGAAACTAAGAAACTAAGAAACTAAGAAACTAAGAAACTAAGAAACTAAGAAACTAAGAAACTAAGAAACTAAGAAACTAAGAAACTAAGAAACTAAGAAACTAAGAAACTAAGAAACTAAGAAACTAAGAAACTAAGAAACTAAGAAACTAAGAAACTAAGAAACTTATAAACTAAGAAACTAAGAAAATAAGATACTAAGAAACTAAGAAACTAAGAAACTAAGAAACTAAGAAACTAAGAAACTAAGAAACTAAGAAACTAAGAAACTAAGAAACTAAGAAACTAAGAAACTAAGAAACTAAGAAACTAAGAAACTAAGAAACTAAGAAACTAAGAAACTAAGAAACTAAGAAACTAAGTAACTAAGAAACTAAGAAACTAAGAAACTAAGAAACTAAGAAACTAAGAAACTAAGAAACTAAGAAACTAAGAAACTAAGAAACTAAGAAACTAAGAAACTAAGAAACTAAGAAACTAAGAAACAAAGAAACTAAGAAACTAAGAAACTAAGAAACTAACAATCTAAGAAACTAAGAAACTAAGAAACTAAGAAACTAAGAAACTAAGAAACTAAGAAACTGAGAAACTAAGAAACTAAGAAATTAAGAAACTCAGAAACTCAGAAACTAAGAAACTAAGAAACTAAGAAACTAAGAAACAAAGAAACTAAGAAACTAAGAAACTAAGAAACTAAGAAACTAAGAAACTAAGAAACTAAGAAACTAAGAAACTAAGAAACTAAGAAACTAAGAAACTAAGAAACTAAGAAACTAAGAAACTAAGAAACTAAGAAACTAAGAAACTAAGAAACTAAGAAACTAAGAAACTAAGAAAATAAGATACTAAGAAACTAAGAAACTAAGAAACTAAGAAACTAAGAAACTAAGAAACTAAGAAACTAAGAAACTAAGAAACTAAGAAACTAAGAAACTAAGAAACTAAGAAACTAAGAAACTAAGAAACTAAGAAACTAAGAAACTAAGAAACTAAGAAACTAAGAAACTAAGAAACTAAGAAACTAAGAAACTAAGAAACTAAGAAACTAAGAAACTAAGAAACTAAGAAACTAAGAAACTAAGAAACTAAGAAACTAAGAAACTAAGAAACTAAGAAACTAAGAAACTAAGAAACTAAGAAACTAAGAAACTAAGAAACTAAGAAACTAAGAAACTAAGAAACTAAGAAACTAAGAAACTAAGAAACTAAGAAACTAAGAAACTAAGAAACTAAGAAACTAAGAAACTGAGAAACTGAGAAACTAAGAAACTAAGAAACTAAGAAACTAAGAAACTAAGAAACTAAGAAACTAAGAAACTAAGAAACTAAGAAACTAAGAAACTAAGAAACAAAGAAACTAAGAAACTAAGAAACTAAGAAACTAACAATCTAAGAAACTAAGAAACTAAGAAACTAAGAAACTAAGAAACTAAGAAACTAAGAAACTGAGAAACTAAGAAACTAAGAAATTAAGAAACTCAGAAACTCAGAAACTAAGAAACTAAGAAACTAAGAAACTAAGAAACTAAGAAACTAAGAAACTAAGAAACTAAGAAACTAAGAAACTAAGAAACTAAGAAACTAAGAAACTAAGAAACTAAGAAACTAAGAAACTAAGAAACTAAGAAACTAAGAAACTAAGAAACTAAGAAACTAAGAAACTAAGAAACTAAGAAATTAAGAAATTAAGAAATTAAGAAACTAAGAAACTAAGAAACCAAGAAACTAAGAAACGAACAAACTGACAAACTGACAAACTAAGAAACTAAGAAACTAAGAAACTAAGAAACTAAGAAACTAAGAAACTAAGAAACTAAGAAACTAAGAAACGAACAAACTGACAAACTGACAAACTAAGAAACTAAGAAACTAAGAAACTAAGAAACTAAGAAACTAAGAAACTAAGAAACTAAGAAACTAAGAAACTAAGAAACTAAGAAACTAAGAAACTAAGAAACTAAGAAACTAAGAAACTAAGAAACTAAGAAACTAAGAAACTAAGAAACTAAGAAACTAAGAAACTAAGAAACGAACAAACTGACAAACTGACGAACTAAGAAACTAAGAAACTAAGAAACTAAGAAACTAAGAAACTAAGAAACTAAGAAACTAAGAAACTAAGAAACTAAGAAACTAAGAAACTAAGAAACTAAGAAACTAAGAAACTAAGAAACTAAGAAACTAAGAAACTAAGAAACTAAGAAACTAAGAAACTAAGAAACTGAGAAACTGAGAAACTGAGAAACTGAGAAACTGAGAAACTGAGAAACTGAGAAACTGAGAAACTGAGAAACTGAGAAACTGAGAAACTAAGAAACTAAGAAACTAAGAAACTAAGAAACTAAGAAACTAAGAAACTAAGAAACTAAGAAACTAAGAAACTAAGAAACTAAGAAACTAAGAAACTAAGAAACTAAGAAACTAAGAAACTAAGAAACTAAGAAACTAAGAAACTAAGAAACTAAGAAAGTAAGAAACTAAGAAACTAAGAAACTAAGAAACTAAGAAACTAAGAAACTAAGAAACTAAGAAACTAAGAAACTAAGAAACTAAGAAACTAAGAAACTAAGAAACTAAGAAACTAAGAAACTAAGAAACTAAGAAACTAAGAAACTAAGAAACTAGGAAACTAAGAAACTAAGAAACTAAGAAACTAAGAAACTAAGAAACTAAGAAACTAAGAAATTAAGAAATTAAGAAACTAAGAAACTAAGAAACGCACAAACTGACAAACTGACAAACTGACAAACTAAGAAACTAAGAAACTAAGAAACTAAGAAACTAAGAAACTTAGAAACTAAGAAACTAAGAATCTAAGAAACTAAGAAACTAAGAAACTAAGAAACTAAGAAACTAAGAAATTAAGAAATTAAGAAATTAAGAAACTA
Source organism: Megalopta genalis (assembly GCF_051020955.1). Classification (NCBI taxonomy): domain Eukaryota; kingdom Metazoa; phylum Arthropoda; class Insecta; order Hymenoptera; family Halictidae; genus Megalopta; species Megalopta genalis. Next base: position 549,144 of record NW_027476159.1, read on the forward strand.
AGAAACTAAGAAACTAAGAAACTGAGAAACTGAGAAACTGAGAAACTGAGAAACTGAGAAACTGAGAAACTAAGAAACTAAGAAACTTTGAAACTAAGAAACTAAGAAACTAAGAAACTAAGAAACCAAGAAACTAAGAAACGAACAAACTGACAATCTGACAAACTAAGAAACTAAGAAACTAAGAAACTAAGAAACTAAGAAATTAAGAAACTAAGAAACTAAGAAACTAAGAAACTAAGAAACTAGGAAACTAAGAAACTAAGAAACTACGAAACTAAGAAACTAAGAAACTAAGAAACTAAGAAACTAAGAAACTAAGAAACTAAGAAGCTAAGAAACTAAGAAACTAAGAAACTAAGAAGCTAAGAAACTAAGAAACTAAGAAACTAAGAAACTAAGAAACTAAGAAACTAAGAAACTAAGAAAGTAAGAAACTAAGAAACTAAGAAACTAAGAAACTAAGAAACTAAGAAACTAAGAAACTAAGAAACTAAGAAACTAAGAAACTAAGAAACTAAGAAACTAAGAAACTAAGAAACTAAGAAACTAAGAAACTAAGAAACTAAGAAACTAAGAAACTAAGAAACTAAGAAACTACGAAACTAAGAAACTAAGAAACTAAGAAACTAAGAAACTAAGAAACAAGGAAACTGAGAAACTGAGAAACTGAGAAACTGAGAAACTGAGAAACTGAGAAACTGAGAAACTGAGAAACTGAGAAACTAAGAAACTAAGAAACTAAGAAACTAAGAAACTAAGAAACTAAGAAACTAAGAAACTAAGAAACTAAGAAACTAAGAAACTAAGAAACTAAGAAACTAAGAAACTAAGAAACTAAGAAACTACGAAACTAAGAAACTGAGAAACTGAGAAACTAAGAAACTAAGAAACTAAGAAACTAAGAAACTAAGAAACTAAGAAACTAAGAAACTAAGAAACTAAGAAACTAAGAAACTAAGAAACTAAGAAACAAAGAAACTAAGAAACTAAGAAACTAAGAAACAAAGAAACTAAGAAACTAAGAAACAAAGAAACTAAGAAACTAAGAAACTAAGAAACTAAGAAGCTAAGAAACTAAGAAACTAAGAAACTAAGAAACTAAGAAACTAAGTAACTAAGAAACTAAAAAACTAAGAAACGAACGAACTGACAAACTAAGAAACTAAGAAACTAAGAAACTAAGAAACTAAGAAACTTATAAACTAAGAAACTAAGAAAATAAGATACTAAGAAACTAAGAAACTAAGAAACTAAGAAACTAAGAAACTAAGAAACTAAGAAACTAAGAAACTAAGAAACTAAGAAACTAAGAAACTAAGAAACTAAGAAACTAAGAAACTAAGAAACTAAGAAACTAAGAAACTAAGAAACTAAGAAACTAAGAAACTAAGAAACTAAGAAACTAAGAAACTAAGAAACTAAGAAACTAAGAAACTAAGAAACTAAGAAACTAAGAAACTAAGAAACTAAGAAACTAAGAAACGAACAAACTGACAAACTGACAAACTAAGAAACTAAGAAACTAAGAAACTAAGAAACTAAGAAATTAAGAAACTAAGAAACTAAGAAACTAAGAAACTAAGAAACTAAGAAACTAGGAAACTAAGAAACTAAGAAACTAAGAAACTAAGAAACTAAGAAACTAAGAAACTAAGAAACTAAGAAACTAAGAAACTAAGAAACTATGAAACTAAGACACTAAGAAACTAAGAAGCTAAGAAACTAAGAAACTAAGAAACTAAGAAACTAAGAAACTAAGAAAGTAAGAAATTAAGAAACTAAGAATCTAAGAAACTAAGAAACTAAGAAACTAAGAAACTAAGAAACTAAGTAACTAAGAAACTAAAAAACTAAGAAACGAACGAACTGACAAACTAAGAAACTAAGAAACTAAGAAACTAAGAAACTAAGAAACTAAGAAACTAAGAAACTATGAAACTAAGAAACTTATAAACTAAGAAACTAAGAAAATAAGATACTAAGAAACTAAGAAACTAAGAAACTAAGAAACTAAGAAACTAAGAAACTAAGAAACTAAGAAACTAAGAAACTAAGAAACTAAGAAACTAAGAAACTAAGAAACTAAGAAACTAAGAAACTAAGAAACTAAGAAACTAAGAAACTAAGAAACTAAGAAACTAAGAAACTAAGAAACTAAGAAACTAAGAAACTAAGAAACTAAGAAACTAAGAAACTAAGAAACTAAGAAACTAAGAAACTAAGAAACTAAGAAACTAAGAAACTAAGAAACTACGAAACTAAGAAACTGAGAAACTGAGAAACTAAGAAACTAAGAAACTAAGAAACTAAGAAACTAAGAAACTAAGAAACTAAGAAACTAAGAAACTAAGAAACTAAGAAACTAAGAAACTATGAAACAAAGAAACTAAGAAACTAAGAAACTAAGAAACTAACAATCTAAGAAACTAAGAAACTAAGAAACTAAGAAACTAAGAAACTAAGAAACTAAGAAACTAAGAAACTAAGAAACTAAGAAACTAAGAAACTAAGAAACTAAGAAACTAAGAAACTAAGAAACTAAGAAACTAAGAAACTAAGAAACTAAGAAACTAAGAAACTAAGAAACTAAGAAACTAAGAAACTAAGAAACGAACAAACTGACAAACTGACAAACTAAGAAACTAAGAAACTAAGAAACTAAGAAACTAAGAAATTAAGAAACTAAGAAACTAAGAAACTAAGAAACTAAGAAACTAAGAAACTAGGAAACTAAGAAACTAAGAAACTAAGAAACTAAGAAACTAAGAAACTAAGAAACTAAGAAACTAAGAAACTAAGAAACTAAGAAACTAAGAAACTAAGAAGCTAAGAAACTAAGAAACTAAGAAACTAAGAAACTAAGAAACTAAGAAAGTAAGAAACTAAGAAACTAAGAATCTAAGAAACTAAGAAACTAAGAAACTAAGAAACTAAGAAACTAAGTAACTAAGAAACTAAAAAACTAAGAAACGAACGAACTGACAAACTAAGAAACTAAGAAACTAAGAAACTAAGAAACTAAGAAACTATGAAACTAAGAAACTTATAAACTAAGAAACTAAGAAAATAAGATACTAAGAAACTAAGAAACTAAGAAACTAAGAAACTAAGAAACTAAGAAACTAAGAAACTAAGAAACTAAGAAACTAAGAAACTAAGAAACTAAGAAACTAGGAAACTAAGAAACTAAGAAACTAAGAAACTAAGAAACTAAGAAACTAAGAAACTAAGAAACTAAGAAACTAAGAAACTAAGAAACTAAGAAACTAAGAAACTAAGAAACTAAGAAACTACGAAACTAAGAAACTGAGAAACTGAGAAACTAAGAAACTAAGAAACTAAGAAACTAAGAAACTGAGAAACTAAGAAACTAAGAAACTAAGAAACTAAGAAACTAAGAAACTAAGAAACTAAGAAACTAAGAAACTAAGAAACTAAGAAACAAAGAAACTAAGAAACTAAGAAACTAAGAAACTAAGAAACTAAGAAACTAAGAAACTGAGAAACTGAGAAACTGAGAAACTGAGAAACTGAGAAACTGAGAAACTAAGAAACTAAGAAACTTTGAAACTAAGAAACTAAGAAACTAAGAAACTAAGAAACTAAGAAACCAAGAAACTAAGAAACGAACAAACTGACAAACTGACAAACTAAGAAACTAAGAAACTAAGAAACTAAGAAACTAAGAAATTAAGAAACTAAGAAACTAAGAAACTAAGAAACTAAGAAACTAGGAAACTAAGAAACTAAGAAACTAAGAAACTAAGAAACTAAGAAACTAAGAAACTAAGAAACTAAGAAACTAAGAAACTAAGAAACTAAGAAACTAAGAAACTAAGAAACTAAGAAGCTAAGAAACTAAGAAACTAAGAAACTAAGAAACTAAGAAACTAAGAAACTAAGAAAGTAAGAAACTAAGAAACTAAGAAACTAAGAAACTAAGAAACTAAGAAACTAAGAAACTAAGAAACTAAGAAACTAAGAAAGTAAGAAACTAAGAAACTAAGAAACTAAGAAACTAAGAAACTAAGAAACTAAGAAACTAAGAAACTGAGAAACTGAGAAACTGAGAAACCGAGAAACTGAGAAACTGAGAAACTGAGAAACTGAGAAACTAAGAAACTAAGAAACTAAGAAACTAAGAAACTAAGAAACGAACAAACTGACAAACTGACGAACTAAGAAACTAAGAAACTAAGAAACTAAGAAACTAAGAAACTAAGAAACTAAGAAACTAAGAAACTAAGAAACTAAGAAACTAAGAAACTAAGAAACTAAGAAACTAAGAAACTAAGAAACTAAGAAACTAAGAAACTAAGAAACTAAGAAACTAAGAAACTAAGAAACTAAGAAACTAAGAAACTAAGAAACTAAGAAACTAAGAAACTAAGAAACTAAGAAACTAAGAAACTAAGAAACTGAGAAACTGAGAAACTGAGAAACTGAGAAACTGAGAAACTGAGAAACTGAGAAACTGAGAAACTGAGAAACTGAGAAACTGAGAAACTGAGAAACTAAGAAACTAAGAAACTAAGAAACTAAGAAACTAAGAAACTAAGAAACTAAGAAACTGAGAAACTAAGAAACTAAGAAACTAAGAAACTAAGAAACTAAGAAACTAAGAAACTAAGAAACTAAGAAACTAAGAAACTAAGAAACTAAGAAACTAAGAAACTAAGAAACTAAGAAACTAAGAAACTAAGAAACTAAGATACTAAGAAACTAAGAAACTAAGAAACTAGAAAACTAAGAAACTAGGAAACTAAGAAACTAAGAAACTAAGAAACTAAGAAACTAAGAAACTAAGAAATTAAGAAATTAAGAAACTAAGAAACTAAGAAACGCACAAACTGACAAACTGACAAACTGACAAACTAAGAAACTAAGAAACTAAGAAACTTAGAAACTAAGAAACTAAGAATCTAAGAAACTAAGAAACTAAGAAACTAAGAAACTAAGAAACTAAGAAACTAAGAAACTAAGAAACTAAGAAACTAAGAAACTAAGAAACTAAGAAATTAAGAAATTAAGAAATTAAGAAACTAAGAAACTAAGAAACTAAGAAACTAAGAAACTGAGAAACTGAGAAACTGAGAAACTGAGAAACTGAGAAACTGAGAAACTAAGAAACTAAGAAACTTTGAAACTAAGAAACTAAGAAACTAAGAAACTAAGAAACCAAGAAACTAAGAAACGAACAAACTGACAAACTGACAAACTAAGAAACTAAGAAACTAAGAAACTAAGAAATTAAGAAACTAAGAAACTAAGAAACTAAGAAACTAAGAAACTAAGAAACTAAGAAACTAAGAAGCTAAGAAACTAAGAAACTAAAAAACTAAGAAACTAAGTAACTAAGAAACTAAAAAACTAAGAAACGAACGAACTGACAAACTAAGAAACTAAGAAACTAAGAAACTAAGAAACTAAGAAACTAAGAAACTAAGAAACTATGAAACTAAGAAACTTATAAACTAAGAAACTAAGAAAATAAGATACTAAGAAACTAAGAAACTAAGAAACTAAGAAACTAAGAAACTAAGAAACTAAGAAACTAAGAAACTAAGAAACTAAGAAACTAAGAAACTAAGAAACTAAGAAACTAAGAAACTAAGAAACTAAGAAACTAAGAAACTAAGAAACTAAGAAACTAAGAAACTAAGAAACTAAGAAACTAAGAAACTAAGAAACTAAGAAACTAAGAAACTAAGAAACTAAGAAACTAAGAAACTAAGAAACTAAGAAACTAAGAAACTAAGAAACTAAGAAACTAAGAAACTACGAAACTAAGAAACTGAGAAACTGAGAAACTAAGAAACTAAGAAACTAAGAAACTAAGAAACTAAGAAACTAAGAAACTAAGAAACTAAGAAACTAAGAAACTAAGAAACTAAGAAACTATGAAACAAAGAAACTAAGAAACTAAGAAACTAAGAAACTAACAATCTAAGAAACTAAGAAACTAAGAAACTAAGAAACTAAGAAACTAAGAAACTAAGAAACTAAGAAACTAAGAAACTAAGAAACTAAGAAACTAAGAAACTAAGAAACTAAGAAACTAAGAAACTAAGAAACTAAGAAACTAAGAAACTAAGAAACTAAGAAACTAAGAAACTAAGAAACTAAGAAACTAAGAAACTAAGAAACGAACAAACTGACAAACTGACAAACTAAGAAACTAAGAAACTAAGAAACTAAGAAACTAAGAAATTAAGAAACTAAGAAACTAAGAAACTAAGAAACTAAGAAACTAAGAAACTAAGAAACTAGGAAACTAAGAAACTAAGAAACTAAGAAACTAAGAAACTAAGAAACTAAGAAACTAAGAAACTAAGAAACTAAGAAACTAAGAAACTAAGAAACTAAGAAGCTAAGAAACTAAGAAACTAAGAAACTAAGAAACTAAGAAACTAAGTAACTAAGAAACTAAAAAACTAAGAAACGAACGAACTGACAAACTAAGAAACTAAGAAACTAAGAAACTAAGAAACTAAGAAACTATGAAACTAAGAAACTTATAAACTAAGAAACTAAGAAAATAAGATACTAAGAAACTAAGAAACTAAGAAACTAAGAAACTAAGAAACTAAGAAACTAAGAAACTAAGAAACTAAGAAACTAAGAAACTAAGAAACTAGGAAACTAAGAAACTAAGAAACTAAGAAACTAAGAAACTAAGAAACTAAGAAACTAAGAAACTAAGAAACTAAGAAACTAAGAAACTAAGAAACTAAGAAACTAAGAAACTAAGAAACTACGAAACTAAGAAACTGAGAAACTGAGAAACTAAGAAACTAAGAAACTAAGAAACTAAGAAACTAAGAAACTAAGAAACTAAGAAACTAAGAAACTAAGAAACTAAGAAACTAAGAAACTAAGAAACTAAGAAACTAAGAAACTAAGAAACAAAGAAACTAAGAAACTAAGAAACTAAGAAACTAAGAAACTAAGAAACTAAGAAACTGAGAAACTGAGAAACTGAGAAACTGAGAAACTGAGAAACTGAGAAACTAAGAAACTAAGAAACTTTGAAACTAAGAAACTAAGAAACTAAGAAACTAAGAAACTAAGAAACCAAGAAACTAAGAAACGAACAAACTGACAAACTGACAAACTAAGAAACTAAGAAACTAAGAAACTAAGAAACTAAGAAATTAAGAAACTAAGAAACTAAGAAACTAAGAAACTAAGAAACTAGGAAACTAAGAAACTAAGAAACTAAGAAACTAAGAAACTAAGAAACTAAGAAACTAAGAAACTAAGAAACTAAGAAACTAAGAAACTAAGAAACTAAGAAACTAAGAAACTAAGAAGCTAAGAAACTAAGAAACTAAGAAACTAAGAAACTAAGAAACTAAGAAACTAAGAAACTAAGAAACTAAGAAAGTAAGAAACTAAGAAACTAAGAAACTAAGAAACTAAGAAACTAAGAAACTAAGAAACTAAGAAACTAAGAAACTAAGAAAGTAAGAAACTAAGAAACTAAGAAACTAAGAAACTAAGAAACTAAGAAACTAAGAAACTAAGAAACTGAGAAACTGAGAAACTGAGAAACCGAGAAACTGAGAAACTGAGAAACTGAGAAACTGAGAAACTAAGAAACTAAGAAACTAAGAAACTAAGAAACTAAGAAACGAACAAACTGACAAACTGACGAACTAAGAAACTAAGAAACTAAGAAACTAAGAAACTAAGAAACTAAGAAACTAAGAAACTAAGAAACTAAGAAACTAAGAAACTAAGAAACTAAGAAACTAAGAAACTAAGAAACTAAGAAACTAAGAAACTAAGAAACTAAGAAACTAAGAAACTAAGAAACTAAGAAACTAAGAAACTAAGAAACTAAGAAACTAAGAAACTAAGAAACTAAGAAACTAAGAAACTAAGAAACTGAGAAACTGAGAAACTGAGAAACTGAGAAACTGAGAAACTGAGAAACTGAGAAACTGAGAAACTGAGAAACTGAGAAACTGAGAAACTGAGAAACTAAGAAACTAAGAAACTAAGAAACTAAGAAACTAAGAAACTAAGAAACTAAGAAACTGAGAAACTAAGAAACTAAGAAACTAAGAAACTAAGAAACTAAGAAACTAAGAAACTAAGAAACTAAGAAACTAAGAAACTAAGAAACTGAGAAACTGAGAAACTGAGAAACTAAGAAACTAAGAAACTAAGAAACTAAGATACTAAGAAACTAAGAAACTAAGAAACTAGAAAACTAAGAAACTAAGAAACGAACAAACTGACAAACTGACGAACTAAGAAACTAAGAAACTAAGAAACTAAGAAACTAAGAAACTAAGAAACTAAGAAACTAAGAAACTAAGAAACTAAGAAACTAAGAAACTAAGAAACTAAGAAACTAAGAAACTAAGAAACTAAGAAACTAAGAAACTAAGAAACTAAGAAACTAAGAAACTAAGAAACTAAGAAACTAAGAAACTAAGAAACTAAGAAACTAAGAAACTAAGAAACTAAGAAACTAAGAAACTAAGAAACTAAGAAACTAAGAAACTAAGAAACTAAGAAACTAAGAAACTAAGAAACTAAGAAACTAAGAAACTAAGAAACTAAGAAACTAAGAAACTAAGAAATTAAGAAATTAAGAAACTAAGAAACTAAGAAACGCACAAACTGACAAACTGACAAACTGACAAACTAAGAAACTAAGAAACTAAGAAACTTAGAAACTAAGAAACTAAGAATCTAAGAAACTAAGAAACTAAGAAACTAAGAAACTAAGAAACTAAGAAACTAAGAAACTAAGAAACTAAGAAACTAAGAAATTAAGAAATTAAGAAATTAAGAAACTAAGAAACTAAGAAACTAAGAAACTAAGAAACTGAGAAACTGAGAAACTGAGAAACTGAGAAACTGAGAAACTGAGAAACTAAGAAACTAAGAAACTTTGAAACTAAGAAACTAAGAAACTAAGAAACTAAGAAACCAAGAAACTAAGAAACTAAGAAACCAAGAAACTAAGAAACGAACAAACTGACAAACTGACAAACTAAGAAACTAAGAAACTAAGAAACTAAGAAATTAAGAAACTAAGAAACTAAGAAACTAAGAAACTAAGAAACTAAGAAACTAAGAAACTAAGAAGCTAAGAAACTAAGAAACTAAAAAACTAAGAAAGTAAGAAACTAAGAAACTAAGAAACTAAGAATCTAAGAAACTAAGAAACTAAGAAACTAAGAAACTAAGAAACTAAGAAACTAAGAAACTAAGAAACTAAGAAACTAAGAAACTAAGAAACTAAGAAACTAAGAAACTAAGAAACTAAGAAACTAAGAAACTAAGAAACTAAGAAACTAAGAAACTAAGAAACTAAGAAACTGAGAAACTGAGAAACTGAGAAACTGAGAAACTGAGAAACTGAGAAACTGAGAAACTAAGAAACTAAGAAACTAAGAAACTAAGAAACTAAGAAACTAAGAAACTAAGAAACTAAGAAACTAAGAAACTAAGAAACTAAGAAGCTAAGAAACTAAGAAACTAAGAAAGTAAGAAAGTAAGAAACTAAGAAACTAAGAAACTAAGAAACTAAGAAACTAAGAAACTAAGAAACTAAGAAACTAAGAAACTAAGAAACTAAGAAACTAAGAAACTAAGAAACTAAGAAACTAAGAAACTAAGAAACTAAGAAACTAAGAAACTAAGAAACTAGGAAACTAAGAAACTAAGAAACTAAGAAACTAAGAAACTACGAAACTAAGAAACTGAGAAACTGAGTAACTAAGAAACTAAGAAACTAAGAAACTAAGAAACTAAGAAACTAAGAAACTAAGAAACTAAGAAACTAAGAAACTAAGAAACAAAGAAACTAAGAAACTAAGAAACTAAGAAACTAACAATCTAAGAAACTAAGAAACTAAGAAACTAAGAAACTAAGAAACTAAAAAACTAAGAAACTGAGAAACTAAGAAACTAAGAAATTAAGAAATTAAGAAACTCAGAAACTCAGAAAATAAGATACTAAGAAACTAAGAAACTAAGAAACTAAGAAACTAAGAAACTAAGAAACTAAGAAACTAAGAAACTAAGAAACTAAGAAACTAAGAAACTAAGAAACTAAGAAACTAAGAAACTAAGAAACTAAGAAAATAAGAAATTAAGAAATTAAGAAACTAAGAAACTAAGAAACCAAGCAACTAAGAAACGAACAAACTGACAAACTGACAAACTAAGAAACTAAGAAACTAAGAAACTAAGAAACTAAGAAACGAACAAACTGACAAACTGACAAACTAAGAAACTAAGAAACTAAGAAACTAAGAAACTAAGAAACTAAGAAACTAAGAAACTAAGAAACTAAGAAACGAACAAACTGTCAAACTGACGAACTAAGAAACTAAGAAACTAAGAAACTAAGAAACTAAGAAACTAAGAAACTAAGAAACTAACAATCTAAGAAACTAAGAAACTAAGAAACTAAGAAACTAAGAAACGAAGAAACTAAGAAACTGAGAAACTAAGAAACTAAGAAATTAAGAAATTAAGAAACTCAGAAACTCAGAAACTAAGATACTAAGAAACTAAGAAACTAAGAAACTAAGAAACTAAGAAACTAAGAAACTAAGAAACTAAGAAACTAAGAAACTAAGAAACTAAGAAACTAAGAAACTAAGAAACTAAGAAACTAAGAAACTAAGAAACTAAGAAACTAAGAAAATAAGAAATTAAGAAATTAAGAAACTAAGAAACTAAGAAACCAAGAAACTAAGAAACGAACAAACTGACAAACTGACAAACTGAGAAACTAAGAAACTAAGAAACTAAGAAACTAAGAAACTAAGAAACTAAGAAACTAAGAAACTAAGAAACTAAGAAACTAAGAAACGAACAAACTGACAAACTGACAAACTAAGAAACTAAGAAACTAAGAAACTAAGAAACTAAGAAACTAAGAAACTAAGAAACTAAGAAACTAAGAAACTAAGAAACGAACAAACTGTCAAACTGACGAACTAAGAAACTAAGAAACTAAGAAACTAAGAAACTAAGAAACTAAGAAACTAAGAAACTAAGAAACTAAGAAACTAAGAAACTAAGAAACTAAGAAACTAAGAAACTAAGAAACTAAGAAACTAAGAAACTAAGAAACTAAGAAACTTAAGAATCTAAGAAACTAAGAAACTAAGAAACTAAGAAACTGAGAAACTGAGAAACTGAGAAACTGAGAAACTGAGAAACTGAGAAACTGAGAAACTGAGAAACTAAGAAACTAAGAAACTAAGAAACTAAGAAACTAAGAAACTAAGGAACTAAGAAACTAAGAAACTAAGAAACTAAGAAACTAAGAAACTAAGAAACTAAGAAACTATGAAACTAAGAAACTAAGAAACTAAGAAACTAAGAAACTAAGAAACTAAGAAACTAAGAAACTAAGAAACTAAGAAACTAAGAAACGAAGAAAGTAAGAAACTAAGAAACTAAGAAACTAAGAAACTAAGAAACTAAGAAACTAAGAAACTAAGAAACTAAGAAACTAAGAAACTAAGAAACTAAGAAACTAAGAAACTAAGATACTAAGAAACTAAGAAACTAAGAAACTAGGAAACTAAGAAACTAGCAAACTAAGAAACTAAGAAACTAAGAAACTAAGAAACTAAGAAATTAAGAAATTAAGAAACTAAGAAACTAAGAAACTAAGAAACTAAGAAACTCAGAAACTCAGAAACTAAGAAACTAAGAAACTAAGAAACTAAGAAACTAAGAAACTAAGAAACTAAGAAACTAAGAAACTAAGAAACTAAGATACTAAGAAACTAAGAAACTAAGAAACTAAGAAACTAAGAAACTAAGATACTAAGAAACTAAGAAACTAAGAAACTAAGAAACTAAGAAACTAAGAAACTAAGAAACTAAGAAACTAAGAAACTAAGAAACTAAGAAACTAAGAAACTAAGAAACTAAGAAACTAAGAAACTAAGAAACTAAGAAACTAAGAAACTAAGAAACTAAGAAACTAAGAAACTAAGAAACTAAGAAACTAAGAAACTAAGAAACTAAGAAACTAAGAAACTAAGAAACTAAGAAACTAAGAAACTAAGAAACTGAGAAACTGAGAAACTGAGAAACTGAGAAACTGAGAAACTGAGAAACTGAGAAACTGAGAAACTGAGAAACTGAGAAACTGAGAAACTAAGAAACTAAGAAACTAAGAAACTAAGAAACTAAGAAACTAAGAAACTAAGAAACTAAGAAACTAAGAAACTAAGAAACTAAGAAACTAAGAAACTAAGAAACTAAGAAACTAAGAAACTAAGAAACTGAGAAACTGAGAAACTGAGAAACTGAGAAACTGAGAAACTGAGAAACTGAGAAACTGAGAAACTGAGAAACTGAGAAACTGAGAAACTAAGAAACTAAGAAACTAAGAAACTAAGAAACTAAGAAACTAAGAAACTAAGAAACTAAGAAACTAAGAAACTAAGAAACTAAGAAACTAAGAAACTAAGAAACTAAGAAACTAAGAAACTAAGAAACTAAGAAACTAAGAAACTAAGAAACTAAGAAACTAAGAAAGTAAGAAACTAAGAAACTAAGAAACTAAGAAACTAAGAAACTAAGAAACTAAGAAACTAAGAAACTAAGAAACTAAGAAACTAAGAAACTAAGAAACTAAGAAACTAAGATACTAAGAAACTAAGAAACTAAGAAACTAGGAAACTAAGAAACTAAGAAACTAAGAAATTAAGAAATTAAGAAACTAAGAAACTAAGAAACGCACAAACTGACAAACTGACAAACTGACAAACTAAGAAACTAAGAAACTAAGAAACTTAGAAACTAAGAAACTAAGAATCTAAGAAACTAAGAAACTAAGAAACTAAGAAACTAAGAAACTAAGAAATTAAGAATTTAAGAAATTAAGAAACTAAGAAACTAAGAAACTAAGAAACTAAGAAACTGAGAAACTGAGAAACTGAGAAACTGAGAAACTGAGAAACTGAGAAACTAAGAAACTAAGAAACTTTGAAACTAAGAAACTAAGAAACTAAGAAACTAAGTAACTAAGAAACTAAGAAACTAAGAAACTAAGAAACTAAGAAACTAAGAAACTAAGAAACTAAGAAACTAAGAAACTAAGAAACTAAGAAACTAAGAAACTAAGAAACTAAGAAACTAAGAAACTAAGAAACTGAGAAACTGAGAAACTGAGAAACTGAGAAACTGAGAAACTGAGAAACTGAGAAACTGAGAAACTGAGAAACTGAGAAACTAAGAAACTAAGAAACTAAGAAACTAAGAAACTAAGAAACTTAGAAACTAAGAAACTAAGAAACTAAGAAACTAAGAACCTAAGAAACTAAGAAACTAAGGAACTAAGAAACTAAGAAACTAAGAAACTAAGAAACTAAGAAACTCAGAAACTAAGAAACTAAGAAACTAAGAAACTAAGAAACTAAGAAACTAAGAAACTAAGAAACTAAGAAACTAAGAAACTAAGAAACTAAGAAACTAAGAAACTAAGAAATTAAGAAATTAAGAAATTAAGAAATTAAGAAACTAAGAAACCGAGAAACTAATAAACTAAGAAACGAACAAACTGACAAACTGACAAACTAAGAAACTAAGAAACTAAGAAACTAAGAAACTAAGAAACTAAGAAACTAAGAAACTAAGAAACTAAGAAACTAAGAAAGTAAGAAACTAAGAAACTAAGAAACTAAGAAACTAAGAAACTAAGAAACTAAGAAACTAAGAAACTAAGAAACTAAGAAACTAAGAAACTAAGAAACTAAGAAACTAAGAAACTAAGAAACTAAGAAACTAAGACTAAGAAACTAAGAAACTAAGAAACTAAGAAACTGAGAAACTGAGAAACTGAGAAACTGAGAAACTGAGAAACTGAGAAACTAAGAAACTAAGAAACTAAGAAACTTAGAAACTAAGAAACTAAGAAACTAAGAAACTAAGAAACTAAGAAACTAAGAAACTAAGAAACTAAGAAACTAAGAAACTAAGAAACTAAGAAACTAAGAAACTAAGAAACTAAGAAACTAAGAAACTAAGAAACTAAGAAACTAAGAAACTAAGAAACTAAGAAAATAAGAAACTAAGAAACTAAGAAACTAAGAAACTAAGAAACTAAGAAACTAAGAAACTAAGAAACGAACAAACTGACAAACTGACAAACTAAGAAACTAAGAAACTAAGAAACTAAGAAACTAAGAAACTAAGAAACTAAGAAACTAAGAAACTAAGAAACTAAGAAACTAAGAAACTAAGAAACTAAGAAACTAAGAAACTAAGAAACTAAGAAACTAAGAAACTAAGAAACTAAGAAACTAAGAAACTAAGAAACTAAGAAACTAAGAAACTGAGAAACTGAGAAACTGAGAAACTGAGAAACTGAGAAACTGAGAAACTGAGAAACTGAGAAACTGAGAAACTGAGAAACTAAGAAATTAAGAAACTAAGAAACCAAGAAACTAAGAAACTAAGAAACTAAGAAACTAAGAAACTAAGAAACTAAGAAACTAAGAAACTAAGAAACTAAGAAACTAAGAAACTAAGAAACTAAGAAACTAAGAAACTAAGAAACTAAGAAACTAAGAAATTAAGAAACTAAGAAACTAAGAAACTAAGAAACTAAGAAACTAAGAAACTAAGAAACTAAGAAACTAAGAAACTAAGAAACTAAGAAACTAAGAAACTAAGAAACTAAGAAACTAAGAAACTAAGAAACTAAGAAACTAAGAAACTAAGAAACTAAGAAACTAAGAAACTAAGAAACTAAGAAACTAAGAAACTAAGAAACTAAGAAACTAAGAAACTAAGAAACTCAGAAACTAAGAAACTAAGAAACTCAGAAACTAAGAAACTAAGAAACTAAGAAACTAAGAAACTAAGAAACTAAGAAACTAAGAAACTAAGAAACGAACAAACTGACAAACTAAGAAACTAAGAAACTAAGAAACGAACAAACTGACAAACTAAGAAACTAAGAAACTAAGAAACTAAGAAACTAAGAAACTAAGAAACTAAGAAACTAAGAAACTAAGAAACGAACAAACTGACAAACTAAGAAACTAAGAAACTAAGAAACTCAGAAACTAAGAAACTAAGAAACTAAGAAACTAAGAAACTAAGAATCTAAGAAACTAAGAAACTAAGAAACTAAGAAAATAAGAAACTAAGAAACTAAGAAACTAAGAAACTAAGAAACTAAGAAACTAAGAAACTAAGAAACTAAGAAACTAAGAAACTAAGAAACTAAGAAACTAAGAAACTAAGAAACTAAGAAACTAAGAAACTAAGAAACTAAGAAACTAAGAAACTAAGAAACTAAGAAACTAAGAAACTAAGAAACTAAGAAACTAAGAAACTAAGAAACTAAGAAACTAAGAAACTAAGAAACTCAGAAACTAAGAAACTAAGAAACGAACAAACTGACAAACTAAGAAACTAAGAAACTAAGAAACTAAGAAACTAAGAAACTAAGAAACTAAGAAACTAAGAAACTCAGAAACTAAGAAACTAAGAAACTAAGAAACTAAGAAACTAAGAAACTAAGAAACTAAGAAACTAAGAAACTAAGAAACTAAGAAACTAAGAAACTAAGAAACTAAGAAACTAAGAAACTAAGAAACTAAGAAACTAAGAAACTAAGAAATTAAGAAATTAAGAAATTAAGAAACTCAGAATCTAAGAAACTAAGAAACTAAGAAACTAAGAAACTAAGAAACTAAGAAACTAAGAAACTAAGAAACTAAGAAACTGAGAAACTGAGAAACTGAGAAACTGAGAAACTGAGAAACTGAGAAACTGAGAAACTGAGAAACTGAGAAACTAAGAAACTAAGAAACTAAGAAACTGAGAAACTAAGAAACTAAGAAACTAAGAAACTAAGAAACTAAGAAACTAAGAAACTAAGAAACTAAGAAACTAAGAAACTAAGAAACTAAGAAACTAAGAAACTAAGAAACTAAGAAACTAAGAAACTAAGAAACTAAGAAACTAAGAAACTAAGAAACTAAGAAACTAAGAAGCTAAGAAACTAAGAAACTAAGAAACTAAGAAACTAAGAAACTAAGAAACTAAGAAACTAAGAAACTAAGAAACTAAGAAACTAAGAAACTAAGAAACTAAGAAACTAAGAAACTCAGAAACTAAGAAACTAAGAAACTAAGAAACTAAGAAACTAAGAAACTAAGAAACTAAGAAACTAAGAAACTCAGAAACTGAGAAACTAAGAAACTAAGAAACTAAGAAACTAAGAAACTAAGAAACTAAGAAACGAACAAAATGACAAACTAAGAAACTAAGAAACTAAGAAACTAAGAAACTAAGAAACTAAGAAACTCAGAAACTAAGAAACTAAGAAACTAAGAAACTAAGAAACTAAGCAACTCAGAAACTAAGAAACTGAGAAACTAAGAAACTAAGAAACTAAGAAACTAAGAAACTAAGAAACTAAGAAACTAAGAAACTTTGAAGCTAAGAAACTAAGAAATTAAGAAATTAAGAAATTAAGAAATTAAGAAACTAAGAAACTAAGAAACTAAGAAACTAAGAAACGAACAAACTGACAAACTGACAAACTGACAAACTAAGAAACTAAGAAACTAAGAAACTAAGAAACTAAGAAACTAAGAAACTAAGAAACTAAGAAACTAAGAAACGAACAAACTAAGAAACTAAGAAACTAAGAAACTAAGAAACTAAGAAACTAAGAAAATAAGAAACTCAGAAACTAAGAAACTAAGAAACTAAGAAACTAAGAAACTAAGAAACTAAGAAACGAACAAACTGACAAACTAAGAAACTAAGAAACTAAGAAACGAACAAACTGACAAACTAAGAAACTAAGAAACTAAGAAACTAAGAAACTAAGAAAATAAGAAACTAAGAAACTAAGAAACTAGGAAACTAAGAAACTAAGAAATTAAGAAACTAAGAAACTAAGAACTAAGAAACTAAGAAACTAAGAAACTAAGAAACTAAGAAACTTAGAAACTAAGAAACTAAGAAACTAAGAAACTAAGAAACTAAGAAACTAAGAAACTAAGAAACTAAGAAACTAAGAAACTAAGAAACTAAGAAACTAAGAAACTAAGAAACTAAGAAACTAAGAAACTAAGAAACTCAGAAACTAAGAAACTAAGAAACGAACAAACTAACAAACTAAGAAACTAAGAAACTAAGAAACTAAGAAACTAAGAAACTAAGAAACTAAGAAACTAAGAAACTAAGAAACTAAGAAACTGAGAAACTGAGAAACTGAGAAACTGAGAAACTGAGAAACTGAGAAACTGAGAAACTAAGTAACTAAGAAACTAAGAAACTAAGAAACTAAGAAACTAAGAAACTAAGAAACTAAGAAACTAAGAAACTAAGAAACTAAGAAACTAAGAAACTAAGAAACTAAGAAACTAAGAAACTAAGAAACTAAGAAACTAAGAAACTAAGAAACTAAGAAACTAAGAAACTAAGAAACTAAGAAACTAAGAAACTAAGAAACTAAGAAACTAAGAAACTAAGAAACTAAGAAACTAAGAAACTAAGAAACTAAGAAACTAAGAAACTAAGAAACTAAGAAACTAAGAAACTCAGAAACTAAGAAACTAAGAAACTAAGAAACTAAGAAACTAAGAAACTCAGAAACTAAGAAACTAAGAAACTAAGAAACTAAGAAACTAAGAAACTAAGAAACTAAGAAACTCAGAAACTAAGAAACTAAGAAACTAAGAAACTAAGAAACTAAGAAACTAAGAAACTAAGAAACGAACAAACTGACAAACTAAGAAACTAAGAAACTAAGAAACTAAGAAACTAAGAAACTAAGAAACTAAGAAACTAAGAAACTCAGAAACTAAGAAACTAAGAAACTAAGAAACTAAGCAACTCAGGAACTAAGAAACTGAGAAACTAAGAAACTAAGAAACTAAGAAACTAAGAAACTAAGAAACTTTGAAACTAAGAAACTAAGAAATTAAGAAATTAAGAAATTAAGAAATTAAGAAACTAAGAAACTAAGAAACTAAGAAACTAAGAAACGAACAAACTGACAAACTGACAAACTGACAAACTAAGAAACTAAGAAACTAAGAAACTAAGAAACTAAGAAACTAAGAAACGAACAAACTAAGAAACTAAGAAACTAAGAAACTAAGAAACTAAGAAAATAAGAAACTCAGAAACTAAGAAACTAAGAAACTAAGAAACTAAGAAACTAAGAAACTAAGAAACGAACAAACTGACAAACTAAGAAACTAAGAAACTAAGAAACGAACAAACTGACAAACTAAGAAACTAAGAAACTAAGAAACTAAGAAACTAAGAAACTAAGAAACTAAGAAACTAAGAAACTAAGAAACTAAGAAACTAAGAAACTAAGAAACTGAGAAACTAAGAAATTTACAAACTGACAAACTAAGAAACAAAGAAACTAAGAAACTTAGAAACTAAGAAACTAAGAAACTAAGAAACTAAGAACCTAAGAAACTAAGAAACGAACAAACTGACAAACTAAGAAACTAAGAAACTAAGAAACTAAGAAACTAAGAAACTAAGAAACTAAGAAACTCAGAAACTCAGAAACTAAGAAACTAAGAAACTAAGAAAATAAGAAACTAAGAAACTAAGAAACTAAGAAACTAAGAAACTAAGAAACTAAGAAACTAAGAAACTAAGAAACTAAGAAACTAAGAAACTAAGAAACTAAGAAACTAAGAAACTAAGAAACTAAGAAACTAAGAAACTAAGAAACTAAGAAACTAAGAAACTAAGAAACTAAGAAACTGAGAAACTAAGAAACTAAGAAACTAAGAAACTGAGAAACTGAGAAACTGAGAAACTGAGAAACTGAGAAACTGAGAAACTGAGAAACTGAGAAACTAAGAAACTAAGAAACTAAGAAACTTAGAAACTAAGAAACTAAGAAACTAAGAAGCTAAGAAACTAAGAAACTAAGAAACTAAGAAACTAAGAAACTAAGAAACTAAGAAACTAAGAAAATAAGAAACTAAGAAACTAAGAAACTAAGAAACTGAGAAACTGAGAAACTGAGAAACTGAGAAACTGAGAAACTGAGAAACTGAGAAACTGAGAAACTGAGAAACTAAGAAACTAAGAAACTAAGAAACTAAGAAACTAAGAAACTAAGAAACTAAGAAACTAAGAAACTAAGAAACTAAGAAACTAAGAAACTAAGAAACTAAGAAACTAAGAAACTAAGAAACTAAGAAACTAAGAAACTAAGAAACTAAGAAACTAAGAAACTAAGAAACTAAGAAACTAAGAAACTAAGATACTAAGAAACTAAGAAACTAAGAAACTAAGAAACTAAGAAACTAAGAAACTAAGAAACTAAGAAACTAAGAAACTAAGAAACTAAGAAACTAAGAAACTAAGAAACTAAGAAACTAAGAAACTAAGAAACTAAGAAACTAAGAAACTAAGAAACTAAGAAACTAAGAAACTAAGAAACTAAGAAACTAAGAAACTAAGAAACTAAGAAACTAAGAAACTAAGAAACTAAGAAACTAAGAAACTAAGAAACTAAGAAACTAAGAAACTAAGAAACTAAGAAACTAAGAAACTAAGAAACTAAGAAACTAAGAAACTAAGAAACTAAGAAACTAAGAAACTAAGAAACTAAGAAACTAAGAAACTAAGAAACTAAGAAACTAAGAAACTAAGAAACTAAGATACTAAGAAAGTAAGAAACTAAGAAACTAAGAAACTAAGAAACTAAGAAACTAAGAAACTAAGAAACTAAGAAACTAAGAAACTAAGAAATTTACAAACTGACAAACTAAGAAACTAAGAAACTTAGAAACTAAGAAACTAAGAAACTAAGAAACTAAGAAACGAACAAACTGACAAACTAAGAAACTAAGAAACTAAGAAACTAAGAAACTAAGAAACTAAGAAACTAAGAAACTAAGAAAATAAGAAACTAAGAAACTAAGAAACTAAGAAACTAAGAAACTAAGATACTAAGAAACTAAGAAACTAAGAAACTAAGAAACTAAGAAACTAAGAAACTAAGAAATTAAGAAATTAAGAAACTAAGAAACTAAGAAACTAAGAAACTAAGAAACTAAGAAACTAAGAAACTAAGAAACTAAGAAACTAAGAAACGAACAAACTGACAAACTAAGAAACTAAGAAACTAAGAAACTAAGAAACTAAGAATCTAAGAAACTAAGAAACTCAGAAACTAAGAAACTAAGAAACTAAGAAACTAAGAAACTAAGAAACTAAGAAACTAAGAAACTAAGAAACTAAGAAATTAAGAAACTAAGAAACTAAGAAACTAAGAAACTAAGAAACTAAGAAACTAAGAAACTAAGAAACTAAGAAACTATGAAACTAAGAAACTAAGAAACTAAGAAACTAAGAAACTAAGAAACTAAGAAACGAACAAACTAAGAAACTAAGAAACTAAGAAACTAAGAAACTAAGAAACTAAGAAACTAAGAAACTAAGAAACTCAGAAACTAAGAAACTAAGAAACTAAGAAACTAAGAAACGAACAAACTGACAAACTAAGAAACTAAGAAACTAAGAAACTAAGAAACTAAGAAACTAAGAAACGAACAAACTGACAAACTAAGAAACTAAGAAACTAAGAAACTAAGAAACTAAGAAACTAAGAAACTAAGAAACTAAGAAACTAAGAAACTAAGAAACTAAGAAACTAAGAAACTAGGAAACTAGGAAACTAGGAAACTAAGAAACTAAGAAACTAAGAAACCAAGAAACTAAGAAACTAAGAAATTAAGAAACTAAGAAGCTAGGAAACTGAGAAATTAAGAAACTAAGAAACTAAGAAACGTACAAACTGACAAACTGACAAAATGACAAACTGACAAACTGACAAACTAAGAAACTAAGAAACTAAGAAACTAAGAAACTAAGAATCTAAGAAACTAAGAAACTAAGAAACTAAGAGACTGAGAAACTAAGAGACTGAGAAACTGAGAAACTAAGAAACGAACAAACTGACAAACTAAGAAACTAAGAAAATAAGAAACTAAGAAACTAAGAAACTAAGAAACTAAGAAACTAAGAAACTAAGAAACTAAGAAACTAAGAAACTAAGAAATTAAGAAACTAAGAAACTAAGAAACTAAGAAACTAAGAAACTAAGAAACGAACAAACTGACAAACTAAGAAACTAAGAAACTAAGAAACTAAGAAACTAAGAAACTAAGAAACTCAGAAACTAAGAAACTAAGAAACTAAGAAACTAGGAAACTAAGAAACTAAGAAACTAAGAAACTATGAAACTAAGAAACTAAGAAACTAAGAAACTAAGAAACTAAGAAACTAAGAAATTAAGAAATTAAGAAATTAAGAAACTAAGAAACTAAGAAACTAAGAAACTCAGAAACTAAGAAACTAAGAAACTAAGAAACTAAGAAACTCAGAAACTAAGAAACTAAGAAACTAAGAAACTAAGAAACGAACAAACTGACAAACTGACAAACTGACAAACTAAGAAACTAAGAAACTAAGAAACTAAGAAACTAAGAAACTAAGAAACTAAGAAACTAAGAAACTAAGAAACTAAGAAACTAAGAAACTAAGAAACTAAGAAACTAAGAAACTAAGAAACTAAGAAACTAAGAAACTAAGAAACTAAGAAACTAAGAAACTAAGAAACTAAGAAACTAAGAAACTAAGAAACTAAGAAACTAAGAAACTAAGAAACTAAGAAACTAAGAAACTAAGAAACTAAGAAACTAAGAAACTAAGAAACTAAGAAACTAATAAACTAAGAAACTAAGAAACTAAGAAACTAAGAAACTAAGAAACTAAGAAACTAAGAAACTAAGAAACTAAGAAACTAAGAAACTAAGAAACTCAGAAACTAAGAAACTAAGAAACTAAGAAACTAAGAAACTCAGAAACTAAGAAACTAAGAAACTAAGAAACTAAGAAACTAAGAAACTAAGAAACTAAGAAACTAAGAAACTTTGAAACTAAGAAACTAAGAAATTAAGAAATTAAGAAATTAAGAAACTAAGAAACTAAGAAACTAAGAAACTAAGAAACTAAGAAACTAAGAAACTCAGAAACTAAGAAACTAAGAAACTAAGAAACTAAGAAACTAAGAAACTAAGAAACTAAGAAACGAACAAACTGACAAACTAAGAAACTAAGAAACTAAGAAACTAAGAAACTAAGAAACTAAGAAACTAAGAAACTAAGAAACTCAGAAACTAAGAAACTAAGAAACTAAGAAACTAAGCAACTCAGAAACTAAGAAACTGAGAAACTAAGAAACTAAGAAACTAAGAAACTAAGAAACTAAGAAACTTTGAAACTAAGAAACTAAGAAATTAAGAAATTAAGAAATTAAGAAATTAAGAAACTAAGAAACTAAGAAACTAAGAAACTAAGAAACGAACAAACTGACAAACTGACAAACTAAGAAACTAAGAAACTAAGAAACTAAGAAACTAAGAAACTAAGAAACGAACAAACTAAGAAACTAAGAAACTAAGAAACTAAGAAACTAAGAAAATAAGAAACTCAGAAACTAAGAAACTAAGAAACTAAGAAACTAAGAAACTAAGAAACTAAGAAACGAACAAACTGACAAACTAAGAAACTAAGAAACTAAGAAACGAACAAACTGACAAACTGACAAACTAAGAAACTAAGAAACTAAGAAACTAAGAAACTAAGAAACTAAGAAACTAAGAAACTAAGAAACTAAGAAACTAAGAAACTAAGAAACTAAGAAACTAAGAAACTGAGAAACTAAGAAATTTACAAACTGACAAACTAAGAAACAAAGAAACTAAGAAACTTAGAAACTAAGAAACTAAGAAACTAAGAAACTAAGAAACTAAGAACCTAAGAAACTAAGAAACGAACAAACTGACAAACTAAGAAACTAAGAAACTAAGAAACTAAGAAACTAAGAAACTAAGAAACTAAGAAACTCAGAAACTAAGAAACTAAGAAACTAAGAAAATAAGAAACTAAGAAACTAAGAAACTAAGAAACTAAGAAACTAAGAAACTAAGAAACTAAGAAACTAAGAAACTAAGAAACTAAGAAACTAAGAAACTAAGAAACTAAGAAACTAAGAAACTAAGAAACTAAGAAACTAAGAAACTAAGAAACTGAGAAACTGAGAAACTGAGAAACTGAGAAACTGAGAAACTGAGAAACTGAGAAACTGAGAAACTAAGAAACTAAGAAACTAAGAAACTTAGAAACTAAGAAACTAAGAAACTAAGAAACTAAGAAACTAAGAAACTAAGAAACTAAGAAACTAAGAAACTAAGAAACTAAGAAACTAAGAAAATAAGAAACTAAGAAACTAAGAAACTAAGAAACTGAGAAACTGAGAAACTGAGAAACTGAGAAACTGAGAAACTGAGAAACTGAGAAACTAAGAAACTAAGAAACTAAGAAACTAAGAAACTAAGAAACTAAGAAACTAAGAAACTAAGAAACTAAGAAACTAAGAAACTAAGAAACTAAGAAACTAAGAAACTAAGAAACTAAGAAACTAAGAAACTAAGAAACTAAGAAACTAAGAAACTAAGAAACTAAGAAACTAAGAAACTAAGATACTAAGAAACTAAGAAACTAAGAAACTAAGAAACTAAGAAACTAAGAAACTAAGAAACTAAGAAACTAAGAAACTAAGAAACTAAGAAACTAAGAAACTAAGAAACTAAGAAATTAAGAAACTAAGAAACTAAGAAACTAAGAAACTAAGAAACTAAGAAACTAAGAAACTAAGAAACTAAGAAACTAAGAAACTAAGAAACTAAGAAACTAAGAAACTAAGAAACTAAGAAACTAAGAAACTAAGAAACTAAGAAACTAAGAAACTAAGAAACTAAGAAACTAAGAAACTAAGAAACTAAGAAACTAAGAAACTAAGAAACTAAGAAACTAAGAAACTAAGAAACTAAGAAACTAAGAAACTAAGAAACTAAGAAACTAAGAAACTAAGAAACTAAGAAACTAAGAAACTAAGAAACTAAGAAACTAAGAAACTAAGAAACTAAGAAACTAAGAAACTAAGAAACTAAGAAACTAAGAAACTAAGATACTAAGAAACTAAGAAACTAAGAAACTAAGAAACTAAGAAACTAAGAAACTAAGAAACTAAGAAACTAAGAAACTAAGAAACTAAGAAACTAAGAAACTAAGAAACTAAGAAATTTACAAACTGACAAACTAAGAAACTAAGAAACTAAGAAACTTAGAAACTAAGAAACTAAGAAACTAAGAAACTAAGAAACGAACAAACTGACAAACTAAGAAACTAAGAAACTAAGAAACTAAGAAACTAAGAAACTAAGAAACTAAGAAAATAAGAAACTAAGAAACTAAGAAACTAAGAAACTAAGAAACTAAGATACTAAGAAACTAAGAAACTAAGAAACTAAGAAACTAAGAAACTAAGAAACTAAGAAATTAAGAAATTAAGAAACTAAGAAACTAAGAAACTAAGAAACTAAGAAACTAAGAAACTAAGAAACTAAGAAACTAAGAAACTAAGAAACGAACAAACTGACAAACTAAGAAACTAAGAAACTAAGAAACTAAGAAACTAAGAATCTAAGAAACTAAGAAACTCAGAAACTAAGAAACTAAGAAACTAAGAAACTAAGAAACTAAGAAACTAAGAAACTAAGAAACTAAGAAACTAAGAAATTAAGAAACTAAGAAACTAAGAAACTAAGAAACTAAGAAACTAAGAAACTAAGAAACTAAGAAACTAAGAAACTATGAAACTAAGAAACTAAGAAACTAAGAAACTAAGAAACTAAGAAACTAAGAAACGAACAAACTAAGAAACTAAGAAACTAAGAAACTAAGAAACTAAGAAACTAAGAAACTAAGAAACTAAGAAACTCAGAAACTAAGAAACTAAGAAACTAAGAAACTAAGAAACGAACAAACTGACAAACTAAGAAACTAAGAAACTAAGAAACTAAGAAACTAAGAAACTAAGAAACGAACAAACTGACAAACTAAGAAACTAAGAAACTAAGAAACTAAGAAACTAAGAAACTAAGAAACTAAGAAACTAAGAAACTAAGAAACTAAGAAACTAAGAAACTAAGAAACTAAGAAACTAGGAAACTAGGAAACTAGGAAACTAAGAAACTAAGAAACTAAGAAACCAAGAAACTAAGAAACTAAGAAATTAAGAAACTAAGAAGCTAGGAAACTGAGAAATTAAGAAACTAAGAAACTAAGAAACGTACAAACTGACAAACTGACAAAATGACAAACTGACAAACTGACAAACTAAGAAACTAAGAAACTAAGAAACTAAGAAACTAAGAATCTAAGAAACTAAGAAACTAAGAAACTAAGAGACTGAGAAACTAAGAGACTGAGAAACTGAGAAACTAAGAAACGAACAAACTGACAAACTAAGAAACTAAGAAAATAAGAAACTAAGAAACTAAGAAACTAAGAAACTAAGAAACTAAGAAACTAAGAAACTAAGAAACTAAGAAACTAAGAAATTAAGAAACTAAGAAACTAAGAAACTAAGAAACTAAGAAACTAAGAAACGAACAAACTGACAAACTAAGAAACTAAGAAACTAAGAAACTAAGAAACTAAGAAACTAAGAAACTCAGAAACTAAGAAACTAAGAAACTAAGAAACTAGGAAACTAAGAAACTAAGAAACTAAGAAACTATGAAACTAAGAAACTAAGAAACTAAGAAACTAAGAAACTAAGAAACTAAGAAACTAAGAAATTAAGAAATTAAGAAATTAAGAAACTAAGAAACTAAGAAACTAAGAAACGAACAAACTGACAAACTGACAAACTGACAAACTAAGAAACTAAGAAACTAAGAAACTAAGAAACTAAGAAACTAAGAATCTAAGAAACTAAGAAACTAAGAAACTAAGAAACTAAGAAACTAAGAAACTAAGAAACTAAGAAACTAAGAAACTAAGAAACTAAGAAACTAAGAAACTAAGAAACTAAGAAACTAAGAAACTAAGAAACTAAGAAACTAAGAAACTAAGAAACTAAGAAACTAAGAAACTAAGAAACTAAGAAACTAAGAAACTAAGAAACTAAGAAACTAAGAAACTAAGAAACTAAGAAATTAAGAAACTAAGAAACTAAGAAACTAAGAAACTAAGAAACTAAGAAACTAAGAAACTAAGAAACTAAGAAACTATGAAACTAAGAAACTAAGAAACTCAGAAACTAAGAAACTAAGAAACTAAGAAACTAAGAAACGAACAAACTGACAAACTAAGAAACTAAGAAACTAAGAAACTAAGAAACTAAGAAACTAAGAAACGAACAAACTGACAAACTAAGAAACTAAGAAACTAAGAAACTAAGAACCTAAGAAACTAAGAAACTAAGAAACTAAGAAACTAAGAAACTAAGAAACTAAGAAACTAAGAAACTAAGAAACTAGGAAACTAGGAAACTAGGAAACTAAGAAACTAAGAAACTAAGAAACCAAGAAACTAAGAAACTAAGAAATTAAGAAACTAAGAAGCTAGGAAACTGAGAAATTAAGAAACTAAGAAACTAAGAAACGTACAAACTGACAAACTGACAAAATGACAAACTGACAAACTGACAAACTAAGAAACTAAGAAACTAAGAAACTAAGAAACTAAGAATCTAAGAAACTAAGAAACTAAGAAACTAAGAGACTGAGAAACTAAGAGACTGAGAAACTGAGAAACTAAGAAACGAACAAACTGACAAACTAAGAAACTAAGAAAATAAGAAACTAAGAAACTAAGAAACTAAGAAACTAAGAAACTAAGAAACTAAGAAACTAAGAAACTAAGAAACTAAGAAATTAAGAAACTAAGAAACTAAGAAACTAAGAAACTAAGAAACTAAGAAACGAACAAACTGACAAACTAAGAAACTAAGAAACTAAGAAACTAAGAAACTAAGAAACTAAGAAACTCAGAAACTAAGAAACTAAGAAACTAAGAAACTAGGAAACTAAGAAACTAAGAAACTAAGAAACTATGAAACTAAGAAACTAAGAAACTAAGAAACTAAGAAACTAAGAAACTAAGAAATTAAGAAATTAAGAAATTAAGAAACTAAGAAACTAAGAAACTAAGAAACTCAGAAACTAAGAAACTAAGAAACTAAGAAACTAAGAAACTCAGAAACTAAGAAACTAAGAAACTAAGAAACTAAGAAACGAACAAACTGACAAACTGACAAACTGACAAACTAAGAAACTAAGAAACTAAGAAACTAAGAAACTAAGAAACTAAGAAACTAAGAAACTAAGAAACTAAGAAACTAAGAAACTAAGAAACTAAGAAACTAAGAAACTAAGAAACTAAGAAACTAAGAAACTAAGAAACTAAGAAACTAAGAAACTAAGAAACTAAGAAACTAAGAAACTAAGAAACTAAGAAACTAAGAAACTAAGAAACTAAGAAACTAAGAAACTAAGAAACTAAGAAACTAAGAAACTAAGAAACTAAGAAACTAAGAAACTAATAAACTAAGAAACTAAGAAACTAAGAAACTAAGAAACTAAGAAACTAAGAAACTAAGAAACTAAGAAACTAAGAAACTAAGAAACTAAGAAACTCAGAAACTAAGAAACTAAGAAACTAAGAAACTAAGAAACTCAGAAACTAAGAAACTAAGAAACTAAGAAACTAAGAAACTAAGAAACTAAGAAACTAAGAAACTAAGAAACTTTGAAACTAAGAAACTAAGAAATTAAGAAATTAAGAAATTAAGAAACTAAGAAACTAAGAAACTAAGAAACTAAGAAACTAAGAAACTAAGAAACTCAGAAACTAAGAAACTAAGAAACTAAGAAACTAAGAAACTAAGAAACTAAGAAACTAAGAAACGAACAAACTGACAAACTAAGAAACTAAGAAACTAAGAAACTAAGAAACTAAGAAACTAAGAAACTAAGAAACTAAGAAACTCAGAAACTAAGAAACTAAGAAACTAAGAAACTAAGCAACTCAGAAACTAAGAAACTGAGAAACTAAGAAACTAAGAAACTAAGAAACTAAGAAACTAAGAAACTTTGAAACTAAGAAACTAAGAAATTAAGAAATTAAGAAATTAAGAAATTAAGAAACTAAGAAACTAAGAAACTAAGAAACTAAGAAACGAACAAACTGACAAACTGACAAACTGACAAACTAAGAAACTAAGAAACTAAGAAACTAAGAAACTAAGAAACTAAGAAACGAACAAACTAAGAAACTAAGAAACTAAGAAACTAAGAAACTAAGAAAATAAGAAACTCAGAAACTAAGAAACTAAGAAACTAAGAAACTAAGAAACTAAGAAACTAAGAAACGAACAAACTGACAAACTAAGAAACTAAGAAACTAAGAAACGAACAAACTGACAAACTGACAAACTAAGAAACTAAGAAACTAAGAAACTAAGAAACTAAGAAACTAAGAAACTAAGAAACTAAGAAACTAAGAAACTAAGAAACTAAGAAACTAAGAAACTAAGAAACTGAGAAACTAAGAAATTTACAAACTGACAAACTAAGAAACAAAGAAACTAAGAAACTTAGAAACTAAGAAACTAAGAAACTAAGAAACTAAGAAACTAAGAACCTAAGAAACTAAGAAACGAACAAACTGACAAACTAAGAAACTAAGAAACTAAGAAACTAAGAAACTAAGAAACTCAGAAACTAAGAAACTAAGAAACTAAGAAAATAAGAAACTAAGAAACTAAGAAACTAAGAAACTAAGAAACTAAGAAACTAAGAAACTAAGAAACTAAGAAACTAAGAAACTAAGAAACTAAGAAACTAAGAAACTAAGAAACTAAGAAACTAAGAAACTAAGAAACTAAGAAACTAAGAAACTGAGAAACTGAGAAACTGAGAAACTGAGAAACTGAGAAACTGAGAAACTGAGAAACTGAGAAACTAAGAAACTAAGAAACTAAGAAACTTAGAAACTAAGAAACTAAGAAACTAAGAAACTAAGAAACTAAGAAACTAAGAAACTAAGAAACTAAGAAACTAAGAAACTAAGAAAATAAGAAACTAAGAAACTAAGAAACTAAGAAACTGAGAAACTGAGAAACTGAGAAACTGAGAAACTGAGAAACTGAGAAACTGAGAAACTAAGAAACTAAGAAACTAAGAAACTAAGAAACTAAGAAACTAAGAAACTAAGAAACTAAGAAACTAAGAAACTAAGAAACTAAGAAACTAAGAAACTAAGAAACTAAGAAACTAAGAAACTAAGAAACTAAGAAACTAAGAAACTAAGAAACTAAGAAACTAAGAAACTAAGAAACTAAGAAACTAAGATACTAAGAAACTAAGAAACTAAGAAACTAAGAAACTAAGAAACTAAGAAACTAAGAAACTAAGAAACTAAGAAACTAAGAAACTAAGAAACTAAGAAACTAAGAAACTAAGAAATTAAGAAACTAAGAAACTAAGAAACTAAGAAACTAAGAAACTAAGAAACTAAGAAACTAAGAAACTAAGAAACTAAGAAACTAAGAAACTAAGAAACTAAGAAACTAAGAAACTAAGAAACTAAGAAACTAAGAAACTAAGAAACTAAGAAACTAAGAAACTAAGAAACTAAGAAACTAAGAAACTAAGAAACTAAGAAACTAAGAAACTAAGAAACTAAGAAACTAAGAAACTAAGAAACTAAGAAACTAAGAAACTAAGAAACTAAGAAACTAAGAAACTAAGAAACTAAGAAACTAAGAAACTAAGAAACTAAGAAACTAAGAAACTAAGAAACTAAGAAACTAAGAAACTAAGATACTAAGAAACTAAGAAACTAAGAAACTAAGAAACTAAGAAACTAAGAAACTAAGAAACTAAGAAACTAAGAAACTAAGAAACTAAGAAACTAAGAAACTAAGAAACTAAGAAATTTACAAACTGACAAACTAAGAAACTAAGAAACTAAGAAACTTAGAAACTAAGAAACTAAGAAACTAAGAAACTAAGAAACGAACAAACTGACAAACTAAGAAACTAAGAAACTAAGAAACTAAGAAACTAAGAAACTAAGAAACTAAGAAAATAAGAAACTAAGAAACTAAGAAACTAAGAAACTAAGAAACTAAGATACTAAGAAACTAAGAAACTAAGAAACTAAGAAACTAAGAAATTAAGAAATTAAGAAACTAAGAAACTAAGAAACTAAGAAACTAAGAAACTAAGAAACTAAGAAACTAAGAAACTAAGAAACTAAGAAACGAACAAACTGACAAACTAAGAAACTAAGAAACTAAGAAACTAAGAAACTAAGAATCTAAGAAACTAAGAAACTCAGAAACTAAGAAACTAAGAAACTAAGAAACTAAGAAACTAAGAAACTAAGAAACTAAGAAACTAAGAAACTAAGAAATTAAGAAACTAAGAAACTAAGAAACTAAGAAACTAAGAAACTAAGAAACTAAGAAACTAAGAAACTAAGAAACTATGAAACTAAGAAACTAAGAAACTAAGAAACTAAGAAACTAAGAAACTAAGAAACGAACAAACTAAGAAACTAAGAAACTAAGAAACTAAGAAACTAAGAAACTAAGAAACTAAGAAACTAAGAAACTCAGAAACTAAGAAACTAAGAAACTAAGAAACTAAGAAACGAACAAACTGACAAACTAAGAAACTAAGAAACTAAGAAACTAAGAAACTAAGAAACTAAGAAACGAACAAACTGACAAACTAAGAAACTAAGAAACTAAGAAACTAAGAAACTAAGAAACTAAGAAACTAAGAAACTAAGAAACTAAGAAACTAAGAAACTAAGAAACTAAGAAACTAAGAAACTAGGAAACTAGGAAACTAGGAAACTAAGAAACTAAGAAACTAAGAAACCAAGAAACTAAGAAACTAAGAAATTAAGAAACTAAGAAGCTAGGAAACTGAGAAATTAAGAAACTAAGAAACTAAGAAACGTACAAACTGACAAACTGACAAAATGACAAACTGACAAACTGACAAACTAAGAAACTAAGAAACTAAGAAACTAAGAAACTAAGAATCTAAGAAACTAAGAAACTAAGAAACTAAGAGACTGAGAAACTAAGAGACTGAGAAACTGAGAAACTAAGAAACGAACAAACTGACAAACTAAGAAACTAAGAAAATAAGAAACTAAGAAACTAAGAAACTAAGAAACTAAGAAACTAAGAAACTAAGAAACTAAGAAACTAAGAAACTAAGAAATTAAGAAACTAAGAAACTAAGAAACTAAGAAACTAAGAAACTAAGAAACGAACAAACTGACAAACTAAGAAACTAAGAAACTAAGAAACTAAGAAACTAAGAAACTAAGAAACTCAGAAACTAAGAAACTAAGAAACTAAGAAACTAGGAAACTAAGAAACTAAGAAACTAAGAAACTATGAAACTAAGAAACTAAGAAACTAAGAAACTAAGAAACTAAGAAACTAAGAAACTAAGAAATTAAGAAATTAAGAAATTAAGAAACTAAGAAACTAAGAAACTAAGAAACGAACAAACTGACAAACTGACAAACTGACAAACTAAGAAACTAAGAAACTAAGAAACTAAGAAACTAAGAAACTAAGAATCTAAGAAACTAAGAAACTAAGAAACTAAGAAACTAAGAAACTAAGAAACTAAGAAACTAAGAAACTAAGAAACTAAGAAACTAAGAAACTAAGAAACTAAGAAACTAAGAAACTAAGAAACTAAGAAACTAAGAAACTAAGAAACTAAGAAACTAAGAAACTAAGAAACTAAGAAACTAAGAAACTAAGAAACTAAGAAACTAAGAAACGAACAAACTGACAAACTAAGAAACTAAGAAACTAAGAAACTCAGAAACTAAGAAACTAAGAAACTAAGAAACTAAGAAACTCAGAAACTAAGAAACTAAGAAACTAAGAAACGAACAAACTGACAAACTGACAAACTGACAAACTAAGAAACTAAGAAACTAAGAAACTAAGAAACTAAGAAACTAAGAAACTAAGAAACTAAGAAACTAAGAAACTAAGAAACTAAGAAACTAAGAAACTAAGAAACTAAGAAACTAAGAAACTAAGAAACTAAGAAACTAAGAAACTAAGAAACTAAGAAACTAAGAAACTAAGAAACTAAGAAACTAAGAAACTAAGAAACTAAGAAACTAAGAAACTAATAAACTAAGAAACTAAGAAACTAAGAAACTAAGAAACTAAGAAACTAAGAAACTAAGAAACTAAGAAACTAAGAAACTAAGAAACTAAGAAACTCAGAAACTAAGAAACTAAGAAACTAAGAAACTAAGAAACTCAGAAACTAAGAAACTAAGAAACTAAGAAACTAAGAAACTAAGAAACTAAGAAACTAAGAAACTAAGAAACTTTGAAACTAAGAAACTAAGAAATTAAGAAATTAAGAAATTAAGAAACTAAGAAACTAAGAAACTAAGAAACTAAGAAACGAACAAACTGACAAACTGACAAACTGACAAACTAAGAAACTAAGAAACTAAGAAACTAAGAAACTCAGAAACTAAGAAACTAAGAAACTAAGAAACTAAGAAACTCAGAAACTAAGAAACTAAGAAACTAAGAAACTAAGAAACTAAGAAACTAAGAAACTAAGAAACTAAGAAACTTTGAAACTAAGAAACTAAGAAATTAAGAAATTAAGAAATTAAGAAACTAAGAAACTAAGAAACTAAGAAACGAACAAACTGACAAACTGACAAACTGACAAACTAAGAAACTAAGAAACTAAGAAACTAAGAAACTAAGAAACTAAGAAACTAAGAAACTAAGAAACTAAGAAACTAAGAAACTAAGAAACTAAGAAACTAAGAAACTAAGAAACTAAGAAACTAAGAAACTAAGAAACTAAGAAACTAAGAAACTAAGAAACTAAGAAACTAAGAAACTAAGAAACTAAGAAACTAAGAAACTAAGAAACTAAGAAACTAAGAAACTAAGAAACTAAGAAACTAAGAAACTAAGAAACTAAGAAACTAATAAACTAAGAAACTAAGAAACTAAGAAACTAAGAAACTAAGAAACTAAGAAACTAAGAAACTAAGAAACTAAGAAACTAAGAAACTAAGAAACTAAGAAACTAAGAAACTAAGAAACTAAGAAACTAAGAAACTAAGAAACTAAGAAACTAAGAAACTAAGAAACTAAGAAACTAAGAAACTAAGAAACTAAGAAACTAAGAAACTAAGAAACTAAGAAACTAAGAAACTAAGAAACTAAGAAACTAAGAAACTAAGATACTAAGAAACTAAGAAACTGAGAAACTAAGAAACTAAGAAACTAAGAAACTAAGAAACTAAGAAACTAAGAATCTAAGAAACTAAGAAACTAAGAAACTAAGAAACTAAGAAACTAAGAAACTAAGAAACTAAGAAATTTACAAACTGACAAACTAAGAAACTAAGAAACTAAGAAACTTAGAAACTAAGAAACAAAGAAACTAAGAAACTAAGAACCTAAGAAACTAAGAAACGAACAAACTGACAAACTAAGAAACTAAGAAACTAAGAAACTAAGAAACTAAGAAACTAAGAAACTAAGAAACTAAGAAACTAAGAAACTAAGAAACTAAGAAACTAAGAAACTAAGAAACTAAGAAACTAAGAAACTAAGAAACTAAGAAACTGAGAAACTGAGAAACTGAGAAACTGAGAAACTGAGAAACTGAGAAACTGAGAAACTGAGAAACTAAGAAACTAAGAAACTAAGAAACTTAGAAACTAAGAAACTAAGAAACTAAGAAACTAAGAAACTAAGAAACTAAGAAACTAAGAAACTAAGAAACTAAGAAACTAAGAAACTAAGAAAATAAGAAACTAAGAAACTAAGAAACTAAGAAACTGAGAAACTGAGAAACTGAGAAACTGAGAAACTGAGAAACTGAGAAACTGAGAAACTAAGAAACTAAGAAACTAAGAAACTAAGAAACTAAGAAACTAAGAAACTAAGAAACTAAGAAACTAAGAAACTAAGAAACTAAGAAACTAAGAAACTAAGAAACTAAGAAACTAAGAAACTAAGAAACTAAGAAACTAAGAAACTAAGAAATTAAGAAACTAAGAAACTAAGAAACTAAGAAACTAGGAAACTAAGAAACTAGGAAACTAAGAAACTAAGAAACTAAGAAACTAAGAAACTAAGAAACTAAGAAACTAAGAAACTAAGAAACTAAGAAACGAACAAACTGACAAACTAAGAAACTAAGAAACTAAGAAACTAAGAAACTAAGAAACTAAGAAACTAAGAAACTAAGAAACTAAGAAACTCAGAAACTAAGAAACTAAGAAACTAAGAAACTAAGAAACTAAGAAACTAAGAAACTAAGAAACTAAGAAACTAAGAAACTAAGAAACTAAGAAACTAAGAAACTAAGAAACTATGAAACTAAGAAACTAAGAAACTAAGAAACTATGAAACTAAGAAACTAAGAAACTAAGAAACTAAGAAACTAAGAAACGAACAAACTAAGAAACTAAGAAACTAAGAAACTAAGAAACTAAGAAACTAAGAAACTAAGAAACTAAGAAACTCAGAAACTAAGAAACTAAGAAACTAAGAAACTAAGAAACGAACAAACTGACAAACTAAGAAACTAAGAAACTAAGAAACTAAGAAACTAAGAAACGAACAAACTGACAAACTAAGAAACTAAGAAACTAAGAAACTAAGAAACTAAGAAACTAAGAAACTAAGATACTAAGAAACTCAGAAACTAAGAAACTAAGAAACTAAGAAACTAAGAAACTAAGAAATTAAGAAACTAAGAAACTAAGAAACTAAGAAACTAAGAAACTAAGAAACTAAGAAACTAAGAAACTAAGAAACTAAGAAACTAAGAAACTAAGAAACTAAGAAACTAAGAAATTAAGAAACTAAGAAACTAAGAAACTAAGAAACTAAGAAACTAAGAAACTAAGAAACTAAGAAAGTAAGAAACTAAGAAACTAAGAAACTAAGAAACTAAGAAACTAAGAAATAAAGAAATTAAGAAATTAAGAAACTAAGAAACTAAGAAACTAAGAAACTAAGAAACTAAGAAACGAACAAACTGACAAACTGACAAACTAAGAAACTAAGAAACTAAGAAACTAAGAAACTAAGAAACTAAGAAACTAAGAAACTAAGAAACTAAGAAACTAAGAAACTAAGAAACTAAGAAACTAAGAAACTATGAAACTATGAAACTAAGAAACTAAGAAACTAAGAAACTAAGAAACTGAGAAACTGAGAAACTGAGAAACTGAGAAACTGAGAAACTGAGAAACTGAGAAACTGAGAAACTGAGAAACTAAGAAACTAAGAAACTAAGAAACTAAGAAACTAAGAAACTAAGAAACTAAGAAACTAAGAAACTAAGAAACTAAGAAACTAAGAAACTAAGAAACTAAGAAACTAAGAAACTAAGAAATTAAGAAACTAAGAAACTAAGAAACTAAGAAACTAGGAAACTAAGAAACTAGGAAACTAAGAAACTAAGAAACTAAGAAACTAAGAAACTAAGAAACTAAGAAACTAAGAAACTCAGAAACTAAGAAACTAAGAAACTAAGAAACTAAGAAACTAAGAAACTAAGAAACGAACAAACTGACAAACTAAGAAACTAAGAAACTAAGAAACTAAGAAACGAACAAACTGACAAACTAAGAAACTAAGAAACTAAGAAACTAAGAAACTAAGAAACTAAGAAACTAAGAAACTAAGAAACTAAGAAACTAAGAAACTAAGAAACTAAGAAACTAAGAAACTAGGAAACTAGGAAACTAGGAAACTAAGAAACTAAGAAACTAAGAAACCAAGAAACTAAGAAACTAAGAAATTAAGAAACTAAGAAACTAGGAAACTGAGAAATTAAGAAACTAAGAAACTAAGAAACGTACAAACTGACAAACTGACAAAATGACAAACTGACAAACTGACAAACTAAGAAACTAAGAAACTAAGAAACTAAGAATCTAAGAAACTAAGAAACTAAGAAACTAAGACACTAAGAAACTAAGAAACTAAGAAACTAAGAGACTGAGAAACTAAGAGACTGAGAAACTGAGAAACTAAGAAACGAACAAACTGACAAACTAAGAAACTAAGAAAATAAGAAACTAAGAAACTAAGAAACTAAGAAACTAAGAAACTAAGAAACTAAGAAACTAAGAAACGAACAAACTGACAAACTAAGAAACTAAGAAACTAAGAAACTAAGAAACTAAGAAACTAAGAAACTAAGAAACTAAGAAACTAAGAAACTAAGAAACTAAGAAACTCAGAAACTAAGAAACTAAGAAACTAAGAAACTAAGAAACTAAGAAACTAAGAAACTAAGAAACTAAGAAACTAAGAAACTAAGAAACTAAGAAACTAAGAAACTATGAAACTAAGAAACTAAGAAACTAAGAAACTAAGAAACTAAGAAACGAACAAACTAAGAAACTAAGAAACTAAGAAACTAAGAAACTAAGAAACTAAGAAACTAAGAAACTCAGAAACTAAGAAACTAAGAAACTAAGAAACGAACAAACTGACAAACTGACAAACTAAGAAACTAAGAAACTAAGAAACTAAGAAACTAAGAAACTAAGAAACTAAGAAACTAAGAAACTAAGAAACTAAGAAACTAAGAAACTATGAAACTAAGAAACTAAGAAACTAAGAAACTAAGAAACTGAGAAACTAAGAAACTAAGAAACTCAGAAACTAAGAAACTAAGAAACTAAGAAACTAAGAAACTAAGAAACTAAGAAACTAAGAAACTAAGAAACTAAGAAACTCAGAAACTAAGAAACTAAGAAACTAAGAAACGAACAAACTGACAAACTAAGAAACTAAGAAACTAAGAAACTAAGAAACGAACAAACTGTCAAACTAAGAAACTAAGAAACTAAGAAACTAAGAAACTAAGAAACTAAGAAACTAAGAAACTAAGAAACTAAGAAACTAAGAAACTAAGAAACTAAGAAACTAAGAAACTAGGAAACTAGGAAACTAGGAAACTAAGAAACTAAGAAACTAAGAAACCAAGAAACTAAGAAACTAAGAAATTAAGAAACTAAGAAACTAGGAAACTGAGAAATTAAGAAACTAAGAAACTAAGAAACGTACAAACTGACAAACTGACAAAATGACAAACTGACAAACTGACAAACTATGAAACTAAGAAACTAAGAAACTAAGAATCTAAGAAACTAAGAAACTAAGAAACTAAGACACTAAGAAACTAAGAAACTAAGAAACTAAGAGACTGAGAAACTAAGAGACTGAGAAACTGAGAAACTAAGAAACGAACAAACTGACAAACTAAGAAACTAAGAAAATAAGAAACTAAGAAACTAAGAAACGAACAAACTGACAAACTAAGAAACTAAGAAACTAAGAAACTAAGAAACTAAGAAACTAAGAAACTAAGAAACTAAGAAACTAAGAAACTAAGAAACTAAGAAACTCAGAAACTAAGAAACTAAGAAACTAAGAAACTATGAAACTAAGAAACTAAGAAACTAAGAAACTAAGAAACGAACAAACTAAGAAACTAAGAAACTAAGAAACTAAGAAACTAAGAAACTAAGAAACTAAGAAACTCAGAAACTAAGAAACTAAGAAACTAAGAAACGAACAAACTGACAAACTGACAAACTAAGAAACTAAGAAACTAAGAAACTAAGAAACTAAGAAACTAAGAAACTAAGAAACTAAGAAACTATGAAACTAAGAAACTATGAAACTAAGAAACTAAGAAACTAAGAAACTAAGAAACTGAGAAACTGAGAAACTGAGAAACTGAGAAACTGAGAAACTGAGAAACTGAGAAACTGAGAAACTAAGAAACTAAGAAACTAAGAAACTAAGAAACTAAGAAACTAAGAAACTAAGAAACTAAGAAACTAAGAAACTAAGAAACTAAGAAACTAAGAAACTAAGAAACTAAGAAACTAAGAAACTAAGAAACTAAGAAACTAAGAAACTAAGAAACTAAGAAACTAAGAAACTAAGAAACTAAGAAACTAAGAAACTAAGAAACTAAGAAATTAAGAAACTAAGAAACTAAGAAACTAAGAAACTAGGAAACTAAGAAACTAAGAAACTAAGAAACTAAGAAACTAAGAAACTAAGAAACTAAGAAACTAAGAAACTAAGAAACTAAGAAACTATGAAACTAAGAAACTAAGAAACTAAGAAACTAAGAAACTAAGAAACGAACAAACTAAGAAACTAAGAAACTAAGAAACTAAGAAACTAAGAAACTAAGAAACTAAGAAACTCAGAAACTAAGAAACTAAGAAACTAAGAAACTAAGAAACTAAGAAACGTACAAACTGACAAACTAAGAAACTAAGAAACTAAGAAACGAACAAACTGACAAACTAAGAAACTAAGAAACTAAGAAACTAAGAAACTAAGAAACTAAGAAACTAAGAAACTAAGAAACTAAGAAACTAAGAAACTAAGAAACTAAGAAACTAAGAAACTAGGAAACTAGGAAACTAGGAAACTAAGAAACTAAGAAACTAAGAAACCAAGAAACTAAGAAACTAAGAAATTAAGAAACTAAGAAACTAGGAAACTGAGAAATTAAGAAACTAAGAAACTAAGAAACCTACAAACTGACAAACTGACAAACTGACGAACTAAGAAACTAAGAAGCTAAGAAACTAAGAATCTAAGAAACTAAGAAACTAAGAAACTAAGACACTAAGAAACTAAGAAACTAAGAAACTAAGAAACTGAGAAACTAAGAAACGAACAAACTGACAAACTAAGAAACTAAGAAAATAAGAAACTAAGAAACTAAGAAACTAAGAAACTAAGAAACTAAGAAACTAAGAAACTAAGAAACTAAGAAACTAAGAAAATAAGAAACTAAGAAACTAAGAAACTAAGAAACTAAGAAACTAAGAAACTAAGAAACTAAGAAACGAACAAACTGACAAACTAAGAAACTAAGAAACTAAGAAACTAAGAAACTAAGAAACTAAGAAACTCAGAAACTAAGAAACTAAGAAACTAAGAAACTAAGAAACTAAGAAACTAAGAAACTAAGAAACTAAGAAACTAAGAAACTAAGAAACTAAGAAACTAAGAAACTAAGAAACTGAGAAACTGAGAAACTGAGAAACTGAGAAACTGAGAAACTGAGAAACTGAGAAACTGGGAAACTGAGAAACTAAGAAACTAAGAAACTAAGAAACTAAGAAACTAAGAAACTAAGAAACTAAGAAACTAAGAAACGAACAAACTAAGAAACTAAGAAACTAAGAAACTAAGAAACTAAGAAACTCAGAAACTAAGAAACTAAGAAACTAAGAAACTAAGAAACTAAGAAACTAAGAAACTAAGAAACTAAGAAACTAAGAAACGAACAAACTGACAAACTAAGAAACTAAGAAACTAAGAAACGATCAAACTGACAAACTAAGAAACTAAGAAACTAAGAAACTAAGAAATTAAGAAACTAAGAAACTAAGAAACTAAGAAACTAAGCAACGAACAAACTGACAAACTAAGAAACTAAGAAACTAAGAAACTAAGAAACTAAGAAACTAAGAAACTCAGAAACTAAGAAACTAAGAAACTAAGAAACTAAGAAACTAAGAAACTAAGAAACTAAGAAACTAAGAAACTAAGAAACTAAGAAACTAAGAAACTAAGAAACTAAGAAACTAAGAAACTAAGAAACTAAGAAACTAAGAAACTAAGAAACTAAGAAACTAAGAAACTAAGAAACTAAGAAACTAAGAAACTAAGAAACTAAGAAACTAACAAACTAAGAAACTAAGAAACTAAGAAACTAAGAAACTAAGAAACTAAGAAACTAAGAAACTAAGAAACTAAGAAACTAAGAAACTAAGAAACTAAGAAACTAAGAAACTAAGAAACTAAGAAACTAAGAAACTAAGAAACTAAGAAACTAAGAAACTAAGAAACTAAGAAACTAAGAAACTAAGAAACTAAGAAACTAAGAAACGAACAAACTGACAAACTAAGAAACTAAGAAACTAAGAAACTCAGAAACTAAGAAACTAAGAAACTAAGAAACTAAGAAACTAAGAAACTAAGAAACTCAGAAACTCAGAAACTAAGAAACTAAGAAACTAAGAAACTAAGAAACTAAGAAACTTTGAAACTAAGAAACTAAGAAATTAAGAAATTAAGAAATTAAGAAACTAAGAAACTAAGAAACTAAGAAACTAAGAAATTAAGAAATTAAGAAATTAAGAAACTCAGAAACTAAGAAACTAAGAAACTAAGAAACTAAGAAACTAAGAAACTAAGAAACTAAGAAACTAAGAAACTAAGAAACTAAGAAACTGAGAAACTGAGAAACTGAGAAACTGAGAAACTGAGAAACTGAGAAACTGAGAAACTAAGAAACTAAGAAACTAAGAAACTGAGAAACTAAGAAACTAAGAAACTAAGAAACTAAGAAACTAAGAAACTAAGAAACTAAGAAACTAAGAAACTAAGAAACTAAGAAACTAAGAAACTAAGAAACTAAGAAACTAAGAAACTAAGAAACTAAGAAACTAAGAAACTAAGAAACTAAGAAACTAAGAAACTAAGAAACTAAGAAGCTAAGAAACTAAGAAACTAAGAAACTAAGAAACTAAGAAACTAAGAAACTAAGAAACTAAGAAACTAAGAAACTAAGAAACTAAGAAACTCAGAAACTAAGAAACTAAGAAACTAAGAAACTAAGAAACTAAGAAACTAAGAAACTAAGAAACTAAGAAACTAAGAAACTCAGAAACTAAGAAACTAAGAAACTAAGAAACTAAGAAACTAAGAAACTAAGAAACGAACAAAATGACAAACTAAGAAACTAAGAAACTAAGAAACTAAGAAACTAAGAAACTAAGAAACTAAGAAACTCAGAAACTAAGAAACTAAGAAACTAAGAAACTAAGAAACTAAGCAACTCAGAAACTAAGAAACTGAGAAACTAAGAAACTAAGAAACTAAGAAACTAAGAAACTAAGAAACTAAGAAACTTTGAAACTAAGAAACTAAGAAATTAAGAAATTAAGAAATTAAGAAATTAAGAAACTAAGAAACTAAGAAACTAAGAAACTAAGAAACGAACAAACTGACAAACTGACAAACTGACAAACTAAGAAACTAAGAAACTAAGAAACTAAGAAACTAAGAAACTAAGAAACTAAGAAACTAAGAAACTAAGAAACGAACAAACTAAGAAACTAAGAAACTAAGAAACTAAGAAACTAAGAAACTAAGAAACTAAGAAAATAAGAAACTCAGAAACTAAGAAACTAAGAAACTAAGAAACTAAGAAACTAAGAAACTAAGAAACTAAGAAACGAACAAA
Organism: Megalopta genalis; assembly: GCF_051020955.1. Lineage (NCBI taxonomy): Eukaryota > Metazoa > Arthropoda > Insecta > Hymenoptera > Halictidae > Megalopta > Megalopta genalis. The sequence goes on from NW_027476159.1 coordinate 590,411, forward strand.
CTGACAAACTAAGAAACTAAGAAACTAAGAAACGAACAAACTGACAAACTAAGAAACTAAGAAACTAAGAAACTAAGAAACTAAGAAACTAAGAAACTAAGAAACTAAGAAACTAAGAAACTAGGAAACTAAGAAACTAAGAAATTAAGAAACTAAGAAACTAAGAAACTAAGAAACTCAGAAACTAAGAAACTAAGAAACTTAGAAACTAAGAAACTAAGAAACTAAGAAACTAAGAAACTAAGAAACTAAGAAACTAAGAAACTAAGAAACTAAGAAACTAAGAAACTAAGAAACTAAGAAACTCAGAAACTAAGAAACTAAGAAACGAACAAACTGACAAACTAAGAAACTAAGAAACTAAGAAACTAAGAAACTAAGAAACTAAGAAACTAAGAAACTAAGAAACTAAGAAACTAAGAAACTGAGAAACTGAGAAACTGAGAAACTGAGAAACTGAGAAACTGAGAAACTGAGAAACTGAGAAACTAAGAAACTAAGAAACTAAGAAACTAAGAAACTAAGAAACTAAGAAACTTTGAAACTAAGAAACTAAGAAATTAAGAAATTAAGAAATTAAGAAATTAAGAAACTAAGAAACTAAGAAACTAAGAAACTAAGAAACTAAGAAACTAAGAAACGAACAAACTGACAAACTAAGAAACTAAGAAACTAAGAAACTAAGAAACTAAGAAACTAAGAAACTAAGAAACTAAGAAACTAAGAAACTAAGAAACTAAGAAACTAAGAAACTCAGAAACTCAGAAACTAAGAAACTAAGAAACTAAGCAACTCAGAAACTAAGAAACTGAGAAACTAAGAAACTAAGAAACTAAGAAACTAAGAAACTAAGAAACTAAGAAACTTTGAAACTAAGAAACTAAGAAATTAAGAATTTAAGAAATTAAGAAATTAAGAAACTAAGAAACTAAGAAACTAAGAAACGAACAAACTGACAAACTGACAAACTGACAAACTAAGAAACTAAGAAACTAAGAAACTAAGAAACTAAGAAACTAAGAAACTAAGAAACGAACAAACTAAGAAACTAAGAAACTAAGAAACTAAGAAACTAAGAAAATAAGAAACTCAGAAACTAAGAAACTAAGAAACTAAGAAACTAAGAAACGAACAAACTGACAAACTAAGAAACTAAGAAACTAAGAAACGAACAAACTGACAAACTAAGAAACTAAGAAACTAAGAAACTAAGAAACTAAGAAACTAAGAAACTAAGAAACTAAGAAACTAAGAAACTAAGAAACTAAGAAACTAAGAAACTAAGAAATTAAGAAACTAAGAAATTTACAAACTGACAAACTAAGAAACAAAGAAACTAAGAAACTTAGAAACTAAGAAACTAAGAAACTAAGAAACTAAGAACCTAAGAAACTAAGAAACGAACAAACTGACAAACTAAGAAACTAAGAAACTAAGAAACTAAGAAACTAAGAAACTAAGAAACTAAGAAACTCAGAAACTAAGAAACTAAGAAACTAAGAAAATAAGAAACTAAGAAACTAAGAAACTAAGAAACTAAGAAACTAAGAAACTAAGAAACTAAGAAACTAAGAAACTAAGAAACTAAGAAACTAAGAAACTAAGAAACTAAGAAACTAAGAAACTAAGAAACTAAGAAACTAAGAAACTAAGAAACTAAGAAACTAAGAAACTAAGAAACTAAGAAACTAAGAAACTAAGAAACTGAGAAACTGAGAAACTGAGAAACTGAGAAACTGAGAAACTGAGAAACTGAGAAACTAAGAAACTAAGAAACTAAGAAACTTAGAAACTAAGAAACTAAGAAACTAAGAAACTAAGAAACTAAGAAACTAAGAAACTAAGAAACTAAGAAACTAAGAAACTAAGAAAATAAGAAACTAAGAAACTGAGAAACTAAGAAACTGAGAAACTGAGAAACTGAGAAACTGAGAAACTAAGAAACTAAGAAACTAAGAAACTAAGAAACTAAGAAACTAAGAAACTAAGAAACTAAGAAACTAAGAAACTAAGAAACTAAGAAACTAAGAAACTAAGAAACTAAGAAACTAAGAAACTAAGAAACTAAGAAACTAAGAAACTAAGATACTAAGAAACTAAGAAACTAAGAAACTAAGAAACTAAGAAACTAAGAAACTAAGAAACTAAGAAACTAAGAAACTAAGAAACTAAGAAACTAAGAAACTAAGAAACTAAGAAATTTACAAACTGACAAACTAAGAAACTAAGAAACTAAGAAACTTAGAAACTAAGAAACTAAGAAACTAAGAAACTAAGAACCTAAGAAACTAAGAAACGAACAAACTGACAAACTAAGAAACTAAGAAACTAAGAAACTAAGAAACTAAGAAACTAAGAAACTAAGAAACTAAGAAACTAAGAAACTAAGAAACTAAGAAACTAAGAAACAAAGAAACTAAGATACTAAGAAACTAAGAAAGTAAGAAACTAAGAAACTAAGAAACTAAGAAACTAAGAAATTAAGAAATTAAGAAACTAAGAAACTAAGAAACTAAGAAACTAAGAAACTAAGAAACTAAGAAACTAAGAAACTAAGAAACTAAGAAACGAACAAACTGACAACCTAAGAAACTAAGAAACTAAGAAACTAAGAAACTAAGAATCTAAGAAACTAAGAAACTCAGAAACTAAGAAACTAAGAAACTAAGAAACTAAGAAACTAAGAAACTAAGAAACTAAGAAACTAAGAAACTAAGAAACTAAGAAATTAAGAAACTAAGAAACTAAGAAACTAAGAAACTAAGAAACTAAGAAACTAAGAAACTATGAAACTAAGAAACTAAGAAACTAAGAAACTAAGAAACTAAGAAACGAACAAACTAAGAAACTAAGAAACTAAGAAACTAAGAAACTAAGAAACTAAGAAACTAAGAAACTAAGAAACTCAGAAACTAGGAAACTAAGAAACTAAGAAACTAAGAAACTAAGAAACGAACAAACTGACAAACTAAGAAACTAAGAAACTAAGAAACGAACAAACTGACAAACTAAGAAACTAAGAAACTAAGAAACTAAGAAACTAAGAAACTAAGAAACTAAGAAACTAAGAAACTAAGAAACTAAGAAACTAAGAAACTAAGAAACTAAGAAACTAAGAAACTAGGAAACTAGGAAACTAGGAAACTAAGAAACTAAGAAACTAAGAAACCAAGAAACTAAGAAACTAAGAAATTAAGAAACTAAGAAGCTAGGAAACTGAGAAATTAAGAAACTAAGAAACTAAGAAACGTACAAACTGACAAACTGACAAAATGACAAACTGACAAACTGACAAACTAAGAAACTAAGAAACTAAGAAACTAAGAAACTAAGAATCTAAGAAACTAAGAAACTAAGAAACTAAGAGACTGAGAAACTGAGAAACTAAGAAACGAACAAACTGACAAACTAAGAAACTAAGAAAATAAGAAACTAAGAAACTAAGAAACTAAGAAACTAAGAAACTAAGAAACTAAGAAACTAAGAAACTAAGAAACTAAGAAATTAAGAAACTAAGAAACTAAGAAACTAAGAAACTAAGAAACTAAGAAACGAACAAACTGACAAACTAAGAAACTAAGAAACTAAGAAACTAAGAAACTAAGAAACTCAGAAACTAAGAAACTAAGAAACTAAGAAACTAGGAAACTAAGAAACTAAGAAACTAAGAAACTAAGAAACTAAGAAACTAAGAAACTAAGAAACTAAGAAACTAAGAAACTAAGAAACTAAGAAATTAAGAAATTAAGAAATTAAGAAACTAAGAAACTAAGAAACTAAGAAACTAAGAAACGAACAAACTGACAAACTGACAAACTGACAAACTAAGAAACTAAGAAACTAAGAAACTAAGAAACTAAGAAACTAAGAATCTAAGAAACTAAGAAACTAAGAAACTAAGAAACTAAGAAACTAAGAAACTAAGAAACTAAGAAACTAAGAAACTAAGAAACTAAGAAACTAAGAAACTAAGAAACTAAGAAACTAAGAAACTAAGAAACTAAGAAACTGAGAAACTGAGAAACTGAGAAACTGAGAAACTGAGAAACTGAGAAACTGAGAAACTAAGAAACTAAGAAACTAAGAAACTGAGAAACTAAGAAACTAAGAAACTAAGAAACTAAGAAACTAAGAAACTAAGAAACTAAGAAACTAAGAAACTAAGAAACTAAGAAACTAAGAAACTAAGAAACTAAGAAACTAAGAAACTAAGAAACTAAGAAACTAAGAAACTAAGAAACTAAGAAACTAAGAAACTAAGAAACTAAGAAACTAAGAAGCTAAGAAACTAAGAAACTAAGAAACTAAGAAACTAAGAAACTAAGAAACTAAGAAACTAAGAAACTAAGAAACTAAGAAACTAAGAAACTCAGAAACTAAGAAACTAAGAAACTAAGAAACTAAGAAACTAAGAAACTAAGAAACTAAGAAACTAAGAAACTAAGAAACTCAGAAACTAAGAAACTAAGAAACTAAGAAACTAAGAAACTAAGAAACTAAGAAACGAACAAAATGACAAACTAAGAAACTAAGAAACTAAGAAACTAAGAAACTAAGAAACTAAGAAACTCAGAAACTAAGAAACTAAGAAACTAAGAAACTAAGAAACTAAGCAACTCAGAAACTAAGAAACTGAGAAACTAAGAAACTAAGAAACTAAGAAACTAAGAAACTAAGAAACTAAGAAACTAAGAAACTTTGAAACTAAGAAACTAAGAAATTAAGAAATTAAGAAATTAAGAAATTAAGAAACTAAGAAACTAAGAAACTAAGAAACTAAGAAACGAACAAACTGACAAACTGACAAACTGACAAACTAAGAAACTAAGAAACTAAGAAACTAAGAAACTAAGAAACTAAGAAACTAAGAAACTAAGAAACTAAGAAACGAACAAACTAAGAAACTAAGAAACTAAGAAACTAAGAAACTAAGAAACTAAGAAACTAAGAAAATAAGAAACTCAGAAACTAAGAAACTAAGAAACTAAGAAACTAAGAAACTAAGAAACTAAGAAACTAAGAAACGAACAAACTGACAAACTAAGAAACTAAGAAACTAAGAAACGAACAAACTGACAAACTAAGAAACTAAGAAACTAAGAAACTAAGAAACTAAGAAACTAAGAAACTAAGAAACTAAGAAACTAAGAAACTAGGAAACTAAGAAACTAAGAAATTAAGAAACTAAGAAACTAAGAAACTAAGAAACTAAGAAACTAAGAAACTAAGAAACTTAGAAACTAAGAAACTAAGAAACTAAGAAACTAAGAAACTAAGAAACTAAGAAACTAAGAAACTAAGAAACTAAGAAACTAAGAAACTAAGAAACTCAGAAACTAAGAAACTAAGAAACGAACAAACTGACAAACTAAGAAACTAAGAAACTAAGAAACTAAGAAACTAAGAAACTAAGAAACTAAGAAACTAAGAAACTAAGAAACTAAGAAACTAAGAAACTGAGAAACTGAGAAACTGAGAAACTGAGAAACTGAGAAACTGAGAAACTGAGAAACTAAGAAACTAAGAAACTAAGAAACTAAGAAACTAAGAAACTAAGAAACTTTGAAACTAAGAAACTAAGAAATTAAGAAATTAAGAAATTAAGAAATTAAGAAACTAAGAAACTAAGAAACTAAGAAACTAAGAAACTAAGAAACTAAGAAACGAACAAACTGACAAACTAAGAAACTAAGAAACTAAGAAACTAAGAAACTAAGAAACTAAGAAACTAAGAAACTAAGAAACTAAGAAACTAAGAAACTAAGAAACTAAGAAACTCAGAAACTCAGAAACTAAGAAACTAAGAAACTAAGCAACTCAGAAACTAAGAAACTGAGAAACTAAGAAACTAAGAAACTAAGAAACTAAGAAACTAAGAAACTAAGAAACTTTGAAACTAAGAAACTAAGAAATTAAGAAATTAAGAAATTAAGAAATTAAGAAACTAAGAAACTAAGAAACTAAGAAACGAACAAACTGACAAACTGACAAACTGACAAACTAAGAAACTAAGAAACTAAGAAACTAAGAAACTAAGAAACTAAGAAACTAAGAAACGAACAAACTAAGAAACTAAGAAACTAAGAAACTAGGAAACTAAGAAAATAAGAAACTCAGAAACTAAGAAACTAAGAAACTAAGAAACTAAGAAACGAACAAACTGACAAACTAAGAAACTAAGAAACTAAGAAACGAACAAACTGACAAACTAAGAAACTAAGAAACTAAGAAACTAAGAAACTAAGAAACTAAGAAACTAAGAAACTAAGAAACTAAGAAACTAAGAAACTAAGAAACTAAGAAACTAAGAAACTAAGAAACTAAGAAATTTACAAACTGACAAACTAAGAAACAAAGAAACTAAGAAACTTAGAAACTAAGAAACTAAGAAACTAAGAAACTAAGAACCTAAGAAACTAAGAAACGAACAAACTGACAAACTAAGAAACTAAGAAACTAAGAAACTAAGAAACTAAGAAACTAAGAAACTAAGAAACTAAGAAACTCAGAAACTAAGAAACTAAGAAACTAAGAAAATAAGAAACTAAGAAACTAAGAAACTAAGAAACTAAGAAACTAAGAAACTAAGAAACTAAGAAACTAAGAAACTAAGAAACTAAGAAACTAAGAAACTAAGAAACTAAGAAACTAAGAAACTAAGAAACTAAGAAACTAAGAAACTAAGAAACTAAGAAACTAAGAAACTAAGAAACTAAGAAACTAAGAAACTAAGAAACTGAGAAACTGAGAAACTGAGAAACTGAGAAACTGAGAAACTGAGAAACTGAGAAACTAAGAAACTAAGAAACTAAGAAACTTAGAAACTAAGAAACTAAGAAACTAAGAAACTAAGAAACTAAGAAACTAAGAAACTAAGAAACTAAGAAACTAAGAAACTAAGAAAATAAGAAACTAAGAAACTGAGAAACTAAGAAACTGAGAAACTGAGAAACTGAGAAACTGAGAAACTAAGAAACTAAGAAACTAAGAAACTAAGAAACTAAGAAACTAAGAAACTAAGAAACTAAGAAACTAAGAAACTAAGAAACTAAGAAACTAAGAAACTAAGAAACTAAGAAACTAAGAAACTAAGAAACTAAGAAACTAAGAAACTAAGAAACTAAGATACTAAGAAACTAAGAAACTAAGAAACTAAGAAACTAAGAAACTAAGAAACTAAGAAACTAAGAAACTAAGAAACTAAGAAACTAAGAAATTTACAAACTGACAAACTAAGAAACTAAGAAACTAAGAAACTTAGAAACTAAGAAACTAAGAAACTAAGAAACTAAGAACCTAAGAAACTAAGAAACGAACAAACTGACAAACTAAGAAACTAAGAAACTAAGAAACTAAGAAACTAAGAAACTAAGAAACTAAGAAACTAAGAAACTAAGAAACTAAGAAACTAAGAAACTAAGAAACAAAGAAACTAAGATACTAAGAAACTAAGAAACTAAGAAACTAAGAAACTAAGAAACTAAGAAACTAAGAAATTAAGAAATTAAGAAACTAAGAAACTAAGAAACTAAGAAACTAAGAAACTAAGAAACTAAGAAACTAAGAAACTAAGAAACTAAGAAACGAACAAACTGACAACCTAAGAAACTAAGAAACTAAGAAACTAAGAAACTAAGAATCTAAGAAACTAAGAAACTCAGAAACTAAGAAACTAAGAAACTAAGAAACTAAGAAACTAAGAAACTAAGAAACTAAGAAACTAAGAAACTAAGAAACTAAGAAATTAAGAAACTAAGAAACTAAGAAACTAAGAAACTAAGAAACTAAGAAACTAAGAAACTAAGAAACTAAGAAACTATGAAACTAAGAAACTAAGAAACTAAGAAACTAAGAAACTAAGAAACGAACAAACTAAGAAACTAAGAAACTAAGAAACTAAGAAACTAAGAAACTAAGAAACTAAGAAACTAAGAAACTCAGAAACTAGGAAACTAAGAAACTAAGAAACTAAGAAACTAAGAAACGAACAAACTGACAAACTAAGAAACTAAGAAACTAAGAAACGAACAAACTGACAAACTAAGAAACTAAGAAACTAAGAAACTAAGAAACTAAGAAACTAAGAAACTAAGAAACTAAGAAACTAAGAAACTAAGAAACTAAGAAACTAAGAAACTAAGAAACTAAGAAACTAAGAAACTAGGAAACTAGGAAACTAGGAAACTAAGAAACTAAGAAACTAAGAAACCAAGAAACTAAGAAACTAAGAAATTAAGAAACTAAGAAGCTAGGAAACTGAGAAATTAAGAAACTAAGAAACTAAGAAACGTACAAACTGACAAACTGACAAAATGACAAACTGACAAACTGACAAACTAAGAAACTAAGAAACTAAGAAACTAAGAAACTAAGAATCTAAGAAACTAAGAAACTAAGAAACTAAGAGACTGAGAAACTGAGAAACTAAGAAACGAACAAACTGACAAACTAAGAAACTAAGAAAATAAGAAACTAAGAAACTAAGAAACTAAGAAACTAAGAAACTAAGAAACTAAGAAACTAAGAAACTAAGAAACTAAGAAATTAAGAAACTAAGAAACTAAGAAACTAAGAAACTAAGAAACTAAGAAACGAACAAACTGACAAACTAAGAAACTAAGAAACTAAGAAACTAAGAAACTAAGAAACTCAGAAACTAAGAAACTAAGAAACTAAGAAACTAGGAAACTAAGAAACTAAGAAACTAAGAAACTAAGAAACTAAGAAACTAAGAAACTAAGAAACTAAGAAACTAAGAAATTAAGAAATTAAGAAATTAAGAAACTAAGAAACTAAGAAACTAAGAAACTAAGAAACGAACAAACTGACAAACTGACAAACTGACAAACTAAGAAACTAAGAAACTAAGAAACTAAGAAACTAAGAAACTAAGAATCTAAGAAACTAAGAAACTAAGAAACTAAGAAACTAAGAAACTAAGAAACTAAGAAACTAAGAAACTAAGAAACTAAGAAACTAAGAAACTAAGAAACTAAGAAACTAAGAAACTAAGAAACTAAGAAACTAAGAAACTAAGAAACTAAGAAACTAAGAAACTAAGAAACTAAGAAACTAAGAAACTAAGAAACTAAGAAACTAAGAAACTAAGAAACGAACAAACTGACAAACTAAGAAACTAAGAAACTAAGAAACTCAGAAACTAAGAAACTAAGAAACTAAGAAACTAAGAAACTCAGAAACTAAGAAACTAAGAAACTAAGAAACCAAGAAACGAACAAACTGACAAACTGACAAACTGACAAACTAAGAAACTAAGAAACTAAGAAACTAAGAAACTAAGAAACTAAGAAACTAAGAAACTAAGAAACTAAGAAACTAAGAAACTAAGAAACTAAGAAACTAAGAAACTAAGAAACTAAGAAACTAAGAAACTAAGAAACTAAGAAACTAAGAAACTAAGAAACTAAGAAACTACGAAACTAAGAAACTAAGAAAATAAGAAACTAAGAAACTAAGACACTAAGAAACTAAGAAACTAAGAAACTAAGAAACTAAGAATCTAAGAAACTAAGAAACTAAGAAACTAAGAAACTAAGAAACTAATAAACTAAGAAACTAAGAAACTAAGAAACTAAGAAACTAAGAAACTAAGAAACTAAGAAACTAAGAAACTAAGAAACTAAGAAACTCGGAAACTAAGAAACTAAGAAACTAAGAAACTAAGAAACTCAGAAACTAAGAAACTAAGAAACTAAGAAACTAAGAAACTAAGAAACTAAGAAACTAAGAAACTAAGAAACTAAGAAACTTTGAAACTAAGAAACTAAGAAATTAAGAAATTAAGAAATTAAGAAACTAAGAAACTAAGAAACTAAGAAACTAAGAAACGAACAAACTGACAAACTGACAAACTGACAAACTAAGAAACTAAGAAACTAAGAAACTAAGAAACTCAGAAACTAAGAAACTAAGAAACTAAGAAACTAAGAAACTCAGAAACTAAGAAACTAAGAAACTAAGAAACTAAGAAACTAAGAAACTAAGAAACTTTGAAACTAAGAAACTAAGAAATTAAGAAATTAAGAAATTAAGAAACTAAGAAACTAAGAAACTAAGAAACTAAGAAACGAACAAACTGACAAACTGACAAACTGACAAACTAAGAAACTAAGAAACTAAGAAACTAAGAAACTAAGAAACTAAGAAACTAAGAAACTAAGAAACTAAGAAACTAAGAAACTAAGAAACTAAGAAACTAAGAAACTAAGAAACTAAGAAACTAAGAAACTAAGAAACTAAGAAACTAAGAAACTAAGAAACTAAGAAACTAAGAAACTAAGAAACTAAGAAACTAAGAAACTAAGAAACTAAGAATCTAAGAAACTAAGAAACTAAGAAACTAAGAAACTAATAAACTAAGAAACTAAGAAACTAAGAAACTAAGAAACTAAGAAACTAAGAAACTAAGAAACTAAGAAACTAAGAAACTAAGAAACTAAGAAACTAAGAAACTAAGAAACTAAGAAACTCAGAAACTAAGAAACTAAGAAACTAAGAAACTAAGAAACTCAGAAACTAAGAAACTAAGAAACTAAGAAACTAAGAAACTAAGAAACTAAGAAACTAAGAAACTAAGAAACTAAGAAACTTTGAAACTAAGAAACTAAGAAATTAAGAAATTAAGAAATTAAGAAACTAAGAAACTAAGAAACTAAGAAACTAAGAAACGAACAAACTGACAAACTGACAAACTGACAAACTAAGAAACTAAGAAACTAAGAAACTAAGAAACTCAGAAACTAAGAAACTAAGAAACTAAGAAACTAAGAAACTCAGAAACTAAGAAACTAAGAAACTAAGAAACTAAGAAACTAAGAAACTAAGAAACTTTGAAACTAAGAAACTAAGAAATTGAGAAATTAAGAAATTAAGAAACTAAGAAACTAAGAAACTAAGAAACTAAGAAACGAACAAACTGACAAACTGACAATCTGACAAACTAAGAAACTAAGAAACTAAGAAACTAAGAAACTAAGAAACTAAGAAACTAAGAAACTAAGAAACTAAGAAACTAAGAAACTAAGAAACTAAGAAACTAAGAAACTAAGAAACTAAGAAACTAAGAAACTAAGAAACTAAGAAACTAAGAAACTAAGAAACTAAGAAACTAAGAAACTAAGAAACTAAGAAACTAAGAAACTAAGAAACTAAGAAACTAAGAAACTAAGAAACTTTGAAACTAAGAAACTAAGAAATTAAGAAATTAAGAAATTAAGAAACTAAGAAACTAAGAAACTAAGAAACTAAGAAACGAACAAACTGACAAACTGACAAACTGACAAACTAAGAAACTAAGAAACTAAGAAACTAAGAAACTAAGAAACTAAGAAACTAAGAAACTAAGAAACTAAGAAACTAAGAAACTAAGAAACTAAGAAACTAAGAAACTAAGAAACTAAGAAACTAAGAAACTAAGAAAGTAAGAAACTAAGAAACTAAGAAACTAAGAAACTAAGAAACTAAGAAACTAAGAAACTAAGAAACTAAGAAACTAAGAAACTAAGAAACTAAGAAACTAAGAAACTAAGAAACTAAGAAACTAAGAAACTAAGAAACTAAGAAACTAAGAAACTAAGAAACTAAGAAACTAAGAAACTAAGAAACTAAGAAACTAAGAAACTAAGAAACTAAGAAACTAAGAAACTAAGATACTAAGAAACTAAGAAACTGAGAAACTAAGAAACTAAGAAACTAAGAAACTAAGAAACTAAGAAACTAAGAAACTAAGAAACTAAGAAACTAAGAAACTAAGAAATTTACAAACTGACAAACTAAGAAACTAAGAAACTAAGAAACTTAGAAACTAAGAAACTAAGAAACTAAGAAACTAAGAACCTAAGAAACTAAGAAACGAACAAACTGACAAACTAAGAAACTAAGAAACTAAGAAACTAAGAAACTAAGAAACTAAGAAACTAAGAAACTAAGAAACTAAGAAACTAAGAAACTAAGAAACTAAGAAACTAAGAAACTAAGAAACTAAGAAACTAAGAAACTGAGAAACTGAGAAACTGAGAAACTGAGAAACTGAGAAACTGAGAAACTGAGAAACTGAGAAACTAAGAAACTAAGAAACTAAGAAACTTAGAAACTAAGAAACTAAGAAACTAAGAAACTAAGAAACTAAGAAACTAAGAAACTAAGAAACTAAGAAACTAAGAAACTAAGAAAATAAGAAACTAAGAAACTAAGAAACTAAGAAACTGAGAAACTGAGAAACTGAGAAACTGAGAAACTGAGAAACTGAGAAACTGAGAAACTGAGAAACTAAGAAACTAAGAAACTAAGAAACTAAGAAACTAAGAAACTAAGAAACTAAGAAACTAAGAAACTAAGAAACTAAGAAACTAAGAAACTAAGAAACTAAGAAACTAAGAAACTAAGAAACTAAGAAACTAAGAAACTAAGAAACTAAGAAACTAAGAAATTAAGAAACTAAGAAACTAAGAAACTAAGAAACTAGGAAACTAAGAAACTAGGAAACTAAGAAACTAAGAAACTAAGAAACTAAGAAACTAAGAAACTAAGAAACTAAGAAACGAACAAACTGACAAACTAAGAAACTAAGAAACTAAGAAACTAAGAAACTAAGAAACTAAGAAACTAAGAAACTAAGAAACTAAGAAACTAAGAAACTAAGAAACTCAGAAACTAAGAAACTAAGAAACTAAGAAACTAAGAAACTAAGAAACTAAGAAACTAAGAAACTAAGAAACTAAGAAACTAAGAAACTAAGAAACTAAGAAACTAAGAAACTAAGAAACTAAGAAACTAAGAAACTAAGAAACTAAGAAACTAAGAAACTAAGAAACTAAGAAACTAAGAAACTAAGAAACTAAGAAACTAAGAAACTAAGAAACTAAGAAACTAAGAAACTAAGAAACTAAGAAACTAAGAAACTAAGAAACTAAGAAACTAAGAAACTAAGAAACTAAGAAACTAAGAAACTAAGAAACGAACAAACTGACAAACTGACAAACTGACAAACTAAGAAACTAAGAAACTAAGAAACTAAGAAACTCAGAAACTCAGAAACTAAGAAACTAAGAAACTAAGAAACTAAGAAACTCAGAAACTAAGAAACTAAGAAACTAAGAAACTAAGAAACTAAGAAACTAAGAAACTTTGAAACTAAGAAACTAAGAAATTAAGAAATTAAGAAATTAAGAAACTAAGAAACTAAGAAACTAAGAAACTAAGAAACGAACAAACTGACAAACTGACAAACTGACAAACTAAGAAACTAAGAAACTAAGAAACTAAGAAACTAAGAAACTAAGAAACTAAGAAACTAAGAAACTAAGAAACTAAGAAACTAAGAAACTAAGAAACTAAGAAACTAAGAAACTAAGAAACTAAGAAACTAAGAAACTAAGAAACTAAGAAACTAAGAAACTAAGAAACTAAGAAACTAAGAAACTAAGAAACTAAGAAACTAAGAAACTAAGAAACTAAGAAACTAAGAAACTAAGAAACTAAGAAACTAAGAAACTAAGAAACTAAGAAACTAAGAAACTAAGAAACTAAGAAACTAAGAAACTAAGAAACTAAGAAACTAAGAAACTAAGAAACTAAGAAACTAAGAAACTAAGAAACTAAGAAACTAAGAAACTAAGAAACTAAGAAACTAAGAAACTAAGAAACTAAGAAACTAAGAAACTAAGAAACTAAGAAACTAAGAAACTAAGAAACTAAGAAACTAAGAAACTAAGAAACTAAGAAACTAAGAAACTAAGAAACTAAGAAACTAAGAAACTAAGAAACTAAGAAACTAAGAAACTGAGAAACTGAGAAACTGAGAAACTGAGAAACTGAGAAACTGAGAAACTGAGAAACTGAGAAACTAAGAAACTAAGAAACTAAGAAACTTAGAAACTAAGAAACTAAGAAACTAAGAAACTAAGAAACTAAGAAACTAAGAAACTAAGAAACTAAGAAACTAAGAAACTAAGAAAATAAGAAACTAAGAAACTAAGAAACTAAGAAACTGAGAAACTGAGAAACTGAGAAACTGAGAAACTGAGAAACTGAGAAACTGAGAAACTGAGAAACTAAGAAACTAAGAAACTAAGAAACTAAGAAACTAAGAAACTAAGAAACTAAGAAACTAAGAAACTAAGAAACTAAGAAACTAAGAAACTAAGAAACTAAGAAACTAAGAAACTAAGAAACTAAGAAACTAAGAAACTAAGAAACTAAGAAACTAAGAAATTAAGAAACTAAGAAACTAAGAAACTAAGAAACTAGGAAACTAAGAAACTAGGAAACTAAGAAACTAAGAAACTAAGAAACTAAGAAACTAAGAAACTAAGAAACTAAGAAACGAACAAACTGACAAACTAAGAAACTAAGAAACTAAGAAACTAAGAAACTAAGAAACTAAGAAACTAAGAAACTAAGAAACTAAGAAACTAAGAAACTAAGAAACTCAGAAACTAAGAAACTAAGAAACTAAGAAACTAAGAAACTAAGAAACTAAGAAACTAAGAAACTAAGAAACTAAGAAACTAAGAAACTAAGAAACTAAGAAACTAAGAAACTAAGAAACTAAGAAACTAAGAAACTAAGAAACTAAGAAACTAAGAAACTAAGAAACTAAGAAACTAAGAAACTAAGAAACTAAGAAACTAAGAAACTAAGAAACTAAGAAACTAAGAAACTAAGAAACTAAGAAACTAAGAAACTAAGAAACTAAGAAACTAAGAAACTAAGAAACTAAGAAACTAAGAAACTAAGAAACTAAGAAACTAAGAAACGAACAAACTGACAAACTGACAAACTGACAAACTAAGAAACTAAGAAACTAAGAAACTAAGAAACTCAGAAACTCAGAAACTAAGAAACTAAGAAACTAAGAAACTAAGAAACTCAGAAACTAAGAAACTAAGAAACTAAGAAACTAAGAAACTAAGAAACTAAGAAACTTTGAAACTAAGAAACTAAGAAATTAAGAAATTAAGAAATTAAGAAACTAAGAAACTAAGAAACTAAGAAACTAAGAAACGAACAAACTGACAAACTGACAAACTGACAAACTAAGAAACTAAGAAACTAAGAAACTAAGAAACTAAGAAACTAAGAAACTAAGAAACTAAGAAACTAAGAAACTAAGAAACTAAGAAACTAAGAAACTAAGAAACTAAGAAACTAAGAAACTAAGAAACTAAGAAACTAAGAAACTAAGAAACTAAGAAACTAAGAAACTAAGAAACTAAGAAACTAAGAAACTAAGAAACTAAGAAACTAAGAAACTAAGAAACTAAGAAACTAAGAAACTAAGAAACTAAGAAACTAAGAAACTAAGAAACTAAGAAACTAAGAAACTAAGAAACTAAGAAACTAAGAAACTAAGAAACTAAGAAACTAAGAAACTAAGAAACTAAGAAACTAAGAAACTAAGAAACTAAGAAACTAAGAAACTAAGAAACTAAGAAACTAAGAAACTAAGAAACTAAGAAACTAAGAAACTAAGAAACTAAGAAACTAAGAAACTAAGAAACTAAGAAACTAAGAAACTAAGAAACTAAGAAACTAAGAAACTAAGAAACTAAGAAACTAAGAAACTAAGAAACTAAGAAACTAAGAAACTAAGAAACTAAGAAACTAAGAAACTAAGATACTAAGAAACTAAGAAACTGAGAAACTAAGAAACTAAGAAACTAAGAAACTAAGAAACTAAGAAACTAAGAAACTAAGAAACTAAGAAACTAAGAAACTAAGAAACTAAGAAACTAAGAAACTAAGAAACTAAGAAACTAAGAAATTTACAAACTGACAAACTAAGAAACTAAGAAACTAAGAAACTTAGAAACTAAGAAACTAAGAAACTAAGAAACTAAGAACCTAAGAAACTAAGAAACGAACAAACTGACAAACTAAGAAACTAAGAAACTAAGAAACTAAGAAACTAAGAAACTAAGAAACTAAGAAACTAAGAAACTAAGAAACTAAGAAACTAAGAAACTAAGAAACTAAGAAACTAAGAAACTAAGAAACTAAGAAACTAAGAAACTGAGAAACTGAGAAACTGAGAAACTGAGAAACTGAGAAACTGAGAAACTGAGAAACTGAGAAACTAAGAAACTAAGAAACTAAGAAACTTAGAAACTAAGAAACTAAGAAACTAAGAAACTAAGAAACTAAGAAACTAAGAAACTAAGAAACTAAGAAACTAAGAAACTAAGAAACTAAGAAAATAAGAAACTAAGAAACTAAGAAACTAAGAAACTGAGAAACTGAGAAACTGAGAAACTGAGAAACTGAGAAACTGAGAAACTGAGAAACTGAGAAACTAAGAAACTAAGAAACTAAGAAACTAAGAAACTAAGAAACTAAGAAACTAAGAAACTAAGAAACTAAGAAACTAAGAAACTAAGAAACTAAGAAACTAAGAAAATTAGAAACTAAGAAACTAAGAAACTAAGAAACTAAGAAACTAAGAAGCTAAGAAACTAAGAAATTAAGAAACTAAGAAACTAAGAAACTAAGAAACTAGGAAACTAAGAAACTAGGAAACTAAGAAACTAAGAAACTAAGAAACTAAGAAACTAAGAAACTAAGAAACTAAGAAACGAACAAACTGACAAACTAAGAAACTAAGAAACTAAGAAACTAAGAAACTAAGAAACTAAGAAACTAAGAAACTAAGAAACTAAGAAACTAAGAAACTAAGAAACTCAGAAACTAAGAAACTAAGAAACTAAGAAACTAAGAAACTAAGAAATTAAGAAACTAAGAAACTAAGAAACTAAGAAACTAAGAAACTAAGAAACTAAGAAACTAAGAAACTAAGAAACTAAGAAACTAAGAAACTAAGAAACTAAGAAACTAAGAAACTAAGAAACTAAGAAACTAAGAAACTAAGAAACTATGAAACTAAGAAACTAAGAAACTAAGAAACTAAGAAACTAAGAAACTAAGAAACGAACAAACTAAGAAACTAAGAAACTAAGAAACTAAGAAACTAAGAAACTAAGAAACTAAGAAACTCAGAAACTAAGAAACTAAGAAACTAAGAAACTAAGAAACGAACAAACTGACAAACTAAGAAACTAAGAAACTAAGAAACTAAGAAACTAAGAAACGAACAAACTGACAAACTAAGAAACTAAGAAACTAAGAAACTAAGAAACTAAGAAACTAAGATACTAAGAAACTCAGAAACTAAGAAACTAAGAAACTAAGAAACTAAGAAACTAAGAAACTAAGAAATTAAGAAACTAAGAAACTAAGAAACTAAGAAACTAAGAAACTAAGAAACTAAGAAACTAAGAAACTAAGAAACTAAGAAACTAAGAAACTAAGAAACTAAGAAACTAAGAAACTAAGAAATTAAGAAACTAAGAAACTAAGAAACTAAGAAACTAAGAAACTAAGAAACTAAGAAACTAAGAAAGTAAGAAACTAAGAAACTAAGAAACTAAGAAACTAAGAAATAAAGAAATTAAGAAATTAAGAAACTAAGAAACTAAGAAACTAAGAAACGAACAAACTGACAAACTGACAAACTAAGAAACTAAGAAACTAAGAAACTAAGAAACTAAGAAACTAAGAAACTAAGAAACTAAGAAACTAAGAAACTAAGAAACTAAGAAACTAAGAAACTATGAAACTAAGAAACTAAGAAACTAAGAAACTAAGAAACTGAGAAACTGAGAAACTGAGAAACTGAGAAACTGAGAAACTGAGAAACTGAGAAACTGAGAAACTGAGAAACTGAGAAACTAAGAAACTAAGAAACTAAGAAACTAAGAAACTAAGAAACTAAGAAACTAAGAAACTAAGAAACTAAGAAACTAAGAAACTAAGAAACTAAGAAACTAAGAAACTAAGAAACTAAGAAACTAAGAAACTAAGAAACTAAGAAACTAAGAAACTAAGAAACTAAGAAACTAAGAAACTAAGAAATTAAGAAACTAAGAAACTAAGAAACTAAGAAACTAGGAAACTAAGAAACTAGGAAACTAAGAAACTAAGAAACTAAGAAACTAAGAAACTAAGAAACTAAGAAACGAACAAACTGACAAACTAAGAAACTAAGAAACTAAGAAACTAAGAAACTAAGAAACTGAGAAACTAAGAAACTAAGAAACTAAGAAACTCAGAAACTAAGAAACTAAGAAACTAAGAAACTAAGAAACTAAGAAACTAAGAAACTAAGAAACTAAGAAACTAAGAAACTAAGAAACTAAGAAACTAAGAAACTAAGAAACTAAGAAACTAAGAAACTATGAAACTAAGAAACTAAGAAACTAAGAAACTAAGAAACTAAGAAACGAACAAACTAAGAAACTAAGAAACTAAGAAACTAAGAAACTAAGAAACTAAGAAACTAAGAAACTCAGAAACTAAGAAACTAAGAAACTAAGAAACTAAGAAACTAAGAAACTAAGAAACGAACAAACTGACAAACTAAGAAACTAAGAAACTAAGAAACTAAGAAACGAACAAACTGACAAACTAAGAAACTAAGAAACTAAGAAACTAAGAAACTAAGAAACTAAGAAACTAAGAAACTAAGAAACTAAGAAACTAAGAAACTAAGAAACTAAGAAACTAAGAAACTAAGAAACTAGGAAACTAGGAAACTAGGAAACTAAGAAACTAAGAAACTAAGAAACCAAGAAACTAAGAAACTAAGAAATTAAGAAACTAAGAAACTAGGAAACTGAGAAATTAAGAAACTAAGAAACTAAGAAACGTACAAACTGACAAACTGACAAAATGACAAACTGACAAACTGACAAACTAAGAAACTAAGAAACTAAGAAACTAAGAATCTAAGAAACTAAGAAACTAAGACACTAAGAGACTAAGAAACTAAGAAACTAAGAGACTGAGAAACTAAGAGACTGAGAAACTGAGAAACTAAGAAACGAACAAACTGACAAACTAAGAAACTAAGAAAATAAGAAACTAAGAAACTAAGAAACTAAGAAACTAAGAAACTAAGAAACTAAGAAACGAACAAACTGACAAACTAAGAAACTAAGAAACTAAGAAACTAAGAAACTAAGAAACTAAGAAACTAAGAAACTAAGAAACTCAGAAACTAAGAAACTAAGAAACTAAGAAACTAAGAAACTAAGAAACTAAGAAACTAAGAAACTAAGAAACTAAGAAACTAAGAAACTAAGAAACTATGAAACTAAGAAACTAAGAAACTAAGAAACTAAGAAACTAAGAAACGAACAAACTAAGTAACTAAGAAACTAAGAAACTAAGAAACTAAGAAACTAAGAAACTAAGAAACTCAGAAACTAAGAAACTAAGAAACTAAGAAACGAACAAACTGACAAACTGACAAACTAAGAAACTAAGAAACTAAGAAACTAAGAAACTAAGAAACTAAGAAACTAAGAAACTAAGAAACTAAGAAACTAAGAAACTAAGAAACTAAGAAACTAAGAAACTAAGAAACTATGAAACTAAGAAACTAAGAAACTAAGAAACTAAGAAACTGAGAAACTGAGAAACTGAGAAACTGAGAAACTGAGAAACTGAGAAACTGAGAAACTGAGAAACTGAGAAACTAAGAAACTAAGAAACTAAGAAACTAAGAAACTAAGAAACTAAGAAACTAAGAAACTAAGAAACTAAGAAACTAAGAAACTAAGAAACTAAGAAACTAAGAAACTAAGAAACTAAGAAACTAAGAAACTAAGAAACTGAGAAACTAAGAAACTAAGAAACTAAGAAACTAAGAAACTAAGAAACTAAGAAACTAAGAAACTAAGAAACTAAGAAAATAAGAAACTAAGAAACTAAGAAACTAAGAAACTAAGAATCTAAGAAACTAAGAAACTAAGAAACTAAGACACTAAGAAACTAACAAACTAAGAAACTTAGAAACTAAGAAACTAAGAAACTAAGAAGCTAAGAATCTAAGAAACTTAGAAACTGAGAAACTGAGAAACTGAGAAACTGAGAAACTGAGAAACTGGGTAACTGAGAAACTGAGAAACTGAGAAACTGTGAAACTGAGAAACTGAGAAACTGAGAAACTAAGAAAATTAGAAACTCAGAAACTAAGAAACTAAGAAACTAAGAAACTAAGAAACTAATAAACTAAGAAACTAAGAAACTAAGAAACTAAGAAACTAAGAATCTAAGAAACTAAGAAACTAAGAAACTAAGAAACTAAGAAACTAAGAAACTAAGAAACTAAGAAACTAAGAAATTAAGAAACTAAGAAACTAAGAAACTAAGAAACTAGGAAACTAAGAAACTAGGAAACTAAGAAACTAAGAAACTAAGAAACGAACAAACTAAGAAACTAAGAAACTAAGAAACTAAGAAACTAAGAAACTAAGAAACTAAGAAACTAAAAAACTCAGAAACTAAGAAACTAAGAAACTAAGAAACTAAGAAACGAACAAACTGACAAACTAAGAAACTAAGAAACTAAGAAACTAAGAAACTAAGAAACGAACAAACTGACAAACTAAGAAACTAAGAAACTAAGAAACTAAGAAACTAAGAAACTAAGATACTAAGAAACTCAGAAACTAAGAAACTAAGAAACTAAGAAACTAAGAAACTAAGAAATTAAGAAACTAAGAAACTAAGACACTAAGAAACTAAGAAACTAAGAAACTAAGAAACTAAGAAACTAAGAAACTAAGAAACTAAGAAACTAAGAAACTAAGAAACTAAGAAACTAAGAAACTAAGAAATTAAGAAACTAAGAAACTAAGAAACTAAGAAACTAAGAAACTAAGAAACTAAGAAAGTAAGAAACTAAGAAACTAAGAAACTAAGAAACTAAGAAACTAAGAAATAAAGAAATTAAGAAATTAAGAAACTAAGAAACTAAGAAACTAAGAAACTAAGAAACGAACAAACTGACAAACTGACAAACTAAGAAACTAAGAAACTAAGAAACTAAGAAACTAAGAAACTAAGAAACTAAGAAACTAAGAAACTAAGAAACTAAGAAACTAAGAAACTAAGAAACTATGAAACTAAGAAACTAAGAAACTAAGAAACTAAGAAACTGAGAAACTGAGAAACTGAGAAACTGAGAAACTGAGAAACTGAGAAACTGAGAAACTGAGAAACTGAGAAACTAAGAAACTAAGAAACTAAGAAACTAAGAAACTAAGAAACTAAGAAACTAAGAAACGAAGAAACTAAGAAACTAAGAAACTAAGAAACTAAGAAACTAAGAAACTAAGAAACTAAGAAACTAAGAAACTAAGAAACTAAGAAACTAAGAAACTAAGAAACTAAGAAACTAAGAAACTAAGAAATTAAGAAACTAAGAAACTAAGAAACTAAGAAACTAGGAAACTATGAAACTAGGAAACTAAGAAACTAAGAAACTAAGAAACTAAGAAACTAAGAAACTAAGACACTAAGAAACGAACAAACTGACAAACTAAGAAACTAAGAAACTAAGAAACTAAGAAACTAAGAAACTAAGAAACTAAGAAACTAAGAAACTAACAAACTCAAAAACTAAGAAACTAAGAAACTAAGAAACTAAGAAACTAAGAAACTAAGAAACTAAGAAACTAAGAAACTAAGAAACTAAGAAACTAAGAAACTAAGAAACTAAGAAACTAGGAAACTAGGAAACTAGGAAACTAAGAAACTAAGAAACTAAGAAACCAAGAAACTAAGAAACTAAGAAATTAAGAAACTAAGAAACTAGGAAACTGAGAAATTAAGAAACTAAGAAACTAAGAAACTAAGAAACTAAGAAACTAAGAAACTAAGAAACTAAGAAACTAAGAAACTAAGAAACTAAGAAACTAAGAAACTAAGAAACTAAGAAACTAAGAAACTAAGAAACTAAGAAACTAAGAAACTGAGAAACTGAGAAACTGAGAAACTGAGAAACTGAGAAACTGAGAAACTGAGAAACTGGGAAACTGAGAAACTGAGAAACTAAGAAACTAAGAAACTAAGAAACTAAGAAACTAAGAAACTAAGAAACTAAGAAACTAAGAAACTAAGAAACTAAGAAACTAAGAAACTAAGAAACTAAGAAACTAAGAAACTAAGAAACTAAGAAACTAAGAAACTAAGAAACTAAGAAACTAAGAAACTAAGAAACTAAGAAACTAAGAAACTAAGAAACTAAGAAACTAAGAAACTAAGAAACTAAGAAACTAAGAAACTAAGAAACTAAGAAACTAAGAAACTAAGAAACTAAGAAACTAAGAAACTAAGAAACTAGGAAACTAGGAAACTAGGAAACTAGGAAACTAAGAAACTAAGAAACTAAGAAACTAAGAAACTAAGAAACTAAGAAACTAAGAGACTGAGGAACTGAGAAACTAAGAAACGAACAAACTGACAAACTAAGAAACTAAGAAACTAAGAAACTAAGAAACGAACAAACTGATAAACTGACAAACTGACAAACTAAGAAACTAAGAAACTAAGAAACTAAGAAACTAAGAAACTAAGAAACTAAGAAACTAAGAAACGAACAAACTGACAAACTGACAAACTGACAAACTGACAAACTAAGAAACTAAGAAACTAAGAAACTAAGAAACTTAGAAACTAAGAAACTAAGAAACTAAGAAACTAAGAAACTAAGAAACTAAGAAACGAACAAACTGACAAACTGACAAACTGACAAACTAAGAAACTAAGAAGCTAAGAAACTTAGAAACTAAGAAACTAAGAAACTAAGAAACTAAGAAACTAAGAAACTAAGAAACTAAGAAACTAAGAAACTAAGAAACTGAGAAACTGAGAAACTGAGAAACTGAGAAACTGAGAAACTGAGAAACTGAGAAACTGAGAAACTGAGAAACTGAGAAACTGAGAAACTAAGAAACTAAGAAACTAAGAAACTAAGAAACTTAGAAACTAAGAAACTAAGAAAATAAGAAACTAAGATACTAAGAAACTAAGAAACTAAGAAACTAAGAAACTATGAAACTAAGAAACTAAGAAACTAAGAAACTAAGAAACTAAGAAACTAAGAAACTAAGAAACTAAGACACTAAGAAACTAAGAAACTAAGAAACTAAGAAACTAAGAAACTAAGAAACTAAGAAACTGAGAAACTAAGACACTAAGAAACTAAGAAACTAAGAAACTAAGAAACTGAGAAACTAAGAAACTAAGAAACTAAGAAACTAAGAAACTTAGAAACTAAGAAACTAAGAAAATAAGAAACTAAGAAACTCAGAAACGTACAAACTGACAATCTGACAAACTGACAAACTAAGAAACTAAGAAACTAAGAAACTAAGAAACTAAGAAACTAAGAAACTAAGAAACTAAGAAACTAAGAAACTAAGAAACTAAGAAACTAAGAAACTAAGAAACTAAGAAACTAAGAAACTAAGAAACTAAGAAACTAAGAAACTAAGAAACTAAGAAACTAAGAAACTAAGAAACTAAGAAACTAAGGAACTAAGAAACTAAGAAACTAAGAAACTAAGAAACTAAGAAACTAAGAAACTAAGAAACTAAGAAACTAAGAAACTAAGAAACTAAGAAACTAAGAAACTAAGAAACTAAGAAACTAAGAAACTAAGAAACTAAGAAACTAAGAAACTAAGAAACTAAGAAACTAAGAAACTAAGAAACTAAGAAACTAAGAAACTAAGAAACTAAGAAACTAAGAAACAAAGAAACTAAGAAACTAAGAAACTAAGAAACTAAGAAACTAAGAAACTAAGAAACTAAGAAACTAAGAAACTAAGAAACTAAGAAACTAAGAAACTAGGAAACTAGGAAACTAGGAAACTAAGAAACTAAGAAACTAAGAAACCAAGAAACTAAGAAACTAAGAAATTAAGAAACTAAGAAACTAGGAAACTGAGAAATTAAGAAACTAAGAAACTAAGAAACGTACAAACTGACAAACTGACAAACTGACAAACTAAGAAACTAAGAAACTAAGAAACTGAGAAACTGAGAAACTGACAAACTGAGAAACTAACAAACTAAGAAACTTAGAAACTAAGAAACTAAGAATCTAAGAAACTTAGAAACTGAGAAACTGAGAAACTTAGAAACTGAGAAACTGAGAAACTGAGAAACTGAGATACTGAGATACTGAGAAACTGAGATACTGAGATACTGAGAAACTGAGAAACTGAGATACTGAGAAACTGAGAAACTGAGAAACTGAGAAACTGGGAAACTGAGAAACTGAGAAACTGAGAAACTGTGAAACTGAGAAACTGAGAAACTGAGAAACTAAGAAAATTAGAAACTCAGAAACTAAGAAACTAAGAAACTAAGAAACTAAGAAACTAAGAAACTAAGAAACTAAGAAACTAAGAAACTAAGAAACTAAGAAACTAAGAAACTAAGAAACTAAGAAACTAAGAAACTAAGAAACTAAGAAACTAAGAAACTAAGAAACTAAGAAACTAAGAAACTAAGAAACTAAGAAACTAAGAAACTAAGAAACTAAGAAACTAAGAAACTAAGAAACTAAGAAACTAAGAAACTAAGAAACTAAGAATCTAAGAAACTAAGAAACTAAGAAACTAAGACACTAAGAAACTAAGAAACTAAGAAACTAAGAAACTAACAAACTAAGAAACTTAGAAACTAAGAAACTAAGAAACTAAGAAACTAAGAATCTAAGAAACTAAGAAACTAAGAAACTAAGAAACTAAGAAACTAAGAAACTAAGAAACTATGAAACTAAGAAACTAAGAAACTAAGAAACTAAGAAACTAAGAATCTAAGAAACTAAGAAACTAAGAAACTAAGACACTAAGAAACTAAGGAACTAAGAAACTAAGAAACTAAGAAACTAAGAAACTAAGAAACTAAGAAACTAAGAAACTAAGAAACTAGGAAACTAGGAAACTAGGAAACTAAGAAACTAAGAAACTAAGAAACCAAGAAACTAAGAAACTAAGAAATTAAGAAATTAAGAAACTAGGAAACTGAGAAATTAAGAAACTAAGAAACTAAGAAACGTACAAACTGACAAACTGACAAACTGACAAACTGACAAACTGACAAACTAAGAAACTAAGAAACTAAGAAACTGAGAAACTGAGAAACTGACAAACTGAGAAACTAACAAACTAAGAAACTTAGAAACTAAGAAACTAAGAATCTAAGAAACTTAGAAACTGAGAAACTGAGAAACTGAGAAACTGAGAAACTGAGATACTGAGATACTGAGAAACTGAGATACTGAGATACTGAGAAACTGAGAAACTGAGATACTGAGAAACTGAGAAACTGAGAAACTGAGAAACTGGGAAACTGAGAAACTGAGAAACTGAGAAACTGTGAAACTGAGAAACTGAGAAACTGAGAAACTGAGAAACTAAGAAAATTAGAAACTCAGAAACTAAGAAACTAAGAAACTAAGAAACTAAGAAACTAAGAAACTAAGAAACTAAGAAACTAAGAAACTAAGGAACTAAGAAACTAAGAAACTAAGAAACTAAGAAACTAAGAAACTAAGAAACTAAGAAACTAAGAAACTAAGAAACTAAGAAACTAAGAAACTAAGAAACTAAGAAACTAAGAAACTAAGAAACTAAGAAACTAAGAAACTAAGAAACTAAGAAAGTAAGAAACT
Source organism: Megalopta genalis (assembly GCF_051020955.1). Classification (NCBI taxonomy): domain Eukaryota; kingdom Metazoa; phylum Arthropoda; class Insecta; order Hymenoptera; family Halictidae; genus Megalopta; species Megalopta genalis. The sequence goes on from NW_027476159.1 coordinate 615,957, forward strand.
AAGAAACTAAGAAACTAAGAAACTAAGAAACTAAGAAACTATGAAACTAAGAAACTAAGAAAATAAGAAAATAAGAAACTAAGAAACTAAGAAACTAAGAAACTAAGAAACTAAGAAACTAAGAAACTAAGAAACTAAGAAACTAAGAAACTAAGAAACTAAGAAACTAAGAAACAAAGAAACTAAGAAACTAAGAAACTAAGAAACTAAGAAACTAAGAAACTAAGAAACTAAGAAACTAAGAAACTAAGAAACTAAGAAACTAAGAAACTAGGAAACTAGGAAACTAGGAAACTAAGAAACTAAGAAACTAAGAAACCAAGAAACTAAGAAACTAAGAAATTAAGAAACTAAGAAACTAGGAAACTGAGAAATTAAGAAACTAAGAAACTAAGAAACGTACAAACTGACAAACTGACAAACTGACAAACTGACAAACTGACAAACTGACAAACTAAGAAACTAAGAAACTAAGAAACTGAGAAACTGAGAAACTGACAAACTGAGAAACTAACAAACTAAGAAACTTAGAAACTAAGAAACTAAGAATCTAAGAAACTTAGAAACTGAGAAACTGAGAAACTGAGAAACTGTGAAACTGAGAAACTGAGAAACTGAGAAACTGAGAAACTAAGAAAATTAGAAACTCAGAAACTAAGAAACTAAGAAACTAAGAAACTAAGAAACTAAGAAACTAAGAAACTAAGAAACTAAGAAACTAAGGAACTAAGAAAATAAGAAACTAAGAAACTAAGAAACTAAGAAACTAAGAAACTAAGAAACTAAGAAACTAAGAAACTAAGAAACTAAGAAACTAAGAAACTAAGAAACTAAGAAACTAAGAAACTAAGAAACTAAGAAACTAAGAAACTAAGAAACTAAGAAACTAAGAAACTAAGAAACTAAGAAACTAAGAAAATAAGAAACTAAGAAACTAAGAAACTAAGAAACTAAGAAACTAAGAAACTAAGAAACTAAGAAACTAAGAAACTAAGAAACTAAGAAACTAAGAAAATAAGAAACTAAGAAACTAAGAAACTAAGAAACTAAGAAACTAAGAAACTAAGAAACTAAGAAACTAAGAAACTAAGAAACTAAGAAACTAAGAAACAAAGAAACTAAGAAACTAAGAAACTAAGAAACTAAGAAACTAAGAAACTAAGAAACTAAGAAACTAAGAAACTAAGAAACTAAGACACTAAGAAACTAGGAAACTAGGAAACTAGGAAACTAAGAAACTAAGAAACTAAGAAACCAAGAAACTAAGAAACTAAGAAATTAAGAAACTAAGAAACTAGGAAACTGAGAAATTAAGAAACTAAGAAACTAAGAAACGTACAAACTGACAAACTGACAAACTGACAAACTGACAAACTGACAAACTGACAAACTAAGAAACTAAGAAACTAAGAAACTGAGAAACTGAGAAACTGACAAACTGAGAAACTAACAAACTAAGAAACTTAGAAACTAAGAAACTAAGAATCTAAGAAACTTAGAAACTGAGAAACTGAGAAACTTAGAAACTGAGGAACTGAGAAACTGAGAAACTGAGATACTGAGATACTGAGAAACTGAGATACTGAGATACTGAGAAACTGAGAAACTGAGATACTGAGAAACTGAGAAACTGAGAAACTGAGAAACTGGGAAACTGAGAAACTGAGAAACTGAGAAACTGTGAAACTGAGAAACTGAGAAACTGAGAAACTAAGAAAATTAGAAACTCAGAAACTAAGAAACTAAGAAACTAAGAAACTAAGAAACTAAGAAACTAAGAAACTAGGAAACTAGGAAACTAGGAAACTAAGAAACTAAGAAACTAACAAACCAAGAAACTAAGAAACTAAGAAATTAAGAAACTAAGAAACTAGGAAACTGAGAAACTAAGAAACTAAGAAACGTACAAACTGACAAACTGACAAACTGACAAACTAAGAAACTAAGAAACTAAGAAACTGAGAAACTGAGAAACTGACAAACTGAGAAACTAACAAACTAAGAAACTTAGAAACTAAGAAACTAAGAATCTAAGAAACTTAGAAACTGAGAAACTGAGAAACTTAGAAACTGAGAAACTGAGAAACTGAGAAACTGAGATACTGAGATACTGAGAAACTGAGATACTGAGATACTGAGAAACTGAGAAACTGAGATACTGAGAAACTGAGAAACTGAGAAACTGAGAAACTGGGAAACTGAGAAACTGAGAAACTGAGAAACTGTGAAACTGAGAAACTGAGAAACTGAGAAACTAAGAAAATTAGAAACTCAGAAACTAAGAAACTAAGAAACTAAGAAACTAAGAAACTAAGAAACTAAGAAACTAAGAAACTAAGAAACTAAGAAACTAAGAAACTAAGAAACTAAGAAACTAAGAAACTAAGAGACTAAGAAACTAAGAAACTAAGAAACTAAGAAACTAAGAAACTAAGAAACTAAGAAACTAAGAAACTAAGAAACTAAGAAACTAAGAAACTAAGAAACTAAGAAACTAAGAAACTAAGAAACTAAGAAACTAAGAAACTAAGAAACTAAGAAACTAAGAAACTAAGAAACTAAGAAACTAAGAAACTAAGAATCTAAGAAACTAAGAAACTAAGAAAATAAGACACTAAGAAACTAAGAAACTAAGAAACTAAGAAACTAACAAACTAAGAAACTTAGAAACTAAGAAACTAAGAAACTAAGAAGCTAAGAATCTAAGAAACTTAGAAACTGAGAAACTGAGAAACTGAGAAACTGAGAAACTGAGAAACTGGGTAACTGAGAAACTGAGAAACTGAGAAACTGTGAAACTGAGAAACTGAGAAACTGAGAAACTAAGAAAATTAGAAACTCAGAAACTAAGAAACTAAGAAACTAAGAAACTAAGAAACTAAGAAACTAAGAAACTAAGAAACTAAGAAACTAAGAAACTAAGAAACTAAGAAACTAAGAAACTAAGAATCTAAGAAACTAAGAAACTAAGAAACTAAGAAACTAAGAAACTAAGAAACTAAGAAACTATGAAACTAAGAAACTAAGAAACTAAGAAACTAAGAAACTAAGAATCTAAGAAACTAAGAAACTAAGAAACTAAGACACTAAGAAACTAAGAAACTAAGGAACTAAGAAACTAAGAAACTAAGAAACTAAGAAACTAAGAAACTAAGAAACTAAGAAACTAGGAAACTAGGAAACTAGGAAACTAAGAAACTAAGAAACTAAGAAACCAAGAAACTAAGAAACTAAGAAATTAAGAAATTAAGAAACTAGGAAACTGAGAAATTAAGAAACTAAGAAACTAAGAAACGTACAAACTGACAAACTGACAAACTGACAAACTGACAAACTGACAAACTGACAAACTGACAAACTAAGAAACTAAGAAACTAAGAAACTGAGAAACTGAGAAACTGACAAACTGAGAAACTAACAAACTAAGAAACTTAGAAACTAAGAAACTAAGAATCTAAGAAACTTAGAAACTGAGAAACTGAGAAACTGAGAAACTGAGAAACTGAGATACTGAAATACTGAGAAACTGAGATACTGAGATACTGAGAAACTGAGAAACTGAGATACTGAGAAACTGAGAAACTGAGAAACTGAGAAACTGGGAAACTGAGAAACTGAGAAACTGAGAAACTGTGAAACTGAGAAACTGAGAAACTGAGAAACTAAGAAAATTAGAAACTCAGAAACTAAGAAACTAAGAAACTAAGAAACTAAGAAACTAAGAAACTAAGAAACTAAGAAACTAAGAAACTAAGAAACTAAGAAACTAAGGAACTAAGAAACTAAGAAACTAAGAAACTAAGAAACTAAGAAACTAAGAAACTAAGAAACTAAGAAACTAAGAAACTAAGAAACTAAGAAACTAAGAAACTAAGAAACTAAGAAACTAAGAAACTAAGAAACTAAGAAACTAAGAAACTAAGAAACTAAGAAACTAAGAAACTAAGAAACTAAGAAACTAAGAAACTAAGAAACTAAGAAACTAAGAAACTAAGAAACTAAGAAACTAAGAAACTAAGAAACTAAGAAACTAAGAAACTAAGAAACTAAGAAACTAAGAAACTAAGAAACTAAGAAACTAAGAAACAAAGAAACTAAGAAACGAAGAAACTAAGAAACTAAGAAACTAAGAAACTAAGAAACTAAGAAACTAAGAAACTAAGAAACTAAGAAACTAAGAAACTAGGAAACTAGGAAACTAGGAAACTAAGAAACTAAGAAACTAAGAAACCAAGAAACTAAGAAACTAAGAAATTAAGAAACTAAGAAACTAGGAAACTGAGAAATTAAGAAACTAAGAAACTAAGAAACGTACAAACTGACAAACTGACAAACTGACAAACTAAGAAACTGAGAAACTAAGAAACTGAGAAACTGAGAAATTGACAAACTGAGAAACTAACAAACTAAGAAACTTAGAAACTAAGAAACTAAGAATCTAAGAAACTTAGAAACTGAGAAACTGAGAAACTTAGAAACTGGGAAACTGAGAAACTGAGAAACTGAGATACTGAGATACTGAGAAGCTGAGATACTGAGATACTGAGAAACTGAGAAACTGAGATACTGAGAAACTGAGAAACTGAGAAACTGAGAAACTGGGAAACTGAGAAACTGAGAAACTGAGAAACTGTGAAACTGAGAAACTGAGAAACTGAGAAACTAAGAAAATTAGAAACTCAGAAACTAAGAAACTAAGAAACTAAGAAACTAAGAAACTAAGAAACTAAGAAACTAAGAAACTAAGAAACTAAGAAACTAAGAAACTAAGAAACTAAGAAACTAAGAAACTAAGAAACTAAGAAACTAAGAAACTAAGAAACTAAGAAACTAAGAAACTAAGAAACTAAGAAACTAAGAAACTAAGAAACTAAGAAACTAAGAAACTAAGAAACTAAGAAACTAAGAAACTAAGAAACTAAGAAACTAAGAAACTAAGAAACTAAGAAACTAAGAAACTAAGAAACTAAGAAACTAAGAAACTAAGAAACTAAGAAACTAGGAAACTAGGAAACTAGGAAACTAAGAAACTAAGAAACTAAGAAACCAAGAAACTAAGAAACTAAGAAATTAAGAAACTAAGAAACTAGGAAACTGAGAAATTAAGAAACTAAGAAACTAAGAAACGTACAAACTGACAAACTGACAAACTGACAAACTGACAAACTGACAAACTGACAAACTAAGAAACTAAGAAACTAAGAAACTGAGAAACTGAGAAACTGACAAACTGAGAAACTAACAAACTAAGAAACTTAGAAACTAAGAAACTAAGAATCTAAGAAACTTAGAAACTGAGAAACTGAGAAACTTAGAAACTGAGAAACTGAGAAACTGAGAAACTGAGATACTGAGATACTGAGAAACTGAGATACTGAGATACTGAGAAACTGAGAAACTGAGATACTGAGAAACTGAGAAACTGAGAAACTGAGAAACTGGGAAACTGAGAAACTGAGAAACTGAGAAACTGTGAAACTGAGAAACTGAGAAACTGAGAAACTAAGAAAATTAGAAACTCAGAAACTAAGAAACTAAGAAACTAAGAAACTAAGAAACTAAGAAACTAAGAAACTAGGAAACTAGGAAACTAGGAAACTAAGAAACTAAGAAACTAACAAACCAAGAAACTAAGAAACTAAGAAATTAAGAAACTAAGAAACTAGGAAACTGAGAAATTAAGAAACTAAGAAACTAAGAAACGTACAAACTGACAAACTGACAAACTGACAAACTGAGAAACTAAGAAACTAAGAAACTGAGAAACTGAGAAACTGACAAACTGAGAAACTAACAAACTAAGAAACTTAGAAACTAAGAAACTAAGAATCTAAGAAACTTAGAAACTGAGAAACTGAGAAACTTAGAAACTGAGAAACTGAGAAACTGAGAAACTGAGATACTGAGATACTGAGAAACTGAGATACTGAGATACTGAGAAACTGAGAAACTGAGATACTGAGAAACTGAGAAACTGAGAAACTGAGAAACTGGGAAACTGAGAAACTGAGAAACTGAGAAACTGTGAAACTGAGAAACTGAGAAACTGAGAAACTAAGAAAATTAGAAACTCAGAAACTAAGAAACTAAGAAACTAAGAAACTAAGAAACTAAGAAACTAAGAAACTAAGAAACTAAGAAACTAAGAAACTAAGAAACTAAGAAACTAAGAAACTAAGAAACTAAGAAACTAAGAAACTAAGAAACTAACAAACTAAGAAACTTAGAAACTAAGAAACTAAGAAACTAAGAAGCTAAGAATCTAAGAAACTTAGAAACTGAGAAACTGAGAAACTGAGAAACTGAGAAACTGAGAAACTGGGTAACTGAGAAACTGAGAAACTGAGAAACTGTGAAACTGAGAAACTGAGAAACTGAGAAACTAAGAAAATTAGAAACTCAGAAACTAAGAAACTAAGAAACTAAGAAACTAAGAAACTAAGAAACTAAGAAACTAAGAAACTAAGAAACTAAGAAACTAAGAAACTAAGAATCTAAGAAACTAAGAAACTAAGAAACTAAGAAACTAAGAAACTAAGAAACTAAGAAACTATGAAACTAAGAAACTAAGAAACTAAGAAACTAAGAAACTAAGAATCTAAGAAACTAAGAAACTAAGAAACTAAGACACTAAGAAACTAAGAAACTAAGGAACTAAGAAACTAAGAAACTAAGAAACTAAGAAACTAAGAAACTAAGAAACTAAGAAACTAAGAAACTAAGAAACTAGGAAACTAGGAAACTAGGAAACTAAGAAACTAAGAAACTAAGAAACCAAGAAACTAAGAAACTAAGGAATTAAGAAATTAAGAAACTAGGAAACTGAGAAATTAAGAAACTAAGAAACTAAGAAACGTACAAACTGACAAACTGACAAACTGACAAACTGACAAACTGACAAACTGACAAACTGACAAACTAAGAAACTAAGAAACTAAGAAACTGAGAAACTGAGAAACTGACAAACTGAGAAACTAACAAACTAAGAAACTTAGAAACTAAGAAACTAAGAATCTAAGAAACTTAGAAACTGAGAAACTGAGAAACTGAGAAACTGAGAAACTGAGATACTGAAATACTGAGAAACTGAGATACTGAGATACTGAGAAACTGAGAAACTGAGATACTGAGAAACTGAGAAACTGAGAAACTGAGAAACTGGGAAACTGAGAAACTGAGAAACTGAGAAACTGTGAAACTGAGAAACTGAGAAACTGAGAAACTGAGAAACTAAGAAAATTAGAAACTCAGAAACTAAGAAACTAAGAAACTAAGAAACTAAGAAACTAAGAAACTAAGAAACTAAGAAACTAAGAAACTAAGAAACTAAGAAACTAAGAAACTAAGGAACTAAGAAACTAAGAAACTAAGAAACTAAGAAACTAAGAAACTAAGTAACTAAGAAACTAAGAAACTAAGAAACTAAGAAACTAAGAAACTAAGAAACTAAGAAACTAAGAAACTAAGAAACTAAGAAACTAAGAAACTAAGAAACTAAGAAACTAAGAAACTAAGAAACTAAGAAACTAAGAAACTAAGAAACTAAGAAACTAAGAAACTAAGAAACTAAGAAACTAAGAAACTAAGAAACTAAGAAACTAAGAAACTAAGAAACTAAGAAACTAAGAAACTAAGAAACTAAGAAACTAAGAAACTAAGAAACTAAGAAACTAAGAAACTAAGAAACGAAGAAACTAAGAAACGAAGAAACTAAGAAACGAAGAAACTAAGAAACTAAGAAACTAAGAAACTAAGAAACTAAGAAACTAAGAAACTAAGAAACTAAGAAACTAAGAAACTAGGAAACTAGGAAACTAGGAAACTAAGAAACTAAGAAACTAAGAAACCAAGAAACTAAGAAACTAAGAAATTAAGAAACTAAGAAACTAGGAAACTGAGAAATTAAGAAACTAAGAAACTAAGAAACGTACAAACTGACAAACTGACAAACTGACAAACTAAGAAACTAAGAAACTAAGAAACTGAGAAACTGAGAAATTGACAAACTGAGAAACTAACAAACTAAGAAACTTAGAAACTAAGAAACTAAGAATCTAAGAAACTTAGAAACTGAGAAACTGAGAAACTTAGAAACTGGGAAACTGAGAAACTGAGAAACTGAGATACTGAGATACTGAGAAACTGAGATACTGAGATACTGAGAAACTGAGAAACTGAGATACTGAGAAACTGAGAAACTGAGAAACTGAGAAACTGGGAAACTGAGAAACTGAGAAACTGAGAAACTGTGAAACTGAGAAACTGAGAAACTAAGAAAATTAGAAACTCAGAAACTAAGAAACTAAGAAACTAAGAAACTAAGAAACTAAGAAACTAAGAAACTAAGAAACTAAGAAACTAAGAAACTAAGAAACTAAGAAACTAAGAAACTAAGAAACTAAGAAACTAAGAAACTAAGAAACTAAGAAACTAAGAAACTAAGAAACTAAGAAACTAAGAAACTAAGAAACTAAGAAACTAAGAAACTAAGAAACTAAGAAACTAAGAAACTAAGAAACTAAGAAACTAAGAAACTAAGAAACTAAGAAACTAAGAAACTAAGAAACTAAGAAACTAAGAAACTAAGAAACTAAGAAACTAAGAAACTAAGAAACTAAGAATCTAAGAAACTAAGAAACTAAGAAACTAAGACACTAAGAAACTAAGAAACTAAGAAACTAAGAAACTAACAAACTAAGAAACTTAGAAACTAAGAAACTAAGAAACTAAGAAGCTAAGAATCTAAGAAACTTAGAAACTGAGAAACTGAGAAACTGAGAAACTGAGAAACTGAGAAACTGGGTAACTGAGAAACTGAGAAACTGAGAAACTGTGAAACTGAGAAACTGAGAAACTGAGAAACTAAGAAAATTAGAAACTCAGAAACTAAGAAACTAAGAAACTAAGAAACTAAGAAACTAAGAAACTAAGAAACTAAGAAACTAAGAAACTAAGAAACTAAGAAACTAAGAATCTAAGAAACTAAGAAACTAAGAAACTAAGAAACTAAGAAACTAAGAAACTAAGAAACTATGAAACTAAGAAACTAAGAAACTAAGAAACTAAGAATCTAAGAAACTAAGAAACTAAGAAACTAAGACACTAAGAAACTAAGAAACTAAGGAACTAAGAAACTAAGAAACTAAGAAACTAAGAAACTAAGAAACTAAGAAACTAAGAAACTAGGAAACTAGGAAACTAGGAAACTAAGAAACTAAGAAACTAAGAAACCAAGAAACTAAGAAACTAAGAAATTAAGAAATTAAGAAACTAGGAAACTGAGAAATTAAGAAACTAAGAAACTAAGAAACGTACAAACTGACAAACTGACAAACTGACAAACTGACAAACTGACAAACTGACAAACTAAGAAACTAAGAAACTAAGAAACTGAGAAACTGAGAAACTGACAAACTGAGAAACTAACAAACTAAGAAACTTAGAAACTAAGAAACTAAGAATCTAAGAAACTTAGAAACTGAGAAACTGAGAAACTGAGAAACTGAGATACTGAGATACTGAGAAACTGAGATACTGAGATACTGAGAAACTGAGAAACTGAGATACTGAGAAACTGAGAAACTGAGAAACTGAGAAACTGGGAAACTGAGAAACTGAGAAACTGAGAAACTGTGAAACTGAGAAACTGAGAAACTGAGAAACTGAGAAACTAAGAAAATTAGAAACTCAGAAACTAAGAAACTAAGAAACTAAGAAACTAAGAAACTAAGAAACTAAGAAACTAAGAAACTAAGAAACTAAGAAACTAAGAAACTAAGGAACTAAGAAACTAAGAAACTAAGAAACTAAGAAACTAAGAAACTAAGAAACTAAGAAACTAAGAAACTAAGAAACTAAGAAACTAAGAAACTAAGAAACTAAGAAACTAAGAAACTAAGAAACTAAGAAACTAAGAAACTAAGAAACTAAGAAACTAAGAAACTAAGAAACTAAGAAACTAAGAAACTAAGAAACTAAGAAACTAAGAAACTAAGAAACTAAGAAACTAAGAAACTAAGAAACTAAGAAACTAAGAAACTAAGAAACTAAGAAACTAAGAAACTAAGAAACTAAGAAACTAAGAAACTAAGAAACTAAGAAAATAAGAAACTAAGAAACTAAGAAACTAAGAAACTAAGAAACTAAGAAACTAAGAAACTAAGAAACTAAGAAACTAAGAAACTAAGAAACAAAGAAACTAAGAAACTAAGAAACTAAGAAACTAAGAAACTAAGAAACTAAGAAACTAAGAAACTAAGAAACTAAGAAACTAAGAAACTAAGAAACTAGGAAACTAGGAAACTAGGAAACTAAGAAACTAAGAAACTAAGAAACCAAGAAACTAAGAAACTAAGAAATTAAGAAACTAAGAAACTAGGAAACTGAGAAATTAAGAAACTAAGAAACTAAGAAACGTACAAACTGACAAACTGACAAACTGACAAACTGACAAACTGACAAACTGACAAACTGACAAACTAAGAAACTAAGAAACTAAGAAACAGAGAAACTGAGAAACTGACAAACTGAGAAACTAACAAACTAAGAAACTTAGAAACTAAGAAACTAAGAATCTAAGAAACTTAGAAACTGAGAAACTGAGAAACTTAGAAACTGAGAAACTGAGAAACTGAGAAACTGAGATACTGAGATACTGAGAAACTGAGATACTGAGATACTGAGAAACTGAGAAACTGAGATACTGAGAAACTGAGAAACTGAGAAACTGAGAAACTGGGAAACTGAGAAACTGAGAAACTGAGAAACTGTGAAACTGAGAAACTGAGAAACTGAGAAACTAAGAAAATTAGAAACTCAGAAACTAAGAAACTAAGAAACTAAGAAACTAAGAAACTAAGAAACTAAGAAACTAAGAAACTAAGAAACTAAGAAACTAAGAAACTAAGAAACTAAGAAACTAAGAAACTAAGAAACTAAGAAACTAAGAAACTAAGAAACTAAGAAACTAAGAAACTAAGAAACTAAGAAACTAAGAAACTAAGAAACTAAGAAACTAAGAAACTAAGAAACTAAGAAACTAAGAAAATAAGAAACTAAGAAACTAAGAAACTAAGAAACTAAGAAACTAAGAAACTAAGAAACTAAGAAACTAAGAAACTAAGAAACAAAGAAACTAAGAAACTAAGAAACTAAGAAACTAAGAAACTAAGAAACTAAGAAACTAAGAAACTAAGAAACTAAGAAACTAAGAAACTAAGAAACTAGGAAACTAGGAAACTAGGAAACTAAGAAACTAAGAAACTAAGAAACCAAGAAACTAAGAAACTAAGAAATTAAGAAACTAAGAAACTAGGAAACTGAGAAATTAAGAAACTAAGAAACTAAGAAACGTACAAACTGACAAACTGACAAACTGACAAACTGACAAACTGACAAACTGACAAACTAAGAAACTAAGAAACTAAGAAACTGAGAAACTGAGAAACTGACAAACTGAGAAACTAACAAACTAAGAAACTTAGAAACTAAGAAACTAAGAATCTAAGAAACTTAGAAACTGAGAAACTGAGAAACTTAGAAACTGAGAAACTGAGAAACTGAGAAACTGAGATACTGAGATACTGAGAAACTGAGATACTGAGATACTGAGAAACTGAGAAACTGAGATACTGAGAAACTGAGAAACTGAGAAACTGAGAAACTGGGAAACTGAGAAACTGAGAAACTGAGAAACTGTGAAACTGAGAAACTGAGAAACTGAGAAACTAAGAAAATTAGAAACTCAGAAACTAAGAAACTAAGAAACTAAGAAACTAAGAAACTAAGAAACTAAGAAACTAAGAAACTAAGAAACTAAGAAACTAAGAAACTAAGAAACTAAGAAACTAAGAAACTAAGAAACTAAGAAACTAAGAAACTAAGAAACTAAGAAACTAAGAAACTAAGAAACTAAGAAACTAAGAAACTAAGAAACTAAGAAACTAAGAAACTAAGAAACTAAGAAACTAAGAAACTAAGAAACTAAGAAACTAAGAAACTAAGAAACTAAGAAACTAAGAAACTAAGAAACTAAGAAACTAAGAAACTAAGAAACTAAGAAACTAAGAAACTAAGAAACTAAGAATCTAAGAAACTAAGAAACTAAGAAACTAAGACACTAAGAAACTAAGAAACTAAGAAACTAACAAACTAAGAAACTTAGAAACTAAGAAACTAAGAAACTAAGAAGCTAAGAATCTAAGAAACTTAGAAACTGAGAAACTGAGAAACTGAGAAACTGGGTAACTGAGAAACTGAGAAACTGAGAAACTGTGAAACTGAGAAACTGAGAAACTGAGAAACTAAGAAAATTAGAAACTCAGAAACTAAGAAACTAAGAAACTAAGAAACTAAGAAACTAAGAAACTAAGAAACTAAGAAACTAAGAAACTAAGAAACTAAGAAACTAAGAAACTAAGAAACTAAGAATCTAAGAAACTAAGAATCTAAGAAACTAAGAAACTAAGAAACTAAGAAACCAAGAAACTATGAAACTAAGAAACTAAGAAACTAAGAAATTAAGAAACTAAGAAACTAGGAAACTGAGAAATTAAGAAACTAAGAAACTAAGAAACGTACAAACTGACAAACTGACAAACTGACAAACTGACAAACTAAGAAACTAAGAAACTAAGAAACTGAGAAACTGAGAAACTGACAAACTGAGAAACTAACAAACTAAGAAACTTAGAAACTAAGAAACTAAGAATCTAAGAAACTTAGAAACTGAGAAACTGAGAAACTTAGAAACTGAGAAACTGAGAAACTGAGAAACTGAGATACTGAGATACTGAGAAACTGAGATACTGAGATACTGAGAAACTGAGAAACTGAGATACTGAGAAACTGAGAAACTGAGAAACTGAGAAACTGGGAAACTGAGAAACTGAGAAACTGAGAAACTGTGAAACTGAGAAACTGAGAAACTGAGAAACTAAGAAAATTAGAAACTCAGAAACTAAGAAACTAAGAAACTAAGAAACTAAGAAACTAAGAAACTAAGAAACTAAGAAACTAAGAAACTAAGAAACTAAGAAACTAAGAAACTAAGAAACTAAGAAACTAAGAAACTAAGAAACTAAGAAACTAAGAAACTAAGAAACTAAGAAACTAAGAAACTAAGAAACTAAGAAACTAAGAAACTAAGAAACTAAGAAACTAAGAAACTAAGAAACTAAGAAACTAAGAAACTAAGAAACTAAGAAACTAAGAAACTAAGAAACTAAGAAACTAAGAAACTAAGAAACTAAGAAACTAAGAAACTAAGAAACTAAGAAACTAAGAAACTAAGAAACTAAGAAACTAAGAAACTAAGAAACTAAGAAACTAAGAATCTAAGAAACTAAGAAACTAAGAAACTAAGAAACTAAGAAACTAAGAAACTAAGAAACTATGAAACTAAGAAACTAAGAAACTAAGAAACTAAGAAACTAAGAATCTAAGAAACTAAGAAACTAAGAAACTAAGACACTAAGAAACTAAGAAACTAAGGAACTAAGAAACTAAGAAACTAAGAAACTAAGAAACTAAGAAACTAAGAAACTAAGAAACTAGGAAACTAGGAAACTAGGAAACTAAGAAACTAAGAAACTAAGAAACCAAGAAACTAAGAAACTAAGAAATTAAGAAACTAAGAAACTAGGAAACTGAGAAATTAAGAAACTAAGAAACTAAGAAACGTACAAACTGACAAACTGACAAACTGACAAACTGACAAACTAAGAAACTAAGAAACTAAGAAACTGAGAAACTGAGAAACTGACAAACTGAGAAACTAACAAACTAAGAAACTTAGATACTAAGAAACTAAGAATCTAAGAAACTTAGAAACTGAGAAACTGAGAAACTTAGAAACTGAGAAACTGAGAAACTGAGAAACTGAGATACTGAGATACTGAGAAACTGAGATACTGAGATACTGAGAAACTGAAAAACTGAGATACTGAGAAACTGAGAAACTGAGAAACTGAGAAACTGGGAAACTGAGAAACTGAGAAACTGAGAAACTGTGAAACTGAGAAACTGAGAAACTGAGAAACTAAGAAAATTAGAAACTCAGAAACTAAGAAACTAAGAAACTAAGATACTAAGAAACTAAGAAACTAAGAAACTAAGAAACTAAGAAACTAAGAAACTAAGAAACTAAGAAACTAAGAAACTAAGAAACTAAGAAACTAAGAAACTTAGAAACTAAGAAACTAAGAAACTAAGAAGCTAAGAATCTAAGAAACTTAGAAACTGAGAAACTGAGAAACTGAGAAACTGAGAAACTGAGAAACTGGGTAACTGAGAAACTTTGAAACTGAGAAACTGTGAAACTGAGAAACTGAGAAACTGAGAAACTAAGAAAATTAGAAACTCAGAAACTAAGAAACTAAGAAACTAAGAAACTAAGAAACTAAGAAACTAAGAAACTAAGAAACTAAGAAACTAAGAAACTAAGAATCTAAGAAACTAAGAAACTAAGAAACTAAGAAACTAAGAAACTAAGAAACTAAGAAACTATGAAACTAAGAAACTAAGAAACTAAGAAACTAAGAAACTAAGAAACTAAGAATCTAAGAAACTAAGAAACTAAGAAACTAAGACACTAAGAAACTAAGAAACTAAGGAACTAAGAAACTAAGAAACTAAGAAACTAAGAAACTAAGAAACTAAGAAACTAAGAATCTAAGAAACTAAGAAACTAAGAAACTAAGACACTAAGAAACTAAGAAACTAAGAAACTAAGAAACTAACAAACTAAGAAACTTAGAAACTAAGAAACTAAGAAACTAAGAAACTAAGAATCTAAGAAACTTAGAAACTGAGAAACTGAGAAACTGAGAAACTGAGAAACTGGGTAACTGAGAAACTGTGAAACTGAGAAACTGTGAAACTGAGAAACTGAGAAACTGAGAAACTAAGAAAATTAGAAACTCAGAAACTAAGAAACTAAGAAACTAAGAAACTAAGAAACTAAGAAACTAAGAAACTAAGAAACTAAGAAACTAAGAATCTAAGAAACTAAGAAACTAAGAAACTAAGAAACTAAGAAACTAAGAAACTATGAAACTAAGAAACTAAGAAACTAAGAAACTAAGAAACTAAGAAACTAAGAAACTAAGAATCTAAGAAACTAAGAAACTAAGAAACTAAGACACTAAGAAACTAAGAAACTAAGGAACTAAGAAACTAAGAAACTAAGAAACTAAGAAACTAAGAAACTAAGAAACTAAGAAACTAGGAAACTAGGAAACTAGGAAACTAAGAAACTAAGAAACTAAGAAACCAAGAAACTAAGGAACTAAGAAATTAAGAAATTAAGAAACTAGGAAACTGAGAAATTAAGAAACTAAGAAACTAAGAAACGTACAAACTGACAAACTGACAAACTGACAAACTGACAAACTGACAAACTGACAAACTAAGAAACTAAGAAACTAAGAAACTGTGAAACTGAGAAACTGACAAACTGAGAAACTAACAAACTAAGAAACTTAGAAACTAAGAAACTAAGAATCTAAGAAACTTAGAAACTGAGAAACTGAGAAACTGAGATACTGAGATACTGAGAAACTGAGATACTGAGATACTGAGAAACTGAGAAACTGAGATACTGAGAAACTGAGAAACTGAGAAACTGAGAAACTGGGAAACTGAGAAACTGAGAAACTGAGAAACTGTGAAACTGAGAAACTGTGAAACTGAGAAACTGAGAAACTAAGAATATTAGAAACTCAGAAACTAAGAAACTAAGAAACTAAGAAACTAAGAAACTAAGAAACTAAGAAACTAAGAAACTAAGAAACTAAGAAACTAAGAAACTAAGAAACTAAGAAACTAAGAAACTAAGAAACTAAGAAACTAAGAAACTAAGAAACTAAGAAACTAAGAAACTAAGAAACTAAGAAATTAAGAAACTAAGAAACTAAGAAACTAAGAAACTAAGAAACTAAGAAACTAAGAAACTAAGAAACTAAGAAACTAAAAAACTAAGAAACTAAGAAACTAAGAAACTAAGAAACTAAGAAACTAAGAAACTAAGAAACTAAGAAACTAAGAAACTAAGAAACTAAGAAACTAAGAAACTAAGAAACTAAGAAACTAAGAAACTAAGAAACTAAGAAACTAAGAAACTAAGAAACTAAGAAACTAAGAAACTAAGAAACTAAGAAACTAAGAAACTAAGAAACTAAGAAACTAAGAAACTAAGAAACTAAGAAACTAAGAAACTAAGAAACTAGGAAACTAGGAAACTAGGAAACTAAGAAACTAAGAAACTAAGAAACCAAGAAACTAAGAAACTAAGAAATTAAGAAACTAAGAAACTAGGAAACTGAGAAATTAAGAAACTAAGAAACGTACAAACTGACAAACTGACAAACTGACAAACTGACAAACTGACAAACTAAGAAACTAAGAAACTAAGAAACTAAGAAACTAAGAAACTAAGAAACTAAGAAACTAAGAAACTAAGAAACTAAGAAACTAAGAAACGAACAAACTGACAAACTGACAAACTGACAAACTAAGAAACTAAGAAACTAAGAAACTAAGAAACGAACAAACTGACAAACTAAGAAACTAAGAAACTAAGAAACTAAGAAACTAAGAAACTAAGAAACTAAGAAACTAAGAAACTAAGAAACTAAGAAACTAAGAAACTAAGAAACTAAGAAACTAAGAAACTAAGAAACTAAGAAACTAAGAAACTAAGAAACTAAGAAACTGAGAAACTGAGAAACTGAGAAACTGAGAAACTGAGAAACTGAGAAACTGAGAAACTGAGAAACTTAGAAACTGAGAAACTGAGAAACTGAGAAACTGAGAACCTGTGAACCTGAGAACCTGAGAAACTGAGAAACTGAGAAACTAAGAAACTAAGAAACTAAGAAACTAAGAAACTAAGAAACTAAGAAACTAAGAAACTAAGAAACTAAGAAACTAAGAAACTAAGAAACTAAGAAACTAAGAAACTAAGAAACTAAGAAACTAAGAAACTAAGAAACTAAGAAACTAAGAAACTAAGAAACTAAGAAACTAGGAAACTAGGAAACTAGGAAACTAAGAAACTAAGAAACTAAGAAACCAAGAAACTAAGAAATTAAGAAACTAAGAAACTAGGAAACTGAGAAATTAAGAAACTAAGAAACGTACAAACTGACAAACTGACAAACTGACAAACTGACAAACTGACAAACTGACAAACTGACAAACTGACAAACTGACAAACTAAGAAACTAAGAAACTAAGAAACTAAGAAACTAAGAATCTAAGAAACTAAGAAACTAAGAAACTAAGACACTAAGAAACTAAGAAACTAAGGAACTAAGAAACTAAGAAACTAAGAAACTAAGAAACTAAGAAACTAAGAAACTAAGAAACTAAGGATCTAAGAAACTAAGAAACTAAGAAACTAAGACACTAAGAAACTAAGAAACTAAGAAACTAAGAAACTAACAAACTAAGAAACTTAGAAACTAAGAAACTAAGAAACTAAGAAACTAAGAATCTAAGAAACTTAGAAACTGAGAAACTGAGAAACTGAGAAACTGAGAAACTGGGTAACTGAGAAACTGTGAAACTGAGAAACTGTGAAACTGAGAAACTGAGAAACTGAGAAACTAAGAAAATTAGAAACTCAGAAACTAAGAAACTAAGAAACTAAGAAACTAAGAAACTAAGAAACTAAGAAACTAAGAAACTAAGAAACTAAGAAACTAAGAAACTAAGAAACTAAGAATCTAAGAAACTAAGAAACTAAGAAACTAAGAAACTAAGAAACTAAGAAACTATGAAACTAAGAAACTAAGAAACTAAGAAACTAAGAAACTAAGAAACTAAGAAACTAAGAATCTAAGAAACTAAGAAACTAAGAAACTAAGACACTAAGAAACTAAGAAACTAAGGAACTAAGAAGCTAAGAAACTAAGAAACTAAGAAACTAAGAAACTAAGAAACTAAGAAACTAGGAAACTAGGAAACTAGGAAACTAAGAAACTAAG
Organism: Megalopta genalis; assembly: GCF_051020955.1. Classification (NCBI taxonomy): domain Eukaryota; kingdom Metazoa; phylum Arthropoda; class Insecta; order Hymenoptera; family Halictidae; genus Megalopta; species Megalopta genalis. Next base: position 633,944 of record NW_027476159.1, read on the forward strand.
AAACTAAGAAACCAAGAAACTAAGAAACTAAGAAATTAAGAAATTAAGAAACTAGGAAACTGAGAAATTAAGAAACTAAGAAACTAAGAAACGTACAAACTGACAAACTGACAAACTGACAAACTGACAAACTGACAAACTGACAAACTAAGAAACTAAGAAACTAAGAAACTGAGAAACTGAGAAACTGACAAACTGAGAAACTAACAAACTAAGAAACTTAGAAACTAAGAAACTAAGAATCTAAGAAACTTAGAAACTGAGAAACTGAGAAACTGAGATACTGAGATACTGAGAAACTGAGATACTGAGATACTGAGAAACTGAGAAACTGAGATACTGAGAAACTGAGAAACTGAGAAACTGAGAAACTGGGAAACTGAGAAACTGAGAAACTGAGAAACTGTGAAACTGAGAAACTGTGAAACTGAGAAACTGAGAAACTAAGAATATTAGAAACTCAGAAACTAAGAAACTAAGAAACTAAGAAACTAAGAAACTAAGAAACTAAGAAACTAAGAAACTAAGAAACTTAGAAACTAAGAAACTAAGAATCTAAGAAACTTAGAAACTGAGAAACTGAGAAACTGAGATACTGAGATACTGAGAAACTGAGATACTGAGATACTGAGAAACTGAGAAACTGAGATACTGAGAAACTGAGAAACTGAGAAACTGAGAAACTGGGAAACTGAGAAACTGAGAAACTGAGAAACTGTGAAACTGAGAAACTGTGAAACTGAGAAACTAAGAAACTAAGAATATTAGAAACTCAGAAACTAAGAAACTAAGAAACTAAGAAACTAAGAAACTAAGAAACTAAGAAACTAAGAAACTAAGAAACTAAGAAACTAAGAAACTAAGAAACTAAGAAACTAAGAAACTAAGAAACTAAGAAACTAAGAAACTAAGAAACTAAGAAACTAAGAAACTAAGAAACTAAGAAACTAAGAAACTAAGAAACTAAGAAACTAAGAAACTAAGAAACTAAGAAACTAAGAAACTAAGAAACTAAGAAACTAAGAAACTAAGAAACTAAGAAACTAAGAAACTAAGAAACTAAGAAACTAAGAAACTAAGAAACTAAGAAACTAAGAAACTAAGAAACTAAGAAACTAAGAAACTAAGAAACTAAGAAACTAAGAAACTAAGAAACTAAGAAATTAAGAAACTAAGAAACTAGGAAACTGAGAAATTAAGAAACTAAGAAACGTACAAACTGACAAACTGACAAACTGACAAACTGACAAACTAAGAAACTAAGAAACTAAGAAACTAAGAAACTAAGAAACTAAGAAACTAAGAAACTAAGAAACTAAGAAACTAAGAAACTAAGAAACTAAGAAACTAAGAAACTAAGAAACTAAGAAACGAACAAACTGACAAACTGACAAACTGACAAACTAAGAAACTAAGAAACTAAGAAACTAAGAAACTAAGAAACGAACAAACTGACAAACTAAGAAACGAACAAACTGACAAACTAAGAAACTAAGAAACTAAGAAACTAAGAAACTAAGAAACTAAGAAACTAAGAAACTAAGAAACTGAGAAACTGAGAAACTGAGAAACTGAGAAACTGAGAAACTGAGAAACTTAGAAACTGAGAAACTGAGAAACTGAGAAACTGAGAACCTGTGAACCTGAGAACCTGAGAAACTGAGAAACTGAGAAACTGAGAAACTAAGAAACTAAGAAACTAAGAAACTAAGAAACTAAGAAACTAAGAAACTAAGAAACTAAGAAACTGAGAAACTAAGAAACTGAGAACCTGTGAACCTGAGAACCTGAGAACCTGAGAACCTGAGAAACTAAGAAACTAAGAAACTAAGAAACTAAGAAACTAAGAAACTAAGAAACTAAGAAACTAAGAAACTAAGAAACTAAGAAACTAAGAAACTAAGAAACTAAGAAACGAACAAACTGACAAACTGACAAACTGACAAACTAAGAAACTAAGAAACTAAGAAACTAAGAAACGAACAAACTGACAAACTAAGAAACGAACAAACTGACAAACTAAGAAACTAAGAAACTAAGAAACTAAGAAACTAAGAAACTAAGAAACTAAGAAACTAAGAAACTAAGAAACTAAGAAACTAAGAAACTAAGAAACTAAGAAACTAAGTAACTAAGAAACTAAGAAACTAAGAAACTAAGAAACTAAGAAACTAAGAAACTAAGAAACTAAGAAACTAAGAAACTAAGAAACTAAGAAACTAAGAAACTAAGAAACTAAGAAACTGAGAAACTAAGAAACTAAGAAACTAAGAAACTAAGAAACTAAGAAACTAAGAAACTGAGAAACTAAGAAACTAAGAAACTAAGAAACTAAGAAACTAAGAAACTAAGAAACTAAGAAACTAAGAAACTAAGAAACTAAGAAACTAAGAAACTAAGAAACTAAGAAACTAAGAAACTAAGAAACTAAGAAACTATGAAACTAAGAAACTAAGAAACTAAGAAACTAAGAAACTGATATACTGAGAGAATGAGAGACTGAGAGACTGACAAACTGAGAAACTGAGAAACTGGGAAACTGAGAAACTGAGAAACTGAGAAACTGAGAAACTGAGAAACTGAGAAACTGAGAAACTGAGAAACTGAGAAACTGAGAAACTGAGAAACTGAGAAACTGAGAAACTTAGAAACTGAGAAACTGAGAAACTGAGAAACTGAGAACCTGTGAACCTGAGAACCTGAGAAACTGAGAAACTGAGAAACTGAGAAACTAAGAAACTAAGAAACTAAGAAACTAAGAAACTAAGAAACTAAGAAACTAAGAAACTAAGAAACTGAGAACCTGTGAACCTGAGAACCTGAGAAACTGAGAAACTGAGAAACTAAGAAACTAAGAAACTAAGAAACTAAGAAACTAAGAAACTAAGAAACTAAGAAACTAAGAAACTAAGAAACTAAGAAACTAAGAAACTAAGAAACTAAGAAACTAAGAAACTAAGAAACTATGAAACTAAGAAACTAAGAAACTAAGAAACTAAGAAACTAAGAAACTAAGAAACTAAGAAACTAAGAAACTATGAAACTAAGAAACTAAGAAAATAAGAAACTAAGAAAGTAAGAAACTAAGAAACTGAGAAACTGAGAAACTGAGAAACTGAGAAACTGAGAAACTGAGAAACTAAGAAACTGAGAAACTAAGAAACTAAGAAACTAAGAAACTTAGAAACTGAGAAACTGAGAAACTGAGAAACTGAGAAACTAAGAAACTAAGAACCTGAAAACCTGAGAACCTGAGAAACTGAGAAACTGAGAAACTAAGAAACTAAGAAACTAAGAAACTAAGAAACTAAGAAACTAAGAAACTAAGAAACTAAGAAACTAAGTAACTAAGAAACTAAGAAACTAAGAAACTAAGAAACTAAGAAACTAAGAAACTAAGAAACTAAGAAACTAAGAAACTAAGAAACTAAGAAACTAAGAAACTAAGAAACTAAGAAACTAAGAAACTAAGAAACTAAGAAACTAAGAAACTGAGAAACTAAGAAACTAAGAAACTAAGAAACTAAGAAACTAAGAAACTAAGAAACTGAGAAACTAAGAAACTAAGAAACTAAGAAACTAAGAAACTAAGAAACTAAGAAACTAAGAAACTAAGAAACTAAGAAACTAAGAAACTAAGAAACTAAGAAACTAAGAAACTAAGAAACTAAGAAACTAAGAAACTAAGAAACTAAGAAACTATGAAACTAAGAAACTAAGAAACTAAGAAACTAGGAAACTGATATACTGAGAGACTGAGAGACTGAGAGACTGACAAACTGAGAAACTGAGAAACTGGGAAACTGAGAAACTGAGAAACTGAGAAACTGAGAAACTGAGAAACTGAGAAACTGACAAACTGAGAAACTGAGATACTGAGAAACTGAGAAACTGAGATACTGAGAAACTGAGATACTGAGAAACTGAGAAACTAAGAAACTAAGAAACTAAGAAACTAAGAAACTAAGAAACTAAGAAACTAAGAAACTAAGAAACTAAGAAACTAAGAAACTAAGAAACTAAGAAACTAAGAAACTAAGAAACTAAGAAACTAAGAAACTAAGAAACTAAGAAACTAAGAAACTAAGAAACTAAGAAACTAAGAAACTAAGAAACTAAGAAACTAAGAAACTAAGAAACTAAGAAACTAAGAAACTAAGAAACTAAGAAACTAAGAAACTAAGAAACTAAGAAATTCAGAAACTAAGAAACTAAGAAACTAAGAAACTAAGAAACTAAGAAACTAAGAAACTAAGAAACTAAGAAACTAAGAAACTAAGAAACTAAGTAACTAAGAAACTAAGAAACTAAGAAACTAAGAAACTAAGAAACTAAGAAACTAAGAAACTAAGAAACTAAGAAACTAAGAAACTAAGAAACTAAGAAACTAAGAAACTAAGAAACTAAGAAACTAAGAAACTGAGAAACTAAGAAACTAAGAAACTAAGAAACTAAGAAACTAAGAAACTAAGAAACTGAGAAACTAAGAAACTAAGAAACTAAGAAACTAAGAAACTAAGAAACTAAGAAACTAAGAAACTAAGAAACTAAGAAACTAAGAAACTAAGAAACTAAGAAACTAAGAAACTAAGAAACTAAGAAACTAAGAAACTATGAAACTAAGAAACTAAGAAACTAAGAAACTAAGAAACTGATATACTGAGAGACTGAGAGACTGAGAGACTGACAAACTGAGAAACTGAGAAACTGGGAAACTGAGAAACTGAGAAACTGAGAAACTGAGAAACTGAGAAACTGAGAAACTAAGAAACTAAGAAACTAAGAAACTAAGAAACTAAGAAACTAAGAAACTAAGAAACTAAGAAACTAAGAAACTAAGAAACTGAGAAACTAAGAAACTAAGAAACTAAGAAACTAAGAAACTAAGAAACTAAGAAACTGAGAAACTAAGAAACTAAGAAACTAAGAAACTAAGAAACTAAGAAACTAAGAAACTAAGAAACTAAGAAACTAAGAAACTAAGAAACTAAGAAACTAAGAAACTAAGAAACTAAGAAACTAAGAAACTAAGAAACTAAGAAACTATGAAACTAAGAAACTAAGAAACTAAGAAACTAAGAAACTAAGAAACTAAGAAACTAAGAAACTAAGTAACTAAGAAACTAAGAAACTAAGAAACTAAGAAACTAAGAAACTAAGAAACTAAGAAACTAAGAAACTAAGAAACTAAGAAACTAAGAAACTAAGAAACTAAGAAACTAAGAAACTATGAAACTAAGAAACTAAGAAACTAAGAAACTAAGAAACTAAGAAACTAAGAAACTAAGAAACTAAGAAACTAAGAAACTAAGAAACTAAGAAACTAAGAAACTATGAAACTAAGAAACTAAGAAAATAAGAAACTAAGAAAGTAAGAAACTAAGAAACTGAGAAACTGAGAAACTGAGAAACTGAGAAACTGAGAAACTGAGAAACTAAGAAACTAAGAAACTAAGAAACTTAGAAACTGAGAAACTGAGAAACTGAGAAACTGAGAAACTGAGAAACTGAGATACTGAGAACCTGAAAACCTGAGAACCTGAGAAACTGAGAAACTGAGAAACTAAGAAACTAAGAAACTAAGAAACTAAGAAACTAAGAAACTAAGAAACTAAGAAACTAAGAAACTAAGTAACTAAGAAACTAAGAAACTAAGAAACTAAGAAACTAAGAAACTAAGAAACTAAGAAACTAAGAAACTAAGAAACTAAGAAACTAAGAAACTAAGAAACTAAGAAACTAAGAAACTAAGAAACTAAGAAACTAAGAAACTGAGAAACTAAGAAACTAAGAAACTAAGAAACTAAGAAACTAAGAAACTAAGAAACTGAGAAACTAAGAAACTAAGAAACTAAGAAACTAAGAAACTAAGAAACTAAGAAACTAAGAAACTAAGAAACTAAGAAACTAAGAAACTAAGAAACTAAGAAACTAAGAAACTAAGAAACTAAGAAACTAAGAAACTAAGAAACTATGAAACTAAGAAACTAAGAAACTAAGAAACTAAGAAACTGATATACTGAGAGACTGAGAGACTGAGAGACTGACAAACTGAGAAACTGAGAAACTGGGAAACTGAGAAACTGAGAAACTGAGAAACTGAGAAACTGAGAAACTGAGAAACTGACAAACTGAGAAACTGAGATACTGAGAAACTGAGAAACTGAGATACTGAGAAACTGAGATACTGAGAAACTGAGAAACTAAGAAACTAAGAAACTAAGAAACTAAGAAACTAAGAAACTAAGAAACTAAGAAACTAAGAAACTAAGAAACTAAGAAACTAAGAAACTAAGAAACTAAGAAACTAAGAAACTAAGAAACTAAGAAACTAAGAAACTAAGAAACTAAGAAACTAAGAAACTAAGAAACTAAGAAACTAAGAAACTAAGAAACTAAGAAACTAAGAAACTAAGAAACTAAGAAACTAAGAAACTAAGAAACTAAGAAACTAAGAAACTAAGAAACTAAGATACTAAGAAATTCAGAAACTAAGAAACTAAGAAACTAAGAAACTAAGAAACTAAGAAACTAAGAAACTAAGAAACTAAGAAACTAAGAAACTAAGAAACTAAGAAACTAAGAAACTAAGAAACGAACAAACTGACAAACTGACAAACTGACAAACTGACAAACTAAGAAACTAAGAAACTAAGAAACTCAGAAACTAAGAAACGAACAAACTGACAAACTGACAAACTGACAAACTAAGAAACTAAGAAACTAAGAAACTAAGAAACTAAGAAACTAAGAAACTAAGAAACTAAGAAACAAAGAAACTAAGAAACGAACAAACTGACAAACTGACAAACTGGCAAACTAAGAAACTAAGAAACTAACAAACTAAGAAACTTAGAAACTAAGAAACTAAGAAACTAAGAAACCAAGAAACTAAGAAACTTAGAAACTGAGAAATTAAGAAACTAAGAAACTAAGAAACTAAGAAACTAAGAAACTGAGAAACTGAGAAACTGAGAAACTGAGAAACTGAGAAACTGAGAAACTGAGAAACTGAGAAACTGAGAAACTGAGAAACTGAGAATCTGAGAAACTAAGAAACTAAGAAACTAAGAAACTAAGAAACTAAGAAACTAAGAAACTAAGAAACTAAGAAACTAAGAAACTAAGAAACTAAGAATCTAAGAAACTAAGAAACTAAGAAACTAGGAAACTAGGAAACTAGGAAACTAAGAAACTAAGAAACTAAGAAACCAAGAAACTATGAAACTAAGAAATTATGAAACTAAGAAACTAGGAAACTGAGAAATTAAGAAACTAAGAAACTAAGAAACGTACAAACTGACAAACTGACAAAATGACAAACTGACAAACTGACAAACTAAGAAACTAAGAAACTAAGAAACTAAGAAACTAAGAAACTAAGAATCTAAGAAACTAAGAAACTAAGAAACTAAGACACTAAGAAACTAAGAAACTAAGAAACTAAGAGACTGAGAAACTAAGAGACTGAGAAACTGAGAAACTAAGAGACGAACAAACTGACAAACTAAGAAACTAAGAAAATAAGAAACTAAGAACCTAAGTAACTAAGAAACGAACAAACTGACAAACTTACAAACTGACAAACTAAGAAACTAAGAAACTAAGAAACTAAGAAACTAAGAAACTAAGAAACTAAGAAACTAAGAAACTAAGATACGAACAAACTGACAAACTGACAAACTGACAAACTAAGAAAATAAGAAACTAAGAAACTAAGAAACGAACAAACTGACAAGCTGACAAACTGACAAACTAAGAAACTAAGAAACTAAGAAACTACGAACCGAACAAACTGACAAACTGAGAAACTGACAAACTAAGAAACTAAGAAACTAAGAAACTAAGAAACTAAGAAACTAAGAATCTAAGAAACTAAGAAACTAAGAAACTAAGACACTAAGAAACTAAGAAACTAAGAAACTAAGAGACTGAGAAACTAAGAGACTGAGAAACTGAGAAACTAAGAGACGAACAAACTGACAAACTAAGAAACTAAGAAAATAAGAAACTAAGAACCTAAGTAACTAAGAAACGAACAAACTGACAAACTTACAAACTGACAAACTAAGAAACTAAGAAACTAAGAAACTAAGAAACTAAGAAACTAAGAAACTAAGAAACTAAGAAACTAAGATACGAACAAACTGACAAACTGACAAACTGACAAACTAAGAAAATAAGAAACTAAGAAACTAAGAAACGAACAAACTGACAAGCTGACAAACTGACAAACTAAGAAACTAAGAAACTAAGAAACTACGAACCGAACAAACTGACAAACTGAGAAACTGACAAACTAAGAAACTAAGAAACTAAGAAACTACGAACCGAACAAACTGACAAACTGACAAACTGACAAACTAAGAAACTAAGAAACTAAGAAACTAAGAAACTAAGAAACTCAGAAACTAAGAAACTAAGAAACTAAGAAACTAAGAAACTAAGAAACTAAGAAACTAAGAAACTAAGAAACTAAGAAACTAAGAAACTAAGAAACGAACAAACTGACAAACTGACAAACTGACAAACTAAGAAACTAAGAAACTAAGAAACTAAGAAACTAAGAAACGAACAAACTGACAAACTAAGAAACGAACAAACTGACAAACTAAGAAACTAAGAAACTAAGAAACTAAGAAACTAAGAAACTAAGAAACTAAGAAACTAAGAAACTAAGAAACTGAGAAACTGAGAAACTGAGAAACTGAGAAACTGAGAAACTGAGAAACTGAGAAACTGAGAAACTAAGAAACTAAGAAACTAAGAAACTAAGAAACTTAGAAAATAAGAAACTAAGAAACTAAGAAACTAAGAAACTAAGAAACTAAGAAACTAAGAAATAAAGAAACGAACAAACTGACAAACTGACAAACTAAGAAACTAAGAAACTAAGAAACGAACACACTGACAAACTAAGAAACTAAGAAACTAAGAAACTAAGAAACTTAGAAACTAAGAAACTAAGAAACTAAGAAACTAAGAAACTAAGAAACTAAGAAACTAAGAAACTAAGAAACTAAGAAACTAAGAAACTCAGGAACTAAGAAACTAAGAAACTAAGAAACTAAGAAACTAAGAAACTAAGAAACTAAGAAACTAACAATCTAAGAAACTAAGAAACTAAGAAACTAAGAAACTAAGAAACTAAAAAACTGAGAAACTAAGAAACTAAGAAACTAAGAAACTAAGAAACTAAGAAACTAAGAAACTAAGAAACTAAGAAACTAAGAAATTCGGAAACTAAGAAACTAAGAAACTAAGAAACTAAGAAACTAAGAAACTAAGAAACTAAGAAACTAAGAAACTAAGAAACTAAGAAACGAACAAACTGACAAACTGACAAACTGACAAACTGACAAACTAAGAAACTAAGAAACTAAGAAACTCAGAAACTAAGAAACGAACAAACTGACAAACTGACAAACTGACAAACTAAGAAACTAAGAAACTAAGAAACTAAGAAACTAAGAAACTAAGAAACTAAGAAACTAAGAAACTAAGAAACTAAGAAACAAAGAAACTAAGAAACGTACAAACTGACAAACTGACAAACTGGCAAACTAAGAAACTAAGAAACTAACAAACTAAGAAACTTAGAAACTAAGAAACTAAGAAACTAAGAAACCAAGAAACTAAGAAACTTAGAAACTGAGAAATTAAGAAACTAAGAAACTAAGAAGCTAAGAAACGAAGAAACTGAGAAACTGAGAAACTGAGAAACTGAGAAACTGAGAAACTGAGAAACTGAGAAACTGAGAAACTGAGAAACTGAGAAACTGAGAATCTGAGAAACTAAGAAACTAAGAAACTAAGAAACTAAGAAACTAAGAAACTAAGAAACTAAGAAACTAAGAAACTAAGAAACTAAGAAACTAAGAAACTAAGAAACTAAGAAACTAAGAAACTAGGAAACTAGGAAACTAGGAAACTAAGAAACTAAGAAACTAAGAAACCAAGAAACTAAGAAACTAAGAAATTATGAAACTAAGAAACTAGGAAACTGAGAAATTAAGAAACTAAGAAACTAAGAAACGTACAAACTGACAAACTGACAAAATGACAAACTGACAAACTGACAAACTAAGAAACTAAGAAACTAAGAAACTAAGAAACTAAGAATCTAAGAAACTAAGAAACTAAGAAACTAAGACACTAAGAAACTAAGAAACTAAGAAACTAAGAGACTGAGAAACTAAGAGACTGAGAAACTGAGAAACTAAGAGACGAACAAACTGACAAACTAAGAAACTAAGAAAATAAGAAACTAAGAACCTAAGTAACTAAGAAACGAACAAACTGACAAACTTACAAACTGACAAACTAAGAAACTAAGAAACTAAGAAACTAAGAAACTAAGAAACTAAGAAACTAAGAAACTAAGATACGAACAAACTGACAAACTGACAAACTGACAAACTAAGAAAATAAGAAACTAAGAAACTAAGAAACGAACAAACTGACAAACTGACAAACTAAGAAACTAAGAAACTAAGAAACTACGAACCGAACAAACTGACAAACTGAGAAACTGACAAACTAAGAAACTAAGAAACTAAGAAACTACGAACCGAACAAACTGACAAACTGACAAACTGACAAACTAAGAAACTAAGAAACTAAGAAACTAAGAAACTAAGAAACTAAGAAACTAAGAAACTAAGAAACTAAGAAACTAAGAAACTAAGAAACTAAGAAACTAAGAAACTAAGAAACTAAGAAACTAAGAAACGAACAAACTGACAAACTGACAAACTGACAAACTAAGAAACTAAGAAACTAAGAAACTAAGAAACTAAGAAACTAAGAAACGAACAAACTGACAAACTAAGAAACGAACAAACTGACAAACTAAGAAACTAAGAAACTAAGAAACTAAGAAACTAAGAAACTAAGAAACTAAGAAACTAAGAAACTAAGAAACTAAGAAACTAAGAAACTATGAAACTGAGAAACTGAGAAACTGAGAAACTGAGAAACTGAGAAACTGAGAAACTGAGAAACTGAGAAACTAAGAAACTAAGAAACTAAGAAACTAAGAAACTTAGAAAATAAGAAACTAAGAAACTAAGAAACTAAGAAACTAAGAAACTAAGAAATAAAGAAACGAACAAACTGACAAACTGACAAACTAAGAAACTAAGAAACTAAGAAACGAACACACTGACAAACTAAGAAACTAAGAAACTTAGAAACTAAGAAACTAAGAAACTAAGAAACTAAGAAACTAAGAAACTAAGAAACTAAGAAACTAAGAAACTAAGAAACTAAGAAACTAAGAAACTAAGAAACTATGAAACAAAGAAACTAAGAAACTAAGAAACTAAGAAACTGATATACTGAGAGACTGAGAGACTGAGAGACTGAGAAACTGAGAAACTGAGATACTGAGAAACTGAGAAACTGAGAAACTGAGAAACTGAGAAACTGAGAAACTGAGAGACTGAGAAACTGAGATACTGAGAAACTGAGAAACTGAGAAACTGAGAAACTGAGAAACTGAGAAACTGAGAAACCAAGAAAATTACAAACTAAGAAACTAAGAAACTAAGAAACGCACAAACTGACAAATTGACAAACTGACAAACTAAGAAACTAAGAAACTAAGAAACCAACAAACTGACAAACTGACAAACTAAGAAACCAAGAAATTAAGAAACTAAAAGCTAAGAAACTAAGAAACTAAGAAACTAAGAAACTAAGAAACTAAGAAACTAAGAAACTAAGAAACTAAGAAACTAAGAAACTAAGAAACTAAGAAACTAAGAAACTAAGAAACTAAGAAACTAAGAAACTAAGAAACTAAGAAACTAAGAAACTAAGAAACTAAGAAACTAAGAAACTAAGAAACTAAGAAACTAAGAAACTAAGAAACTAAGAAACTAAGAAACTAAGAAACTAAGAAACTAAGAAACTAAGAAACTAAGAAACTGAGAAACTAAAAAACTAAGAAACTAAGAAACTAAGAAACTAAGAAACTAAGAAACTAAGAAACTAAGGAACTAAGAAACTAAGAAACTAAGAAACTAAGAAACTAAGAAACTAAGAAACTAAGAAACTGAGAAACTGAGAAACTGAGAACCTGAGAACCTGAGAACCTGAGAAACTGAGAAACTGAGAAACTAAGAAACTAAGAAACTAAGAAACTAAGAAACTAAGAAACTAAGAAACTAAGAAACTAAGAAACTAAGAAACTAAGAAACTAAGAAACTAAGAAACTAAGAAACTAAGAAACTAAGAAACTAAGAAACTAAGAAACTAAGAAACTAAGAAACTATGAAACTAAGAAGCTAAGAAAATAAGAAACTAAGAAAGTAAGAAACTAAGAAACTAAGAAACTGAGAAACTGAGAAACTGAGAAACTGAGAAACTGAGAAACTGAGAAACTGAGAAACTAAGAAACTAAGAAACTTAGAAACTGAGAAACTGAGAAACTGAGAAACTGAGAAACTGAGATACTGAGATACTGAGAACCTGAAAACCTGAGAACCTGAGAAACTGAGAAACTGAGAAACTGAGAAACTAAGAAACTAAGAAACTAAGAAACTAAGAAACTAAGAAACTAAGAAACTAAGAAACTAAGAAACTAAGAAACTAAGTAACTAAGAAACTAAGAAACTAAGAAACTAAGAAACTAAGAAACTAAGAAACTAAGAAACTAAGAAACTAAGAAACTAAGAAACTAAGAAACTAAGAAACTAAGAAACTAAGAAACTAAGAAACTAAGAAACTAAGAAACTAAGAAACTAAGAAACTAAGAAACTAAGAAACTAAGAAACTAAAAAACTAAGAAACGAACGAACTGACAAACTAAGAAACTAAGAAACTAAGAAACTAAGAAACTAAGAAACTAAGAAACTAAGAAACTAAGAAACTAAGAAACTAAGAAACTAAGAAACTAAGAAACTAAGAAACTAAGAAACTAAGAAACTAAGAAACTAAGAAACTAAGAAACTAAGAAACTAAGAAACTAAGAAACTAAGAAACTAAGAAACTAAGAAACTGAGAAACTAAAAAACTAAGAAACTAAGAAACTAAGAAACTAAGAAACTAAGAAACTAAGAAACTAAGGAACTAAGAAACTAAGAAACTAAGAAACTAAGAAACTAAGAAACTAAGAAACTAAGAAACTGAGAAACTGAGAAACTGAGAACCTGAGAACCTGAGAACCTGAGAAACTGAGAAACTGAGAAACTAAGAAACTAAGAAACTAAGAAACTAAGAAACTAAGAAACTAAGAAACTAAGAAACTAAGAAACTAAGAAACTAAGAAACTAAGAAACTAAGAAACTAAGAAACTAAGAAACTAAGAAACTAAGAAACTAAGAAACTAAGAAACTAAGAAACTATGAAACTAAGAAGCTAAGAAAATAAGAAACTAAGAAAGTAAGAAACTAAGAAACTAAGAAACTGAGAAACTGAGAAACTGAGAAACTGAGAAACTGAGAAACTGAGAAACTGAGAAACTAAGAAACTAAGAAACTTAGAAACTGAGAAACTGAGAAACTGAGAAACTGAGAAACTGAGATACTGAGATACTGAGAACCTGAAAACCTGAGAACCTGAGAAACTGAGAAACTGAGAAACTGAGAAACTAAGAAACTAAGAAACTAAGAAACTAAGAAACTAAGAAACTAAGAAACTAAGAAACTAAGAAACTAAGAAACTAAGTAACTAAGAAACTAAGAAACTAAGAAACTAAGAAACTAAGAAACTAAGAAACTAAGAAACTAAGAAACTAAGAAACTAAGAAACTAAGAAACTAAGAAACTAAGAAACTAAGAAACTAAGAAACTAAGAAACTAAGAAACTAAGAAACTAAGAAACTAAGAAACTAAGAAACTAAGAAACTAAAAAACTAAGAAACGAACGAACTGACAAACTAAGAAACTAAGAAACTAAGAAACTAAGAAACTAAGAAACTAAGAAACTAAGAAACTAAGAAACTAAGAAACTAAGAAACTAAGAAACTAAGAAACTAAGAAACTAAGAAACTAAGAAACTAAGAAACTAAGAAACTAAGAAACTAAGAAACTAAGAAACTAAGAAACTAAGAAACTAACAATCTAAGAAACTAAGAAACTAAGAAACTAAGAAACTAAGAAACTAAGAAACTAAGAAACTAAGAAACTAAGAAACTAAGAAACTAAGAAACTAAGAAACTAAGAAACTAAGAAACTAAGAAACTAAGAAACTAAGAAACTAACAATCTAAGAAACTAAGAAACTAAGAAACTAAGAAACTAAGAAACTAAGAAACTAAGAAACTAAGAAACTAAGAAACTAAGAAACTATGAAACTAAGAAACTAAGAAACGAACAAACTGACAAACTGACAAACTGACAAACTAAGAAACTACGAAACTAGGAAACTAAGAAACTAAGAAACTAAGAAACTAAGAAACTAAGAAACTAAGAAACTATGAAACTAAGAAACTAAGAAACTAAGAAACTAAGAAACTAAGAAACTAAGAAACTAAGAAACTAAGAAACTAAGAAACTAAGAAACTAAGAAACTAAGAAACTAAGAAACTAAGAAACTAAGAAACTAAGAAACTAAGAAACTAAGAAACTAAGAAACTAAGAAACTAAGAAACTAAGAAACTAAGAAACTAAGAAACTAAGAAACTAAGAAACTAAGAAACTAAGAAACTAAGAAACTAAGAAACTAAGAAACTAAGAAACTAAGAAACTAAGAAACTAAGAAACTAAGAATCTAAGAAACTAAGAAACTAAGAAACTATGAAACTAAGAAACTAAGAAACTAAGAAACTAAGAAACTGATATACTGAGAGACTGAGAGACTGAGAGACTGACAAACTGAGAAACTGAGAAACTGACAAACTGAGAAACTGAGAAACTGAGAAACTGAGAAACTGAGAAACTGAGAAACTGAGATACTGAGAAACTGAGAAACGGAGAAACTGAGAAACTGAGAAACTGAGAAACTGAGAAACGGAGAAACTGAGAAACTGAGAAACTGAGAAACTGAGAAACTGACAAACTGAGAAACTGAGAAACTAAGAAAATTAGAAACTAAGAAACTAAGAAACGAACAAACTGACAAATTGACAAACTGACAAACTAAGAAACTAAGAAACTAAGAAACCAACAAACTGACAAACTGACAAACTAAGAAACCAAGAAATTAAGAAACTAAAAAACTAAGAAACTAAGAAACTAAGAAACTAAGAAACTAAGAAACTAAGAAACTAAGAAACTAAGAAACTAAGAAACTAAGAAACTAAGAAACTAAGAAACTAAGAAACTAAGAAACTAAGAAACTAAGAAACTAAGAAACTAAGAAACTAAGAAACTAAGAAACTAAGAAACTAAGAAACTAAGAAACTAAGAAACTAAGAAACTAAGAAACTAAGAAACTAAGAAACTAAGAAACTAAGAAACTAAGAAACTAAGAAACTAAGAAACTAAGAAACTAAGAAACTAAGAAACTAAGAAACTAAGAAACTAAGAAACTAAGAAACTAAGAAACTAAGAAACGAAGAAACTACGAAACTACGAAACTAAGAAACTTATAAACTAAGAAACTAAGAAACTAAGAAACTAAGAAACTAAGAAACTAAGCAACTAAGAAACTAAGAAACTAAGAAACTAAGAAACTAAGAAGCTAAGAAACTACGAAACTAAGAAACTAAGAAGCTAAGAAACTACGAAACTAAGAAACTAAGAAACTAAGACACTAAGAAACTAAGAAGCTAAGAATCTAAGAAACTAAGAAACTAAGAGACTGAGAAACTGAGAAACTAAGAAACGAACAAACTGACAAACTAAGAAACTAAGAAACTAAGAAACTAAGAAACTAAGAAACTAAGAAACTAAGAAACTAAGAAACTAAGAAACTAAGAAACTAAGAAACTAAGAAATTAAGAAACTAAGAAACTAAGAAACTAAGAAACTAAGAAAATAAGAAACTAAGAAACTAAGAAACTAAGAAACTAAGAAACTAAGAAACTAAGAAACTAAGAAACTAAGAAACTAAGAAACTAAGAAACTAAGAAACTAAGAAACTAAGTAACTAAGAAACTAAGAAACTAAGAGACTAAGAAACTAAGAAACTATGAAACTAAGAAACTAAGAAACTAAGTAACTACGAACCGAACAAACTGACAAACTGACAAACTGACAAACTGACAAACTAAGAAACTAAGAAACTAAGAAACTAAGAAACTAAGAAACTAAGAAACTAAGAAACTAAGAAACGAACAAACTGACAAACTGACAAACTGACAAACTAAGAAACTAAGAAACTAAGAAACTAAGAAACTAAGAAACTAAGAAACTAAGAAACTAAGAAACCAAGACACTAAGAAACTGAGAAACTGAGAAACTGAGAAACTGAGAAACTGAGAAACCGAGAAACTGAGAAACTGAGAAACTGAGAAACTGAGAAACCGAGAAACTAAGAAACTAAGACACTAAGAAACTTAGAAACTAAGAAACTAAGAAACTAAGAAACTGAGAAACTGAGAAGCTAAGAAACTAAGAAACTAAGACACTAAGAAACTTAGAAACTAAGAAACTAAGAAACTAAGAAACTAAGAAACTAAGAAACTAGGAAACTAAGAAACTAAGAAACGAACAAACTGACAAACTGACAAACTATGAAACTATGAAACTAAGAAACTAAGAAACTAAGAAACTAAGAAACTGATATACTGAGAGACTGAGAGACTGAGAGACTGAGAAACTGAGAAACTGAGATACTGAGAAACTGAGAAACTGAGAAACTGAGAAACTGAGAAACTGAGAAACTGAGAAACTGAGAAACTGAGATACTGAGAAACTGAGATACTGAGAAACTGAGAAACTGAGAAACTGAGAAACTGAGAAACTGAGAAACTGAGAAACTAAGAAAATTAGAAACTAAGAAACTAAGAAACTAAGAAACGCACAAACTGACAAATTGACAAACTGACAAACTAAGAAACTAAGAAACTAAGAAACCAACAAACTGACAAACTGACAAACTAAGAAACCAAGAAATTAAGAAACTAAAAAACTAAGAAACTAAGAAACTAAGAAACTAAGAAACTGGGAAACTAAGAAACTAAGAAACTAAGAAGCTAAGAAACTAAGAAACTAAGAAACTAAGAAACTAAGAAACTAAGAAACTAAGAAACTAAGAAACTAAAACACTAAGAAACTAAGAAACTAAGAAACTAAGAAACTAAGAAACTAAGAAACTAAGAAACTAAGAAACTAAGAAACTAAGAAACTAAGAAACTAAGAAACTAAGAAACTAAGAAACTAAGAAACTAAGAAATTCAGAAACTAAGAAACTAAGAAACTAAGAAACTAAGAAACTAAGAAACTAAGAAACTAAGAAACTAAGAAACTAAGAAACTAAGAAACTAAGAAACTAAGAAACTAAGAAACGAACAAACTGACAAACTGACAAACTGACAAACTGACAAACTAAGAAACTAAGAAACTAAGAAACTCAGAAACTAAGAAACGAACAAACTGACAAACTGACAAACTGACAAACTAAGAAACTAAGAAACTAAGAAACTAAGAAACTAAGAAACTAAGAAACTAAGAAACTAAGAAACAAAGAAACTAAGAAACGAACAAACTGACAAACTGACAAACTGGCAAACTAAGAAACTAAGAAACTAACAAACTAAGAAACTTAGAAACTAAGAAACTAAGAAACTAAGAAACCAAGAAACTAAGAAACTTAGAAACTGAGAAATTAAGAAACTAAGAAACTAAGAAACTAAGAAACTAAGAAACTGAGAAACTGAGAAACTGAGAAACTGAGAAACTGAGAAACTGAGAAACTGAGAAACTGAGAAACTGAGAAACTGAGAATCTGAGAAACTAAGAAACTAAGAAACTAAGAAACTAAGAAACTAAGAAACTAAGAAACTAAGAAACTAAGAAACTAAGAAACTAAGAAACTAAGAAACTAAGAAACTAAGAAACTAAGAAACTAGGAAACTAGGAAACTAGGAAACTAAGAAACTAAGAAACTAAGAAACCAAGAAACTAAGAAACTAAGAAATTATGAAACTAAGAAACTAGGAAACTGAGAAATTAAGAAACTAAGAAACTAAGAAACGTACAAACTGACAAACTGACAAAATGACAAACTGACAAACTGACAAACTAAGAAACTAAGAAACTAAGAAACTAAGAAACTAAGAATCTAAGAAACTAAGAAACTAAGAAACTAAGACACTAAGAAACTAAGAAACTAAGAAACTAAGAGACTGAGAAACTAAGAGACTGAGAAACTGAGAAACTAAGAGACGAACAAACTGACAAACTAAGAAACTAAGAAAATAAGAAACTAAGAACCTAAGTAACTAAGAAACGAACAAACTGACAAACTTACAAACTGACAAACTAAGAAACTAAGAAACTAAGAAACTAAGAAACTAAGAAACTAAGAAACTAAGAAACTAAGAAACTAAGAAACTAAGAAACTAAGATACGAACAAACTGACAAACTGACAAACTGACAAACTAAGAAAATAAGAAACTAAGAAACTAAGAAACGAACAAACTGACAAACTGACAAACTGACAAACTAAGAAACTAAGAAACTAAGAAACTACGAACCGAACAAAGTGACAAACTGAGAAACTGACAAACTAAGAAACTAAGAAACTAAGAAACTACGAACCGAACAAACTGACAAACTGACAAACTGACAAACTAAGAAACTAAGAAAGTAAGAAACTAAGAAACTAAGAAACTAAGAAACTAAGAAACTAAGAAACTAAGAAACTAAGAAACTAAGAAACTAAGAAACTAAGAAACGAACAAACTGACAAACTAAGAAACGAACAAACTGACAAACTAAGAAACTAAGAAACTAAGAAACTAAGAAACTAAGAAACTAAGAAACTAAGAAACTAAGAAACTGAGAAACTGAGAAACTGAGAAACTGAGAAACTGAGAAACTGAGAAACTGAGAAACTGAGAAACTGAGAACCTGTGAACCTGAGAACCTGAGAAACTGAGAAACTGAGAAACTGAGAAACTAAGAAACTAAGAAACTAAGAAACTAAGAAACTAAGAAACTAAGAAACTAAGAAACTAAGAAACTAAGAAACTGAGAAACTAAGAAACTGAGAACCTGTGAACCTGAGAACCTGAGAAACTGAGAAACTGAGAAACTAAGAAACTAAGAAACTAAGAAACTAAGAAACTAAGAAACTAAGAAACTAAGAAACTAAGAAACTAAGAAACTAAGAAACTAAGAAACTAAGAAACTAAGAAACTAAGAAACTAAGAAACTATGAAACTAAGAAACTAAGAAACTAAGAAACTAAGAAACTAAGAAACTAAGAAACTAAGAAACTAAGAAACTAAGAAACTAAGAAACTATGAAACTAAGAAACTAAGAAAATAAGAAACTAAGAAAGTAAGAAACTAAGAAACTGAGAAACTGAGAAACTGAGAAACTGAGAAACTGAGAAACTAAGAAACTAAGAAACTTAGAAACTGAGAAACTGAGAAACTGAGAAACTGAGAAACTGAGATACTGAGAACCTGAAAACCTGAGAACCTGAGAAACTGAGAAACTGAGAAACTAAGAAACTAAGAAACTAAGAAACTAAGAAACTAAGAAACTAAGAAACTAAGATACGAACAAACTGACAAACTGACAAACTGACAAACTAAGAAAATAAGAAACTAAGAAACTAAGAAACGAACAAACTGACAAACTGACAAACTGACAAACTAAGAAACTAAGAAACTAAGAAACTACGAACCGAACAAAGTGACAAACTGAGAAACTGACAAACTAAGAAACTAAGAAACTAAGAAACTACGAACCGAACAAACTGACAAACTGACAAACTGACAAACTAAGAAACTAAGAAAGTAAGAAACTAAGAAACTAAGAAACTAAGAAACTAAGAAACTAAGAAACTAAGAAACTAAGAAACTAAGAAACTAAGAAACTAAGAAACTAAGAAACTAAGAAACGAACAAACTGACAAACTGACAAACTGACAAACTAAGAAACTAAGAAACTAAGAAACTAAGAAACTAAGAAACTAAGAAACGAACAAACTGACAAACTAAGAAACGAACAAACTGACAAACTAAGAAACTAAGAAACTAAGAAACTAAGAAACTAAGAAACTAAGAAACTAAGAAACTAAGAAACTGAGAAACTGAGAAACTGAGAAACTGAGAAACTGAGAAACTGAGAAACTGAGAAACTTAGAAACTGAGAAACTGAGAAACTGAGAAACTGAGAACCTGTGAACCTGAGAACCTGAGAAACTGAGAAACTGAGAAACTGAGAAACTAAGAAACTAAGAAACTAAGAAACTAAGAAACTAAGAAACTAAGAAACTAAGAAACTAAGAAACTAAGAAACTGAGAAACTAAGAAACTGAGAACCTGTGAACCTGAGAACCTGAGAAACTGAGAAACTGAGAAACTAAGAAACTAAGAAACTAAGAAACTAAGAAACTAAGAAACTAAGAAACTAAGAAACTAAGAAACTAAGAAACTAAGAAACTAAGAAACTAAGAAACTAAGAAACTATGAAACTAAGAAACTAAGAAACTAAGAAACTAAGAAACTAAGAAACTAAGAAACTAAGAAACTAAGAAACTATGAAACTAAGAAACTAAGAAAATAAGAAACTAAGAAAGTGAGAAACTAAGAAACTGAGAAACTGAGAAACTGAGAAACTGAGAAACTGAGAAACTGAGAAACTAAGAAACTAAGAAACTTAGAAACTGAGAAACTGAGAAACTGAGAAACTGAGAAACTGAGATACTGAGAACCTGAAAACCTGAGAACCTGAGAAACTGAGAAACTGAGAAACTAAGAAACTAAGAAACTAAGAAACTAAGAAACTAAGAAACTAAGAAACTAAGAAACTAAGAAACTAAGTAACTAAGAAACTAAGAAACTAAGAAACTAAGAAACTAAGAAACTAAGAAACTAAGAAACTAAGAAACTAAGAAACTAAGAAACTAAGAAACTAAGAAACTAAGAAACTGGCAAGCTAAGAAACTAAGAAACTAAGAAACTAAGAAACTAAGAAACTAAGAAACTAAGAAACTAAGAAACTAAGAAACTAAGAAACTAAGAAACTAAGAAACTAAGAAACTAAGAAACTAAGAAACTAAGAAACTAAGAAACTAAGAAACTAAGAAACTAAGAAACTAAGAAACTAAGAAACTAAGAAACTAAGAAACTAACAATCTAAGAAACTAAGAAACTAAGAAACTAAGAAACTAAGAAACTAAGAAACTAAGAAACTAAGAAACTAAGAAACTAAGAAACTAAGAAACTAAGAAACTAAGAAACTAAGAAACTAAGAAACTAAGAAACTAAGAAACTAAGAAACTAAGAAACTAAGAAACTAAGAAACTAAGAAACTAAGAAACTAAGAAACTATGAAACTAAGAAACTAAGAAACTAAGAAATTCAGAAACTAAGAAACTAAGAAACTAAGAAACTAAGAAACTAAGAAACTAAGAAACTAAGAAACTAAGAAACTAAGAAACTAAGAAACTAAGAAACTAAGAAACGAACAAACTGACAAACTGACAAACTGACAAACTGACAAACTAAGAAACTAAGAAACTAAGAAACTCAGAAACTAAGAAACGAACAAACTGACAAACTGACAAACTGACAAACTAAGAAACTAAGAAACTAAGAAACTAAGAAACTAAGAAACTAAGAAACTAAGAAACTAAGAAACAAAGAAACTAAGAAACGAACAAACTGACAAACTGACAAACTGGCAAACTAAGAAACTAAGAAACTAACAAACTAAGAAACTTAGAAACTAGGAAACTAAGAAACTAAGAAACCAAGAAACTAAGAAACTTAGAAACTGAGAAATTAAGAAACTAAGAAACTAAGAAACTAAGAAACTAAGAAACTGAGAAACTGAGAAACTGAGAAACTGAGAAACTGAGAAACTGAGAATCTGAGAAACTGAGAAACTGAGAAACTGAGAAACTGAGAAACTGAGAATCTGAGAAACTAAGAAACTAAGAAACTAAGAAACTAGGAAACTAGGAAACTAGGAAACTAAGAAACTAAGAAACTAAGAAACCAAGAAACTAAGAAACTAAGAAATTATGAAACTAAGAAACTAGGAAACTGAGAAATTAAGAAACTAAGAAACTAAGAAACGTACAAACTGACAAACTGACAAAATGACAAACTGACAAACTGACAAACTAAGAAACTAAGAAACTAAGAAACTAAGAAACTAAGAATCTAAGAAACTAAGAAACTAAGAAACTAAGACACTAAGAAACTAAGAAACTAAGAAACTAAGAGACTGAGAAACTAAGAGACTGAGAAACTGAGAAACTAAGAGACGAACAAACTGACAAACTAAGAAACTAAGAAAATAAGAAACTAAGAACCTAAGTAACTAAGAAACGAACAAACTAACAAACTTACAAACTGACAAACTAAGAAACTAAGAAACTAAGAAACTAAGAAACTAAGAAACTAAGAAACTAAGAAACTAAGAAACTAAGAAACTAAGAAACTAAGATACGAACAAACTGACAAACTGACAAACTGACAAACTAAGAAAATAAGAAACTAAGAAACTAAGAAACGAACAAACTGACAAACTGACAAACTGACAAACTAAGAAACTAAGAAACTAAGAAACTACGAACCGAACAAACTGACAAACTGAGAAACTGACAAACTAAGAAACTAAGAAACTAAGAAACTACGAACCGAACAAACTGACAAACTGACAAACTGACAAACTAAGAAACTAAGAAACTAAGAAACTAAGAAACTAAGAAACTAAGAAACTAAGAAACTAAGAAACTAAGAAACTAAGAAACTAAGAAACTAAGAAACTAAGAAACTAAGAAACTAAGAAACTAAGAAACGAACAAACTGACAAACTGACAAACTGACAAACTAAGAAACTAAGAAACTAAGAAACTAAGAAACGAACAAACTGACAAACTAAGAAACTAAGAAACTAAGAAACTAAGAAACTAAGAAACTAAGAAACTAAGAAACTAAGAAACTAAGAAACTGAGAAACTGAGAAACTGAGAAACTGAGAAACTGAGAAACTGAGAAACTGAGAAACTGAGAAACTTAGAAACTGAGAAACTGAGAAACTGAGAAACTGAGAACCTGTGAACCTGAGAACCTGAGAAACTGAGAAACTGAGAAACTGAGAAACTAAGAAACTAAGAAACTAAGAAACTAAGAAACTAAGAAACTAAGAAACTAAGAAACTAAGAAACTAAGAAACTGAGAAACTAAGAAACTGAGAACCTGTGAACCTGTGAACCTGAGAACCTGAGAAACTGAGAAACTGAGAAACTAAGAAACTAAGAAACTAAGAAACTAAGAAACTAAGAAACTAAGAAACTAAGAAACTAAGAAACTAAGAAACTAAGAAACTAAGAAACTAAGAAACTAAGAAACTATGAAACTAAGAAACTAAGAAAATAAGAAACTAAGAAAGTAAGAAACTAAGAAACTGAGAAACTGAGAAACTGAGAAACTGAGAAACTGAGAAACTGAGAAACTAAGAAACTAAGAAACTTAGAAACTGAAAAACTGAGAAACTGAGAAACTGAGAAACTGAGATACTGAGAACCTGAAAACCTGAGAACCTGAGAAACTGAGAAACTGAGAAACTAAGAAACTAAGAAACTAAGAAACTAAGAAACTAAGAAACTAAGAAACTAAGAAACTAAGAAACTAAGTAACTAAGAAACTAAGAAACTAAGAAACTAAGAAACTAAGAAACTAAGAAACTAAGAAACTAAGAAACTAAGAAACTAAGAAACTAAGAAACTAAGAAACTAAGAAACTGAGAAACTAAGAAACTAAGAAACTAAGAAACTAAGAAACTAAGAAACTAAGAAACTAAGAAACTGAGAAACTAAGAAACTAAGAAACTAAGAAACTAAAAAACTAAGAAACGAAGGAACTGACAAACTAAGAAACTAAGAAACTAAGAAACTAAGAAACTAAGAAACTAAGAAACTAAGAAACTAAGAAACTAAGAAACTAAGAAACTAAGAAACTAAGAAACTAAGAAACTAAGAAACTAAGAAACTAAGAAACTAAGAAACTAAGAAACTAACAATCTAAGAAACTAAGAAACTAAGAAACTAAGAAACTAAGAAACTAAGAAACTAAGAAACTAAGAAACTAAGAAACTAAGAAACTAAGAAACTAAGAAACTAAGAAACTAAGAAACTATGAAACTAAGAAACTAAGAAACTAAGAAACTAAGAAACTGATATACTGAGAGACTGAGAGACTGAGAGACTGACAAACTGAGAAACTGAGAAACTGGGAAACTGAGAAACTGACAAACTGAGAAACTGAGAAACTGAGAAACTGAGAAACTGAGAAACTGAGAAACTGAGAAACTGAGAAACTGAGATACTGAGAAACTGAGAAACTGAGATACTGAGAAACTGAGATACTGAGAAACTGAGAAACTAAGAAACTAAGAAACTAAGAAACTAAGGAACTAAGAAACTAAGAAACTAAGAAACTAAGAAACTAAGAAACTAATAAACTAATAAACTAATAAACTAAGAAACTAAGAAACTAAGAAACTAAGAAACTAAGAAACTAAGAAACTAAGAAACTAAGAAACTAAGAAACTAAGAAACTAAGAAACTAAGAAACTCAGGAACTAAGAAACTAAGAAACTAAGAAACTAAGAAACTAAGAAACTAAGAAACTAAGAAACTAACAATCTAAGAAACTAAGAAACTAAGAAACTAAGAAACTAAGAAACTAAAAAACTGAGAAACTAAGAAAGTAAGAAACTTAGAAACTAAGAAACTAAGAAACTAAGAAACTAAGAAACTAAGAAACTACGAAACTAAGAAACTAAGAAACAAAGAAACTAAGAAACTAAGAAACTAAGAAACTAAGAAACTAAGAAACTATGAAACTATGAAACTAAGAAACTAAGAAACTAAGACACTAAGAAACTAAGAAACTAAGAAACTAAGAAACTAAGAAACTAAGAAACTAAGAAACTAAGAAAACAAGAAACTAAGAAACTAAGAAACTAAGAAACTAACAATCTAAGAAACTAAGAAACTAAGAAACTAAGAAACTAAGAAACTAAGAAACTAAGAAACTAAGAAACTAAGAAACTAAGAAACTAAGAAACTAAGAAACTAAGAAACTAAGAAACTAAGAAACTATGAAACTAAGTAACTAAGAAACTAAGAAACTAAGAAACTAAGAAACTAAGAAACTAAGAAACTAAGAAACTAAGAAACTATGAAACTAAGAAACTAAGAAACTAAGAAACTAAGAAACTAAGAAACTAAGAAACTAAGAAGCTAAGAAACTAAGAAACTAAGAAACTATGAAACTAAGAAACTAAGGAACTAAGAAACTAAGAAACTAAGAAACTAAGAAACTAAGAAGCTAAGAAACTAAGAAACTAAGAAACTAAGAAACTAAGAAACTAAGAAACTAAGAAACTAAGAAACTAAGAAACTAAGAAACTAAGAAACTAAGAAACTAAGAAACTAAGAAACTAAGAAACTAAGAAACTAAGAAACTAAGAAACTAAGAAACTAAGAAACTAAGAAACTAAGAAACTAAGAAACTAAGAAACTAAGAAACTAAGAAACTAAGAAACTCAGTAACTAAGAAACAAAGAAACTAAGAAACTAAGAAACTAAGAAACTAAGAAACTAAGAAACTAAGAAACTAAGAAACTAAGAAACTAAGAAACTAAGAAACTAACAATCTAAGAAACTAAGAAACTAAGAAACTAAGAAACTAAGAAACTAAGAAACTAAGAAACTAAGAAACTAAGAAACTAAGAAACTAAGAAACTAAGAAACTAAGAAACTAAGAAACTAAGAAACTAAGAAACTAAGAAACTAAGAAACTAAGAAACTAAGAAACTAAGAAACTAAGAAACTAAGAAACTAAGAAACTAAGAAACTAAGAAACTAAGAAACTAAGAAACTAAGAAACTAAGAAACTAAGAAACTAAGAAACTAAGAAACTAAGAAACTAAGAAACGAACGAACTGACAAACTAAGAAACTAAGAAACTAAGAAACTAAGAAACTATGAAACTAAGAAACTATGGAACTAAGAAACTAAGAAACTAAGAAACTAAGAAACTAAGAAGCTAAGAAACTAAGAAACTAAGAAACTAAGAAACTAAGAAACTAAGAAACTACGAAACTAAGAAACTAAGAAACTAAGAAACTAAGAAACTAAGAAACTAAGAAACTAAGAAACTAAGAAACTAAGAAACTAAGAAACGAACAAACTGACAAACTGACAAACTGACAAACTAAGAAACTAAGAAACTAAGAAACTAAGAAACTAAGAAACTGATATACTGAGAGACTGAGAGACTGAGAGACTGACAAACTGAGAAACTGAGAAACTGGGAAACTGAGAAACTGACAAACTGAGAAACTGAGAAACTGAGAAACTGAGAAACTGAGAAACTGAGAAACTGAGAAACTGAGATACTGAGAAACTGAGATACTGAGAAACTGAGAAACTAAGAAACTAAGAAACTAAGAAACTAAGAAACTAAGAAACTAAGAAACTCAGGAACTAAGAAACTAAGAAACTAAGAAACTAAGAAACTAAGAAACTAAGAAACTAAGAAACTAAGAAACTAACAATCTAAGAAACTAAGAAACTAAGAAACTAAGAAACTAAGAAACTAAGAAACTAAGAAACTAAGAAACTAAGAAACTGAGAAACTAAGAAACTAAGAAACTAAGAAACTAAGAAACTAAGAAACTAAGAAACTAAGAAACTAAGAAACTAAGAAACTAAGAAACTAAGAAACGAACGAACTGACAAACTAAGAAACTAAGAAACTAAGAAACTAAGAAACTAAGAAACTAAGAAACTAAGAAACTAAGAAACTAAGAAACTATGAAACTATGAAACTAAGAAACTAAGAAACTAAGAAACTAAGAAACTAAGAAACTAAGAAACTAAGAAACTAAGAAACTAAGAAACTAAGAAAATAAGAAACTAAGAAACTAAGAAACTAAGAAACTAACAATCTAAGAAACTAAGAAACTAAGAAACTAAGAAACTAAGAAACTAAGAAACTAAGAAACTAAGAAACTAAGAAACTAAGAAACTAAGAAACTAAGAAACTAAGAAACTAAGAAACTAAGAAACTACGAAACTAAGAAACGAACGAACTGACAAACTAAGGAACTAAGAAACTAAGAAACTAAGAAACTAAGAAACTAAGAAACTAAGAAACTAAGAAACTAAGAAACTAAGAAACTAAGAAACTAAGAAACTAAGAAACTAAGAAACTAAGAAACTAAGAAACTAAGAAACTAAGAAACTAAGAAACTAAGAAACTAAGAAACTAAGAAACTAAGAAACTAAGAAACTAAGAAACTAAGAAACTAAGAAACTAAGAAACTAAGAAACTAAGAAACTAAGAAACTAAGAAACTAAGAAACTAAGAAACTAAGAAACTAAGAAACTAAGAAACTAAGAAACTAAGAAACTAAGAAACTGAGAAACTAAGAAACTAAGAAACTAAGAAACTAAGAAACTAAGAAACTAAGAAACTAAGAAACTAAGAAACTAAGAAACTAAGAAACTAAGAAACTAAGAAATTAAGAAACTAAGAAACTAAGAAACTAAGAAAGTAAGAAAGTAAGAAACTAAGAAACTAAGAAACTAAGAAACTAAAAAACTAAGAAACGAACTAACTGACAAACTAAGAAACTAAGAAACTAAGAAACTAAGAAACTAAGAAACTAAGAAACTAAGAAACTAAGAAACTAAGAAACTAAGAAACTAAGAAACTTATAAACTAAGAAACTAAGAAACTAAGATACTAAGAAACTAAGAAACTAAGAAACTAAGAAACTAAGAAACTAAGAAACTAAGAAACTAAGAAACTAAGAAACTAAGAAACTAAGAAACTAAGAAACTAAGAAACTAAGAAACTAAGAAACTAAGAAACTAAGAAACTAAGAAACTAAGAAACTAAGAAACTACGAAACTAAGAAACTGAGAAACTGAGAAACTAAGAAACTAAGAAACTAAGAAACTAAGAAACTAAGAAACTAAGAAACTAAGAAACTAAGAAACTAAGAAACTAAGAAACTAAGAAACAAAGAAACTAAGAAACTAAGAAACTAACAATCTAAGAAACTAAGAAACTAAGAAACTAAGAAACTAAGAAACTAAGAAACTGAGAAACTAAGAAACTAAGAAATTAAGAAACTCAGAAACTCAGAAACTAAGAAACTAAGAAACTAAGAAACTAAGAAACTAAGAAACTAAGAAACTAAGAAACTAAGAAACTAAGAAACTAAGAAACTAAGAAACTAAGAAACTAAGAAACTAAGAAACTAAGAAACTAAGAAACTAAGAAACTAAGAAACTAAGAAACTAAGAAATTAAGAAATTAAGAAATTAAGAAACTAAGAAACTAAGAAACCAAGAAACTAAGAAACGAACAAACTGACAAACTGACAAACTAAGAAACTAAGAAACTAAGAAACTAAGAAACTAAGAAACGAACAAACTGACAAACTGACAAACTAAGAAACTAAGAAACTAAGAAACTAAGAAACTAAGAAACTCAGAAACTAAGAAACTAAGAAACTAAGAAACTAAGAAACTAAGAAACTAAGAAACTAAGAAACTAAGAAACTAAGAAACTAAGAAACGAACAAACTGACAAACTGACAAACTAAGAAACTAAGAAACTAAGAAACTAAGAAACTAAGAAACTAAGAAACTAAGAAACTAAGAAACTAAGAAACTAAGAAACTAAGAAACTAAGAAACTAAGAAACTAAGAAACTAAGAAACTAAGAAACTAAGAAACTAAGAAACTAAGAAACTAAGAAACTAAGAAACTAAGAAACTAAGAAACTAAGAAACTAAGAAACTAAGAAATTAAGAAACTAAGAAACTAAGAAACTAAGAAACTAAGAAACTAAGAAACTAAGAAACTAAGAAACTAAGAAACTAAGAAACTAAGAAACTAAGAAACTAAGAAACTAAGAAACTTAGAAACTAAGAAACTAAGAAATTAAGAAACTAAGAAACTAAGAAACTAAGAAACTAAGAAACTAAGAAACTTAGAAACTAAGAAATTAAGAAATTAAGAAACTAAGAAACTAAGAAACTAAGAAACTAAGAAACTGAGAAACTGAGAAACTGAGAAATTGAGAAACTGAGAAACTGAGAAACTGAGAAACTAAGAAACTAAGAAACTTAGAAACTAAGAAACTAAGAAACTAAGAAACTAAGAAACTAAGAAACTAAGAAACCAAGAAACTAAGAAACGAACAAACTGACAAACTGACAAACTAAGAAACTAAGAAACTAAGAAACTAAGAAACTAAGAAACTAAGAAACTAAGAAACTAAGAAACTAAGGAACTAAGAAACTAAGAAACGAACAAACTGACAAACTAAGAAACTAAGAAACTAAGAAACTAAGAAACTAAGAAACTAAGAAACTAAG
The DNA here is from genome assembly GCF_051020955.1 of Megalopta genalis. Lineage (NCBI taxonomy): Eukaryota > Metazoa > Arthropoda > Insecta > Hymenoptera > Halictidae > Megalopta > Megalopta genalis. The sequence goes on from NW_027476159.1 coordinate 663,423, forward strand.
AAACTAAGAAACTAAGAAGCTCAGAAACTCAGAAACTAAGAAACTAAGAAACTAAGAAACTAAGAAACTAAGAAATTAAGAAATTAAGAAATTAAGAAACTAAGAAACTAAGAAACTAAGAAACTAAGAAACTAAGAAACTAAGAAACTAAGAAACTAAGAAACTAAGAAACTAAGAAACTAAGAAACTAAGAAACTAAGAAACTAAGAAACTAAGAAACTAAGAAACTAAGAAACTAAGAAACTAAGAAACTAAGAAACTAAGAAATTAAGAAACTAAGAAACTAAGAAACTCAGAAACTAAGAAACTAAGAAACTAAGAAACGAACAAACTGACAAACTGACAAACTAAGAAACTAAGAAACTAAGAAACTAAGAAACTAAGAAACGAACAAACTGACAAACTAAGAAACTAAGAAACTAAGAAACTAAGAAACTAAGAAACTCAGAAACTAAGAAACTAAGAAACTAAGAAACTAAGAAACTAAGAAACTAAGAAACTAAGAAACTAAGAAACTAAGAAACTAAGAAACTAAGAAACTAAGAAACTAAGAAACTAAGAAACTAAGAAACTTAGAAACTAAGAAACTAAGAAACTAAGAAACTAAGAAACTAAGAAACTTAGAAACTAAGAAATTAAGAAATTAAGAAACTAAGAAACTAAGAAACTAAGAAACTAAGAAACTGAGAAACTGAGAAACTGAGAAACTGAGAAATTGAGAAACTGAGAAACTGAGAAACTGAGAAACTAAGAAACTAAGAAACTTAGAAACTAAGAAACTAAGAAACTAAGAAACTAAGAAACTAAGAAACTAAGAAACTAAGAAACTAAGAAACTAAGAAACTAGGAAACTAAGAAACTAGGAAACTAAGAAACTAAGAAACTAAGAAACTAAGAAACTAGGAAACTAAGAAACTAGAAAACTAAGAAACTAAGAAACTAAGAAACTAAGGAACTAAGAAACAAAGAAACTAAGAAACTAAGAAACTAATAAACTATGAAACTAAGAAACTAAGAAACTAACAAACTAAGAAACTAAGAAACTAAGAAACTAAGAAACTAAGAAACTAAGAAACTAAGAAACTAAGAAACTAAGAAACTAAGAAACTAAGAAACTAAGAAACTAAGAAACTAAGAAACTAAGAAACTAAGAAACTAAGAAACTAAGAAACTAAGAAACTAAGAAACTAAGAAACTAAGAAACTAAGAAACTAAGAAACTATGAAACTAAGAAACTAGGAAACTAAGAAAGTAAGAGACTAAGAAACTGACAAACTGATAAACTAAGAAACTAAGAAACTAAGAAACTAAGAAACTAAGAAACTAAGAAACGAACAAACTGACAAACTAAGAAACGAACAAACTGACAAACTAAGAAACTAAGAAACTAAGAAACTAAGAAACTAAGAAACTAAGAAACTAAGAAACTAAGAAACTAAGAAACTAAGAAACTAAGAAACTAAGAAGCTATGAAACTAAGAAACTAAGAAACTAAGAAACTAAGAAACTAAGAAACTAAGAAACTAAGAAACTAAGAAACTAAGAAATTGAGAAACTAAGAAACTAAGAAACGAACAAACTGACAAACTAAGAAACTAAGAAACTAAGAAACTAAGAAACTAAGAAACTAAGAAACTAAGAAACTAAGAAACTAAGAAACTAAGAAACTAAGAAACTAAGAAACTAAGAAACTAAGAAACTAAGAAACTAAGAAACTAAGAAACTAAGAAACTAAGAAACTAAGAAACTAAGAAACTAAGAAACTAAGAAACTAAGAAACTAAGAAACTAAGAAACTAAGAAACTAAGAAACTTAGAAACTAAGAAACTAAGAAACTAAGAAACTAAGAAACTAAGAAACTAAGAAACTTAGAAACTAAGAAATTAAGAAATTAAGAAATTAAGAAACTAAGAAACTAAGAAACTAAGAAACTGAGAAACTGAGAAACTGAGAAACTGAGAAATTGAGAAACTGAGAAACTGAGAAACTGAGAAACTAAGAAACTAAGAAACTTAGAAACTAAGAAACTAAGAAACTAAGAAACTAAGAAACTAAGACACTAAGAAACTAAGAAACTAAGAAACTAAGAAACTAAGAAACTAAGAAACTAAGAAGCTAAGAAACTAAGAAACTAAGAAACTAAGAAACTAAGAAACTAAGAAACTAAGAAACTAAGAAACTAAGAAACTAAGAAACTAAGAAACTAAGAAACTAAGAAACTAAGAAACTAAGAAACTAAGAAACTAAGAAACTAAGAAACTAAGAAACTAAGAAACTAAGAAACTAAGAAACTAAGAAACTAAGAAACTAAGAAACTAAGAAACTAAGAAACTAAGAAACTAAGAAACTAAGAAACTAAGAAACTAAGAAACTAAGAAACTAAGAAACTAAGAAACTAAGAAACTAAGAAACTAAGAAACTTAGAAACTAAGAAACTAAGAAACTAAGAAACTAAGAAACTAAGAAACTAAGAAACTTAGAAACTAAGAAACTAAGAAACTAAGAAACTAAGAAACTAAGAAACTAAGAAACTTAGAAACTAAGAAATTAAGAAATTAAGAAACTAAGAAACTAAGAAACTAAGAAACTAAGAAACTGAGAAACTGAGAAACTGAGAAATTGAGAAACTGAGAAACTGAGAAACTGAGAAACTAAGAAACTAAGAAACTTAGAAACTAAGAAACTAAGAAACTAAGAAACTAAGAAACTAAGACACTAAGAAACTAAGAAACTAAGAAACTAAGAAACTAAGAAACTAAGAAACTAAGAAACTAAGAAGCTAAGAAACTAAGAAACTAAGAAACTAAGAAACTAAGAAACTAAGAAACTAAGAAACTAAGAAACTAAGAAACTAAGAAACTAAGAAACTAAGAAACTAAGAAACTAAGAAACTAAGAAACTAAGAAACTAAGAAACTAAGAAACTAAGAAACTAAGAAACTAAGAAACTAAGAATCTAAGAAACTAAGAAACTAAGAAACTAAGAAATTAAGAAACTAAGAAACTAAGAAACTAAGAAACTAAGAAACTAAGAAACTAAGAAACTAAGAAACTAAGAAACTAAGAAACTAGGAAACTAAGAAACTAAGAAACTAAGAAACTAAGAAACTAGGAAACTAAGAAACTAGGAAACTAAGAAACTAAGAAACTAAGAATCTAAGAAACTAAGAAACAAAGAAACTAAGAAACTAAGAAACTAATAAACTATGAAACTAAGAAACTAAGAAACTAAGAAACTAAGAAACTAAGAAACTAAGAAACTAAGAAACTAAGAAACTAAGAAACTAAGAAACTAAGAAACTAAGAAACTAAGAAACTAAGAAACTAAGAAACTAAGAAACTAAGAAACTAAGAAACTAAGAAACTAAGAAACTAAGAAACTAAGAAACTAAGAAACTAAGAAACTAAGAAACTAAGAAACTAAGAAACTAAGAAACTAAGAAACTAAGAAACTAAGAAACTAAGAAACTGAGAAACTAAGAAACTGAGAAACTAAGAAACTAAGAAACTAAGAAACTAAGAAACTAAGAAACTAAGAAACTAAGAAACGAACAAACTAAGAAACGAACAAACTGACAAACTAAGAAACTAAGAAACTAAGAAACTAAGAAACTAAGAAACTAAGAAACTAAGAAACTAAGAAACTAAGAAACTAAGAAACTAAGAAACTAAGAAACTAAGAAGCTAAGAAACTAAGAAGCTAAGAAACTAAGAAACTAAGAAAATAAGGAACTAAGAAACTAAGAAGCTAAGAAACTAAGAAACTAAGAAACTAAGAAACTAAGAAACTAAGAAACTAAGAAACTAAGAAACTAAGAAACTAAGAAACTAAGAAACTAAGAAACTAAGAAACTAAGAAACTAAGAAACTAAGAAACTAAGAAACTAAGAAACTAAGAAACTAAGAAACTAAGAAACTAAGAAACTAGGAAACTAAGAAACTAAGAAACTAAGAAACTAAGAAACTAAGAAACTAAGAAACTAAGAAACTAAGAAACTAAGAAACTAAGAAACTAAGAAACTAAGAAACTAAGAAACTATGAAACTAAGAAACTAGGAAACTAAGAAACTAAGAAACTAAGAAACTGACAAACTGATAAACTAAGAAACTAAGAAACTAAGAAACTAAGAAACTAAGAAACTAAGAAACTAAGAAACGAACAAACTGACAAACTAAGAAACGAACAAACTGACAAACTAAGAAACTAAGAAACTAAGAAACTAAGAAACTAAGAAACTAAGAAACTAAGAAACTAAGAAACTAAGAAACTAAGAAACTAAGAAGCTATGAAACTAAGAAACTAAGAAACTAAGAAACTAAGAAACTAAGAAACTAAGAAACTAAGAAACTAAGAAACTAAGAAACTAAGAAATTGAGAAACTAAGAAACTAAGAAACTAAGAAACTAAGAAACTAAGAAACTAAGAAACTAAGAAACTAAGAAACTAAGAAACTAAGAAACTAAGAAACTAAGAAACTAAGAAACTAAGAAACTAAGAAACTAAGAAACTAAGAAACTAAGAAACTAAGAAACTAAGAAACTAAGAAACTAAGAAACTAAGAAACTAAGAAACTAAGAAACTAAGAAACTAAGAAACTAAGAAACTAAGAAACTAAGAAACTAAGAAACTAAGAAACTAAGAAACTAAGAAACTAAGAAACTAAGAAACTAAGAAACTAAGAAACTAAGAAACTAAGAAACTAAGAAACTAAGAAACTTAGAAACTAAGAAACTAAGAAACTAAGAAACTAAGAAAC